>NC_092804.1:24730308-25391870 GCF_040954645.1 Diabrotica undecimpunctata | reverse complement strand
AAAAAATATATTAAAAATTCTCGCCATTTTTTCTCAATATTCGTCTACATAATGTAATATGTAATTAAAATAAAAAATAATCAAAAAGAAATTTGGCGCAACCCTTTAGAAATACCCGCTTCAAAGTCAGAATTGAACAGTTAGAGAGCTCACAGATCGGTCGCCAGCATTCCGGGGATCATAATAGCAAAACTTTTTCTCCTTTGTTTCATCCCCTATCGTTATTTCAGAAAAATATCTGTCACGAAGAGTAAAAGTTATTTAATTTCTGTCCCATTTGAAAACAAGAAAAGATTTTCCTTTCTCGGGGAAAGCTCTCCCTTTTCCCTGTTATATAATTAAAAAAATTGATGAGGGCCTCGGGGAAACCGCAGAGGCTTTGTTAAAAAAGTCTTTAGAAGTCAGCAAGATTTGATGGTGCGTACGTAATTAGGGTGGGAGGGGTGTCTAGATCTTAACTTAAAAATATAATTTCCAGTAATGTTCACAAAAAACACAGAGGCGTTTTTTGCAGGGGAGATAATTTATATTATGCGATAATATTTTTCAGGAACTTTTTTCTTGTGCCATGTTAGTTTTTACCATAGGTTTCATTAAAAATAGACCTTAAATTATACAAGTAATTTATTAAATTAATAATAAATAAACTAAATACTAACTTATACAATTTTAGTATATTCCTGACAAGATATTTGATCGAATTCCACAATACCTATTTTGACATTAATTTGTTCGTTTAATTTTACTAGATATATAAAAAAAAGTATCCATTTTCTGTATCACTGAAGAGAAATTGACAAAATGAAATAGATGAAATAGTAAATGCGATTTTTCAAAAAAAAAAACAATAGAAGAAACTTAGAAAAATATTTTAACGGAAAATTTAATTCGAAAGAGTATTTCGATTTTTGTTGTTGTTTTGATATTTAATATTTTTGTCAAATAACTGTTAATTCCATATATAATTGAAAAGATAATCTTGTAAATGAAAATAGAAATTTAAAAGAAAAATTGCCAATGCTTGGATGTATACCATAGTTTTAAAAGACTTATTATGAAGTAAAAACTAAAAATGGTATACAATTTATTAAAAAAATTTAAAAATTATTTAAAATGGATTTATAAATTTTTAGAACGTTTTTAATCCTATCGGTCATCATCAGTGAGAAAGTCTATAAAGTAATTGGAACTAGCCAGAGAATGAGGTGAGATGATCCTGAAGTTACATAGTTATATATAAATCTTCGGTTTTTTATAACGTCTTACGACGTTGTCCGACTCCCAAACGCCACTGTATTCTGTCTTGAGTTAGGTCTTCGTCCAGATTTCGAGCGCTAATCGCTTTCCTAACTCCCAGGTTCCAGCTCTGTTGTGGTCTTCCTCGTTTCCTCTTCTCTAGGGGTTGCCACATCATCGTTTTTTTAGGCAATCTTTCGTCCCCCATTCGGCTCACATGCCCATACCATATGAGCTGTTTTCTCTCAATATCCTCAACTATAGTGCCCTTCATACCCATTTGTTGTTTTATCACTTCATTTCGTATTCTGTCGGCTCTTGATATTCTCATCGATCTTCTGATGGCATCCATTTCCGTGGCTTCGACCTTTTTCTTATATTTTTGTTATTCTCCATGTCTCAGCTCCATAAAGTAGGCTAGTTTTAACCATTGTCTCATAGATGTTCCATTTTCTTTTCTTTGATATTTCTTTACTCCATGGAACTCCGTTCAAACATGCTATAGCTCTTCGTGCTTGTACAATTCGATGTTCTATTTCTCGTTCGTCTTTTCCACTACGGTCGAAGATGACGCCCAGGTATTTATATTCGTTGCATGGATTTATTTTTTGATTATCATCGATATCGAGTTGTTCTGCTTCAGCTCCAATTGAGAGGTATTTTGTCTTTTCTAAATTGATATTTAATCCCCATTTCTGGTATTTTTCAATTAGTTTTCTAAGCATGTATTTCATGTCATCTTTGTCATTTGAGATCACCACCTGATCATCTGCAAACTGTAAAGTATATATGTAATCCTGATCGTTCAATTGTATACCCATTCCTTTGACTTTCCTTTTCCATTGTTTCAGAGCTGCAGAGATATAAATCTTAAATAGAGTCGGAGAGATACAACATCCTTGTCTGAGATCCTTAGTAACTGCAAATTTTTCAGCTAAGAGGTTTCCGAATTTCATTTGGGAGTTTGAACCATAATATAGATCTTTGAGAGCACTAACCAATGTTTGATGTATGTTTGATGTGCCCAGGACTTCCCATAGTTTCTTTAGCGGGACTGTGTCATATGCCTTCTCAAGATCTACAAAAGTCATATGTAACTCTCTATTTGTCACAATTTTCTTTTTTATAATTTGTTTAAGACAGAAGATGTTATCTGTACATGAACGACCTGCTCTAAATCCTCCTTGTTCTTCGTCTTCAGACGATTGATAATCTTCCTCTATCAGGTCCCGTACTATTCGACCGTATAGTCGACTCATTGAGCTTGTGACCGATATCCCTCTATAGTTTTTACAATTTCTCCTGTCACCTTTTTTATATACTGGGGTCATATCAGATATCAGAATCAGAAGTTACATAATTAATGTAATAAATATTGTTATTATTAAGACACTAGGTCGATGATAGGGGATTACATTTTTAAGGGAACGTATAAATTCCTGGCTAGAATAAGGACTTAATCCACTAAGTGGCAACAACTAACTGATCACTCCTGAGTACTGGGACTGGGAATTTGTGCGTTCCCTTAAAAATGTACTCCTTTATCATCGACCTAGTGTCTTAATAATTACAATGTTTTGATTTTCTATATTCTCGAAAGATTTTAACAAAAAACGCTACTGTTCTGCAAACTTTAAAATTTTAGCAAAGCGTTAAATATATTTTGATATATTGGACTACTTTACATAATAAAGAAGGTAATTTTGTATCCTCACCAAGTTCTCAAACACTACTTAACAAATAGATTCTTCCTTGTCAGGTAAAATAATGAAGTCTCCTTCTCACAGATTTAATATTAGTGAACTCAGAAGTATATTACCAGATTTCACCATCTACAGGAGACAAGTAATGTTCTACTTCGACGGTGGTAGTGGCCACATCCGCGTTCTCCTCACACAATGATACACAGGTGCAACTACAAATCAGTTCCAACAAAATGGAACAATAAAAATAGCGCATAAAGACGAATGAAGATACACCTGTGCATTTAAATTCCTTTAAATATAAATAGTTGCATATGAAATACGTCAATATGACATATAGCTTAGCTGATAAAAGCACATATTCACTAAACGCAAACCATTCTGTGTTCAAATTTTTTTGTTATAATTTTTTGTGAAAGTGATCTAAGTGTTTGACTAGTCATAAAATACAACAAAAAAGATGATATTTAACGTGCTATACTTGTCTCAAACAGAGTAAATGTGATAGGCAAATGATGGTTAGATAAAAGAAGAGTTAAAATAAAACAAAAGTTAAAAATCTGTTCTACATGTTGAAAACCAAAATTCAAAACCTTAAATTTGTAAAGAAACCTACGCCAAACAAGATAGTGAGTAACATACAACAAAATTTCTTAAAAATCACAAACAATATAAAGGAAGCAACGTCGAAGAACATACAAAGCACAAAAAGAAAAAACCGCTGGTTCGATGACGAATGTAGATCAGAGTTAAAAAAAAAGATCAGATTTAAGATTAAAAAGTTTGCAATCGCCAAAACAAGACTACCTAGAAAGGTATGCCGAACAACGAAAAAAAAGTAAAAAAGATCCTAAGGGTGCGGGAAAGAAAGTAACCGGATGATAAAGTTAAGCATATTGAAGAAAACTACAAGAAAAATGAAGTAAAAAATTTTTACGAAGAGGTACAATACCGTAAAACTGTGTATCAGGGAAGAACGATGAATGTAAAAGATAAGCAAGGAAACCTGATAGTAGACAAAGACCAAATATGTGAAAGGTGAAAAGAATATTTCGAAGAGAGAAAGGAGTGACTAGTATAGGAAAATATAATGTTCCCAAACTTTAAATACATGGTACATATTAGAAGAAATACCAAAGGCCACAAGAGAAGAAATTAAAGAAATAATAAAATATATGAAAAATCTAAAAAGCCACGGGGAGAGCGGCATTGTGGCATATAACTTAAAATATGCAAGAGAGATTTAATAAACAAACTTTATAAAGCTAATACTAGTGTGGGGTGCGAAAGAAATGCATCAAGAATGGAACAAGTCCATTATAATCCCTATACACAAAAAGGGAGATAGAACTGAATGCGCAAACTATAGAGGAATATGCTTGTTACAGGTAATATATAAAGTGCTTGCCATAGTAATTAAAAAAGAATTTCGCAAGGGAAAATCAACAACCGATTCAATTTTTATGCTAAAACAAATCCTGATCAATTTCTATGAATGCAACATTTCAGCACAAGTACTTTTCATTGATTACAAAGCCGCCTAAAAAGAGTTTCAAGTGCCAAAAAAAATAGTAAGATTAGTAAAAATGACAATTAGACAAACCATTTGTGCTGTGAAATGCAACTGTACAGTCTCAGAAGAATGCGAAGTGAAAAAAGGTGTTCGCCACCAAATATTTTAAATCGTATTTTGATTTTTTTATATTCCTGGACTTTTACCAACATTCTTACGCACTGCTCCTATATTAACATTTGACTGCTGCTCCTTTTGGCACTACTTGAGTGTTTGACATTCAGTCTCCCTGAATTGTTTAAGTACTCTCTTCACAGTTCTCGAAGTATGTTAGCCCATCCTATTTTGTACGAAATTTTCGAACTGTGGCCGCCAAACTTGCACTACTTTTAAAATATTGTTCAACGGTAGAAAAGCGTTGATCTTTCGTGTTGTGCTCCATTTTTGCTGACCCTATACTGTCAGTCGTCACTGTTTTTTTTGCCAACACTTTCCTGCACAAATGGCGTAAAATTAAAACTCTTGCATGTATTTTGGGATACTTTTATGTTTCCAAAAAAATATAATGTCTGTAAAAAATTTTTTCTATTGACTTTTTTCATTCGTTTTAATACATATTTAATTGCGGCTCGCGAAAAATGTTGCATTTTTAAAAAAATGGCCTGGACTATCAAGGATTTTGGCCACCCCTGCTATATTCCATACATTTTGACATCAAGAAGCCTTCCAAACGAATAAAAAATGTCGATGGTATTGACATATACTTTGTTTTATTTTAATTTAAAGATTGTAAAAAGTAAAGTCTGAAACATTTAATATCAGACAATTTTATTAAAGCAGATTGGTAATTTCAGTTTTCGTATTTTTAAGCCTTTAGCAGATATCATCGTCCTCAATATAAATAAATAAGCATTTTTAACTGCTATTTCCACCTTTCATTTTCTCATAGCATCTTTTCATTTTTTTAACAAAAAAAAATAAAAATGAGGAACGTACTACATTATATATACTAATGATTGTTCGCTTCACAGAAAAACGATTACTAAATACACCCGAATAAAGCTGTTACCCTTGTTGGCTTTTCCCTTTGTGCATTTGCATCCTTAGCAATTTCTATGCATACCTCCATCACCACGGACATATAACTCCAAAAGTTCCGAATCCATATATATGTGTACTTTGTCTCCTTTTATTATTATTTTCCATAGTTTCTGATGAAAGCAGTAAATGTCGATGGCGGAAGGGCCGACCGACCGGATCCCATCCAAACTTTAGCTGCCTACGCGACTATAAAAAAAATCAATTCAATCTAGCGATTGCAAAAAGTATTTCGACATACACAACCAGTTCTGGAAAAAACAATCCGACTAATCGCGGATGGATGCTTTTATCGTAAAAATGGATTTTGCATGAATAATTTATTCAAACGCGCGATTTTCATATGGGGGCGGTTTTACATATCGGTTATGCTTTTTCTAGTATTAGCAATAAAATCTGAACACAAAGGAAACACTTCAAAACTAAGTTTATTTTTTTATTTGATAATTCATCTACCCTAGATACTTATACTGACAATTTAAAAGAAGTCACAAATATGATTCAAACATTTTACATCAGGTGTAGAAGATTCTATAAGTCGCAAATGACATTTTACTTGAACAAAATAATACAAAAGCAAGCACTTAGCACAAGAGATATTAGTCGAAGGACAATAAAACTTACAAAATTAGAATTATTATAAAAGAGTAATTTCAATACCGTTAAGTTTCATGCCTTTTAAATATTTACCTATGACTTAATTAAACTGTTGACAGATAAAAGTTGATTAGATCCTTCATATGTGTATCTACGTGATTTTTTCTTCTTTTGGTGGTATGATTGTTCTCAGAGCCTTCTTTGATGGCCTTTCACACTATGTCCTTTTTTTTTCAATTTTGACATTTTTACACACTAATAATCAACTTTTACCACTTTATTTAAAGAAATAGAGCAGTAGGTCCTAAACTATTTGCTAGTTGAGATAGTGACCTTTAAAATAGTACCAAGTCCATTTTCTCTTAGAGGGATAGAACACCATGTGGACTTTTTTCTCTCAATGTTTTATTCCTTCACGCATGTGAATTGCCGCATAATGTTGCATATCTCTATTTTGACAGGTAGACTGTTAGTGATCTAATAATAGTAAGATAAGGTACCTTTTTGCTTATTATTTTTAAACTATTAAAAAACATAACCTCAAAATATTTGAAGTATTGATTTCATACCAACCTTAGCAACCAACTAGCATTATAGTAAATATTATACAACCAATATTATAAGCTTAGTTTTATTTCAGAATCAAATAATACACCAAGCAAAGATCTTTTAAATGAAGAGCATATTATTAGATATTCCTTGAGTTTTAATAAAGAAGAATAGACAAAAGTTATTATGAACTACTCGTGGTGAAAATGAAATCGGATCTGCATAACTAAAATGGGCAGATACCGTCATTCCTGGCAGTGAGATAGAAGAAATCATACCATGGCCGCTACCGCCAGAATAAAAATGTTAGCATTATTATATGTTTCTTTTGAATGGTCAATAAGTATCCTTAAGTAAACATCACGCAGAAGTTTATTCAATCGTTGTATAAGCCTTGGTAGATTATCAGTGCGATTTTCAACAATATCTTTAGGATATGTTGTTTCAATAAATGAAAATCAATAACCAAAATGTTTATGATAAAAATAATCCAATAATATAGAGTTGCCATATAACTATACTAGCAAAGTACAAACAAGTAATCACAATCCAATGTTATTAATGTTTGATATGGTTATACTTTACTAACATTAACAACTTTTCTAATTACAAAAAAACACAGCTATACGGATTCGAAATATCTAAGAAAAACAAACTACAAAATTCTATGTACAACTACCAAAGTAAATATCTGTAACAAAATTAATTAAAACAAAATTATATACAACAGAATGGAAATTCCTATGAACGAAATTCACATTATATTAGAAAATACAACCAAACAATACAAATATTTTAATTAATATACAAATCATATAACCACTGTTTCTATTTTTCTTTTTTATCTAGTTTATACATTTTAGAGACAGGTTCGTTATCGACTAATCACAAAAAGCAGTAATTTTAGACGTCCAACCTTCAAAATATTTTTTGAACCAAATACTTCCAATGAATCACATGTCGGATTTAATTAGTTGACAACAAAACATATAAAAAGCATTATAGACGATATCAGTAAGTAATTTGTCAAATAATTAACCAATTACCTGCTGTAAATTGACTCATTTAAATGAAATAGGTGGATCATTTAATGGATCATTATCACTCAGAAGTTTCTACTAAAAGATCACACCCATTTGGAGGCGGACACTGTAAATGCGCTAATAGAGCGAAAGAGAAAAAAACTTAAAATTAAACTGGGACTGGCAGCAATTAAGCAGCTAAACCTAAATGAAATATACTGTACATAATATAGAACTAGAAGATTTTAAAAATTTTAGGTCTATGTATGATGTTAAAACATCTCAAAATCCACCTTTGATTAATATGAAAAGAGACATTAACAAACAACAAGTTCTCCTGCCAAACCGTGTTTAACTGCAAGTGAAACAAAACAGAATGGGAACCCCGTTTTTGAAAAGTAATTTTCGTGATGAAAACCAGGAGATTGACCTTGTTAGATTTCGAAGGCGCCACCTTACCTTGCCAGAAGATTTGCTGGAACTGGAATCACAAAGTTCAATACCTATATCCCAACAAAAGTATAATGATCTATTGCCATTACGGCCATTTGTTCCTAAATTTTGCCATATTTTTTTTAAAAACTTAAAGCATACTAGTAATATTAATAGTGACTATCCAGAAGGAGACCTACTTGAGGATAACTGAGTGGTTTGTACGTGAAAATACGTAGATATTATACGTAAAAACTCGTTAAATAAATCTGTTGTATTATTTGTATTTGTAAAGGTGAATTTTATGGTTAAATAAATTTTATAAGTCAAATAGTATTGTAGTTGTTATTGAATACCCCAAACTAAGTCACACTACGATAACTTTATTAGAGGTATACAACACCATGACCATTAAAACGGTTTAAAAACACAGAAAAAAATTTGTTTTTTAATTATAAAAAATGCAATATGTAAATAACAATAAATAAAATGTTCGATTAAAATATTGTTTTAATATCTCAATAAATAGCTGCAGCACTAACCATAACATACTGTAATTTAACATTTCCCACATATCCAATTTATCCGTTCTCTTCGTTTATACGTTTTTCAAACGATTTGCTCTACTTTGATTTCTAAAATTTTTATTCAGTAGACGATCAAGTTATTATGACAAACGACCAAACGACAGGGAATATATGGATTACCTGATTGAATACAATCGAAGATCACGAAAATTTAGTGCTAAGCATCAACAACAACGATACCAGTTAAATATACTATAAACAAAAGAATTGCCAATTTTATATTACAGATACCTTTATATTTAATTTTGTATTTAAAAAATTGAGAAGAATTTAAATAAATATTGAAAGCAATATCTAAAGGAGCAAAACGAAGAAATCCGGAAAATATAACAAGTATGAAAACTCAAATTATTATTATTATTATAATAAATAAGCGAGGGCAGAGGAACTAAGTCCCTCTTATGCCCATAAACAAAGAAATTTCATTAATAACCTACTAGTAAAAAACAAAAATTAAAAATAAAAGAAATAAAATTACAATTTTTGGTTTAAAAGAAAAACAATATTTTAACTATAATGTAAAACGGTCAAGTCTGTGTTTGAACGAGTTGGTAGAGGGAGCAGAGACAATTCCAGCACTCAAAAACTCTATTTGGTAAAAAGTTCTGCTTTGATCTTGTAGAAAAATTTTCTTTCTTCGGTTTGAACTGATGACCTCTGAGGCGTTAATCTTGATTAACGGTAAACATTTCATCGAGATTTCCAAAATTGAATTTTAGTATTTTAAAAGTTGTAATTAAGTCTCTACGTTGTCGGCGAAATTGAAAAGAAGTTAGGTTAGCCATACTAAGTCTTTCTGCATAAGAAGGTCTTCTCGGTCCCAAAGAAATTCGAGTGGCTTTTCTTTGGTCGTTTTCCAACATAGTCTTGTCTCGAACCAGATCAGGATACCACGTTGGTCCAGCGTATTCAAGTATGGCTCTTACGTACAGAGTGTAAAGTTTACAGAATGATTGCGTTGAAACTCTCGAAAAACACCTCCGAATAAGATACAGTCTGGAGTTCGCACGTTTACAAATAGAGGTAATATGGTCGGACCAAGTTAGGTTGCTGTTTATGATAACACCAAGATCGTTATACGAAAACACAGAATCTAATGGCTGCCCGTTAACAAAGTACGGCACAAGTGAGTTATTTTTACCAATTCGAAGCACTACACATTTTTCCGCGTTTAAGGGTAGTAACCACTGGGAACACCAAGTTAAAATAGAGTCCAAGTCCATTTGGAGGGTTAGCTGGTTTGTGATTGGATTGGCATATATTTTTGTGTCATCAGCGTATAACGATTCGCCAACTCTAACTTTGTAATATCGATCTGTCAGAAAATCATCTATCCAACGAAATAAAGTACCGCGAACTCCGAAATGTGCTAGCTTATGTAGAAGTCTGCGCTTAGGTACACGGTCAAAGGCTTTAGAGAAATCTAGATAAACAACGTCGACTGGCTGCGAACTGTTAAGTGATGACGTCCAGTCGGTAACACAATGTAAGAGATTGGTTAGAGTAGAGCGACCAGAGACAAATCCATGTTGTTGTGTTGGAATAACATGTTCCTGGAGAAGGAATTTGGTCATCTCCTCGGAGATAATGGCTTCCATAACTTTGGCAACTACTGGCAGCAAGCTAATCAGACGATAATTGTTGGGGTCAAGTTTGTTGCCTTTTTTAAAAAAAGGGATAAGGGAAGCTAATTTCCAACTAGGGGGTAAGGAGTTCTGGATGAAAGAAGTTTGCATAATTAACGTTAAGTGTATAGCAAGCTTGTCTGCGCACCTTTTTAACAGTTTTGGTCTTAAACCATCTAAACCGGGTGAAGCGGCTGTGCGAAGTTTAATTAAGTGTTGTTTGACATGATCCACTGTGAATTCAATTTGCTGTAAGGATGCGCCGACACGATTACAGTTAATAGCAGGTAGATAACCATCATTCGATTCTTTAGTAAAAACCTGTGAAAATGCTAAAGAGAGAGTTTCGGAAGATTCTTTGTCAGAAGAGCAGAAAGTCTGGTTGAATTTTTCAAGTAGAGGAATGGAAACTTTAGACGTCATGGAGCAACGTATGTATTTGTAGACTTTTTTAATGTTACCGCTTTCGAGAACATTTGCTTCAAAATTTTGTCTTAGAGTTTTTAGAGATGTTATTTGAAAATCTGCGGTGGTTTTGGAAATCACTAAGAAGCCCGGCGTGTTTAAATTTTCGCCATAGATGTCGTTTGTGATTAATTTGTTTAATTGTTGTTCGATTTATCCAGGGTGTAAGGTTGTTTTTATAACTCTTACAAAAGGGTATTTGTAGAAATTATATTGTGAACTTTATCGAGAAATGCAGTCCACATTAATGAGGGGTCGTTTAAGTTTGCAAAAAATAAATGCCAGTCGATTTGCGAGAGTTCAATGTCCACTTCAGAAAAGTCGGTAGTAGCATATGTTACAATATTATTTTTGCGGGGTAATATTTGATTGAACTGAATGTGAGCCGTTATAACTGCATAATATGACTTTCCTATAGGAGAAATGACTTCGAGAGATGAAATCAGCTGTTCGTCATTAATAAGCACTAGATCTAAAGTAGAAGGTTGGTTATTATTTCTAAATCTAGTAGGTTCTGTAATGAGTTGTATGAGGTTTGAATTTACTACAAAGCTTTTTAATAAATTATGAGCGTTTTCGGCGTCAGATAATGAAGTTATTGGCCAGGTGATCTCTGGGAAGTTAAAATCTCCAATAATGATAAGATTATCAAGAGATGATAGTTCTTCAAGTTTTGTGAAGAAAACATTATCGTGTGTAAGTAGTGTAATAGGTGGACGATATATACATACTATATTAAGGCTAAAAGAATTTTTAGTAACAGATAAGTGAATTGCATCTATTCCAGTAATATCTATTAGCCTAATGTTAATTTTAAAAGTTGTGGTAATAATATTGGATAAGTAAATGCATACACCGCCACCCACACGATTTTCTCTGTCTTTACGATATATTGTATATCCATTTATATTTACAGAGGAGTCAGGAATTGTGGGTTTAAGCCAGGATTCGGCAATACAAATAATGTCCGGTTTAAGAAGTTGCACTATGCATACAAATTCGTCAAACTTAGCGGAAAGTGAATCTAAATTAGTATATAGAAATAGCCAGTCATTAAATTTGTCGGTAGAAAAATTATGAACGAAATTTCGTGATTCTGGGAGTGCCATTGATGTATTTAATAGTTAAATCATGTTCACCGTTATTTTTGCGAGTTTCTAGCTCACTTCGGAGTTCTTTTAAACGTACTTGTTGGATGGGCATCTTGTCGTCAATTATTGAGAATTTGTTCTCCAAAAGTTTGGCTTTATTTCTCAGAATATCTTCTACATTACGTATATCACTGTAAGGACAAAAAAAATCTGAAAGTTAGTTATTAAAAAAAGTTTTACATATAGATTGGCAAACGGAAATCTAACGTACTAGAAATGGACTGATATAAGAGAATGTGTCAAAGCTACAAAATTAATCTTCGTAAATGAAGAAATAAATTAAAAAGCAGGAAATAATATTTGATATTTTGGGTACATTAAATATCATGCTACCTAATTTGTACAAAAAAAAAACTGAATGAAAAGTCTCAACCAACTTTACATTGACAATGTCAAGCCATAAATTTCACATCATTTAGCGAACTAACAACACTACAATAAAAATATATTAGAGAGAATTCAGTCTCTCCAAATTACAATTTTTTGTCCAATGTATATTTTTGTCCAATAAAAATCGGCATGCATTATTTATAAAAACCTATATTTAAAAAAAGTCTTTAGTGCTGTCAATTTTTGCAGACATTCCTGCTGCTTACATTGTCTCCACACTTTCTCAAGCCATTCATGCATTGAACAAATAAAAAACCGCACGACATGCACACGATTTGCAAGACTGGGAATGAAGTTCGCATACTGCATTCATTCGCCGCCATACTTTATCAGATTAATCAGAGAATTTAATATTCTCGGAGGCACTCAAGCTTGTTATGTTTCAAAATAAGATTTAATCGTAAATTTGTAGTTGTTTCTTATGCAGCTCCTTAAGTGTCTCACTTGAGTCTCTCGTCGTTTTGTATTTTAAACACCACGCTGAGATCTCTTTGTTTATTAAGTTGCACCAGGAATAATAATCATTAAACAGAGACAGTACGGTTAGTCAAAATGGTAGTATAAACATTCTTTGATTGTGGTCGATAAAAATTAAAGATACAAACTGACTTGATGGATATTTTATTTGTAAAGTTTATTCATCCCTAACTGAAGTAATAAACATAATATTACGTATTCTTTCCATCCTTTTTCAGTTTCTAATAAAATTATTTTTATTACATATCTGCAACGCTTCAGTATTTTAAGGTTAAATAGCATTGTAAAGTAAATGCTGTTTGCTGTAGACATCTTTCATAAATATACATTTAGGTACGGTTGCCAAGAATTTAGCAAATTTTCTACTTCAGTAACTTTTCTATATAAATAATATCATTTTGCTTTAAAATACCCTGTATGCAAACTTGATTCATTTTCTGTACATTGCTTTTAGCTCATTTTGATCTTCTTCTTCTTGTGGTGCCTATCCGTTACGGGTGTTGGCTACTAGCAAGACAATTCTAATTTTATTGACCGCAGCTCGAAATAGTCTTGAAGTGGTCAAGGAAAACCATTTTCGTAAGTTTTGGAGCCAAGATATTCTTCTTCTTCGTGGTCCCCTTCTTCCGTAGACAGTTTCCTGTAATATAAGTTGCAGCAGGTTATATCTATGATCGTTTCACATTATATATGTCCAAGATATTCTAGCTTGCGCTGTTTCACTATGGATATAATTTCACATATTTTATCCATCCGACGTAGATCCTCAATGTTTGTTATTCGGTCCACCCAGGAGATCCTCACTATCCGTCCATTTTGATATATCTATTAAATTCAAAGTTATGAATTATTGAATATAACAATGCGTTTTATTTGCATGTTCTTTAATTTTATCATATGCAACATCAATATTGCCACAATAAAAAGACTATAGCAAGATAAGATGGTAAAATCTGCACTCCGCTGAATTCTTATTTGGGATTAGGTATTCGAAAGTAAATATTTAGCAACCCCTTTAGCCCAATTTTTAGCTCCCTAGGTGGTCCCCAATTGCAAAAAAAAATTTTTTTCGAAAATTTTTTTTCTGAATGATACCTTTCTTTAAAAAATCTAAAACGATACTCTTGAATATACATTTTATTTTATAAAAAGGGAAAAATTTCAATTTTTCAAAAAATTTTAAGTTACGTAGGTAATTTTTCTATAAAAGACAAATTTCTAGATAATTATTTTTCGTTTATCTTTCTTTGAATGGTGGAGGTAGATTTAACATTTTTGGTCCCAAATATTCTTGAAATTCGTAAAAACACATCTTTTAATGTTTTACCCATGCTTCTATCACATATACTTAAATGTATATCAATAAATAACGACTTTTGATATATATTTTTTTTGTTATTTCTAATAGCGCGAACAGGTTTGCTATTTTCAGATTTGTATAATATGTTCAAAATACGACAAACTCTTAATTTTATATTTTTCTCATGTTTTTAGCATATAACCTTAATAAAGAATTATTTTTCATCTATTGTTTCCATTTTTTTTTCTAATTTCTATGGCTACTCGGATAGAAATTAAAGAGAAGCCGGTATACAGTTACCTTCGACTTGAAGACCTCTAATAAAGAAAATATCGTCCGCTTCATCCAACAATCAAAATCTTACTGTCAGAAATGTTCGCGCCAACTAAAGCGCCAATCCCTGCGCCAATCACCACGTTAACCCCACGCCAACCTTCTTTGTCTTCTCTTTCCAGTACCAGTAATGCATTGGTTAGTCATTCTGTTCGGTTTTAGACAACGTGTTGCCATCTTCTGATATCTAGTATTTCTAAGTCGGCCTCAACTCCATCTAACCACCTAATTCGCGGTCGGCCTCTGCTTCTTCTTCCTATAGGTATTCCTATCGGACCCTTATGTGCCCGGCTTATCTAAGTCGCTGTGTTTTAATGAACGTTACGATATCTGGTTTATTAACCCTTTCTTTGATTTAATATACGGTTTGGGGAAAAGTGCCACTGTTCCCAGTGATGTATATATACGTTCTCGAGTGAAATCGTTTTTAATACCATGCCGTTTGTATACGACATCAAATTTTTTTTTGCACCTCTGCCAGCCCCATTGCCGCATCTATCCGGCATTATTACAGTGCCATCAGCCCCAATCCCGTATTGGTACGTTCGAAGATGCATTGTGATTATGATGAACACACTGCCGTATTGATACGGCAGATTCTGATACACGGCGTTTGGGTAACTGCCGGGTATGGTCGGGTTTTTGGCCTATTTTTAGCATGTGTCTTGTACCGCAAATATCACGTTAGCAAGGACTACGCAGTATTCTGCTGTTACTGTTGCAGTGCAAATGTATTGTGAAATTTCAAGAAAATGTCTGATTCGAGAAAAAGAAGACGCTCATGCGATACAGGTGGTTTGTGTGGACTAATGCAAAAAGAATATGATGCTAAACATTTCCTAATAATTTTACGCCATTCCAAAATCTGGTAATTGACGAAAGTTTGGTTCTATTCAAAGGAAGGCTGCAGTTTAAACAGTTTATAAGAATCAAACGCCATCGATTTGGAATAAAATTGTTTCTTCTGTGTGACTGTGAAACGGGTTATGTGTTAGACTTTATCGTTTATGTAGGTAAAAACACCGAAATAAATCATTATGAGGATATCGGCCTCTCAGGATCTGTGGTTGCCACTATTATAAAACCCTACTTGGACAAAGGTCACTCACTCTTTACTAATAACTGGTACACGTCTCCTAGTTTGTCAAGTTACCTATTTGACCATAAAACTAATTCTTGTGGAACAGTCAGGGTCAACAGAAAACACATGCCTAATTTAGCAGAAAAACTACAAAAAGGTGCAACTTCCTCAATGTCGAGTTGCAATATGTTGGCACTAAAATGGAAGGATCGAAGAGATGTCACTATGATTACTACCATGCACCAAGACAAAATGGTAGAATTGGCTAAAAAACCAGCTTGTGTAATTGATTACAATATGAATAGGATCAGTGGACAGGACTGACATGTTACTAAGTTCCACAGAAAGCGTCAGGAAAACCATCAAATGGTATAAAAAGCTTTTTTTTCACATATTGGACCTTTCTATTTTAAATGGACATGCAATATACCTTACCCAACACCCAGAAAAAATACCATTGGCTCAGTTTCACTTGAATCTTATTCGTCAGCTTCTAGACAGGTACGTGGATCTAATCTTGAAATTATCTTGTTACAATGAGATGTTATTTTTAGGTATCATTTACCAAAACATTCAACTGTAGTGCCTGTGTGAAACGTTTTTCGTCTTGTAGGTAGACATTTTCCTGATCTTGCCCCCAACAACAAAGTTCGTAGATGCACTGTTTGCTTAACAACAAGGACTCAAGCAAAGAAACGGCGCGAATCAGGGTACATGTGTCGGGAATGTGACGTGGGTCTCTGCGCACATCCTTGCTTTGGCATTTACCATACCCAGGAACAATTCTAATGACAACTTTCGAATTTATTTCATATTTAGTTTATAGTTAGTTATTAAAAATACTTTCGTTTTATATTTTTTTGAACATTAAAGAGAATTTTCTGAGTTTTTCTTTGCATTTAATGAGCAACCGTATATATACGTCGCAGGTACTGCTGGCACTTCAAAAACCCTGGGAACGGTGGCACTGCGTCGCTGATCAGGTCTGGTAAAAAAAGGGTTAAAGAGTTGGTATAATTCGAAATTATATCTTTTGCGTCAATGCCCTTAATCTTTATAGGAGTGATATAGGATGATCTTATTGGAGTTTATAGCTCTAAATATTTTGCGGAGTATCTTACGCTCGAATATTTCCAGTAGTCTTTCATCCTTCTGCGTTATAGTCCATGTTTCCTCCCGGTATGTGGGAACTGGCCTCAGCAATGTTTTTGAATATAATAATTTTAGTTTTTCTTTTTGAGTTGAATTGTTTTTGGAGTCCATAGTATGTTATATTTGTAAGGTTTATTCGTCTTTTAATGTGTTCAAGGTATGTGAAGCTGTCAACACGTTCAAAGATATGACTACCAAATGCTGTTTCCAGTTTTTTTATATACTATATATTCCATTGAAACAATGACGTAAGCACAATGTAATGATAACTTTCCTTTGTATAGTAAAATTTTTTTTACCCGAATACCAAAAGAAAATGGGTAGTTTTAGGCATCTTTAATCATTTTACTTAAGATCTTACTTAAGATCAGTAGGAAGACGCCAGAACTCGTGGCTGAAAGACCTAAGGAGATGGTTCGACCGCTTATCCGCAGAAATCTTTCGCGCAGCAGTTTCCAAAACTACAATTGCCATTTGGATCGCCAACCTTCGAAAGGAGACGGCGCCATGAGAAGAAGAATTATTTTTAATAGCCTCATGACAATGGTTTATAACATGAGTTGTTTTTAACCTTAGTCTTATCCTTCGTCTTTGCTGCCAATTTTATACAAATACTATACTTTAGTACTAATATTGACAACAACAAAAATAATAAAATTGAGAGTATATGAAAATATGTTTGACCTTGTTTTATATGAAATAATAAAATAAACAAAAAGCTACCTAATACGTTTTTTATGAATACCTGTCCATTCCCGAACTCCGAAACAACCAAACTCCCTTTTTGTAATATTTTTAGTTAACCCATTTGAAATTTATAACCGAATTATGAAACCCCAAACTCGACATTCCGCCCGTTATTCTGGAAACTGGAAGTAACAACGACAAATATTATCCAGAAAATTTCGACGTTTCTAGTCTCTCCCAAAAGGACGATTCGTTCCATACTCTGGCAATCCCAATCCTTCCGTCATAAAATAAACGTCGGCCCTTTTGCCTTTGCTCCTCTATGAACACTTTACATTTCATTAAACCGTACGGTTACGCTATCGCAGAAGATATTCCCCATTCTCCTGCAGGAATATCCGGAACATGGCAAATTAGCAACTCCGTAAAGTATTTTAGGTGGAGTCGGCATATTACTCCAGACAATCATTTGTAGGAAATTTAAATTCGAGTTCATATACATTTTCTCGGGGATTCATGGCTGTGAGCTCAATAAATTTCCTCCACTTCTGCTCCAAATTTCCTTGTATGTTTTTTTATTTATGAAAATATTGGTTCTATCTTTCCATGAAAAATATTACAGCAACTTATGTAATAAGTCCCGTCGAATAGCAATACCCAAATGAACTAAATTACAATCTTCCGAGAAATGTGACATTGGAACACTTTCTTTTTGTAACAAATATACCAAAATTTCCAAATTAAATTATCCTATAAAAGTCTATCTTCAAAGTATATTTTTCATATTTGTCAACTATTATAATTCAATTCAACTATCAGAATTCACTATTCAATGAAAGCCCCGAAAACAAATTGATCCTTTCTCCCCCCTCCAGAATTTTACTCAAAGCAAAACAACATAAAATATGGCATTTTATTATCTTATATTCCAAAGAAACGAGACATTATCATAGACTAGTGACATTAAAAATTAGACCCAACTTGAATCGTTGAAAAGAAAAAGCGATCATAGATAAAACCGCCTTCTGCTTTTAAGTGACTTGTCCAGTATTCCGGACGTTATAGATCACTATATGTATATATTGTTGGGAATAAGCCACAATTCTACTTTAAAAAGTTTCAATTTTCACTTCATCATCACGTAGCGCTACAACCATGGGCGGGTCTTGGCTGACTGTACAACTTTTTTCCAATTTGTTCGGTCTTCCATCAACCTAGGGTCAAATGGAATGTTCATTTTTCACTTCGGAAATCGGAATTGTTTTATTTTATCGAAATTGTCATATGGTATATCACTAAACGGTAAAATCTTAAACAACATAAGATTTATATGAGATTAGTAAATAACTAAGCAACGCTTAGTAAATAAATTACATCAAGTCAGTATCAAATATGGACTACAAATAAACGTTAAGAAAACCAAGTTCATGATTATTTCTAAGCAACATACAGTAGGAAGGCTAGATATCGAGGGAAAACAAGTAGAAAGAGTGAATAACTACAAATATCTGGGAACCTGGGTAAATGAAAACAATGATCAAGGTAGAGAAATAAGGACACGCATTAAAATTGCAAGACAAGCATTTATAAAAATGAAAACAATGTTTGTCAATCGAGCCCTTCCTCTGGATCTGAGGATAAGAGCCTTAAGATGCTACGTGTTCTCGACTTTGTTGTATGGAATGGAAAGCTGGACACTAAAAGTGGATAATATAAAGAAGTTGGAATCATTTGAGATGTGGTGCTATAGAAGGATTTTGAAAATACCATAGACTCAACGAGTTACAAACGCAGAAGTGTTAAGAAGGCTACAAAAGGATTGCGAGGTCATAAAGCACATCAAAACAAGAAAGCTGGAATATTTAGGCCACATTACCAGAGGTGTGAAATATGAGATATTAAGGCTCATAGTGCAAGGTAAAATCAAGGGTAAAAGACCCATAGGAAGACGAAGAATTTGGTATAGTTGCAGTTTAGTAGATCTTTTTAGAGCAGCCGCCAATAAGGTAGGGATAGCTGTGATGATAGCCAAACTCCGAAAGGAGAAGGAACTACAAGAAGAAGAATGTCATATGGAAAAGCTGTTTAGCACATATTATGCCCGTCCATTCTCGAACATTTTGGAGCCATGATTCTTATTTTCTTCCTAATTAACCATGGATCTTCGATTTTACCCATAAGTATCAGCTGTAGTTTAGTATCATCATGTATCATGTATCATGATCATAGTATCATGTACTTACCCATAAGTATCATCTTAGATCTAAAGTTTTTGATGCATGCATTATTCCGATATTAACTTTTGCGGCACAAACATGGACAATCACAAAAAAGAATATGAATATACTTAGAGTCACTCAACACGCGATGGAAAGAGCAATGCTAGGTATATCACTTAAGGACAAGAAAACAAACACATGGATAAGACAGAAAACCAAAGTCACCGATGTGGTGCAAAAATCATTAAAGTTGAAATGGGAATACGCTGGACATGTAGCTAGGAGCGATCTAAACAAATGGCACAGATCAATTTTAACCTGGAGACCATATCAACACAAAAGACCCAGAGGCAGACCTCCTATGAGATGGACAGATGATCTGAAAAGGACTGCCGGGAAAAATTGGCTACAAGTAGCGTACAATAAAAAACAATGGAAAGGAAGACTTGAAGAGGCTTATGTTCAGATGTGGACGTGAATGGCTAGACGAAGAAGAAGATCAGCTGTAGTACCTAAGTGTTACGTTTCTCCTCTCAGTACGTGCCCCAGATACACTGTTTCTCTGCACTTTATTGCGGTCAATAATTTTTTCTTAGTATTAGCCCTTTGTAGAACATCTGTGTTATATACAGTCATGTTCTACTCATAAATTGCGAAGCACTCTATGTTATTACACCTTGAATGCTTTGACGTTTAATTGTTTTTGCTTTTGATGTCCACGCTTTAGCACCACATAATAACTTGACCACACCTAGCATTTCGCCATTCGTTGTCTTAGTTTCAAGTTAAGATTATCATTTTATTGTGTTGCACTTGTAATTTAATTCTATTTTAATTTCAGAGTCTGGATCTAGGTCTTACGTAATAATTCTTCCCAGATAGTTAAGTCTTTCAACGTTTTTCATTTCTGCTCCATTGACATGTAACGTGATGTTTGTAGTGTTGAAATAGCAGGATCGCCATGTAATGTTAAACACATGTAAAACAAGATTAATATGAATTTTTAAGATTTCTGTGTGTCCTTATGCTCTCTCCTAACGCCCTAAATGAGAAAAAAAATTTAGGACGAGAGAAAAAATTTAGAACGAGAGAAAAAAAAATACAACTGTTGAATCCTTAATGTTAATTCTTAGTACTAAATAATAGTTTTCTTTTCACGTTCTTTACACACTTAACCACTTTTATATGTCACAATAAAATGTTATTCTTATTTCTCTTTGTTCAATCACTATCCAGTTATCAATCAAACATTACTCTTATGAATGACTATGTGATTATTCTTATGAATGATATCAAAATCAAACGTGGGGTCCGACAAGGATGTATACTATCACAACAGGACTCTGCTTCCTGTCATGAGTCAAAGAAAATATTTTTCATTAAAACAGCTTACGGTTCCATTAATTCGAACAGTACTGTATATTTTGCACTCTGGCGAAGTTGTAGAAATGATCGTTCCTTCTAGCAATAGCTTTTTTTTATTTCTTTCTAGTCCAAACTTCTTTCGGACTAGAAAGACTCTAAAAGGACTCATTGTTTGCAAATACCCGAAGTTGATTTGAAAATTGTAGTATAAATTTTACCATTGCTCAAAAAATTGGCAGAATTTCAGTATATGTAAAAAACAGTTTACCGAACATAAAATAACAAGACGAGAAGCAATACAATGGAAAAACTTACGGGACAACAGCGACATCTACTATCTAATATGATTGTGAAAGGTGGTTAGTACTGCAAAGTGATAACTAATCCAAGCTAGTTAAATGAGATTTCTGAGACGAGTGCAAGGCATTACGAGATTTTTTAGTCAAAGAAATGACTAGGTATTACATGATGATAACAAGAACTACATAATGCACATTTTTGATGTCGGAACTAGCAAAAAACTCATAATACCTACCCGGAATAAAAAAGAGCAGTTTCTTCATTTGTACTTGTACTTTGTATTTAATCTATTTCTGTAGTTTAACCAGAACATTTGATTAATCAATAATTTTGGTAACATTGGAATATATTTACAATTAAACATTTAATGTACGAACATAACAAAATTTATACAGATTATTGGATATATATGTATAAATGATTAAGTTGTTCTTTAGACATACTACACATGTTTGCACCAAAATGAAGCAATTATTCCAGATCAGTAACCCCTCGTCTATAAATTATGCTACTCAACGGTCTAAAGGGAGAACAACCTAAATTAAGACGAAATAAACGCGGATAAATAATGGACGATTATTGGTTAGGAAAACACATGTTCTTAATTATTTCGATGGCACGCCGAAAGCAAATTGGAACAAGAAAGGCGGTATCTTTTAACAAAACAGGATAGAATTTTATAACCGTATCATTTACATCTCACGACTGAACACCTTTTTTAGACATTTACATACTTCTTTTTTGTTGTCATAATTGGAATCTTTTTCTATTGTGTGTACAAAATTGAAAAAGATTGTTAGAATGGGTAAAGAGGTACCTGCCTTATAGATTAGAAAATGAGTAATTGAAATTTTACTTTGAATAAAGACAAGATTTGTACAATCTACAAAGAAGTTTTCAATAATATATAAACATCTGGCAAGAAAATATTTTGATTCAGTTTTAAAATTTTTACATTCTTATAAATATTTTTTTCTTTTACTTACAGTCAGGCCCGGCGAGAGAGCGGTAGAACGTAATGTTTCCCATTTGTTTTTTACCAAAGACCGTCTTTTTTTCTTCCCACTTTTTATCGGGGCCTGCTTTTTTTACCGGGGCGGCCCTATACATAATGCATTCAATTAATACTCTTCTTTTTCTTTTTTTTCTTCTTCTTCTTCTTCTACTTCTTCTTCTTCTTCCTCTTTATAAGCAATTCTGCTTGTTCATTGGCGGATTAATACGTTTATGAAAAGTTGTCAGTTCATCTTTTGCGTGGTCTTCCGATACTTCTTCTGCCGATTGGTGACTTATCTCTTGCTATTTTGACGACACAGGTCTTATCCATTCTGCTTATGTGGTTATTCCATTCATTTTTCTATTTTGTGTCCATTTATTTATACACTGCACGTTAAATTTTCTTCTAATGTCTTTACTTCTCTTTCTATCTCTCAGCGTATTTCCTATAAATCTTCTCAGTACTCTCATCTCTGCCATTTCTAGTAGCCTTTGCATCGTGGTTGTGTCGGATTTTGTTTTTGAGGCATATGTCATTATTGGTTTTATACTGGCTTTATAAATTCTTGACTTCATCTCAGCATTAATGTGTCTGTTTCGCCATATAGTGTTATTAAGGCATCTTGACAGTCTATTTGCTTTTTGTACTTGATCTCTCACTTCTTTGTTCAGGTCTCCATAGCTAAACAGTGTAATTCCCAGGTATTTTATTTCCATTATTTGTTCAATACTGATGCTATGAGTTCTATTTTAGATCTGGTTGATTCTTTCTTAACTACTATTGTTTTAGTTTTCTGTGGTAACTTCTGGTGTTACAGATTCTAGCGTCGTTTGTTCTTTCTCTGCATAGAGCTTTTTAAGGCAATCAATCCACTTATCCCTTTCCATGTGTTTTGGTTCTATTAGTTCTTTTACCTCCATTCTTTGACCTCTTATGAAGCGCCAAATTTCCTTTTGCAGACCGTAAAAATCATTTTCCATTTCTTTCGAAAAGCGTTCCCAGTAATCATTTTTTATTTTTCTTATTGTATAGAATTTTTCATATAAAAATGATTGCACGTCATTCAAGATTTACTACGTCAGAACCCCACAGCGTTGCCAAAACATTTGAATAGTTAGTAAGTGAGGAATTTTTAAAATGTCAAACTATTTGTCAAACTGTTATATTAACAGTAAATACGCTTAGTTTTAAGACTACTGCAACAGACTAAAATACATAAGAAAACATTTTAATACATAATTATATATTCTAAATTTTAAACTTACCTCTTTTAGAGCATTTATAGTAAAAACGTCCTACTATTATTTCTTGTTCAAAATAATCTATCTTATATAACTTATCAGATTTTTACAGACTATTTAGTTGTTTTGGCATAGCACAATCACAATACACAACAATAATTAGCTTTTAAAGCTATTAATCTAAATTTAATATATATTTATTATTACAATTTATTAATATATAATATATTATGATCAAATTGTGTAGAAATCAAAACATAAACAAAATTCTTATTCTAAAAAAGCGGCAATACTTTAAACAATTTTGCCACACGTTGAACTGTCATTAAAATTTAAAGTATTCCCGTATCAGTTGTGTACAATTATCTAATCTATTTATTTAAAATTATTATTTAGTGGAGTATTAGACTTAATAATAACAAATGTTTTTGGTTATTTAATCAATATAATTCCCAATATATTGATGATTACATTTTTCTGAATATTATACCATGTTCACGCCTATGAAAGATCGAGCAGTTCCGTATGGGTTTCGTATTATTAGCTGTGTTAGGAAAATTTGTACTCTACGCTTGACGTTCTGGAAATTTTAAATATAAGTGACGTCTCTTTATATAAATTGTGACGTGCAACGTTTTTACGTTGAAAAATGGTATATTTAATATAACCTCATTCCTAGATGAAGATGACGAAAATATTAAGAAAAAGTTGATATATTTCGCGAGTTTTATAAAGACATCAGTGAAGAATTGATAGACGAAATTTTTCATTTGAAAGCGATATGCAAGAATAGTATTGGTAAATTGCAACTTTCTCCAAAATATTTCCTAAATAAAATTAAACATCTTCAATTGAAATCATTATTTCGTAGCGTCGTTGTTACGTTAAGAGTATTATCTTTAATTTGTCTTTCTCGCATAAAAAATGGTATGAGATCTACAATGAAGCAGTATTGGTTAACTGGCCTAACAATTTTATGCATTGAGCATGATGAAACATGGCAAAATCACGCGATTTTTCAGAAATTATATAGATCTTAGCCATTCAGAAAGCACGAAAAGCACTTCTATTGTAAGTATTTTTATTATTTAAATATAATTAGAATTTAATAATTTTATATTTTAAATGTTAATTATTATTTATTATTGTTTATTTTATTTGCACTTATATGCATATATTGCACTATAATTTACTTATAATCTAAATTAAAAATTTCCAAAATTCCTATTTATATATTTTTTCTGTTTTGCTCTTCACTTTTGCCATGGCTCTTTCTGCTGCACTGTAAAAAAAATGGAATAACGGTTCATCTCCCGGGAAGTCATGATTTGACACCTAATTACTTTCAGTTTTTGGAACTTTGAGATTCTGAAAATTACGAATAAATTACGTGGACAATGATTCGAACCGTCGAGCTCTCGACCAGCCGACATTTAAAATCGTCGGTCACGTCAAGCGTTGTTTATGAGAGAACGGTTCATTCTACACAAAAATAAATATTTTTGTTTAGAATTATCTCAGCTACATTTTTTATTTAAAACATTTTTTTTGCAGCGTACAGATTCTTGGTTAATCGATTTTTTTGCGTTTTTGGGTGAACTTACGAGGGAGGTTTTGTGAGGAAGCCCGGGGGTAAAAGTAAGAAACTTTTTTGCATCTTTTTTGGGGTCCTAAAATTAATATTCTTGGCAAAATTCAGCTTGATCGTATAATTTTTACAGGTAACTCTCTGACCACTGGACTAGTATTAAAATCACCGTTTTTTTATTATTAGATTTAAAATATAAATATATTCCCATCTCTCTCACGCCAATGACGCTCTCATCTCTCTCACCTCGAGCTATCTCGATAGCCCGATAAATCAGGGACAGTGTACGTATAATGCTTGATTTTCTTCGGAAATGGCACTGTATTATCTCGTACAGAGGGTGAAATACGTTCTTAAAAACCAATTGGTGATGCTGAGTGGATTTCTCAATATAGAAGGAACACTGGATAACACTTTCTATGAAGCCATTAGAAAATCAATTTGTCTAAAAGGAATAGACAAAACAAACTGTAAATGAATAGAGTATCAGCAAATGTAGCTAGAAGTTATCCGGAGAGCGTTCTTATGTACTTTGTTGTCATAAATGAACTGATAACTAGATGAGTACCAACAGACACGACGTCTTTGGCTATGAAAGTGACCTACACGGTAGTTACAGTATGGACTTCAAATGTAAGTAAAGTAAATAGAACTACCCATTCACTAGACCTGTACAAGCTGGTGCAGATTTTTAGAATTCAGGAATAGGTATCATAAAAGAATTGAAGAAGAACAATAAATTAAACAAACTTAAAAACAGGAAAAAGAAGAGGTTTACAAAGAAAAATCTGAAAAAATAGAATACAAAAACTGTAAAAAAGAAGTAAAAGTTTAGACGGAACGAAATATTTGGTGAGGATTTTGACACAGTGAGAAAGTGAATTATGAGCTGAAGTAAATAAATTCTGCAGCATATGTAGTTCCGATAGATATTGGTTGCATTGGAAATTTATAATAACATTATGATAATTTCGGTCCAACACGTAGTTTTTTGGAAAGTAATTAAAGTTTCTGTGTAGAATTTTATTTGGGAGAATTGTGCGAAACTGGTAAGATTTTGTTACAAGACAATGATGTGTGACAACCTGACAACAAGTATGAATTAAAGGACTAAATTTAGTCTACTAATGATAAAAAGCTTATTTTATTTCAAAAAAAAGTCTGTACAATTATTTTGTTCGATATTTATTTCAAATTTCGTTTTTTGTTTGATTGTAGTAATGTCACAAGAAATAAGGTGCATCAATCATTTTATTTTAGATAAAACAAATAATTGGTTTAAATTTACGAGACAATCCTTTTGCAGCAAAAATTTAAATATATCTTTTTTCGTTTTTCTTTCAATTTAGCAAAGAATTAATTATTTCAGTCGTCTCACTCGGAAATTCGTAGAGAGACCGGCAATATCTCTTCCGTTTACTACAAAAGTATGTAAATATACCTTGTAAAATAAGAAAAGCAAACTCCGAAATGTAAACAAGAAGACGTCAAGGGAATTTTATTACGCTCTTCTCTCCTTTTCATCTCTGTGTAAAATATTGAAAGCAGAGTTTGCACTTTTTCAGTGCTTGCCAACTCGAGATGGACTATTTCTTTTATACGGTTGTTTTCAAATTCGGAGACCAAATCGTGTATGGGATTTTTCATTTCTAATAAATAAAATATTTCGCACAAAAGATGTTTCCAACCGAAATGCCAATATCAAAAACCAAAAACGGTGTAGTTTTGGTTTTGGTTTCTTTACGAAAATATATTAAATGTTTAGCAAGATTCTGAAACTACTTTCTTGTTGCAAGTTTAATTTAAATATTATGTTTTTATGGGACTAAGCCACAATTATTGGTTGTAATGAAAATCACACTTTTAATTAACAAATGTTTGACGTTTCGGTTTTCACTCCGGAAATCGTTCTCAAAATGATTATTATAAAAATTGTGCAAAAATATATAACTAAAGTTTTTTGTTGTAGGTAATGTCATTTCAAAATTGACAAAATTGAATTCTACGTGGGAGAAACTGCAAGACCACTTAGTATCAGGATAAACGAGCATGATACAGAAATCACAGATATGCAAACATGCCCGTGACAACGAACCAGTGTTCGTTGTCACATCATACACCACAATGAAGAGATGCATCAATAATCATAAAAGAAACAGGCACGAAAAAAGAAAAGCCAGAGAAGCTTTGGTTACTAACACTAAAAAAAGAAGTCAACAACAAGAATATACCAAAAATAGCAAAGTAGCAGGGGTCGAAAAACATCATCTATAATATTATATTGGTACAACATTACTCAAAATCAGAATTGTAATAACAAAATCTTTTTCAAAATAACATCAATAATCTTTAATAAAAAACATAATACTAATAATAAGGCACTTAATACGTACATAAACAATGTGCTGTTAAATGAAGTTAAATCGATTTAAACGGAGTTGCAAGGTTATTAGTTGATATGTAAGCCTTAGAATTAACAGTGGATAAAGCTAAAACGACCTTAACAAACGTACAAAATAAAAACCCAAAAAAAAGGAAAGTCTTCAATTGCTTTATTAGAGAACCTGAAATTTATCATATTACGAAAATATAAGTGCTAAATGGTAACCAAGGTTCTGAAAAACCATGGTAAGTAAAGAAGAAGCAGTGCCAAGTCCTCTGTGATTGTAATAAATTTGGATAATAAGTTAATAATTAAAAAGTAACTAAGTGTATAACTAAATACAGACAATTACAAACATAATATGTGCCTAATTCCCACAGGTAGGATGTGAAGTACAGGAAAAGGAAGAATTTTGGGGAGCCCTTGATTTCGAGATGCTTGAGATTTCTGTAGACGAAAAGTGTATTGGAGGTGATGTGAATGGACATATTAGTACAAAAAGAGTTCATGGAGGTTTGGGGATTGGAATAAGAAATAATAAAGCAAATAGTGTGATTGCCTTTGCTGTGGCATAGGATTTAGCTGTCATTAATACGTTCTTTATAAAGACTAAAGACCAGTACGTTACCTATAGTAGCGGGGAAAGGAAAGTCAGATAGAGTATGTGCTGTGTAGAAGAAGTCAGCTAAAAAAGGTTACGAACTTTAAAGTGATAAAGGGTGAGTGTGTAGCTGGTCAACACCGACCGGTAATAGTGGATACGGAGATAAATGTGTGGCGGATAGGAAAGTAAGTACAGCACCAGATAGTAAAGTGGTTAAAGATAAAGGGTAACGATTTGGCGATTAGAAGAGTAGTGTGCTGGAAACGCTTAGGGAAAAATAAATGGCTAGCAGAAAGCCAACAATAAAGTTGTGATGCGAGTGGCAGTGCTAGAAAAACAGCTAGTAAAGGGCCTCTTAGAGATAAAAAACTTGGTGGTGGAACGATGAAGCTCAACAAAAAATTAGCGAGAAGAAAGATGCTAGAAAGAGGTATGACAAGTTTAAAAGAGAGGAAGATAAGGATATATACAAGGTGGCAAAGAGGGAAACAAAGTCGCGCTGTAGCTACTGCTACGGAAAGTATGTATACACAGCTGTATGAATGAAAACACCCGAGGGGATGAAAAGGTTATACAGCATTGCTAAAGTTAGGGTCAATTCATCAAAGGTTTGGAACCACGTGCGCGAGATTAAAAATGCGGATGGAAGAGTGTTAAGAACCGATGTTGAAATTAAGCAAAGATGGTATGAGTACTTAATTAAATTGCTAAATAAAGAACACCACAGGACAGACAGAGGATGCGGGATCCCAAATAAAAATGTAATACCAGGAATAGCGAGAGGTGAAGTTGTCGAGGCACTACGTAACGGTAAGGCACTAGGACTTGATGAAATACCTGTGGAAGTTTGGATCCCTTTGTGGCAAATAATGAAGCACCTGCCTGCTCTTCTTGTTTTTTTTTTAAATTTTGGCTAGTTGCTTGGTTAAACATTGCTTGGTTAAAATTCATCAATTGACATCCCACAAACATGTATGATGTTCCTATACTTCGAGAAATTTTATAATTTCCTGAGAACTCCATTTTTTACTTGGTGAAATGCACATTTTAATAGATATTGTTTAAAAGTGCTCAACCACAAAAACACGAATGTTTACACCTGCAAGTTTAATTTAAAATGACAACAAAATGGTGACTAGTGAAAGAATAGTTAAAAATTCTAACTTTACTAGCATAATGCATGCACTGTTCAGACCTGCTTGAAAGTACTCGCCATTAACTGGTTTATACATGCCATTTCATTTTGCTCTTTGTCTGTTTCTCTCTCTCTCTCTCTCAATACAAAATAAAATTTAGCTGCTGTTCATAGCGCGCCCTTTTCTGATTTTATCGCGCAAGATCGACAAAATGAAAATCGTTAAGGTCGAGTTTTAGTTGTCAATGACAAACAAAAACATTTATTAAGTTATTGTACAAAAATAGTAGTTATTAACACCAAAAAAATCTAAAAAATATTCAAATCGCTACACCCAGGAATACAAAAAAGGTGGATATTTAAAATTATAATTAGCCGCAAACAATTAGGTAGATTCTTAATTATGCTCATGAGTGGGAATTAATATGAGAATATTATATAATTTAGCCATTTGCATAATTTACAAAAAGTAGTCAAAACAACAACTCAATTAACTTTTCACAGAAGAGGCGATCAACTACAAAACAGATCATTAAAACATGAAAGAATTGACGCCGCTAGTTTTTTTTTCTTTGAATGTAGTACAAAGATGTAATTATACAGATCCAATTTTATAGACCCTAGATATGATTTAAGACGCTATTGTAACCTAATAACAGCAATTATCTAGATTATTTTACTATATAATGAGTTAGCATTTTAATCCTTTTATAAAGAATAGGAAATAAGGTTTTAAAAAGGAAAAAGAAGAAAAAATGGGTAGATTTACTCCATAAATTATATGTAGTACTTCAATTTAAGTATCTAAATGTTAGAAATAATAAAAACACATGTTACCTATAAATAACAGAGTTATTCTGTAACTAATATATCGATGCTATCGAACTAATATATGCTACAATCAATTTGCTTTGATTCAAATGATATCTTACACGTTTTCTTTGAATTCGTGCACTCATCCTTTTTTCTGATAAATGCACAAAATTAAATTATGCAACTGATGCAACCGTGCGCTAGGCAACTTATATGAGTGGTTATGTAGCATCCCTGACCGTTCCTCGCATCTACATAGATCTCCACTCCTTCTTATCGTCATATAGATCTGCACGCATTTGCTGCTTTTGCATAGACTCTACGCATTTCTAGCTTATTCTCCGGTTTTCATTTTTTCTGCTTCTTTTCCTTTTTTTTTATATAGACATGACTCTGTCTGTTTTTTAATGTGGCTCTAATAATTTGTCGTTCCATCGTTTTCGTGGTCTTCCTACTGATCGTCTTCCTATTGGCGAACCGTCTCTTGCCGTCTTTACTACTCTATTTGTTGTCATTCGGCTTATATGATCGTTCCATTCAACTCTTTTATTTCTTACCCAGTTCTTGATGTTCTCCACCTTGCATCTACGTCGTATATCTGTACTTCTAGTCCTGTCCCATAGTGTCTTACCATCAGGTGTTTTCATCTCTGCTGTTTCTAACATCCTTTTTGTCCTCTCTGTGTCAGGTCTTACTTCTGTTGCGTATGTCATTATTGGTCTGATGACTGTTTTGATGCAGAATTGTAAATTCTGCCTTTCGTTTCTTTCCCGATATTTTTATTTCTCCATATTGCTTCATTTAGGCAGCCTGCAACTCTGTTTGCTCTATTTACTTGTTCTTCCACTTCCACAGTTTTGAACTTTCTGTAGCTAGATAATGTGATGCCTAGATATTTAAACTCCATCACTTGTTCTATTATCTGACCTTCCAGCTCGACTTAACATCTTAGTAAATTTGCTGTTGTAACCATGCATTTTGTCGTTTTTGGGGAAATTAACATGTTAAATTTAAAAAAAAAATTGTTTTTATTCGTCTCATTTGCCGTTCTTCCTTAGAACTCTTCAATTTGTTTATCGCAGCGAATTACTCGGCATTGTTCTTGTGTGCTGTCAAAGTTTGTTGTTTAACTTGGTTTTCGTTATAATTTCTTTAAGATCTTGATGTCTCGCATGAACTGGCTCCTCTCACTCTATAAATATCAAATAGAGCTCCCTTTTCTTCTCGCTGTATTTCTCTATGAACTGTCTCAACGCAAACAAGACATCCGTTGTCCTTTTTCCTGGTATAAACCCAAACTTTTTGTCTCTCTCCTTAACTTTAACTATACAGTTACTCCTAAATTTTCATTGTGTGCGACATTAACCTTATCGCTCTATAGTTCTTACAGTCCTGAATGTCCTCTTTATCTTTATACAATGATACCATCACACACTCTCTCTCCATGCATTGGGAATCCTTTCTTTCTCATATATCCTACTTATCCTTTGCCACAAAGGGATCCAAACTTCAGCAGGTATTCCATCAAGTCCTACTACTTTACCTTTCTTTATCCTATTTCACCCCCCGACAACATCACCTCTCGCTATCACCGGTATTACATTTTTATTAGGGATCCCGTATTCTCTGTCTGTTCTGTGGTGTTCTTCATTAAGCAACTTACTAAAGTACTTCTACCATCTTCAAAGTTCAAATCCTTTGATGATTTGTCCCGTGCTTTAGCAATACTGTATAACCTTTTCATCCCCTCGGGAGTTTTCAACTCTTCATACAGCTGTGTAAACGATATTTCCTTAGCAGTAACTATAGCGCGATTTGCTCCCTCTTTGCCGTCTAGTATAATATACGTTATATCCTTATCTTCCTCTCTTTTGGACCTGTCATACCTTAGAAAAAGATGAAGATTTTGTGCCAGCTGTCGAAGACGATAATTTAGAAGAAATAGGTAACAATCCAGACAACAGATTGCATGTTTTGTGATGGTCAATTTTCAGAAGACAAAGGGGGAGAGCTGTGGATTTTTTATCTCATGTGCCAATTATGGGCACATGAACAATTTTATGACGCAGAAGAGAACAATCATATTTGTAATTTTTGCAAATAAATGTTATAAAATGTGTATTTTTGCCAATAAATGATATCTGTAAAATATTTATTTTGTCTTTAGTTAGGTGACAGAAGGAGGCCCATATTTAGGAGTACTTAAAAGCGCAACGTTTAATATTTTTTGTATATCATTTGTGAACTTAATTCTTTTGGAAAAAAGAATGCACTACGTAATGCAATAAGGTTTGTAGAAGGTCTGCACAAAAATATAAATAAATTGGTAAAAAACTGAAAGTGTTATCCCATAAAACAAAGGTGAGGGCCCATATTCGGTTAAGTTAATATATTCATGAAAAAAAAGCACCCAAAATAACTGTGACAGAAAATTTATTAGACACTAGAGTTAGTTTTTATTCTTCATAAAATTAATGTTTGTCACAAACTTAAAACCACATCGACCAAGTTAAGCCCATCAGGACTAACCCTCTCAAGCTCATTTAACAAAGTTATAATATAATCGAGAATAGTCCGACCAAATATGGTCCCTGTTCCATCAGAGTTTCATCTTTTACACACGTTTACACTGCTAAAGATCCTATTAACGAGATTAGCCAACAAGAGCGCACACCTAATTGTCTCTCTGCGACTCTTCGTAACCCCCGTGCCAGGGATCTCGCCGAGCCAATTCCAATTTGAATTCTTATCTAGATTTCCCGTTGTTTCTGAACTAAATAAAAGTATATATATCCAAGATTGGATGGAAATACCTGCGCTCAGGGCTCTGTATAAACAAGGTCGCAGCGATGAAATTGCCGAAAGGGTAAAAAGAGCGCTTGAAGCAAAGTAGAATTTAAGATTTTAAATGTTTTGAAACAATGGGAGAACAAGTCCTTGAAAAAAAAAATAAGCTATTGCTGTAGCTTTAAAAATTAAGTGCTTGTATAAATTTGGGTCTAATTCCTTAAAAAAAAAACAAACCAAGGGAAATGTCTTTAAAAAATATGATTCAATTAGGTATTTTAGTCATTGACATTAATATATTAAAATGTTTCGTACATTTTTATTGCAAAGAAATTTTAAAGAAAAGAAAAGATAAAGTATATAATTATGTTACCGGCCAAACCCGATTTCAGGGCAATCTAGTTTCATCTAGGCTAAACTAAATCTTCCTATTGTAAGTGATAGGATTAATTAGTATAGCCTAGTTCAAAAGAGTTCGTCCTAAGCTCGATGGGATAAACCGCTTAAGGCTAGGTCAAACTAGTTGATGCTGATATAAATATGCGCACTCCAGGATACACTATTACACTAGTTCTTCTTCTTCTTCTTCTGGTTCCTATCCGTTTTGGATGTTGGAAATCATATTGGCAATCATGACCTTGCTCGCTGCGGCTCGAAACAGCTCCGTTGAGGTTTTCTTAAACCATGTTCTTAAATTTCGCAGCCATGATATTCTTCTTCTACCAGGTCCTCGCATACCTTTGACTTTACCTTGCAATATAGACTGCAGCAGGGAGTAACGGTGCTGATTTCTCATAACGTGTCCCAGATATTGCAATTTTATGCGTTTGATCGTAAACACAATCTCTGGTTCCTTCTTCATTTTTTCTAGAACTTCCTTGTTCGTGATCCTTGCTGTCCATGATATTCTCAGCATTCTTCTATAAAGCCACATCTCAAATGCTTCAAGTTTTTTAATAGTGGTGTCTGTAAGCGTCCATGCCTCCGCCCCGTACAACAACACAGAGAAAACATAGCATCTCAAATGTCTCATTTTTGTATCTAGGGATATGTTGTGACTTTTGAAGATGGCGCTCATTTTGTTAAAGACCGTTCTTGCCTTTCCTATGCGGCACTTTATTTCCTGTACATTGCCTGTACATTAGTACTGTTAGTACTGTTATACAGTACACTAGTACTTTTTATAAATATTATACTATACCGACAAAGCTAAAATAGAAAGACAAACTGAATAAAATAGTGTGTAATGGGAAAAATATTTATTTTTATTAAAAGGATAGTGATTCGTTGGTAAAACTAATGGACAATTGGTCTTCTTCTTCTTCCTTCTTGTATGTAGGCTTTAAAGCCTGTTTCCTCTTGAATATTAGCCTTTTAACTTGTTTAAATTGTCGTACCATCTTTTTCTTGGTCTGCATACTTCTTCGTCCATTTGTTGACTTATCTCATGCTATTCGTACTATTCTATCCTCTGCCATTCTACTGATGTGTTAGTTCCACTCCGGTTTTCGTTTTGTCACCCATCCATTTATGTCTTCTATATTGCATGCTCTTCTTATGTTTTTGCTTCTCTTCCTATCCAACAGACTTTTCTCTGATATTCGTCGGAGTATTTTCATCTCTGTTGTTTCTAGTAGTCGTCTCGTTTTAGATGTGTCAGGTGTTGTCTCCGCTTTGTATTTTAACATAGGTCTAATTGCTGCTTTATAGATTCTTGTTTTTGGGTCTTGTCTTAGGTGTTTGTTCTTCCAGATTGCGTCATTAATAGATCCCGCTGCTTTACTTGCTTTTAAGCTTTGTCGTCGTTCTTCTTCTTCAACATCTCCGTAACTAGTTATATATATTCCCAGATATTTAAACCTTGCTTCCTGCCTTATTATTTTCCCATAAATTTTGATTTTACACCGTAGTGGGTATTTAGATGTTGTCATACGTTTGGTTTTTTCTGCCGAAATTATCATATTGTATTGCTTAGCTGTTGTATTGTGTTAATCTTTGAAGCTCGTCTTGTGTCTCGGCGATTAATGCGGCGTCGTCTGCATAACATAGTATTTGGATTTCTTTGTTCCCCATTCTGTAGCCATGACCTTTACTGACAATTGGTAATACAATCAATCATATTATACCAAATGTCGCAAGAGTGAATGAATCACAGCGAAGATTGTCACTCTGGCCGGCCAATTACAAGAGATCTTATTAACTGTAATTGTAATGGCCTTCCGAAGGAAGATCGCTGCAAACACACAACCAACAAATGCATAAAATGCAGCGTACCTTCCGATCGAAATCAAGCTAGTCTTAATCTTGTTGATACCGTCAAGACCTATTTTGGCTGAGTAGCCCGTTTCAAGAAACCTCTGCATTTTATTTCTCACCTACACGAAACCTCATCGAACTGCGAAGACTTCGCCACGAAGAAGGTTCAACAGCTTTTTAAGTGTTTAGATAAACAAGAGGTCGCACGACTTAGATATTATCAAACAATAAAAAGTGTAGGAAACCGGCGTTTGTGACTGTTCGACTATCTTTTGTCAGATCGACTTAAAACTATTTGAGATCGTGTCGAACTGCCACAGTGTTACGATAGACCACCAACGGTTAGGAGTAAATAGAAGCCCGAGCGGACTTAGAATTACGCCTCAATCGGTGGACGAGCTGAAGTAGCACTTCGTCGCCGAACTATTCGTTGTTAATAAATAAGGGTCCATACAGGACTTAAAATTATTTCACGAGAGGTGACGGTACGTGAGCCCTTCGTTATCGAGAATAATTGCAAGAATAAATAAAAGACCCGAAGGGACATACCATTATTCTGCAATCCTAGCCTAGTTGAAGCGTCAACACTCTGCCGGCAGTCCTATACCTCGAGAAGTGTAAACTCGTTAGACGCTGAGGCTTGAGGAGCCGGCGTCTCTGTTGATATTCGAGGTGTCTACTGTGCGTAGAATACTTACAAATATTTCATGTAGGACAAATATTATATAGGTTTAATCAAGTGTAAAAAATTCAAACTGATAAAGTATTCTACACTGCCGATAGCACCTTGTTGGTAACAGAGCCCCCGGTGAATCTCGCGCTATGTTTAAGTCGAGCACACAAGTTTAAATCGATTATTTTGCGTTTTTACCCCCCTATGAGAGAGGTTTAGGGGGAAGTCCGATGGTAAAAGTGCTAAACTTTTTTGCATCTTTTTTGGAGTCCCAAAATTAATATTCTCGGTAAAATTCAGCTTGTTCGTATGATTTTTAGGGGTCAACTCTCTGACGACTTGACTAATTGGGCTAAGGATGAATTAGTAAAATATAAAGTAACAATTTTAAAACTAAAAGTATGAGCTAAAATTGTATTCATCATTCCTTATACAAAAAAGCTCAAAAAAATTAAAACTTAGATAAAACTCTATAAAATACGCTTTGGCAAATTAATTATTGTGAATTTCTTGTCAGTTTGTAAATAGGTATAGGTATGACGTCCAGGCATCTGGGGACAAATCTTATAATAGAAAAATACAATATAAATCACAGGTCATCTGTAAAATATATGACCTTTTAGATTAAAAAAAATTTAAATCTAAAATTTAATTCTAAAAGACAGAACAACTACTACTTTATTTTAAATCTATATTCAAGAGACATTACAGAAAAGAAGACAAACATGTTCAGGTATGGGAATCAAAGTTGGCGAGAACTATCTGACGACATTATTTTTCGCTGACAATCAAATAATATTAGCGAACTGTTGCTGATAGGAACACGCTGATTAAATAGTAAGAAAACTTAAATACGAGCACGCAAGATTGAAAATAAATGTAACCAAAACAATATACTTACAACTAGGGGAAGAAAACAATAATTCAGAGTTACAATTTAATAAGGCAGTAGGTACTATATCTGACAAACGTTCATCTGAGTGTAATATCCGAAGCAGAGTTCAACATAAACAAAACAGTGTATGTGTTCTGAATTCTTTACTTTGGTCCAATCAATTTTCCTTAAATACAAAATTAACAATCCCAGGCCTTAAAGAGCCTTGACCTTCACAAGATTTCTTCGCCATTCTGCTTTGTTCCTTGCTTAGATTTTACAGTTGGCAGCACCGATCTTCTCAGCATTCTGTTATCCCCCCCCCCATCTATCCACCCCCCAGAACAAGACAAGTAGTTTCTGTAAAAAATATGGACTAAAAATAAATATAAAGAACACTACATATATCATAATAACAAAGAAAAATATAGAAAGAACATACACTTGGGAGATGTACCGACAGAAAGGATTGAAACATACAAATAAGTGGATTGGAACTTGCATTGCAGAAAATAATGATTAAGCAATAGAAATAAAGCCTTGGACAGAAATAGCAAGAAATACATTTGGAACAAGAAAAACAATTCTCTGCAATAAAAACTTGAGATTAGAAGTGACAATAAGAGCTCTGAGATGTTAAGTGTTTTCGATACTACAATATAGACTTGAAGGCTGGACAATGGATCAAGAACACATAATAAAGCTGCAGTCATTTGAAATGTGGTGTTACAGAAGGATGCTTAGAATAGCATGGTCACCCAAGAAAATTAACACGAAAGTATTGCGAGAAATAGACAAAGAATACGAAAGAATATATACAATAAAAATAAGAAAGTTGCAACATCTGGGACACGTAATGAAGAGACAGCAATATATAATGCTAAGATTTATAATGCAGGGAAATATGTGTGTAAAGGAGGAAGGTTTGTGGAAAGAAGTATAGTGTCATGGTTGAAAATTTTAAGGGACTGATTTAACTGGATTTTAGATAGATTGATGGTTTAGATAGTGATAATGATACCGAACTTCCGATTGGAAGACGGCACTTAAAGAAGAAGAATCTATAATACTGTAGAGAATAACTGTGTATGTGTGTTTAAGGATGCTATTCATATGTACTTTTCTGTTCTGATTCTTCATGTTTTCGAGATTTTATCTTGGCTGTAACGATTTTGCTGTATCTCTAGTATTGATTTTAATTTATACTGATTTCTAGTATTTTAATATTAGAGTTGTTAGAATAGTTAGTACTCTAGTTAGTTGTATAACACCATTGATTAGTAATTTATTCGCTATGTTGCTTATTTCAGGTGATTAGTATCTAAGATATTTGTTAAAAATTTATAAATGCCACAGACAAACAAAATTCGAACAATATTAAATAAAATATAATATTATTAAATGTATATACATATAAATATCAACATTTGAACCTTCTTCCTACCTAAATCGACGCCTTTAGCTAAAAGTCTGTATCCAAGATTGCGCTTCTGGCCCCGTTGAAAAGGAGGCAGGGAGCCAAAAGGCTCTATTTCCGCAGCGATACGGTGAAGCACAGGAAGTCACCTTCCATAAACTGAAAACGTTTAGATCCTACCAAATCCTCAGAACGCTTTTCTAAGTCCGTAGTTTGCATTCACGGAACGTAGAGTCTTTACCGAATACAGAAGCGAACTCGATGTGTACCTCTCTTTAATTTATGGGCCGGATATATGCAACCATTTTTACCGACTTTGGTTTTTTACAGAGGTAGGAAAAACGGAGAATAGGTAAAAAGAGAATTGGGACAGTTAAATCAATTGGGCGAGCTTGATTTTTTCTAGATTGTCGGATTTGTAGTGAAATTCTTTCGTATAAGTACCTTAAATGAATGAGGTAGTAAAAACATAAGAACATTTATAAAAAATAAGATAAAAGAATATAAAATTTATTCTTCTCAGACTCGAAAACTCAAAAATTCAATATGTTAATAAAATTAATATGTTAACAGCGTTTTATTATGGTTTTTAAATTTGCTATTATATTATCGTAGGCAAAAAAAAGTGTAGCTAATTGCATCCTTGTAAAAGCTGGCTAGTATTTTATCATAGACGGATTTTCAGCAAAATAATTGTTACATTACTAGCAGATAATTAAAATTTAATTAACTGCTACTTAATAAACTGATTAGAGTTCCAACAAAACCAGTTTATTAAATTACGTAACGACGATATTTACTTGGGTAGATTTTTAGGTTGTGACCTGCAGGAACCTGTATTTCAGACAGCATATTGGCTGTCCTACATCAAGACATTGTTATTATTGTTATCATTAACATTCTCAATACTTTCTAATAATTAGAGGTTTTATATTAAAAAACGTTTTTTCTATTTATCATTAAGGAAATCATATTTTAGCAAGTGAATTCTTTGTTTTCAATTTTCATGTTTTTTTGTCATCCATTTGTCCATATCATAAATCAAGATCAAGATTTATCTTCAAGCCATATATTTTTCCTACGGTGTTTATTTTATTTAACATCAACTGCATATCATGTTCGTTGTCTGTTATTCTCGCGGTGTCGTCGGCGCAACGAGTGTTGCACACTCAGAGCCTTCCAGTGCCTCAGTGCCTCATCGACATCTTCTACTGCTTCTTGAAAGATTTCCTGAGAGTATATATTAAACAGCAAGGGTGATAGTATACATCCCTGTCAAACCCTACGCTATATTTTGATATCATCGGATTCTCCTGTCTCTGTACGGATAGATGATGTTCGATTTTAGTAAAGATTGCTAATAATTCTTAGATCACCGGTGTTTATTTCAATATTTGTTAATATCTCCATCAGCTTGTCGTGTTTTACTGTATCAAATGCTTTATGGTAAATAATAAAGCATGCATAAATATCGCAATTTACATCTCTAAATCGTTGCAATAGCACTTGTATGCTAAAGCCTCTCTCATAACCACTGCGTTCCGAAAACCAAATTGTGTACGACTGATTTTTTTTTGCATAGTCTTCTGGTTATTACGCAGACAACATATTCATAGTATGAAAGACAAAAGACTGCAAAAAAGATTCAATTACAATCTAAAATTAATGCAAGATAGATGTAGAAAGACCTCAAAAAAGATTATCATAGATCATAATACCCTTCTAAAGAGAACAGCAAAGCCTAATCTCTGTAATGAAGAAGAAGAGGAAGAGCAAGGCTTCGTATGTGACAAAAAATTTGATAACCTGTGGTTACAGTTTAGGTTTTAATCCTTAAAGAACTTTTTTATGAAGAATATCTTGTTTCATACAATTAAAAATAAAAAAAAATTTCCGTAGGTTCCAACTTACTGAGACATACTGTATATAGATATCCAACCTCCAACGAAGAGATCAAATACAATAATAGGCTTTAACAAAAATTTACGGTATGGTAAGGTTTAAATAGCCATTTTGACGATATCACTCTGTGTTCATTTTAAAACAAAACGTACAGTAAATCAACAGTTAAAAGTACAAACAATCGCAATAATTCTTTTTCAAACCGTTTTCATTCACACATTCCGACATTCAACACGGCTTTTGGCAATCACCAGAGTTTTCGCTTAAAATTTTTGGAATTCAACAACGGTCATCGGCGCAAATGACAGTATAAATAACAGAATATGTCAGGTTAGTTCCACTTTATTGTTATGTGGATGTGACTGGTACACGAGAAAGCTTTCGGTTGCCAGGGCGCGCGGAAATGGAAATTATTGAGTTTTGACCCCAACTATCGAAAAGCTTTTCTCTAAATTTCCCCGCAAAACAGTTTCCACATTTCCAGGAGTCTACTGTAATGACTATTACAGGATACATTAGACAGGGAAAATCGTTAAGAGATTGGGTAATTTTATATAATGGCTGAAAGTAATTTTGTATTTAAAAATAACAGCAAACTTCATTGATTCTTCTTCTTTATATATCGCATTTTTCATTCAACTTTACTTTGATAAATAGATTAATATTTTGATAAATTTATTATTTGGTATAAGAAGTTATTTAACTATTATTTGCATAATGGTTAAAAGATTAGAAAGAAATTTTTCAATCAAGGCAGCAGGCAGGATTCCGATAAAATTACGGAATTAATAACCATCTACAAAGCATAAAAACCCTAATAGAGAAAGAAGTGGAATACAATATACCTATAGTGCTAGTATTTGTCGATTTTCACAAAGCCTTTGACACATTTGAGTTAAGCAAAATACTACAGGCGCTGAAAGAATGCAGGCTAGGCTATTATTATACAATATATACCTACAGGCAACACCTACTGTCAAATTACATCGACATACAATAGTAATCGCATCACAGAGATGTCAGCTGTGACGTTTTTGCATTCCTGATTGGCTACAAGACGGCTTTCGATAAAGTCAAGCATAAACAAATTTTGTAAGTGCTGAAGAGGAAAGGGGTTGATGGAAGAGACCTAAAAATAATAGCTAACCTGTGTTGGAATCAATTAGCGGTGCTTCGAATAGATGGAGAATATACAGATCAGGTCAAAATCTTGAACACAGGTGTACATAATTTTACCACTGATATTCAATCTGTACTCGGAGTACATTTTTGAAGAGGCTCTAAAAGATATTGATGAAGCCATCTCAATAAATGGAGTCAAGCTCAATAACCTGCGGTATGCAGATAATACAATAGTGTTTTCCAATACCATAGAAGGGCTGCAAAACGTAATGAACAAAATAACGGAAACAAGTAGAACATAAGGACTAATATAAAAACACCAGCAAAACCAAGCTAATGATCATTAGCAAGGAAAACATGACTGGAGCAAATCTATATGTGAACCAAATGAGAATTGAACGTGTCTCACAGTACAACTAATCGGAAAAAAGTACCTTCTTGACTATGAGCTTTGTGTTCAAGAGCCAGTATCTCACCCTAGAAACAAAAAAAGCGCTCCTTAAATGTTACGTGTACTCAGTGCTTCTTTACGGAGTAGAAACGTTGACATTGAAGGCGGAAACTCTATCAAAACTTCAGGCTTTTGAGCTATGGTTATACAGAAGGATCCTGAAGATACCATTGGCAGATACAGTCACCAATGAAGAAGTACTGCGCAGAATATCTTGGGTTGCTAACCTGAGAGCATGGTATAGAAAGACCTCAACACAGCTATTCTGTATAGCAACCAACAAAGTCATCGTAGCGAGAATGATCGCCAACGTTCGGAACGGAAAGGCACCCTAAGAAGAAGAAGTAATCGCATAAAAATAGAGCGGAACTTAGACACGGAGGCACAATGTCAAATTTTTTTTCTAGAGGATCTAGGTATGGCAAGAGAGATGGTACAGCAACTTGTTGCGGCTACAGAAAATACAGGTCTAAATATAACCATCTCGAAAACAAAAACATTGACAAATTTGGTACACAACCAAAACATCAGTATTGGTAAGCAAGAATAGAACTTAGAAAATTGAGAGTCACACAGAAAAGAATGGAGCGATCCATGTTAGGAGCGAGACAAAATTAAAAACGAAGACATAAGAAAACTCAAGGGGATGTCATCGAAAGGATAGTCAAAAAAATGGAGATGGGCAGAAAACATAGCTAGAGTGACAAATAGAGGATGGATAAAGAGGTTATTCGAATGGAGACTAAGAAAAAACTAGACCAGCGTCGGTCGATCAGCTACGCGATGGCCTGACGATTTAATAAGGCTAAATAAAACTGAATGGGAGTGGCATAAGATAGGCAAGGTTGGAAACATGAGGAAGAGGCCTATGTTTAGCAGTGGGCATTTGAAGTTATTATCGCATGCGAATTACTTAAAAACAGAAAATCTGCAGTATAATTGCTTTTAGAAATAAAAGAAAAAATTGATAAAACAAGTCATAGGCAAAAGTGTATGAATAATTAGAATCTTTAATAAAGAAAAGTTAAATTATTTCTCTAAATTAGAGTTTTTTTTTTGTTGCAAATCGGGTAATTGAATTTTACTCAATAGCGGAGAACTTCATTTGCCATTAAATGATTCCATAACAAAACAAAATCAAATTCATACCGATAAGGTTTATGTAATAAGGTATCGTAAAATTTTAAAATAAGACGTTTTATAATCAGGGAGGGTTAGACTGTCTCTGCGACGTCTTTCCAACACGTTCGGAGACATTGAACAGGCAGTGGCAGCTCAATCATGGGATAGATTGCCATTAAATAGTAATAAAAAAAATCGCTATTGTATAGAGAACTATTTTTAAACAAAAATGTAAACTAAAATACTAAAATACGATTGTAAACATCAACAGGACCTCAATCGTGCTATACACAATATTTCGATACATTTTGAAAACATTGGATAAATTTTATTGGAGTCTAACTTCCTAAAGTACGATCTTGAACTAGATAAAGTGTTTTCAATAATTTGCTGAATGTTAAATCTATGTAAAATTATGAGTTTAAATAAGTAACAGCACTCTTCTCCTATAAATATAAATACAGTGTTAAAAATATATAAAATATATGGATTAATTTGTTAGTAAACTTCTAGGTTCATGTATTTCTCTTTGTCTTATTCTTTGACCAGTTATAGGTGTAATTATATCAATAATAAGTATGTAATGTTTGTCCATTTTTCTCGGTTTCTTCTTCTTGTAGTGCGTATCCGTTTCGAATGTTGGCGGCCATCATGGCAATCTTCTTCTTCTTGTACTTCCTACTTTATAAATAGGCTTAATGCCTGTTTTACTTCGGTTTTTAGCCTCAATTGACGTTGTCTGACCATCTTTTCCTCTGTCGTCCCAATGATCTTCTTCCATTTGGCGATTTGTCTCTTGCTATTCGTACTATTCTATTTTCTGTCATTCTTTCGATGTGTTGATTCCATTCCACTTTTCTTCTTTTGGTCCACGCGTTTATTTCCTCTATACCACATCTCGCTCGTATTTCCTCACTTCTTACTCTGTCTTTTAGAGTTTGGTTTGTTATTTTTCGTAAGACTTTCATTTCTGTTGTTTCCAGTAGTCTTTGTGTTTTCGCCGTATCTGCTCTTGTTTCCGCTGTATACGTCATTATCGATCTTATTGTTGATTTATATATCCTGGTTTTCGTTTCCGTTGTGAGGTATTTGTTTCTCCAGATCTTCGAATTCTTTAATTAATCTTTGTAGGTCATCTTCATTTTCGGCTGTTATTATGGCGTCGTCGGCATAGCATATTATCCGTATTTCTTTTTCTCCCATTCTATATCCTCTTCTTTTTTTAACTTTATGATTTCATTCATTATCAGATTAAATATTAATGGGCTCAGCGAATCTCCTTGTCTAATGCCATTTTCATATTTGATAGGTTGCGATAGTTTTTCCTTACATCTTACCATAGCTATGTTATCTTTATATATATATTTTCAATGGTTTTTACTAAATCCAGTGATATTCCCTTTTCATATACCTAATAAATGTATCGCGTCCCGAATTCTCACTCTATCAAACGTTTTCTTCAAATCTATCAGACACATACATGCTGGTTTGTTGTATTCCAGCGACTTTTCTTTTGTTTGTCTTATTACAAAAACTGCATCCGTACATGATCTTCCTGTCCGAAATCCTTGCTGTTCCTCTTGCAGAGATATTCGTTCGTTTATTTTTGTCGCTATTATTCTTGTTGTCAATTTGAGTGTTGTATTTAATAGATTTATTGCTCGATAATTATTAGGGTCTTTCTTATCTCCTTTTTTGAAGAACATCACCATGATCGCCCTCCTTCATTCATGGCAATCATGGCAATCTGTATTTTGCAAACTGCTGCTCTGAAAAGATTTGTGGATGTTGTGTTGAACCACGTACGTAGATTTTTCAGCCAGGAAAACCTTCACATTCCTGGTCCTCCTTTTCCTTCTAAATTTCCTTGTAGAATCGACAAGAAAAAGACAGGTAAACATAAGAAAGATGGTGTAGATATATTTAAACCTGAAGCAATTATAGACTACAACAAAGGAAAACATGGTGTTGAAGTCTCAGATCAACTAGCAAGCTATTTCGCATCTCTGAGAAAAACTGTTCGCTGGTACCATAAAGCTGCAATTGAAGTTTTATTGAATACGGCTGTCATCAATAGTTTATTAAAATATAATTCCTTCAACAAAACAAAACAGCAAGTTATCTCATTTCGAAAAATGCTAATCTTTAAAATCTCTAAAGAAACCCAAACTTGTTTCTACATTTTGTAATGTTTGGGAAAAATTTTAGTGTGTGTGTGTGACATGTTTCACTAAAAAGCATTAAGTTATTCACGAGCACCGGTGATACTAGTGACACATACGTGTGTAATATGTTAGTGCAGTGCCATTAGGATCACCCATGATCTTGCTATTTTTTTCAAAAAAAATTTTAAGAATGTAAACTTACTTTGTTTTATTAACCATTTGTATGAATAAATATTGTTTTTGTAAGCGTTTTTCACTTCATTGTAACACTCTAATGTGGTAGCCAATGTGTTAATAACTGTATGTTGTTATTTTTTATGCAATTTTTAATTGAAACGTGCTTAGAATAAATATATTATGACTAAAAACGAACTTATCGAGAGTAGTGAATCGACATGAAGAACTGTTATTTCGTGACGCCACCTGTGACACCTTCTCGTAGCGGTAGTTCCGTGACGCTCGCCTTAGCATTTTACTGTAGAGAAAAAAGTAATACAACGCCAGTATAGAAGCTTCGCTTCAAAAATATATAATAGATTATAGAAAAATGTATCATTGCCATTATCGGTATTGTTTTAAGAGGGGGTCTTTTAAATTGAATACTTTATATCGCTCGGTATGCTGTTTTTACACAAGCCCGAAATAATATTTACCGTAAGGCGAAATATCGAGACGCGTGCAATAAACTTGCGGGATACAGTAGTATACATAATATACACTTATATACAGTGTGTCCTTAAAGTATGGAATACATTCGATAGTTCCTAAATGAAAAGCCTTTTTAAAATAATCTAAAACACGTAGATTTTTAAATTTAATTTTCTACATTTTACGATTAAATTTCATTAGACAAGGTGATACACATTACAGTGATGACGTCATCGGCTCTTTTTTTAAATGTAACACCCTGTATTTTAGCACATTTTTAGATCGATAAAAATGACCTGATTCCAAAAAAGTATAATACTTGGGGTCTAACGGATATAATTTGAAAGATATGCGCTTAGAAAATCAATTTTTATTGATTTTTAATATTAATAAATTATAATAAATAACTTGAAAGTAATCCAGTAATTAATACATGACTTAATCTTAAATGTTTGAATTTTAGCCCTTGTTGTATTTGACAGTAACCCAAACGTTGTACGAATTGTATGCCTTGTTTATGCTTTCTTGAGAAATATTGTTTATTTCTTTACGAATTCTTGTTTTTAAGTCTCCAATATTTGCAGGTTTCGTTTTTTAAACAACATCCTTTAAATCACCCTACATAAAATATTCCAAAGGATTGAGGTCTGATGACTTCTCTGGCCATTCAATATGTCCATGTCTTCCAATCCACCTGTTCGTTCGGAAAAATTTCGTTTAGGTACCTTCGAACATCTAAAGCATAATGCGGAGGAGCACCATCCAATTGAAACCATAAACTTTTATCAAAACCTCCAAGATTAATCGTACTGGGGAATAAATTAACTAAAGTAGGTACGAGATAATCACTTAAAAACTGAAGGTATGCTGGCACGTTTAAATTACCTTCGAAATAGTAGGATCCAATGAATTTATTTCTTACAATGCCAGCCCATACGTTTACCTTTTGCGGATATTGTGTATGATGTTCCCGCATCCAGTTGGAGTTTTCTTTTGTCCAGTATCTACAATTCTGACGGTTGACCTTGCCATTTAATTTGAATGTAGCCTCATCAGAAAATATAATATTTTGAATCAAGAGAGGGTTTCGGTGCCTGTTATCCATCTGTGCGAACAGAAGTGTGCGCATCTTCTTCAAAAACAAGTAGAACATTTAATGTTGTAACATAATTTACAGAGGGACGTCCTGATTTGTGTGCATTTTCAACCGTACCAGTTTCTCGAAATTTCTTTTCAATCTTACTGTTGACTGCGTAATGGGTATTTCTGGATATTTATTATTAAATAAATTACACACTTCCATCTGAATTCGCGGTTTGTCTCCATACCCAATCATCATGAGTATTTCAATTCTTTGCTTTACACTCAAATTCATTTCTACTTAAAATTAATTCTAAGCAATAATACAGAACATTCACGAATTAATACAATTATTGTACTACTTAATTGTTATTGAACGTTACTAAAAATAATTACAGTTTACCAAAAACTAGAAGTAGGCTACTTTTTTGCAATTGATAATAAATAATTTATTTTCTAAGCGCATATCTTTAAAATTATATCCAATAGACCCGAGTATTATACTTTTTTAAAATCAACTCATTTTTATCGATCTAAAAATGTCCTAAAATACAGGGTGTTACATTAAAAAAAAGAGCCGATGACGTCATCACTGTAATGTGTATTACCTTGTACAATGAAATTTTATTGTAAAATGTAGAACATTAAATTTAAAAATCGACGTGTTTAAATTTTTTTAAAATGGCTTTTCATTTAGAAAATATCGAATTTATTCCATACTTTACGGACACGGTATAGTATACATACACCTAACTCGATGATATATTATACACTTATTATAACAATAAACTGACGTTTAACTGACAAAGCGATGAAATTATGAACAGAATATTAAAAACAACAATTTTGTTTTCACATTTTCTTATTCTGTGGTTATATTTTACTCCTTTGGATTTACGTCACTAAAACCGTGGCTATCTTCACGTATATTTACTTTTTTTTACTTTTCACGCGAATGACTGAAATTCAATTCCAGAACAGAAATTTTTTGTTCTTTTAAATCCATTAGAATCATAAATAAAATTAGTTAAAATTAAGTAAATACCTAATCAAACATAAATACAAGATAATAATGAAAGCAGTCATAAAATTTCATTAACCCACACAAGTATTTACTTCTGTCGGCACTCCACAAGTCCCACGTGCCGTTTTTGTATATTTTTTTTAAACTACGTTTTTTACAATTAAGGTGGATGTAGGTAGGTTTTGTTAAGTACACGTAACGTGACAGAATTCGATATAGTTGGTTATTGGTTGCATAGATAAAGAATATATATTACTGAAATTGGTTGTAAGGGGTTTGTGATTTAAAATCTGTGATTTTAATTGCTTTTGGATTCCGATTTGGAGTTTTTTTGGAAACTGTTGTGTTAAGAAGTTTTTTTTTTGATTTCTAGGATGACCTTTATGTTTTAGATATTGTATAACTAATACTAGCTACTATTAAATAAAAGTACTGCATTGGAAGGGATTCTAACAAGGTACTATTCTAGAGATAAGCAAGGTAAAAATTATCAGCACATAATTAAAATGTAAATATTGAGGACAAAACGAAAAGCTATAACAAACACTTCTTATTTTGAATACCGCAATATATATAACGATGATTCATGTTTCTCGTTTCAGATTTTGTACATTTTTGAAAGCTTTAAAAATTATTTATTTTATCTTAAAGTATCTACTATTTCTATTTTATATGAATAGGTCACATTTTAAAGATAATTAATTTTATTTGTCTTTTACTATATGTAATTTCCTAAAATTTTATTCGGATGTATTATGATTATATATGTAATTTCCTACATAAAATATAGTTCCATAATAAACAACTTCTAACAATGACTTTCTTTGTCTATGAATGTCAACACCCCGAAGAGTTCCGCCATTGCATCCAAGACGCAAACAAGCACCCTTTTGTTCGGCGTGCTGGGCGTTTTTATTACATGCCTTATAGAACATACAAACACTTCTTTTAGAATTATTTAAAGGGAGGAATTTTATTACTTATAAATCATAATTTGTCCAATTTTGGTTATGGTTATTTGAAGCTTACCCGCCATTTAACTTAAATTGCGGAAGACACGTGACGCGGAGGAAGTTATATTCATGTCTTGAGCGGTTATATAAAGTTTGCTTTTCCTTTGGGAGAATTCCAATATTTGTAGTTTTGAATAGCCATATGGTTCTGATTAATGGTTTTCTTCATTGTTTTGCTTTTCCAATTTATTCTTATTTTCTACTTTCCAACGAATATGACTAAAATGAAACTTTTTTATAGTCATATCAAAAAGAATGTTATATTTCATATAGTTATATCATCTACTTGGCATATATTTCGGATTTTTGTAATCCTTACCTTCTCACTAACTCTGTATATTGTCATGTTACAATCAATTCTCGTGTATGTGCTCGTATTTCTCCATAAAATCTCGTTCAGACATCCCGAACATTGCAGCCTTTATTTATATGATACTGGTTACTGGATCGTAATTACTAGAGGTCTGCGCTTACGCTTATTTGAGTTTGCCATCAATTGTAAATTTACATCAAAGATTTAAACATCCTTATATATTTTTTATCCTTATTTATTATTTAATCACAGTATTTATAAAACAGGTAAACTACTAATTAAACTTAATAAAGATTTCAATGAAATTTCAATGAAAAAAAAAACCGAAAAGTATGATAAGAATATATTTTGCTTTTATAAAATATGAATAAATTGCTTCGCTACAATATAAAAATTAGACATGAACTATTCAAAGAACTGGAAATAACCACGGGAGTCAAAGAGGGTACATACTTTCATCTCTATTATTTAACGCTAACTCATGAAATCGTACCAGAAGCAATTTATTTCGAAGCAACGTGGATAAATGTGAATAAATGTGTATGCTTTGCCCGTCGCATACTACGGAGGATCCAAGATCCAATGAATTGTCTACAGTCAGCCAATAGATTTTTAAAATATTAAACTTTTTACATATAATCCGAGTAAATATAAAATATGAACTGGTGCACTTCTGACCTGGCATCATGTTTTTTTACTATATCCTGTATATATAGATTGACTGACTTGAAGTACTATAAGTCTTGCGTCGTTTGATTTGATGTGTCGTATGCTGATATTAGGCTAGTTGTTTATTTTTTTATCAGTCAGATGCCTTTTTCAGGTCAATAAAGCAAATTCACCTTATATTTACCTTATACTTTATATATAAAGCAAATATGTCTATTAACATCCATGGCGTTATGTGATATGTCGTATGTCGCTATAGGTTCATTAATAACGAAGACGGCGTATAGTGCCCTTTTGGTAGTCTCTTGGTTTATTTTGCTACCTGAATATATTCGTTATACCCTCCCCTTTTATTTGTTATATCGCATGTTAGGATTCGATCCGTTGTTTATTTTGTTTTCTGCCTGAGGCCTTCTGTAAGTCAATAAATTTTTCTTATGATAAATCTATTTTTATCTATAGTGCCCTATGATATCTCGTATGTCTCTATACTTTCATTAACAATGAAAATGTGCAGTGCATTTTCTTAGTCGCCCTGTTTGTTTTTTCTATCTGAATATATTCCTGATATCCTCCTCTTTCATTTGATATGTCGTATGTTAGGATTCGATCAGTTATTTATTTTATATTCAGCCAGAGGCATTCTTTAAGTCGATATATCAAAATTTTTTTTATAGTAAATTTATTTTTATCTGTAGTGCCCTATGATATCTGGTATGTCGCAATACGTTTATTAATAATGAAGACACAGCGTAGTGCCGTTTTTACAGTCGCCTTGTTTGATTTTTATATCTGAATATATTCGTTATATCCGCTTCTTTCTTTTGATATGTCGCATGTTAGGATTCGATAAGTTGTTTATTTTGTATACAGCCAGAGACCTTCTTTAAGTCAATATGAAGACACTATGTAGTCCCTTTTTGGTAGTGGCCTCGTTTGTTTTTTTTTTATCTTAATATATTCGTGATATCGTTACCTTTCATTTAACGTATCACACGATCCAATCGGATCAACAACAAAGGACATATGCTGTAATGCCCTTTTAGCAATTCCGCAATGTGTGTTTTTTCTTTCTCAACATATTGACTATCCTCTTTCCCTTCCAATGATGTATCATACGTCACGATCCGACGAACTATTCTACCCCCACCACAAAACGCTCAAAAAATGAGCAGAATGAACCTTAGCATTTTTTATAGGATTTTGCATGGGAAATGAAGCAGAAACGGTATAGCAGCGTTTTAATAGGTACAGCTTTTACTTAATTTTATTTAATTTAATTTAAGTGTTATTTAATTTTATGTGATTCTGTTTCTTGATTTCTTTTTTTTTAATTCTATTTATCTTTATTTAATTTTATTTAATCTTTTTAACTTTAATTTTATTTTATTTTGGTAAAGCGTTGGCGTTTCTTAAACGTCATGTTAATTTTATTGTAAGTGTATGGTTATCTTATCTAATGACATATAATAAATATATTATACGTCATTGATCTTACCTTACAATTACAGTAACCTATATTCCTAGCAATTTTGAGAAAAAATTTATTACTGTGAAGTAATAAAATTTCTAATTAACAATATTTGAATCATCAATTTGTAGAATGAATTAGCAATAAATCAACCGTGTCGTTCTAAGAACAAAATATGGAATGTCAAATGTTGGTAGTTCAGATTTCTTTATTGTCATCATTTCTTTCACTCATTTCTTTCTAGGTGGCGTCGTTACCTTACTGGACAAACGGTGTGACTTGTCATCATAGGCTTTTATATAAATAAATATTAGATACACTCATGACACGACAAAAACAGCCGATAATTTAGAATATCAAAACGGATAATGAATAAAATATTATGATGCAGTAGAGTAGAGGATATGGACGCTCTCTTAATATAAAAAAATACAGATCACGAAAATTACTAAGGACAACAGTATTAACGAAACGCTAATGGTAGTAAGCCACTGAATCGAAAGAGTGAAGAAGTTATTTAGATAAAAATTTCGTTAACTTAAAATGAAAAAAGTATGTAAAAACTTAATAAAAATAAAAAGCGGTGGCTGTAAAAATACTGTTGGATAAATGTCATGGTATATGTGAGGTTGCATCGTAGACGCTGAATTGAAACACGATGAGAAGACTTTTGTCGGTTGGCCGAATATGTAAAATTTGAGAATATTGAACGATCTAATTACTATTTAAATGGGAATAAGCCGCAATTAAAGGTTAAAGTACGTTTATTGACGTTTCAATTTCCACTTCGGAAAACGATTTCCGAAGTGGAAATTGAAACGTCAATAAACGTACTTTAACCTTTAATTGTGGCTTATTCCCATTTAAATAGTAATTACTTTAAAATGTCATAAGAAAATAGCTTCAGAACAATTTTAATTGAACGATTTTCGTAGATTGAAAGTAACATGCAATATTATGTTAAGTCTGTCTATCAAATAGTGACTTTTCCGGATGCACAGGACGCAATGGATCTCATCTAGATTGGCATTATCTCAAATTCGACAACCATGTTTGTTCACATACCTACTCAGTCAATAAAAACTGGATCTCACGCTGAAAATAATTTTTCGGTGAAAATTAAATGTAAGTTTCCAAACATAATTTTACCTTATTTGTAATTTGATTCGCCAAGATGTAGTTTGTGAAAAGTAAAAGACCGAGTTTTTTGAGCGATGTGAAATAGACTGCCTCAGATTCTCCTGAATACTCTTATGGACAGCTGCCTTTCTTGCAGCAGATCTTGCTTTTCCGACGTACCGGTGTTGGTTGATTGTTTACTGATCCAGTTCTGTCCGAACAGAACATCAATTTTGATAAAAAAATTTTATCATTTGCACGTGTTGTTGTATACTATATTTATGATGATTCGGCAAAATAGACAAAATAAATCAGAGCTAATATGAACTGTCAAAATGTGGAAGTTCCTATTGTGAATATGTCTATACTGGCAGGTCTATTCTTCTTTAAGTAAAACCAATTTAGAGGCTATAATATAGGTCAAATGACCGATTAATGGCCTAAATTACCCAAATTTATTCATTGTAAATAGGTGAATATAAGTCTCCCAATTATTATACCAATATATGTATACTTCGCGCACAATGATGTAAATAATGTTTTTTTTAACAGATCAGCAATATCAGTTAATGAATTATGTGATAGCAAAATAAAAATGGCAATTGTTGCTAAACGTTTTGGCCATGGATATCTACAACGTAGCAACCATAACGCAGTTTTATCACCCACGCGTAGTTTTTATCTGTCGTTGCAGTTGCAAACAATGCAGGGGCCATTCGACGTTGCCAAATCATGTAGGTTGTTACTAATAGAAAAGTTAAATTATTGCGACATTTAATAATATTACAAGATTATATTTGTAGATAAATGTGTGTAAAATAGAAAATTTACTGATATATTTCCACGTACAATATTCTTAACATATAATAGTTTTCTACTATTCTTAAAATCAATATATTTTGACATAAGTACACAGAAAACACAGAAGCACATAGTACAGAATTATGAGTATTTACATTAGATATACTTAAGCAGTTAAATAATAACAAGTTCCTGCCACTTGCCTTGGAAATTTCTTTTGAATTTTGATTTTATATCAGTTTGGAGCTGTATGTTGTAGATGGGTTAGTTGGATGTAGATGCTTTTTTTGCACCGCTGTCAGCCATCTCATTTCCTTGGATGCCGATATGAGAAGGCACCCATAATATTGTAATTGAAGTCCCTCGGGAAGTGTGAAATTGATTGATTCTAGTATTTTTTGCTCTAGGTCATGTTGATTGAAAATATTTAGCATAAGTCCTTTAAATATGGTATTGTTGTTATCTTTGAATCCCTTTTTGTGAGTATTTCTGGATTGCTTGTGATATTTAATCTCAGATTTTTAAAGTATTATTATAAGGGTAAAAACATCACTCTCAAATTTTCTCAACCATAAGCATGCTATTGCCTACAAGATCAAGTCCAACTTAGTCAACCATCAGTATTGAAAAACAACCAACAATAACTTGCTGGTTATTTGTTGGAATTTTTTAAAATAATCTCTTTTTTTTAAACCATTTGCGAAGTGGAAACCGACATGTCAAACATAATTAAATATGAAATCGTAGGCTTCCACGGCCAGAGTCAGAATTATAGTTTATTCGTCTTCCGGGTTTGGACCGTGTCATTTGTGAGTGACCCAAAAGTGGGTTCATCTCGACGTTTCGCTACAATTGTATGTAGCTTCTTCAGGAGAACAAAAAAGAAAAAGAAAAACAAGAGACAGGAAGATGGGTAGTTAGCAACGGTAACTCAGTTACTCAACGCAACCAGAGGCGAATACTAACTACCAAGATGGGCATTTGGTCACAGTAACTCAACTACTCAACGCAGCCAGAGGTGAAAACCAAATGCCAGGACAGGGATTCACGTCCAACAGCTCAGAACACTAACGCGTCGAGAAGCAGGGAGTGAATCCGATGTGATCCGAGTGAATCGGATTCACTCCCTTCTTCTCGACGCGTTAGTGTTCTGAGCTGTTGGACGTGAATCCCTGTCCTGGCATTTGGTTTTCACCTCTGGCTGCGTTGAGTAGTTGAGTTACTGTGACCAAATGCCCATCTTGGTAGTTAGTATTCGCCTCTGGTTGCGTTGAGTAACTGAGTTACCGTTGCTAACTACCCATCTTCCTGTCTCTTGTTTTTCTTTTTCTTTTTTGTTCTCCTGAAGAAGCTACATACAATTGTAGCGAAACGTCGAGATGAACCCACTTTTGGGTCACTCACAAATGACACGGTCCAAACCCGGAAGACGAATAAACTATAATTAAATATGTAATTTTTATTACGAACAATTGTGGCTTAATCCCATCATCATCACCCAGTCCTTTGCGTCCATTGCTGGACATAGGCCTCCCTCATTTTTGTAAATTGTGTTCTATCTTGAGCACTTTTTATCCAATTTCTTGACATTTTCTTGAGATCGTCCGTCCAACGAGTAGGGGTCTCCTCTATTTCTTTTGTCTAACATTGGCCTCCACTCAAGCAATCTCTCCATCCACCTTTCATCACTGATTCGGGTGCCATTCCATTTCAGTTCCATTTCAGTTTGACAATTCGGGAAATTACATCGGTAACTCCTGTTCTTCATCTTAAGTCTTCATGTCTAACTCGGTCATGAAGCGATATATTCAGCATTACCCTTTCCATTTTCCTCTGAGCTATTTGTAGCGTTTTAGAAGTTGTAGCTGTCAATGTCAAAGTTTCGGCATCATAGGTCATCACAGACAACACATATTGGTCAAATATTTTACGCTTTAAAGAAATTGGTATTGTAATTGTGATTTTTATTTCGTTTCCAAGGTATATGTATTTTTCCACCAGCTGTACTTCGTTGTCTCCAATGTTCAGGTCTTTCTCTTCTCAGTTCATTTTAGCTATTCTAGTACTGCGGTAAAAGAGTTTACATCGACTACCAAGAGAACGACTTTTCACACCGTGCTGAACACGGATGGCAAACTGCTAGAATCAACGGAAGATAAACTGAAAGAATGGGAAAACTATATTAAAATTCTTTTTCACGACATACGAGAAGAACCAAGATTGGAAAATAACAACGAAGGGCCAACAATTCTGAAATCTGAAATCATAAATGCAATTAATCATCTTAAAACAAATAAAAGCCTAGGTCCAGACGGAATATACCCAGAAACGTTAAAATTAATCAGCGAAGAAAATATCGAAATATTTGTCCTTTTATTCAATCGCATTTATGATACAGGCAAAATACCCCAAGATTGGCTGGAGTCAATATTCATCCCACTACCAAAAAAGCCAAACCCACAACACTGCAATGAGTTCCGTCTGATAAGCCTTATGAGTCATGCAGTAAAAGTCCTACCAAAAATCGTACATAATCGTATCTATAGAAAGTGCGAAACAATCATCGGAGACGATCAGTTTGGATTCAGAGCCGGCATGGGAACGAGAGAAGCCCTGTTCAGTTTACTAGTTCTCGCCCAAAAATGCTACGACCAACACAAAGATATATTTATATGCTTTATAGACTTCGAAAAAGCATTTGATAGAGTAAGACACGACCTACTATTAGAACGTTTGCAAGAAGTCGGTTTAGATGGAAAAGACATCAAATTCTTAAAAAACTTGTACTGGAACCAAAACGCCAGAGTTAGGATCGAAGGTTCCACATCCACAGAAGTAGAAATTAGGAGGGGAGTTAGACAGGGATATGTTCTGTCGCCTCTGCTGTTTAATCTTTACTCCAAGTTTCTATTTAAAGAAGCATTGGAGGATTCCAAGGATGGAGTCAATGTTAATGGCGTAAATATCAACAGTATTAGATACGCCGATGATACAGTGTTAATTGTGGATTCCGACTTAGGTCTACAACGACTCATCGACAAGACCAACTCGACCTGTGAGCAATTTGGTATGAAAATAAACATTAAAAAAACCAAAGTGATGTCAATCCGAAAAAAACAAAACGTACCTCAACCTTGCACAATAAATGGGCACATTTTAGAACAGGTCAATAGATTTAAGTACCTGGGATGTTGGAGCGATAGCAGCCTAAATCCTGATCTAGAAATAAGATCGAGAATAGAACAGGCCAGAAAATCTTTCGAAAAAATAAAAAAGCTGCTTTGTGATTCTCGAATAAAACTCGAAATTCGACTACGTTTATCAAAATGCTACGTCTGGTCGACTCTTCTATATGCAGTTGAAACGTGGACCCTTAAAACATCAACCGTAAATAAATTGCAGGCCTTTGAAATGTGGATCTACCGGAGAATACTCAAAATTTCATGGACATCGCATACCTCAAACGAAGAAGTGCTGCATAGAATAGGCAAGGAAAGAGAACTTTTTAACACAGTAAAAGTTAGAAAAACATCATACCTAGGCCACATACTGAGAAATAATAAGTACTAATATGCCCAACTTATAGTGAAAGGAAAAATCGACGGAAAGAGAGGCCTAGGAAGGAAAAGACTATCGTGGCTCAGAAACATCCGACAATGGACAGGGCTAAATTTTGAACAGCTAATAAGAACAGCTGAAGATAGAGAAGAGTTTAAAATTGTAGTAGTCAACCTCCATTGAGGAGAGGGTACTTTAAGAAGAAGAAGTACTGCGGTAAACAGTTTAGGCGATAAGGTATCACTCCTTTGACGATTGGGATATGATCCGTGTTTTTATGTAGTTTCACCGACATAGTTGCGTTCTTGTTTGTATTGTAAATTAACCTTGTATATCGGCAGTTAATGCGGTACGCTTATAGTGCTTCTATCTTATCAAATTCTACCGTGTCAAAGGCTTTATGGAAATCTACAAAAGCCAGAACGAGTGGTCGATTGTATTTGACCACTCCTATTTGACTTTATTCCATACAAATATAATATTTAACAAGACTTAATGTTTTCCAATGCTTCAAAATTATAAAACGACGCATTAGAGAATAATATATCGTTATCATTTTTTAAATAAAGTTATAGAGATTTCTAATCTTCAATTATACTTTACTTTTAATTAAAGTGTATTAATTATCGTCTTAAAATTTATGACATATTACTGTAATTACTTTTTTCTTAATATCTGGTCAATTTATTATACTATTAACGGACAAATTAGTTGCTAATGAACGCTTAGCTGAGTAGAAGATATAGAATTAGGACATCAGTAATTTATTGATGCAAATAAGGAACTACATAATTTTTAATTTAAAATTTTATCGAATAGATAACTTAAAAAAATCTTTCAAGAAAAAGTCAAGAGACAGTCATTCTTATTTTTTAAATTTCTATTGTATTTTATATCCAATTCTGTATGCTTGTAGAGCTGACAGGGCATGTAAATTGTTTATTTAAAACTATATGTCGAAACCAATTCAAATTTGTCAAATGTCATTTGTCATTTGTTTTACCAGTTGAGGTCAGAAGTTTACAAGAAAAATAGACCAAAAATGGCAACCGGAAGCAATGCATTTAAATAATAATAATAATAATTTTCCGTTTTTCATATATAAAACGAAGTTAGTCTCCACTGCGGAACAACTATTCCGATTACTGAAGACCGTGAACAACTTGCCAATGTAATTGTCAAGATTAGGAAGATCTAATACGGCATCGAAAGAAGAAGAACTAAGACCAAGTTATCTGCTTCTTCTAAACGTCCCTTTTTTATTTATTTCTATCATGAATCATACCTAAATTATCGCCTTTCTTTACGAAGTTTTGTTTAACTCTCTGCTGGCTAGCTCCTCTCCTCTTCCAGTTTATACTTTTTCAATAGCAATCAACCAGTGTGCTCCACAGATCTTTTAAATCCTAAATTTGATAGACTACTTATCCATTCATTGACTGACTCAATTTACTCGCAAGTTCCAACTTCCAAATAGTTTTCATCTCATATTATCTTAATAAGCCATATTCTAAAAGCATTTGTGAAGGCAGCTCATAGTAAGATTAACCAAAAATTGAAAGAAGCGACAAGTAGTAGTCAGAGATATTTAAAAATTTATTGGGAACGAGAAAGTTATTATTCAGTCATGGTATTCTGGTACAACGAACCTGAAACGTAAATGAGGAGGACGTGTATGAACTCATCACCCCCCTATTTATAGCCCCCCATAAAATTATTATACCCTCCGAGATATAGTAAACTGATCACCGGCATCTTTTGGAGATAGGTATACTCATCACCGCAGAGATAGGTAAGCTCATCACCAACATTTTTGACCCAAAGCGCTGGTTTCTAATGCAGAAGATTGCTTGTTACCTGTTACACATCTCGTTTATATGGTAATTTAAAAATTATTTTAAGCACATTGCTTCAAAATAGATATTAATATCAGGTTTTTTACGGTGTGACCTCTTAGACGTATCTGCCAATCTAAACGGTTTTAAGATCTGAAAATTTAGATTTGCTAATTTACCATATAATCGGCCATTTTTATAAATGAAGGCAGGTTAGGGATATCCGCATGAAATCGTTGACAAAACAATCGCCGACTCGTTCTGGGTCCAAAAATGGTACGCCAAATAAGTGGTACAGCCACTTGCCGTTGTAATCTTCCCTCTTGTAAGTCTTTACCAAACCAAGTTTTTGGATTTTGCGAAACCAGCTTTGAGTCAAGTGAAATAAATACCCAATATGCAGCCACAACGAATTAATCGAGTAAAGACCGTGATGTAGGTTTATATGGGTTTGTCGGGAAGAACACAGAATATAAAAGACACGTAATGCCAATTTAAGAAGCTATGAATTGTAAATAATTGCAAGAAAAATTTTGGAGAATATTGTTACGATAATAAATATCATGGCCTATAAAACTGTAAATATATTATGACTAATTCTTTTCTGTTCTAGTTGTTTCGGCGCTCAGCTGAAAGACCTGTTCACCTAAATTATGATGAGTCACCCGCAACTCGAAATTTCCAGGCAGGCCGAATAAAACCAGCATGGGTAACTTTCTCGGCGCATCGATTCATCGCCAGAACTTAGAAGAATAACGGCATTTTATATTTAATGAAGGAATTCTGTTGTAAAGGGACAGTTAGTTTTTGAAGATCGCGCCGCGATTTAAAATGTAACGCACGTATTATAAATGTAGATAAATTATATAAATATATAAGTTTAATTATATAAGTTTAAAATAAATTAGTAGTAATAAAGACTTTAATAAATTTGTGAGTGTTATAAATAGAACTTTTAATAAATAAATAAAAACAATAAATTAGACTTATAATAACATAACAATATAAATCCAGGTTATATACCTCTGCTGTTGCCAAGTAACATAAATTCTCAAGAATGCCAAAAATAATATTTTGTTGCGAATCGGTATGCAACAAAAACATTTATCGCTGTCCATATTTAGATTTATCTGTCGGATTGCTTGATGAGCTTATCCATTGTCTTCGGTGGCATAAAAGGCAAATGATCGTTGCTCATATTCCTTCGAATACAAGAGATGTCCGTTGTTGCCAGGTGTTCTTTGAAAGAAGAAGTTGCAATCTTTTGGTGAATGATTTTTGATGGCTCTCCAATAAGTCCTCTTAAGCTTTCATCTTGCAGGAGTTGCTGATGACTTGACGGCTTTGTTTTTGAAGGTCGCTTAAGTGATTATGTTCAAAGTCGCAGTGCAGAATATTTTCCGCAACTAAAATAATTATATAAATACAAACACGTACTGGTCATTTTCAGACAACTGGACTTCGTTCCAAAAAATAAAGTCTTCTTTAGTTTTAAAGTTTTAATAAGTTCTTTGTGGTCCATTTGTAGTTAAGTCAAAAAAATATTTGGATCTTTAACTGGTATTGCAAAACTAATTATAAGAGTACAATTACAATTCTACAGAGAAATTAGTTACTTATACTAAATGATTTTCCAAACCTGGCACTTTGAATTTTTATCAAAAATACCTGGCAAGATAAATGTAGAGTATTTCTTAACAAACTTTAAAGAACAATATTGACACACATTCGTGTTTAGATTGAAACTTCTAAATATGCAGGGTGTTTGACTCTACCACCGTTCACGAAACATGGAAATTGTGTCAAGTAAGAAAAATAGCGAAGTTCTCTAAAATTAAGTGTTCTATCATCAAAAATTATTTTCGGGTATACAAGATGTTGTATGTGGCATGATTTAGGTTGTTTTTAATATACCACCATCTTCAATATTACACCTATTTGCACTTATTATTATTACCGTACTTTTTTCAAATGAATAATGCATAAGTAACATATATTTTATATACATACTTTGGGTTGTACCTTACAGTTTTGTAAATATTACTTTTCTTATTTTTATTGCAACTAAAATCCAGAAAATTTACCCAACAATCAAACTTAATTAATTAGATGGTGTCTAATGTAAAACTGGCATAATAAAATAACCAAAAATCTTTTGCGTCACATCCATAGGTGAAAAGTCAACGTAATATCTGGCATACTTTTTGAGATATTCAATGTTTTAGAATAATCTACCTAAAATTTAAAACAATGTGACAATGTGGCTTTAACAATTTAATCAGAAACTTAAAAATGTAATATCAGGCTAATCTACTTAAAGAAACAAAGTAATATTATGCCTTGTCTACAAGAAACATCTTGTAAGTTGAATTAAAGAAGTTAAAGAAGCTGATTTTTTTCTTTTTGATCAGAATGATCCGCCATCAGTGCGAACCAACTAAAAAAACGGTATAAAATCTACGCACCAGTTGTGTATGATATTTTGCCTTACACCCTTACGTCGAACACATCCCTCACATCGAAGTCCACAAAAGGCAATTTGATTTTAGAGTCTTTAGCAATTGAAATTTGAAATTATTGATAACTATTATTAACTTTTAGTCCGCGTTGGCTCAAAACGTAATCACTGAGCTTTTCACTATCCATCTTAAAAGAACAAGGGCAAATGAAGAAACATTTCGCATAGCTTTAGGTAGCTATCTATTAATAGAATTTTGTGGAATTCCCAAATAAAAACCAATGCATTGCATTTGCATTTATTACATTTATTTTAGATTTATTCTGTCAAATTACCAAATGTTAGCAGTTTATGTTGTAGGTAGGTATTCTACGCTCATTGTAATGATCACAGTGTCATCTGCATATCGGAAGTTGTAAATTAATTGGACAGCATTATGTAATAGCGGATTAAGTGTCAAAATGTAGTTTTGAGAAAAATGGGTTCAAAGATTTTAAATTTGTTCTTCGTGCTATTTCTAAATTATAGTACTGACAAGTTTTATATTTTGATAGAGTATTACAAATATAAAAAACTCTAACATGGTTTTTAAATGTTTAAAAAATAATTTATATTTTAAAAGTTATTCGATCAAATGTCGCTTAATTCGTTAATGATTTTTTAAGATATGTATGATTTAAGATCAAAATACCGGATTAAAAGACATATTTGGCGCTTAATCTGATGTTTCAAAATAAAAAATACGTGTTATAATAACGTTTTATTAAATTCTTAGCTTTAATAAATATAAAAAGTTATATCGTTTACAGAAAATACTATGATAGGTCTTCAATATCGAAGTCTAATGATCCATTAAAGCCATCAATATCACTTTGAATGCATTCATTCCCTACGATATTTTCGTAGAATTGTTTGGCATCCAATGGAATAAGCTGCATTAATGAAATTATATCATTAAGCTTTGAAATAGAGACAGGTTTCCCATTAGGCCACAAAATTTGCAGTTTGGAGGAATATAAAAATTTTGTAGTCCTGGTTGCATTTCTTCTGACTCTTTTACTTATGTCTACTTCTTGTAAATTTCCACCATGATTTTTGCTAAAATATATTTTAAACGGATTTTCTTCCATGATGAGTATTTCTTTAGTTTGAAGCCAGTTATTGGAATTCCCATTTAAATCTTTCTTTCTAATTACAATATGTTTTAAAATATCGCAAACTCTATTGAACTCTTCTTTTTTTACCATTTGAACCATTAATTTGTTTCGTTTTCTGCGATTTTGGAGTTTTAATACTGACGCTAACTTTATGCCCAATGACGCGGAGTCATTGGACATAAATCTGTATCCTGATACTAGAAAGCGCCAAAACAATAACCAAACATCAGAAATAAGGGAATCAGGATAGAAATAGCAAGAAATGCGTTTGTAAAAATGAAAACAATTCTCTGCTACAATGACCTTAGATTAGAACTGAGAGTAAGAACACTGAGATGCTCACGATGTCGCGTAATTCGATCTCTTGAAACCTAGACAATAAATATGTTGTGTTTTGTAATAAAGAATTAACCGACTATTTGTGGCGCTTGATTCGTTATTACACTTACACTTAGAAGATAAGGTTTTTGTTTTTAACAATGGATTATGTACTAATATTGGCGCTTGATTTGATATTCCAATTTTTGTTGTAAGAGTTTTTAATTCTGTAAAATAAATGTAAATAAATCTTAATGTGAGATTTTTCTTAATAAAATAACCAATGTCGGTTAATACAGGTTCTTAAAAACCGCTTTATTTTGTACTTTTTTACAAAAAACATATTTTTATACATAGATTTGCACCCTATCTGCTAGATGGCACTATTATCTCGATTTTGAATTTTTGGCGCTTAATCCGTTATTGCATAACGCGGTCCAATTTTCTGTTAACGCTAACTCCCGCTTTGATATTATTCAGCGAGCGTAGTTTTGAAAATTTCTTCAGAAAGCATCTATTATATACATGCAAGTTATATACTTTGCATTTTGAGAATTGCCACAATATCGGAATTGATTTCTTTCTTTCGAGTGCACCCGGTATACAAATTATATGTTTGTTAGTTACCTACAAAATTAAACTATCACTTAAAATCTTGTCAAATTGAAATTTAAATCATAATGCTCTCGTCTAGGCTTTATATCCAACATTAAAATAATCTTGATAAAATCTTGTAATATAACGATGCAAAAAGTTAGAACACAATATGACGAAAAGAGTTCATTCCATTATATCGTAAATAAAAAGATACGAATAGTTTAATCCTATTTTCTGTCTCTCTTATATGTATATTATAATAAATATTTAACGATTATTTTTCTGTTTGCTTTGTTAACTAATCAACGAATACTGCAGTTCCACAGCGACTTTTTTACACCTAGATCCTGTGCACATCGCCAATGGTCGCTTTCGCAGTACCATATCAAATGCACGACGCGGCCTACAAGTACCGTAATTGGCAACATTGCGCTTCATACACTTGCATCCGCTGCATTTCTCGATAATGCAACTGGTGCACTGCGACCAGTTAAACGGCTTCCGCTAAACGTATGCTTTCCTGATCAGAATTATATTCTGAATGCAATGTATAATAGTTTAAATAATACAAAATGAATTGTTTATTTGTTATTTTATTTTTAGGGAGAGCAAGGAGTGGGGGTACGTAAAAATCTCGTGTTTGCCTACGAAAAAATCAGTCGGTCGCTAGAAGCCTTCCCAAAAAATTCGGTGGTCGCTCCAAATCATTACTAGCCACAAAGATTATTTACTTAAGTCATTTTTATTGGAGTTTAAGAGTACTAAAATTAAGACGACATGCGTCGGTTGGCTAGATAAGCGTCTTTCGATGTACCTTTACTTAAACTTGTCTAGGATATACAGAGTATGATCTATAAGTTCATACGCTCTATCAGGAGAGCAGAAGGTCAATGGGGTTATCGTTCGGAAATGCAACAAATAATAGCTTTTTTGTTACGCATGAACAAAATAATTATAAATTCTGATTAGTAAAACCAAAAGCGAGCGATTAACATTGTGATTAATATACTGGGAGTTGTGGAAGGGGTTGGAGAACAGTAATTGATCTGTTTTTCTAAATATTTAAAATATAAAAACTTTATCAGTATTATAAATAATCAGTACATACAATTATAAAAATTACATTTAATTATCTAAATTGGTCGATATTTACATAAACAAAGATAGTGGAATATTCAATTATTTAATATAGGCATATTGGATATATCTGTCATAAGTTTTTATAATCGTTTCATTGTAGATCCAACCCATCCTGCATAGGGCACACTTAAATAAAGTTTTTCCTTCTTCTTCTTTTACACAATATTTTCTATTTCTGGCTTTTATTTAGTTGGTAATATAGCTAAAAATTAGGAGTTACATTGATCCAAAATGGGACTAATCGCCTTTAAAACTAAATAAGACAAAAAAAAGTTTTATTATTTCATATACACGTGATCTTTGAATGATTATTATCTTATCTGGAAGACTTTAAGAGTATGATATGATAGCAACCATCAAATATAAAATTTTTACGATCATATACGAGGTGTGTTGAAAAATATGAAATTATTGTAGTTTTATTTGGCACAATATAGAACGAGTTGTTCAAAAAAGTTAATCGCATTCCGAACCCCAATGAAAGGTACTACAATTCCTTACTTACTGGTCCACAGATTCGTGCGGGTATGTTGGTAATTGGCGCTCTTTTGCCCTGAAATTGAGAAATTTGTCTCAAAGGCACAGAAACCATGATAAGCCAACGACATCAGAATGCAAAAGGCAAGGAGAAACCACTGCATTAAATATTCCTAAGGATATTTGCAAGCATAATCATAAATGGAAATGAACCAAACAATGAGCCCCGAGTGCCCAAAGTCCCTTCAATGGGACAGCGGTGCGAAGAATTCCTATGTGAGAAAACAAAACGTACGAAGATACAGGTCTATAAAACAATCATACGACCCGTTGTGATGTATGGAAGCGAAACGTTGACGATAACAAAGGCAAACGAAGAGAGACTATGTGTTTGGGAAAGAAAAATCCTAAGGAAGATCTTTGGCCCTGTGCTGGATGAAGCATCAGGACAATATAGGATAAGAACTAACAAAGAGCTCGAAGAACTTTAGCCAGACGCCAACATCATAATAAAAATAAAGTCCAGAAGATTCCAATGGGCAGGAGACCTCAGAAGACATTCTGACGAACGAACAGTAAGACTGGTGTGGGAGGAAGTCCCAACTGGAAGGAGACCACGCGGACGTCCTCGTCTCCGGTGGCGAAATAATATAGCAGGAGACCTAATCACTATGGGCGTGGAGAATTAGATGGAGGTTGCTCAAGACAGAAAACAGAGGAGGCATGTAGTCGAGTCGGCTAAAACCCACGAAGGGTTGTAACGCCACGGAGTAATTAAGTAAGTAAGAGAAAAGAAATTTGTTATAGGTAATTTAAAATGCATAGAAACGTATAATATAAAAACACTTCATGAAGCAAGTGCACTAGCAATAATTATACGAGAAATTGAGAGATTAGGATAACTCTAGGATAGGATAAACTAAGGATAATAAGAGTATCGTTTACTCAGGTAAAAGAACGGGAGAGCATAGCCATAATGTTGGAATTATTATCAATAAGGATTACAACAGCATGTAACAAATTTTATTCCTTTTAACAATATATTTAATGACTATAGATAGACCCACCCTTTAAAAATTCTACTAAAGGTGATTGAAAACATAATATACAAGAAGTGTGACGGGCAGATAAATCAAACGCAATTTGGGTTCAGAGGTGGCATGGGTACAAGAAAGGCATTATTTGCAATGGCAGTCCTTTTGCAGAAATTTCGAGCGTATAACAACAGTGCATATCTATATTCTTTATAGACCTAAAAAAAACCTCAATTTAGACAAAGAGGACATTGTAGCATTTTTAAAATTCCTTGATATATATTGAAATCCCCTCGTATTTGCTAAAATACCAAAGAATATTTTCTAAGTATATTTAATTTACCCTTATGTCCCAATTTTCAACCCCTTATAGCAATACCCTATGTGGTAGGCAAAATATATATCCTATATATTCTATAGAATCCTATAAAAACAGTTGTCAAATACTTGGGATTGCATCTGGATGAAAAACTTACTTGGACAATTTACATTAAAATTAAACGGAAACAACTAGATCTTAAACTAAAAAATATGATCTGGCTATTTAACAAAAGGTCTCAGTTATCTCTTGAAAATAAACTGATTCTGTGGAAAGCTATACCCATAGCAGTTTGGGCATATGGAATAGAATTATGTTGCTGTAGTAAACCATCAAACCTTTAAATATAAAGATACTTTAAACATTCCAATCCAAAATACTACGTATGATAAGTAAAGCTCCATGGTATGTATCTAACCAAACACTTCACGATGATCTGGACATCCCATTACTTACGGACATAATAAAGAATCAGTCAATAAAATATGAAAATCGCACCACTGATCACAACAACGAACTATTCACCCAACCACTTGCCGAAAGAAGATTGAAGCGAGTATGGCCAGAAGACCTACCGCAACAATACTTAGAGAACCGTCACTGGACCGTACCCAACTTACTTATAGACTATTTACTTATTTCTCTGTGCATAAAGTAGGTTGTAAACATGCAATGTAGCAACAAAAAATAATTCATAATTTTGGGAAGAATCGAGATATCAAAGTACTTGAAAAAATAATGTATAGATATATGAACCAAGCTTACCGATATAATATTTTTGTGTAATATTCAAAAGCTGTATATTACCACAAAGTTTTTTTTTTATTTACAAATTCGCATCAACCCGAAGGTTATTAGCAAGAATCAGATTTACAATATTAAATATATTATATATTAACAAAATTAATAGTTTTTAAGTAGTTTAACATATTTGTGAATGAACAATTTGCACCAAGTGCTTTCTCTAAGTTTATTGAGATACCATAATTGACTCTTGCTGTGGAGAAAACTGGGCAGTCTACAACAACATGTTTCACCGAGAGTTTAACGTTACACTGCTCACATTTTGGTTCGGATTCTTTAGTAATTAAGAACTTGTGCGTGGCACTGGTATGACCTAATCTAAAACGAGTTATTGTCACTTGATCCCTTCTTTTAGTGGGGAAACATCTCCATGGTTTAATGTCCGGTTTAATATTCCGAAGATTGGACACTGAAAATTCCCACCGGTTTTGCCACTCACTTAGGATCCGCGATTTGATAACACTTGAAACATCACTAGCTATCACGTATTTCACAATAATAGAGTCAGCTGAATTGACAGCTTCACGCGCACACTTATCTGCTTCTTCATTACCTCTAATACCATTATGTGATGGGATCCAAACAAATATTACCTCCTTATTACAATTTTGTATCTCTATCAGATTTTGTTTTATGTTTTCAAGAATATGATTCTCTGGGTATATTCTTCCTATAGATTGTAGTGAGTTATTGAATCAGTCAAAATTATATATTTCTGATTTGGTGAGGATATAATATATGTGAGTGCCTCGTATATGGCATATAATTCTGCATTAAGAGTACTATAGTGTATTGGCAACTTATATTTTTGACACATATCACGCCATCTGTTGTTTTTGAAGCATCTGTATAAATTTGAGAGAAATTTGTATACTTTGATAATAAGTTTTGCAGATTTTGATGTATTATACTATGATTAGTAGTGTGTTTGCCCAATGATGTTAGGGTAGTTATTATTTTAGGTACTCCCAAAATCCATGGTGCAGCAGGTTCAAAACTAACGGGAAAGCAAGGAGGTAAGGTGGTGTTCAGAGATGAGAGATCCATTTTGATTCGGTGGTAGAAAGGTTTATGTAGAAGTGGTTTATTGGAGAAACATGTTGATAATCGGTTAAGGTGATCATATTTGAAGGTGTGGTTGTTAGGATTTGCATTTGATTTAATTGCATAGGTTAACTTTAAGTACATTCTTCTGTGATATAGTGATGGTTCAGCTGCTTCACAATACAGGCTTTCTATTGGTGTGGTTCTGTAAGCTCCCAAGACAATGTGGAGTGCAGTATTGTGTATTGAATCTAAAATTTTAAGGGAAGACTCAGTAGCCGATGAATATGCTATCGCGCCATAGTCTAATTTAGATCTGATAAGAGTTCTGTAGAGAGAGAGCATAGTTTGTCTATCTGCCCCCCAGTCTTTTTTAGATAGTGATTTAAGGATATTAAGTCTTACTTGGCATTCGATTGACAATTTTTTAATATGTTCTTTCCAATTTAGATGTTGGTCGAATGTCATTCCTAGAAATTTTACATTATTTGTAACTAGAGGCTTGTTAAATAGTGAGAGTTGAAGGTGATTAGGGTAGCTTTTCTTTGTGAATAATATAAATTGTGTTTTTTCTGTAGAAAATTGAAATCCACAATTTTGCGACCATTCCTCTAGTTGATGTAAAAACGTTTGTAGCATACTCGTGATGTTTTCCATATTTTGGCTTCTCGCATAGATAACAAGGTCGTCTGCGTATAAGAGACCTTTCAGGACCACAAACTTTGTTAAACCTAGATGATTGAAATATATTTTCTTTGCATAATGTATATACAAATCCGTCCTTATTAGAAAATCTGATTGATGTGAATTAACTTAATGAATGATTTTTCTTCTACTTATTTAAAAAATTTGGGCCATAAATAAAAAGTTTGTTTAAAATCACTAATAATATTATTCCCAAAAATAATACAGCCGCGCAAACCTCAAGAACTGAAGAAGGTAACATAAGAATAAGGAAGTCATTATTGCCATAAATACTCTCTAAAGACACTGAACACACAATATATTTTTAATCTTAATTAAACTTTTAATTAAAATGTATATCAAGATGATTATAATTTCGACAGGAATTCTGCGGCGACTTTTTAGCTTAACCTCGATGAAAATGATAAGGAATCAAGAATGCTCGAAATAGCCCTAAATAACGAGTGTTGCGTGCATCGAGTGCAGAATATATAAGAGTCTTCGCCATTGGCTTGACGGCAATAACAACGTGCACTCTGTTTTTTCTGGATTCCACTTATTGCAACTGGCCTTATGCAGCTATAGCTAGCGGGTTGCAATGGTGCGACCAGTCGCATCAACAAAAGGGTTATTATTCAATTATATATTTTTAACTAGAATCATAATTATGAAAAATAATGAAATATTTTAATCGAGGAGAAAGCATTTTAGAAAATCAGAGTTTAAGAAACAAATTTATAAAAAGAATACATTCAAAAATAAATAATAACCTTGCAGTGTAATAGAAAAAACCACCTTACCGAGTTACAAAGAAAAGGACATTGTATATATGTATTTATACACTTGAGTAAAGTATTGTAGTACCTACAGAAAATGTAGGTTTAAATATAAATATCTCGAAAACAAAAATCATGACCAATTTGGTACCCAACGAGAACATCAGTATTGGTGGGAAAGAAATAGAACTCGTAGATAGATATAAATACCTGGGACATGAAATTATGATTGGCAGGGATAACCAGACTCATGAACTGAAGAGAAGAATCGGCCTGGGGTGGGCAGCATTTGGAAAACTGAGAAAAACTTTTAAAAGTGAGCTGCCCACATGCCTAAAGAGAAAGGTATTTGATCAGTGCGTCCTCCCAGTTTTGACGTACGGAGCAGAAACACTTTCCTTAACAAAAGCAGCAGCTACCAAACTGAGAGTCACGCAGAGAAGAATGGAGCGGTCCATGTTAGGAATAACTCTGCGAGACAGAATAACCAACGAAGACATCAGGAGAAGAACCGGAGTGACTGACATCATCGATAAAATAGCCAGACTAAAATGGAGATGGCAGGACACATAGCCTGAATGACAGATGGGCAAAGGACAAAGAGGTTATTGGAATGGAGGCCAAGGGAAGACAAGAGAAGCGTCGGTCGACCACCTACAAGATGGACTGACGATTTAAGAAGACTCAATAAAAACTGGATAAGAGCGGTGCAAGATAGACGGGGTTGGAAACATGAGGAAGAGGCCTATGTTCAGCAGTGGACTCTTGAGGCTGGATAATGATACACTTGAGTGCAAAACAATCGACTCAAAATTATTTTACGAAAGTATGTCTCCTGTTTCAATCTACAACGTGTAAATTTAAAAATATTTAGTGTAAATTTAAATTCAAATTCATTTATTGACGTAACTTTACCACACGTCAAAATAAAAGCAGTACAATAGTTCTAATAAATATATTAAATTCTAATTACATAAAAATACATATCAGATTAAGTTAAAATAGTTTTAAATTAAAATTTAAGATATTCCTCACTACTATAAAACACGTTTTTTGTTAAAATTTCCTTAATTTTTTTTAAAACTTAATTTTTTAGAAGATCTTTTACGTTATTAGTCAATCTGTTATAAAATTTAACTGCCCAATACCCTGATCCAGTTTGACACCTCTTTAGCCTCCAGTAGGCTGGAACAAGATCACATCTGTGTCTAGTGTTATGATCCTGCACTTCTTCGTTGGTCACAAAGTGTCCCCCGTTTCTCTTATCAAACATAAGGTTCTCATATATATACAAGGAGGGCACAGCAAGAATTCCCAGAGTCTAATGGGCCAATCTGCAATCGTCCCTAAACCCAAGACCTGCAAGAACTCTTATAGCCTTACGTTGCAAACCAGACATTCGGCATTTCCGCCGAATGTCCCCAGACCAAGATTGCATATGTCAGATGAGAGTGAAAAATGGCATAATAAGCTGTTTGTAAGACCTTGTGTAAAACGCTTGATGCTAGATTTCTGACCGCATATAAGTTCTTTGATAGTATTTTGCTCAGATATTCAATATCACAAGGAACTTCACACTTGTCACATTTGCGTTTTCAGTCTGGGTGTCTCTAAGAACAAAAACAGCTCTGTTGGTCTTTGCTTCATTAAGCAGGAGCCTGTTAACACAAAACCACTCTTTAGTATTCGACAGTGCAGACCTGGAACCCCTAAGGGAGTCCTTAAGTGTGTCAGCTGAGAAGGAGACTGTGGTGTCATCAGCAAAGAGTGTGTATGTAGCGTTTGATTCAATGCTTGTAAGGTCATTAATATATATTAGAAATAGTATGGGTTTAAGGATGGAGCCCTGAGGAACACCAATATTAACAACACTCTCCCCTGATAGTACGTCAGACACCCTCATAGATTGTACCCTGTTCTCGAGGTATCATTGGATCAACTTGACACTCTGTAGACAAAAGTTGTACCTATGTAGTTTTTTTCCGGAGTCACAAAACACAAGTGTTGAATTGCATTCTATGAAAGGATTCCAAGATACGGGACACTAGGTCAAGAATGCCAAGAGTTGTGCTCCTTTCCTTCCTGAAACCGAACTGTGATTCTGAAAAATAATTGTTACTTTCGAAAAAGCTTGTCATTTGCAAAGCCGTGACCTTTTCTACTACTATTTTAGAGACGACTGGGAGCAATGCGACAGGCCTATAGTTCGAGGGACGTCAATTTCCCCTTTTTTAAATATGGGTGTTATAATAACCCTTTTTAGAACTGAGGGAAATGTATTCTCTTTAAAGCATTGATTTATTAAGTGTGTAAGAGGCTTATGATAATATTTTTTATTATCTTAATAATGTTAACATTTAAACCATATATATCACAACTTTTTTTGTTTTTTAAGCTGTTTATGATTTCCCGGGTCTGATTGAATGATACTTCAGAAAAGGAAAAGCCCTTTGAGGGATTTATATTGATGTTCTTCAAAAAATCCATATGTAATTCAGGTATATTTTTTATTAAGTTGTGGGCAATTTGAGCAAAATGATTATTAAACTCATCTGGAGTGATTATATGAGCCTGACGTAGAGACCAAGATATTCCTCATTGTCTATTTATGATTTTCCACGTGGTTTTTGGAGGATTTCTTGAAGTCAAGATAAGCTGTCATTAGAATTAATCTTTGCCTTTTTTATTTTATTCTTAAACAGTTTTTTTAAATCATTTAGTATTTGTAAGTTTTTGTCAGTTTGATGTTGTCTTTACTACTCACTTAAAAAATTGACATGTCAATTGACATTGACATCTTATCGACGGACGTCGGTAATTATAATAGCTATTTAGAGTTTGGAGACGGCTACTCTAAAAAGTTCATTTGAAGTACCACTCTCTCAAGTTGCGCAGCTATGACATTTTAGTTCTCCCTACGTAAATATTTACTAATATCTTTCTCTATATAATCAGTTGGTGCAATGTGTATCTCTCTTCACGTGCAATGTGTCCAAGGAAGTCTCAATTTCTTTGTTCATTCTTCTCAGAACCCTTTTGTTTCTGTCATGTTCTGACGACAATATTTTTAAAATTCTCCTATAGAAGCACAACTCGAATTATTCTAAGCTTTTGTTCTATAAAACAAAGTCAAGAGAACCCAGCTCCTCGCCAACCCAACTTTTATATCTAATTTTAAATCTCTTCTAAATTAAGTCTTGTCTGAGCTTTTATTATCTTGGAATTTATTTCCTGAAAGTAATCATTTGTACAGGTAACCAATGTTCTCAGATGTGTATTTTTCCACTCGTTTGAGGTTGGTTCCATTTTTTAGAAGATTCTCGTTGTATCGTTAAGTTTTTAATATTTAAAATCTCTAATATTTTCCGCTATGACCACAGTGTCTTCTGCATATCTAAAGTTGTTAATGGGAACTCAATTCACCTTTTTTCATTTGAAGAAAATGCATTTTATGTTTAAACTACGAATTACATAACAATTATCGCTTATATGAATATTGCCCTTTTTTTAATATGGATGCACTTGCTATAAAAAACCTTTGAGGAGCTATAGCAAAGAACAACACAGAAACTCATTAAACAAAAACCTTATTAGAACTTAAGTCGGTTTTGCAAATTTTATCTTTAAACACTACAAATAATTCAAAAATAGAGTCACGTAGGGCAGCTGGAAGCGGGACAGGATCTTTTCCCGTTCCTTGTCCCACATTTTTCCATATGTCCAGTCTTGGGACCCTTCCGTAGCTATGTTCGCTTTTCTTAATCAGTAAATATGTTTTTATATGAATGGTATAACGACAAATTTATTATCTGAGCATGTTTTGTTTTTACAAATTGTTTTAACAATTAAACGTGTATTGCGCACCATTTCCTATACAATCTATTGTCTAGAATAATTTCTATTTGTTTCAAGTTTTTCCCGTTTCAATTGTTTCAGACGCTATACTAAACAGGATCATTCACTCAACAATTCAATTAGAAGTTTTCAATGTTTTATTGTCGTATATTTCTAAAATTTAGATCAGGAGGGAAATGCGGGGGAAATATGCACCTTTTCTAATTTAATATATTTTTTTATTAACTATTACTTTTTGGTTATACTCAAATTCGCTGTAAGCTTTCCTATTTTAAATGGAATGTTGGAAATCTATGAGTAGTTTGAGAGTAATAATATTATTATATTATATAATTGATCATTTTTTTTACAAAAAGCTCCCTCGACCGTAAAAGGCTATTAACAGGTGTTTAAAAATTACAATTTAGTATAGGATGCTCTAAAAAACAAGGAATTTTCGACAGCAAACGTCTAATTACTAATTAGAATATATAAAATCAAAGAAAGGACATCTCTATTAACACATAATTCAGACCGTTCATCATAATCTTTTCCCTTAATGTATGTAAAAACTGCGGTTTGTATGGATGATATAAACCGTAGGTTTTAATTAGAATCAAATTTTCTTAATAACCTTGTTTTTTTTTTAACAACGCTCTTTAAATTGGATTGTTAAGTTTATACTAGAACAGTTATCTTCATTCTTAAATGGCATTGCAAATAACATTGAATGTTAATTTATTTTATCTAAAGTTAATAACAAAATGATTTGCGAATGAATTAGAGCTTTAAGGAACTAATCCTTGACATGCGCCACTGCTTCGCTCACTTACAGCGAAGAGAGATCAACTTTCAAGTTTATGATAATTAGTTCAGTTTGTATGTAAATAAGTTCAATAAAGTATTCATTTAATACGTTCGTGAGCCGTTCTCTGCCATCTTAGTAGGTTTTTGTAAGAGTTCTTTTTGCGATTTAATCGAAATATATGTCGAGGTATGCAGGTGGTTCGATTAAAATTGTCGAACTCTAAGATATGGACGAGTCTGCAATCGATATGAGATAATCTGCCATTTTGGGAAAATGAATTCTTCGATTTTATTTATATTTATTTACAATACTAGAGAAGAAACTGTGTCTGATTGAGGCCAATGTTGGCTAAAATGGGCGATAGCAGAAAACATTTCATATCTGTAACTTACAACTATCTCAACAAATTTGTTGGTGTCTTATTAATTCTTTATCATTAAGAGCCAAAATAATTATATTTTGAGAAGGCCACGAAATTACTTATTCTTCAGATCGGTAATAGCCTAGTCACTATGCTGATTGACAATTTCAATGTAAAGTTTGTTTAGGCCTATGTCTTTATGGAATATTTTTGGGAAACTCAAGTAAAAATCGTACTCAACACAGAAATTATTAACGAATATTACTTCTATAGAGAGACAGATGTAAAAGTGAAACACTAGTAGATCAGAGCAATTAGCAAATTAACTAAATTGAATTAAAATAATTTACACGCATCAACATTTAGGAAGTTAATTTTTTATTGCAAATATTGTCATTTTTACACGAATTAAAAAAATTCAATTCTATGACCTTTATAACCCGATTAAGTACTTTTTTTTAATCTCTTTCAAATACTAAATTCTTTACTTCAAATTTGTAAAAGTTGCAATATCTCCGGTTCTAATCAAATTAACGAAAATTTATGTTTATTTTTTTAATTTGTGGTACCTCATTACATAGATTATAAAAATGTAATCAGCTAATTTGTGAATTATTTATTTAACCGAATAATTTGTTTAAACAATTTAAAATAAATATTTATTTTGCAAAATTTTACTTTTTCCTTATTAATATTTTCATCATCATCATCATTCTGGCTTTACAACCCTGCGTGGGTAACAGCTTCCTCAAGAATTTCTCTCCAGTCTTGTGTACCAGTACAATGTTATCAAGGAACCTTGTTCTGTCTCTTTCTCTTCTGTTGTCTCTGACCAATGGGTCTAGCAAGGAGCGTTTTTCTAGCTGGGTCATTTTGTTCCATCCGCGTTACATGCCCTATCCATCATAGACGTCCTATCTTAATATGTTTTACGATAACTGGTTCCTGGTTATCCTATAAAGTTCGAAATTGCATCGTCTTCTCCACACTCCATGGTCATTCACTGCTCTATAGATTAGCCTTACTTTGCTTTCGAAACATCCTAACATGTTTCCATTGATTTTTGTTAGAGTCTAGGTCTCTGAAATATATGTAGGATTGGGCGTATTATTGTTATGTAGAGTTTTAATTTTGTATTTCTCGATATAATTGCGGATTTAAGGAGATGATTGAGCCCAAAATAGTATCTGTTGGCTGTGCTAATTCTGAGGTTTAACTATGCGGTATTATTACTTTCAGTCTTAATTTATATATAAATTTGTTCACTGCTTCGATGACGTTTCGTGTAACAAGTGGGCGTAGGATTTGTGGTTGCGTGCTTACTTTCATAAACTTCGTTTTGTTGGTGTGAATTATTAAACATTATTGTAGCTGATTCTTTTATTGCTACATACGCCTTTCATACAGCGTTTTCCCTGCTCCCAACAATATTGATATTATCAGCATATGAAATGGATTTGCACTGATTTATTATATATTGAACCAATGGTTGTGATTTGTGACATACGTAATACTTTTTCCAGAGCCAGATTGAACAGTATACCGAAGAGAGTAGAGACCTAACATACAAATAAATGTTATCACCCTTCAGAGTTCCCAAAGCTTCATATACCTGGGCAGAGAACTAAATAGTCAACTAGACCACTCAAAAGAAATTAGAAGACGCATTAAAATACTAAGATCTAGTTTAATGAATATGCGTAAAATGCTCTGTAACCGCAAGCTATCAGTCGTAATAAGATTGAGAACACTAAAGTGTTATGTGTGATCTCTATTACTATATGGCTCTGAGACCTGGACATTAAATCAGCATGACGTCAACAAATTAAATTCATTTGAAATGTGGATGTACCGCTGAATGCTAAGAATAAGCTGGATCAGCAGAACTACGAATGAAGAAGTACTGAGAACAATGAACACACGCCCTCATCTGGTCAATACTATCAAAATTAGAAAGACGTCATATCTAGGACACATAATGCGCCATAGGGAATTTGAGCAGCTCCAGGTAATATTAAAAGGCAAGATTGAAGGTAAAAGAGGCATAGGACGAAAGAAAAAATCTTGGCTACGAAACATCAGAAATTGGACCCACACAAGAGGAAATGAATTAATTCATCAAACCCAGAACAGAGAGAAATTTGCCATATTGATCGTCAACCTCAACAGAGAAGGCTTAGGAGTAGGAGGAATTATATGTAGGTACAGATTAATTTTATAATTTTTGATATGTTTATAACAATTAATTTGTTTAAAATATATTTGTAATGTTTTTTAGATAAGACAAGTAATTGTAAAAATAATAAGCATATTTCAAGAAAAATTAACACGTATCGATTTGATTACAAAAAAGGTTTTATTGTGTTTGTTGTAGAGGAGAATTAGTATGTCTTTAGACTTGAATGAACAACAGTTTTTGTAATATTATATTATGAAGTTTGAATATAATTTCGTTGGTAAAAGAATTTTCTATTTTTTAGCCCATCATCTTTAGGTAACAATATTCTGTAATAAATAAAATATATTTATTGTGAATTTATTAAGAAGTTCAGCTAAACATAAATATTTTAGTATCCACCACGAGATGAAAAATTATTTTGAAAATTGTAATTAAAAAATTATTTTACTTCACCAAATTTCTTTATTTTTGATTTATCAGATTCTATCATTCTAAAATTATTAATTTATATACTCTACAAATTATGATTTGTATAAATCTATTTAAATAACTAGTTTTAGATCTCTTTTTGGCAAATGTTTCATAAAATTTGATAAAACAAATATGAATTTAAAACCTGAACTGCATTGATCAAAACAGAAAATTTCAATTTTCGTTGGTGAATAAATTATAAATGTTCAACTTTCTCTTGAACCGATACTAATAATATGGGAAACTTGGCTTGATGTTTCTGTTTATTAAGCTAACAACTTTCAAAACTTCAAGAAAATTCAAAAATGCCAAAATACTCTTCTTAACCATGAAGTTCCTTTATAAAAAGCAATTTTAGTAGCACAAGCAAATCTGTAGCATTTGCTAGAAGTATAGCAAGTCTTTTTGGTTGATTCTATTCAACTTAATAACTTTCAAAATTCTGTTAGTGCTGTTTCCACATCTACTAGCAATTTTTAAAAATATGCAAAAATTTTTTTCGAAAAACAATAGATACCAAATTTTACGGAAAATTTTGAAAATTCGTTTACAAAAAGATACAAAAAGCAAACAGTCGGGACTAAAATTAAGCCAACTAATGGATTATTAACAGGAGATCGAAGTTGTCTGTAGAAAACAAATTACTTGTCTACAAAGCTATTTTAAAGCCTATTTGGACCTATGGTATCCATTTCTTGAGAACCGCTTCTTCGAGCAATATAAATAGAATACAGAAGTTTGAAAATTAAAGCGTAAATTCTTGATGATGCCTACTACATACCAAAAACGGTAGTCCAACAACATAACAATTGTATTAAGTAAAGAAGTATTAAGTGAATATAATGTAAAATATCGCGAGAGAGTGTCCGTAAAACACCAAATCCTAAATTTTCTAAATACCAAACATAATATCCGACAAGAAGACATATCTCTAACCTTCAAAATTAATTCTATAAACAATGTAAATTTACTCCAATTAGTTTTCCACTGTCTCCAGTAACTATCGTCATGGAAGATTTAGTCAGACCATATGACTATGATATATTGGTAATACATTTTTCATTTCATTCCACAATTAACCAAAAGAGTTAGAAAAAAACGCCTTTTATTGACCCAATTTAAATACTTTTATAGTAACAGCTAAATGCTCGAAATGCGAAATGAAGAAATGCTCGAAAAGAAAATAGATCCCAAAAAATGCAAACATTGAGCAGACTTACAAAGAAAGACGACAATTAAAAATACTTTTGGTAAACTACAGAAGATTTAAATGTTGCATTAGTTTAAACAAAAACGTACTAGGTATGTTAACTGAAATACTTACATGCCATTGTCGATTGAGGAAACACCTGAAAACATTATAGGTAGTAGATATAACAGAATGCATATTCTGTGAGGTAGAGATTAAAACCTCTATATATATTCTCTCAAACTGCTGCACCATAAGGAACATTAATGCTCGTTATATAAAAGCATATGAAATAAAAAAAAGCATAAAACTTCCTGGGATATATGAGGCTTCCTGGGATATATGAGGCTTCCTGAGATATATGAGGCTTATATTAATTACTAAGAAACCATCAGACAATGTCAGAAAATAAGGATAGGATAGATTTTATAAGTCGCAGTGTGACTTTTACCCATAACAGTAACTGTAAGGAAACTTATCACAGCCATCTGGATTGTATACGTTCTATACTAACTAAAATATATCCGGAAAAGACAAAGAAACGTTTAAAAATAAATAAAATAAAACACAACAGATATATACGAGTAGATAGATGGAACTTTAAGCCATAGTAACGTAAAAGATTAACGTATGGATTCTGAAAGAAAAACAGTTATTTTCAAAAGTGGAATGAAAACTTTTGTTCAGCTGATATTTATCAACATTTGTACTTTTAAATCAAAAACTTACTTTTTCTTCAGGTTCCTTCTCCTATCTGAGGTTGGAAATCATCATCGCTATTTTAATTTTATTGGACGCGCTTCTGAATAATTCTAATGAGCTGCAACCGAACCACTCTCTCAAATTTCTTAGCCAGGATATTTTGCATCGCCCTGGGTTTCTCTTCGCTTGTATCTTCCCTTGCATAATTAATCTAAGTAATACGTACTTCTCGCCCCTCATTATATTACCCAGATATTGAATCTTTCTAATTTTAATAGTTTTTTTGACTTTACATTCTTTCTCCATTCTTTGTAACAAGTCTATTTTAGTTACTTTTTCAGTCCACCATATTCTGTGGATTCTCCTGTAGCACCACATCTCAAAGGAGTTTAATTTTTTGGTTTCAGACTGTTTTATTGTCCACGCTTCCATGCCGTATAGTAAAGTAGAAAAAACGTAACAACTTAGTATTCTTGTGCGGATTTCTAGATTAAGGTTACCGTTGCAAAGTAAGTTCTTCAATTTTATGAACGTGTTTCTTGCCATTTCTATTCTAGATCTGATTTCTTTTGTTTGATCTCCATCTTCGGTTAGCCACGTTCCTAAATATTTATATGTTACTCTTTCTATCGTTGTATTATTGATGATCAGGTTATCTACATTTTGTGTTTTTTTTTGAGAATATCATTGATTTCGTTTTCTTGAGATTCATTTGCAGTCCGTACCTTACAGATGTATTGTATACATGTTGTATTATGTACTGTAGATCTTCCATGTCACTTGCAAATATGACCGTATCGTCAGCATATCTAATAATATTAATGCTATTTTCGTTGACCAAAATACCTTCCACAATATCCAATAAAGCTTCTTGAAATATCACTTCACTGTAGACGTTGAATAAGAGTGGTGAAAGTATGCATCCTAGTCGAACTCCTCTAAGTATACTTACTTCCTCTGTCAGTTCTCCTTCGACTCTTATTCTTGCTTTCTGATTTTGATACAGATTCGATATAATTTGTAGATCTCTACTATCTATGTTTGTGGTCTTAAGAACACTTCAAAGCTTTTCATGTTGAACTCTGTCAAAAGCTTTATTAAAGTCTATGAAGCAAGCATATGTCCTGATTCATATCCAGACATCGTTGTGTCAGAACATTGACTCCGAATAATGCTTCTCTAGTTCCTAGACCCTTTCTAAACCCCATCTGTAAATCACTTATTTCTTGTTCTAATTTCATGTGGATTCTGTTATGTATGATTTTAAGTAACGTTTTCAATGGGTGGCTCATTAATGCAATTGTCCTATAGTCATTGCAATCTTTAGCATTTGTGATTTTTGGAATCGTTACAAAAGTTGAGAGAAGCCATTCTTTGGGTATGTGTCCCGTCTTGTATATGGAGTTATAAAGGTTTACCAAGACATCAATATTATCTTCATCAATTATCTTCAATAGTTCAATTGGTATATTATCGGGTCCTGGAGCTTTTCTACCTTTTTTTTGCATAAATAACTTCCTCTTTCATTATTTTTGGTCCCGTGATTTCTCCGCCAACTTCTAATTGTCCTACTTTTTGGTCAGAAAATAGGTGTTCAATGTATTCTTTCCATCTACGTAATTTGTCTTGCGTTTCAGTTATAGTGGTACCATCTGCATTTGTTAATATCCCGATTGGTTTGTTACGATTTCCTGAAATCATTTCTTTAACCTTTTTATGGGTGTTGAAAGTGTCATACCTTGCCTCACATTCCTCAATTTCTTCACATTTAATGGACATCCATGTTTCCTTAGCTTGTTTTATTTTCTGTTTTATTTGTTTATTAATTTCTTGATATTTAATTTTATTTTTGTTTTTATGTATTCTTCTTTCGTCAATCTTTTCGAGAATTTCTTATGTCATCCATTCTTGTTTGGCAGCTTTTGTAAATGTTAATGTTTTCCATCCCACAGTCTCTATTGTGTTCTTTATATTCTTCCATTTTGTTTCAATATCTGTAGTGTTCTTATTTTGTTGTTTTATTTCTTGGATAATCTGATTTATTTTATTTCGAGTTTCTTGGTATGTATTTGGTTCTCTTAGTTTATCAATGTATATTTGTGGTCTAGATCCTTTCTAAACTAATGCAATTATCTAACATATTCCAATTTTCTTATCCAATTTTCGTTTAACTTAACACACTTGGGATTATTAATTTTTAATTCTTTTAGTCATTACAAAAATTATATTTCAAGAAAGCCATTACCAGAAACGAACCTATAACCTCTCTAGTAAAAATTAGTTACCGATAATGAAGATTTTTTATAAAATATACACATTTTACCAATTATATTGGACACCAACTGTTAGGAACCAGATTATGATGACAGTTTAAATTAAAAATGTTCCGTTAATTGAAAAATATGAACAAAAAATACAAATTTTGAACAGAAAGTGTCACGTTAAATAAACTGTTAATTTGGATATATCAAGGAATGCTTTCGCAGATAGTATTTTGTAATATTTCGTTTTTCGAGCTTATAGGCCATGCATGTAGGAAAAAAAATGGGTATTTCTTGGTACTAGACATTCTTTAGACGGGGAGAGACTTGAAGTATTCTACATTATTAAATTCAGCAACGGATGATTTGCAAAATACGGGAAAATTTGTAAAAGTTATTTGTAGAAGACCATAAGCCCAACGGCATCGGACATATAGCTTTCTAACAATCATAGTAGATTAACTAGACATGTATAAGCTGGCACAGGATTCCAGAATTCTAGAATGGGAATCATAAGGAAATGGGAGATTTATAATAATGTAGGTGTGTATGTATGCATGTTTATAGAGGGTGATGAGGCATTGTGGACCATTAGGGTAATGTAAACCACATCGGTTATTTTTTTTAAATTGGCAACACGGCATTTAATAACTACCCCAAACATGGGTAGATATATTATTTACTTTTTTCCTGCTTTTAGTATAAGTTTAAAAAGCACGAATTGTGTGTTCAGATGTGTTATAAGTTGAAACACGTGTTATGTTGCTCCTGATCTTAAGAATTTACTATTTTTGACTAGAGATTGCTCGGTAAGCCGACATGTTTACTTTAACTTTTTTATACTGTGGTGTCGCTTATGAACTTAAACGTTAATTTCCATTTTGAATGTGTACTACTCATGGGGCAACGTAAAGTAGGAGTTGTTCACATTGCCCTATTATATGTTTTTGACATTTTTTTAACTATATTCATCTTTTGCAGTTAGATTTTAAAAACGGCACCCAAGTCTTTCATTACGTAAACCCAAATCAACATCTGCTGCAAGGGCAGGGCTTTATGTTAATTTTTTGATTTGTATAAAGCTACTTTGGATTTTAAAAATATCAACACAACGCGTGTTTTTAACTGTGCTGTGACGAAACAGGTATGGATACAGTCCTCAAATGTAATAGTAAAATCTTGGCGCATTAAGGACGGAAACAAGTTGGACGGCTGACTTCTGCTAATAGAAGTGGAATAATAACAGCCGTTTTTTGCATGTCATCATCAGGACTCTTTATATCACCGATATTAATCTTTGCACGAAAGAGACTGAAAGTTGAACTCCAAGCTGGTGCACCTCCAGATTCAATATTCGCCTGTAGCGATAGTGGCTGGATAAATACTAAAGATCTCTCTACTCTTTTTAAGATGGTTTCAACATTTTGTTTAACAAGCGAAACCAAGTAAAGACAATCCGATCTTATTCATTTTGGATGGACACAGCAACAATACAAAAGACATAGAAATAATTTTTAAATCTTAAAAAAAAGATTGGTAGTAACTGCAGAGTGGTAACGGCTTTCCAAATCTCTTAAATTTTTGGTGAGGCTTTCTTACAAAATGCGACACCTTTGACTGCTATTAACGCTTTTAAAAAATGTGGGATAGTTTCTTAGACGAGACAATTTCTTCAACTTTACTTAACAGTTTCCTCTGCAGACAATATAGCAACAACTTTATCTTGAGCAAACAGCCCTAAAGACATTCTTCTGCCAAAGAGAAGTACTGTACTGAACAACTAATCTGACACCTAGTCCATATAAGCTAGAATTAGAACTTAAAATAAATATAAAGAATGTCATGATAAACAAGAAGATAGTGAAAGAAGTAACAAAAAAATAAAAGTTTGTCCTTTCAAAGATGGTACTGATGCCATCAAGTACATAAGAAAAGCAATGATTAAGATGCTGAATGTTTCTACTGTAACAAGTGGCTTTTCTCATCATCAAAGATGGGTACGTTGATGATTCAGATTCAGATGAAAAAGAATTTCAGTGTGAATTTAGTAATTCTTAATAAGTATAATATGTAGCTATTTTTAATAATGTTCTTTTACCAGTTTTCTAAAAAATTTTAATAACAAATTACTTTTTCTTGATTTTATTAATAATGAAAGGTAATGAAATAGTGTGATTTTCTTTAGTAGTTTGACTTTTGACATACAGACAGCCCGAAACAAAAACATTCATAGCAAAAAATCAAATTTTAACGGGACAAAAAATATGAACTTTTATGAAAGTTCATAAATTTGGTTTTCTTTTTTAAGAAAACCAAATTTATGACAATTAGTAAAAAACCAATACTAAACGCTCAACTTACAATCAACCAACAGAATATCGAAAGAGTCGAGCAATATACATATTTTATCTAGGCACCAATTTAAATAGCCAATGGGACCACTCAACAGAAATTAAACAGCGAATAATAAAAGCAAAAGCATCATTCGTTAGAATGAGAACCATTTTCAACAGTCGAGACATATCATTAAAAACAAAATGCCGTCTATTGAACTGCTACATATTCACAGTTCTGCTCTACGGAATGGAAGCATGGACACTGACTGTTGCATCTATGAATCGGCTCGAAGCTTTCGAAATGTGGTGTTATAGGCGCATCTTACGTATATCCTGGGTTGACAGAGTTACTAATGTGGAGGTCCTGGACCTTCAAAACTAAAAAGTTGGAATATCTAGGACATGTAATGAGAAATCAAGAACGTTACGGCCTTCTCCAGCTGATTCTCCAAGGGAAAGTAAATGGTAAGAGAGGATCGGGAAGAAGAGGCATTTCCTGGCTTCAAAATTTACGAAAGTGGTATAACACGACTACCACTGAACTGTTCCGCGCTGCAATAAATAAAGTAAAGATAGCCGTGATGATCGCCAACATCCGGAACGGATAGGCACTTTAAGCAAAAGATGAAAGTTCATGGATCGAAATAAGTAGCAACATCAACAGACGAGAAACATGACATATCGTTGGGAAGCGTTTTGGAAATAACAAAAATTTACCTATTGAAAAAATGAAACTAAGCAGATAACAATAGATAATAATAGATAACACCAAAAAATTCAGATGGGATTCTAAAAAAACAATACACGAGCTGACAAGACAGCCATTACCGTAAGGTCTCGTATCGAAAGATGTAAGTTAGTGAAGGGTAATACTTCAGTTTGTTTGAATTTGTTTTCGCATGCAAACATAATGGTTTTAAGGTCGTAAGAATAAAATAGTCCGAAATCAAAGAGTTTGTAGATTCGCTTAAAAGGTCAACATAAAATATAGACATTAAATGAGAAGTCTTCTTCTTCTTCTCCTTCTTGGAGATCTTTCGATCTGTTTAATTTTGAAGCTGCCTCTGGTTAATCTCCTAGGAGGTAGATTGCCAACTATCCCTCAATCTTTTAGGTCGTCTTCCGGGAGGTCTTGAACCGGGCGGGTTGTTTTCTAGGGCAATTTTTGGGAGTTATTCTCATCCATTCGTCTTACATGACTGTACCACATCCTTTTACACTGCCTTCCCCATCTTACAAGATCTTGAATTTTGCACTGCTCTCTAACGTTTGTATTTCTCACCCTGTCTCTTCTTGTTTTGACCACTATTGTTCTTAGGGTTTTTATCTCGACAGCCCTTAGCATCTGTTTCGTAATGAGAAGTAACAAATTAAAAGAATATCTGTCAACAGCCAGCCAACATTTTTTTTCCAATATGATATAATCAAAACCACTATAATCATTTTTGCCTAAAAGGTTGGTGATACGAACTTGTTTGGCTAAATTGCTTTTGGTCATGCTAATGGATGATATGATGACACGTGCTAGTTTTCTAGATTTTTAACATATGAAAAACAATCTTAATATCTCAGTAAATCAAACCAAACTTTTTTTTTAAAATAATTACAAAGACCTTTTTTCTAATTTGTACCAATAAATACCTTAAAAAATTAAATGATTTGGTGTTAGATGTAGCTCTTATGTTGTATTCAATTATGTTTGGAAGCCGTCTATTTTCAACTATGAATATGATAAAATCGAAATATTGCTTGAAATTAACTGATAAACATCAAAAAATTATGATAAATTGCTTAAAAAACTGCAGCGTTTTGCTAAAAAAAACTGCAATTCAAATAATATATAAATAAATAAATACATCAAATGATATATAAATCGTACATCTTATTAATATTTTTTACCATTAATAGTGGCAACCATCGTTTATTAATGTTGGCTGCATTTTTTTTAAATCTTTTTGCCTCTTTAGGTGTAGAACAAGACAAATTTCTTTGATCTTGCAGATAAATAAATATCATTCAAGATATCGTTTCATACACAAAACAATTTAGACTGGATTAATAAATCACAGAAAACCACACAACACACCGCATTACAATAAAAAATACACATTTCTGATGACTACATAAATTCTGATCAATTACCAGCCATATCCATCCAGTAAACCCTTTTAAATAGAAATCAATATAACTTGACAAGACTTTCCCAGTAAATTTGAATAGAGAGTGTTAAAATGTAAATCCACCGTGACAACAGCTCGAAACAATCTCCAAGAAACTCATATCCTGACCCAATTTTCATACAAGCTCTGAATAAATGCAAGCCGAATAATAAAAGTATATTACAGCCAAAACCATAAAACCAATCTCTTCTCATACCTGCTGTGAATACCACAATTTTTTGTGTATGTACCAACCCTATCGGTGCTCTTGTCGTCTGACGGAGCACTTATTTTTTGCTCCCCGGTTATTCGAGAAAGCAGTGCATAGGCAAATCAGCATTTAAATGCATAGAAAATTTTACTATTCCCTAGAAACATTTCTCATTTCGGTGGCAGAAAAAAAAAATAGAAAGTTTACATATTCATGGGGTTTTATGCAAAACAGCGAAATGGGTTAGTTTCTGCTTTAAATTCTAAAAGGGTGGTTGTAGGCGGAAGAGAGAGTTGTGGTTATTTGAAAAATTTATTTCTGTAAGTAAATACACCAATACACAATATTTTTATCTTGATTATAGACGAAATTATTTTTGCTTTAATATAATACATAACGATCAGGAAAACATATTTATTTAACCTATATTCTTGTATGTTATAACAAATTTGTTTTGTTTTTTATGTGTTATAATTTATTTGTTAATATGTTCGTTCATTACAATACAGTTGGTACTTCGGTGAAATTTTTTTTAGGCAAAACTGTAGATTTTTTTGGCTTTTAAAATTGAATAGTAAACCACTTCTACTGTCTTGTGAACACTGGTTTATAGAACATAAAAAACTAAAATCGGTACACAAATTAGCTATTTCCTGAATTATATATGGAAAAATAAAAAAATCTAAAAAAATCGTGATTCTTTATTTTTTTTTTTTTGTTTAAAATGGAAAATATTACTGTAATAGTTATTTAAACGCAATACTGTCAATGGAACTTTTGTAGAGAATTAAAAAACAAATTATATTTTTATAAAACCTTATAAGTTCATTTTTCGCTGCGAAAAGTCGAAAAAACCGCTAGATCAACTATTTTTTGAAAAAAATCGTAACTTGTTTTTTTTTAAGTTGGAATTCTAATTCTCTGAATAATATTAATTAATAATATATTGTTTAAACAGGCGATAGGTGGACGTTATGGAATGATGAATAGTTCTTTTCAAAATCTTAGTTTGAATATTCTGAGCCGATATTTTGGATGGCTCAGCATATTAAGTAAAATTATCTAATTTCAATTAAGAAACCACATTATTATAATTAAAAATGTATTCTCCAATATGTATATCTTCAATTTTCATAGAAGTATGGCAAACTATGTAAAAAGAGGCTCCGATATTGCTCTGAAAGAGCGATCTCACTTTTGGAGCGGAGGAGTGAGGGAAGCCAGTAGTAGTTAGCATTGTAATGTTGTAAGATGAAGAATAAGTTTTGAAGTTTAATTATATGTTTTTTAAATTAAAATCCGATATACCCACTAAATATGCTGAGCCATCCAAAATGTAGGTGCAGAACATTCAAACTAATATTTTGAAAAAACTGTGCGTCGAATATCACCCACCTTGCGCCTGTTTAATCAAAATATTACAAACAAATATTATCCAGAGAATTAGGTTTCAAACTTTAAAAGGAAAGAAGTTATGAATTAACCAAGAAATGGAAGATTTTGGCGGTTTTTTCGACTTAACTCCAAAAATGCACCAAAGGTTATATGAAAAAAATTTGTTTGTTTTCTGATTTTGATTTTGATTATTTTCTACAATACATTTTTCAAAAGATAGTAGAGGCGGTTTTTGCTGTTAAATTTTAATGGCCAAAACACGTTAATTTTGCTCTATATAAGCTACTTTTAAATATTTTTTCTTTCATTTATATCTTTGGATATATTTTTAACATCTTTAATCTTTAATATACGTAATAACGACTTGTCGTTTTTTATTAACCCCACTTTTGTTAAAATCGACTTACATAATCTCAAGTTAAATGTTTAGGTAGATAATATACAATTAGTAATAGGACTGATACCCCTTTTTAAACTTAGTCTGCAATATTGATTATATTTGACACATTTAGTATTAACCAATTAACTCTAATAGAACTTTCCGATTTAACCTTTGAACTATATGCGGTTTATTTTCTAAACTTGTGTCTAACAGCAGTGAATATAAGATATAATATAGGTTCTAAGATGCTTCCTTGGATCACCCCATCGAGAATTTGTTGTATACTTGTGTATTCATTTTCATACTTAACCTAAAAGATGACTTTAAGATTATATAGTAATTTGTTGGTAAATACTATTTTAATTTACATAAGAGACCTTTATGCTAGACTTTATGAAATGCCTGACTTATGTCCAGGAATACCGCTGAGCAGTATTTATTATTTCCAATGGCTTCATTGATTCTCTCTACAACTCTATGTACCTACCTATTGTATTGTTGAATGATCTAATCTCATTATAAAGTTAAATAATTGTGTCTGACATTGGAAGCTTTTCTCTGAGAGTTGCTGAAGTGTTTTTCCTGAAATAATGTTATATTCTGGAGCCCCTTTTGGATCGATATTGTGTTATATGATATTTTTTACTTCATTTTTTGTAAATCTTTTTTCTGGAAGTTCTCGTTGATAAGGTTTTTTGAGTACTCAAATAATCTCTTCTTCAGTTTGTAGTGGGTATTTTCCATCATGTGGCGTAAAAACTTTTTTAAGGTATGTTGAAAATGTTTCGGCTTTTTACTTACTGGTATAATTGTATAGTTTTGCCTTTGTAATGTCCTTGTAGCCTTCGATAACGAGTCAGTGGCTTGTGTTGCCTCTAGTTTTCTAAAGTATTCCTAAAAATTGCAAAAATTGCATCTTTTTCTGATGTATCAATTTTTTTAGTTCTTTTTGTGCTTTATTTGGCGATCGTTGGCGATCATTCTGGCTCTGATGACTTTGTTGGTTGCTATACGGAATAGCTGTGTTGATGTCTTTGCATACCATGCTCTCAGATTAGCAAGACAGGATATTCTTCTTCCTGGGGACCTTTTTTTTCAATTTTACCTTGCAAAATGCATTGGAGTAGCTCATGTCTGTCTTGATTTCTTATTATATGTCCCAAGTACTGCAGCTTACGGCAGTCACGATGTTGACCATATCCACGGTTGTATTCATGCTCGGTAGTACTTCTTTCTTGGTGACTTTGTGTGTTCATGGTATCTTCAGAATCTTTCTGTTTAACCTATGTTCAAAAGCCTAAAGTTTTAATAGAATTTCCGCCGTCAATGTCCACGTTTCTACTCCGTACAGAGGCACTGGGTACGCGTAATATTTAAGGAGCCTTATTTTTGTTTCTAGGGTGAGGTCAGGGCTCCTGAACACAGAGCTCATAGTCAAAAATGCTATTTTTGCCTTTCCGATGCGACATTTAATTGGTATTTTTCCACGACTCATTAATTATAGTTCCCAAGTAGTTGTACCGTGAGACATGTTCAATTCTTCTCAATAATCATTAGCTTGGTTTTACTGGTGTTTATATCCAGTCCATATGTTTTATTTGTTTCCGTTATTTTGTTCATTAAGTTTGCAGCCCTTATATGGTATTGGAAAACACTATTGTATCATCTGCATATCTGCATATGGTTATTGAGTTTGACTCCATTTATTGAGATGCCTTCATCAATATCTTTTATTGCCTCTTAAAAAATATGCTTTGAGTACAGATTTAATGTCAGTGGTGAAATTATGCACCCTTTTCTTACTTTTATTAAGATTTTGACCTGATCCGTATATTCTCCATCTATTTGAAGTACCGCTGATTGATTCCAATGCCGGTTAGCTATTATTTTTTGGTCTCTTCCGTCATTCGCTGTCCTTTTCAATTTGTTCATGTCTGACTCTATCGAAAGCCTTCTGACATCTCTATATTTCTGAAACAATATCTGAACGCCAAACTGATTGGGCGCAATTTGTTCCTCGTATTTTCGGTAAATTCTTTTGTAGATGACTTTTAAAAACAGCTTCAGCAGATGGCTCATTAAGCTTATGGTCCTACAGTCTTCACAAACTTTTGCTCCTGGATATTTGGGCAATGGTACGAACTCTGATTTGAGCCACTCTACTGGTATTATTCCTGCCTTGTGTATTTCATTTAATATTCCAGTTATTATTTTTATTTATTGTTAATCTAATAGCTTCAGCAAATCTACAGAAATTTTATTCCCGGTGCCTTTCCATCCTTCATTTGACTGACGGCTGCCGTTATTTCTTCTGGTAGGCTGCCATTATTACTCTGAGATGATCTTGTTATTTGGCATTGTTTTCTGAGCCTTCTTTTCTTAATTATTTTTTTATGTATTGTATGTAATTTTTATTCGTATGTGGACTTCTGGGAAATGGTATTGAGTTCCATGCTGCTTTCTGTATAACTCAAATTTGTTTTATTGTTGTATAATAATATACAGCTCCTTTTGTTGTTGATATGTTTTTACTTACGGTTATTATAACCGGTGAATGGTCCAAAGATAAATCATAAAAATATTTGTTTTAAAGTATTTTTTGTTTATTCCTTTCACTATAGCAAAATAGAGCACATCTGAAATTTTCGCAGTCTTTACAAGCCAGTATGTTTGCTCTCTTGTGGAAAGTAAGTACTGTTTAAAAAAAATTAACATGTGGCTGGAAATTATGCACCTTTTTGCCGGAAAATCGAAAAAACTGTAGACCATTGGATTTTTATCAAATTTCGTTAATCGGCTATATTGGCGTCAATTTTGGTCCGAGAGTCAAGCGAATACACATTTCCTACATAAAATTGGCCGCTCGTTCTTCTGCCTTACTCAGAATTTTCCTACACCTAACTGTTCGTGAGAAAAATTTCCACTGGGATGTATGTATTCGCTGAAAATTTCGAGAAAATTAAAAGTGTATATTTTGTTTAAAATTTGAATTATTTCGATTAAGAGTGACTTGCTGATTAAAAAAATCTAATCATGTGGCTAAAAATTATGCACCGTTTTGCCGGAAACTCGAAAAAACTGTAGATTTTTTAATTCGATTTTTCCTCTTTTCTGGCAAACTGGGGTTAAGGGATCAGAAAAAAACACATGTTTGGAATAAGCTGGACCAAGTGCATGTACCAAAACATTAAACAAAATTTTTTTTTTTGGAAAATTTGGAAAAAAATTTCCAAGGGGGTACCCTTGGATTTTTATCAAATTTGGTTAATCGGCTATATTGGCGTCAATTTTGGTCCGAGAGTCAAGCGAATACACATTTCCTACATAAACTTGGCCGCTCGTTCTTATGCCATACTCAGAATTTTCCTACATTTAACGGTTCGTGAGAAAAATTTTCACTTGGATGTTTGTATTTGCTGAAAATTTCGTGAAAATTAAAAGGGAATATTTTGTTTGAAATTTGAATTATTTCGATTAAGGGTGACTTGCTGTTTAAAAAGAAATCAACATGTGGCTAGAAATTATGCACCGTTTTGCCGGAAAATCGAAACAACTGTAGACCATTGGATTTTTATCAAATTTCGTTAATCGGCTATATTGGCGTCAATTTTGGTCCGAGAGTCAAGCGAGTGGACATTTCGTACATAAAATTGTCCGCTCGTTGTTCTGTCATCCTCAGAATTTTCCTACATCTAACTGTTCGTGAGAAAAATTTCCACTTGGATGTATGTATTCGCTGAAAATTTCGAGAAAATTAAAAGTGTATATTTTCCAGTAAGTTTAGATTATCTATTAGTATTATTTTGCAGTTCACGGTCACAGTTGGTATTATTAAGTTTAGAGTCCCACATTAGGTGTTTGAAATTGTAGCCTCCGCCACAAATAAACCTATGAATATATAGCTGAAAAAGAAATATGTTAGTGTTTTTACTATAGCATATTTCGAAATCTCTAATATGGTATGATAGATACCGCATAGTTTACATGTATTTAGAAATATTAAATAATTAGTCTCGCCTATTTATTTTTAATTTTTGTATTTTTTTTTTCATTTCTACCAATATGATTGTTACTCCATTTTTCTCTGTTTGAATTATATATAGCTGCGTGTCTAAAGATTCTTATCTAAATTGTTCTTACTATTAATAATCTTGATAGCCTTTATACTTTTCCATTGTTATGGCATTTTTTCTTGTTTCATTTGTGTTTTGTTTTAGAATGTAATTTAACTCGCTTATATACAACTTACTCACTCTCCTGCGTAAACTTTTACAGGAACTTAGTTTCCTTGGGGATTCTTTTATTTGATATTCTTACCGTTCATTTTTTTACACATATATTGTATACGCATTCCTAACCATATCTGAATCTACCGTGATCCTACAACGATTTTTTAAGTATATTTCTAAAGAACAACTTAAAATTATTAGATGTAGGAAGCAGAAATAATTTTTAATGATCAATTATTTTTTAATGGACTTTATTAATTACAAAAAATTATTGTGGCAGAGTGTCTTTTGTCTTGTGCAGTCGATTAGTCTCGGCAAATTGCTGTCGATTTTCGATGTAAGACAATTTTATGACTATAAATAGATTAAGAAATGTTTTATTGTGGTAAATTGTTTATACGTATCAATAATAAAGTATGAAATTACTGATTGCCACCGGGATTTATATAATATTAGATATCAGAGATAATTAAAAGGTAGGAGTAAAACCATTGTTCAACTAATATAGAAAATGTTTAATTGTTCTATCAGTGCCTTAGCGTTAAGCTCAAAAGTTAAAAATTAATATGTTTGAATTAGGCATATATACACTAGATTAGTATACTTCCAATTTCTTCAATTCCTTCCTCACCATTGGAGATTGAGGTTTTAATAGCAAACCTTTTTCATTCTTCCGTGTTTTGTTATATTATTTAAAATCTAATCTTGTGCGATTTCTAATGTAATTCTAATTCTCATTCTACAAAAAATAGGTCAATTTTTTAATTCTAGTACCACATTTTCCTCTATTTTACTCTTTATGATTAATAAATATATTATTTTTTATGAGGTACTGCTGGTTTTATTCTAGCGCATGTCCCTAAAGTTTTCGGAAAAAATAAATATGTATTTTCTAATTGTAAATTAAGTTTATTTTATTAATTAAATACAGGAAATTCAGCCTACATATTTAAGGTTTATAATGTGCTTTTATAGAAGAGCAAGATGTCCATGATCTTCGATGGCACGTAAATTTGTTCTTGCATGTGCCATACGCCTTTGGACTGTTTCTCAGTCGATCTCACGAAAGTTTTGCAAAATTCTTCGCCTTAATTGATCTTCATTTTGGGCTTCCCAGCCATTATTATACACCCATCGAGCAAAAAGACAAAAGAGGGAATGTAAAGGTAGTGGGGGCAAAAATATTGTTAGACAGGAAGTGCCATCTTGAGAGGCCAAATTAAACAAGGAAAGAGAGTTTTTCCTTGTTTAAGAAATCAAATTTAGTTGGGTTATGTTATTATTTGTCCCAACTGTCACATGAAATCTTATTTATATTGAAGTTTTTTAACAATTGTTTCACATTTTAGACTGTTATCGTTAATATTTAATTAAAATTTCCTCGTCTAAGACACATTCTGAAAACTATTTTATAGCTACTGTTAATAAGTGTCGGAAAATTTAAATTTGGCGCATTCGCATTTCCGGATATGTCCGCCATCAGAGGCCACTTTTTTGGTCGCCTTTTCATAACGATTAGATTCCCTCTTTTGTCTTTTTGCTCGATGTATACACCACTCGACTCGAAACAGCCCAAAATTCCTCTATAGGCCTCCTGGCGAATGCCATGACGCTAGGTCGGGCCAAAATATGATTTCATCAAGCAAACAAGCAAGCAATTTAATTAAACCCAACCTGTGAGATATGTTCACCCCTAAGAATTACGTTCTGGTGTAACAATTATTTAGAGCGAGGTGAATTAACCCGATTGCGGTGATGAGTATTTATATATTGAACAAGCTTTGTATGACACCTGTCAACGTAATTATCAGCATTGAAAGCTTCACCGCGAACACGCCCAACAAACGACTGTGAAACACCAGCTTCTGAGATGGCACAACATACCAAAATTTTATCGACACATTTCGCTTTTCCCTTAAAGCCATCTTCGTCCGATGCATCTTGTACTTTGCGTGTATACAACATCTAGGAATTTTTCTAACTGGGTTGGTGTGTACTTAGGAGTTCTTTTATATCGTTTTAAATTATTTCTAGAAATTGTTCTACTTACAGTAATTTGTGAAATTGTTCTACTTACACTCATTTGTGAAACATTATATCTTTGGCCAACATTTCGCACAGATTTTCCTAATTGGTTCTCCATACTCTGAATTATTCTCTGTTCCCGAGCAGGAGTTAAAACTCTTGGTTTTTTACTTTTGGGCAAATTAAGGCATGGTATACCATAATTAAACATATATACCAAAACGCAACAGCCAGTGTTAGAGTGGATGATCGTCAAACCCAGAAATTCCCGATACAACGTGGAGTACGCCAGGGGGACACCATATCGCCGAAACTGTTCACTACGCTTTTGGAATATATATGTAAAAGGGCAAAACTGACCGACAAGGGCCTAAACATAAACGGAGAAAAGCTTAGCCATCTAAGGTTTGCAGATGATATTGTACTAATAGCTGATAGGATAGATGAGGCCAAAGAACTTTTAAATCAGCTCTACCTTTCCTCGCTAGAAGGGGGATTGAAAATAAATATATCTAAAACCCAGATGATGACAAATCTTGTAGTCAGCGAAGATATATGCGTAGGAACAAGATCCATAGACCAGGTAATGGCCTATAAATACCTAGGTCATGAGATTCGCATAGGAAAAGATAACCAAACCGTTGAGCTTCTCCGTCGTATAAGACTGACTTGGGCAGCCTTCGGCAAGCTGAACCATATTTTCAAATCGTCTGATATACCAATATGCCTTAAAAGAAAAACGTTTAATCAGTGTGTTTTGCCAGTGTTAACTTACGGTGCCGAAACGTTGACCATGACAAGGAGAACAGTTCAAAAGATCCGTGTGTGTCAAAGGGCGATGGAGCGTGCTATGTTGGGCGTTTCACTACGAGACAAGATCCCAAATCGCCAGCTACGACAAAGAACAGGAGTGGCTGATGCAGTAGAGAGAGTAGCAACACTGAAATGGAACTGGGCAGGTCACGTGGCTCGAATGACAGATAATAGATGGACAAAGCGGATACTGGAATGGAGACCAAGAGAGGATGCCTACCGAAGCAGAGGTCGTCCACCAACACGTTGGACTGACGATCTAAAACGTTGTCATAGGAATTGGATGCAAGAGGCACAAGATCGAAATAGATGGAAAATTATGAGGGAGATCTATGTCCAGCAGTGGATAAGCGAAGATTGAATGATGATACCATTTTCGCACTCTTTAATTGTCTGGTGAATCGTTGACACAAAAATATTTTGAGCACTAAAAATTCTTACAATAGCGCATTTTGGTACATGTCCAACTAAACGCTAGATACTTTGACGAATATTAAGTTCGTACGACATTTTAACGAACAGTTTTTATCAATTCTGACATTGTTTATATCGTTTAAGTTGTTTACTAACTTTGGTTTCCAATGGCAACTGGATCCAATGCTTCCTACCAATAATACTTTTAAATCTAAAATTTTCCGAAAACTTTAGGGACATACGTTATTTAGGACTTGTATTGTTTTTCGAGCCAACCAGAGAATTTTCAAAATTCATCGGTACACGAAAATTTTGAATTCAGATAACTTATGCAAGCCTATGCAAAAATTGCCAAACTTAAATGGAGCTTGGTAGGTTATACTGCCAGACAAAAAGACCAACGTTGGAACGATACAATACAACATTGGAGACATTACAATGGTAGATGACCAAGAGGAAGACCACAGATGAAATGAGTGGACGACATCAAAAGAATAGCCGGAACAAATGGCAAGTATGTTACTCAGGATAGAGATCGATGGAAGGAGTTGGGAGAGGCCTATGTCCAAAAATGGACAAATGAAGGCTAAGAATATGCGGAATATTCACCTTTAAAGTCGATTCCATGTGGCGATTCCATAGTCAAATAAACCAAACGTAACATTTTATAACGTTCAATATTAGTTTATTATCAACAATTCTATCACAGAGTAAATCACACGGTTTAAAGAAACTATGTCTAGCTTGGACAATTCGTGCTGTAATTTTTTATTCCAAGTTTATCCAAGTTTATAGTTAATTCAGCAACAATACATAAGTATTAGGTCTTACACATATTTACCTTAAGTCCCCATAGCTCATATTCTTTCTTTAATTTCCTTATCATCTATTCCATGTCCTCTTTGAAAGGTGCAAAAATGACTAATGTATATGTATATATATATATATATATATATATATATATATATATATATATATATATATATCATAATCATCAGTGGCGTTACAGCTCTTTATGAGCCAAAGCCTTCTTTAGAACAATCCTCCATTCGCCCCTGTCTCTGGCAACTCTTCTCCATGCTCTAATTCCGATTGACTTCAAATCATTTTCTAGGTTGTCTTGGTACCTAAGTCTCGGTCTTCCTCTTCTTCGTTGTCCGATCGGCCCTCTTGAACTATCCATCTGAGGCGTGCTACCTTAATGAATTTTACAACGTCAGGTTCTCCAAATCTTCTATACAACTCAAAATTGTAACACCTGCGCCACAGACCTTGTTCTTTTATGCCTCCATATATTCATCTTAGTGTTTTTCGCTCAAAACGTTTGAGCAATTCTTGGTCATTTTGTGTTAGTGTCCAAGTTTCTGAACCATATGTTAGCACTGGTCTTATTAGTGTTTTGTATACAGTCAGTTAAATTTTTCTAGGCATTTTTGAGGCCATCTGTCTTCTTAAGCCATAGTAACACTTATTGGCGAGCACTATTCTTCTTTTGATTTCTTCACTGACGTTGTTATCTTTGGTTAGCAGCGACCCTAGGTATATGAAGGTGTCAACACCTTCCAGTTCTAGGTCATCAATTATTATTCGTGTAGGTGTCGGGTTGCTTGCCCTAGTGCAACACATATATTTGGTCTTTTGAACATTTATATTTAGTCCCATTCTGTGTGCAGATGCTCTTAACGACCGAAATGTTTCAGTCAGAGATTCTGTGGACCTACCAATGATGTCTATGTCATCTGCGTATCCGACAATTTGTACTGATTTGTTAAAGATAGTACCATTCATAGTAATCTGGGATTCTCGAAATATATATATATATATATATATATATATATATATATATATATATATATATATATATATATATTTGTGGGTAAGTTTGAGTAAGTGTGAGTTAGTCTAATTTTATTTCTTTTACCTATATATATATATATATATATATATATATATTTGTGTTGTTCAATATCCAGCACTTTGTTTGCCGCTTTTTTTATTTTTTCTTTTAGGTGTATTTAGCGTTAGGTGTAATTCATTGTCATTTTGGTAATAATTTCGCCTACCAAAAACGTCTGCTATGTCTCTTATTGTTTATTTTAGTTAGCTCCATATTCTCCCAATTGCTGGTCGACTTTCTCTGGGTATATATTTTATCTGCATGAAAATCATTAAATATATTTTTGTGCAACAAACAACAACATACATAAATATCATATAAATTTTCTATACGTCATTGTATTTGATACAACTGTTCTTTTAAATTTATTTGTTTATTTTTAATAAGCCAAAACACTGCATACATTGTCTTCTCCTCGATAACCTTTCATCGAAGGTCAAACGGCTAAAAAATGCGGCGACTACCAATTAAGAAATCCTAAACCTTATTAGATAAACCAATTTTGGTTTGAGAGTTCCGATAAAAGTCCGACCAGTTAAATATAAAAAGCTCTTTCAAATCCCTCCGTTTCGTTTATAAAAGACAACTTAAGTATAGCATAATATGTGTATTTTAGTGGATTGCTTTTCGAGCATTATCTCTCGATGGTGTTGTTGCCCCGCCATAATCAGCTGAAAAACATGGAGAGTCGCGGTGTGCATGGGAATGAGAAGTATATTTTTATTTCAGCAAATCGCAGAATTGCTGCATTTTATTATAGTCCGGGAATTTTAGCCTTAAAAGTACATTATAAGAGGCACAAGCATATATTAACGTTTCTTTTAACTGAGATGGCGAAAAAACTGCAAAACTGATGAAAAATACACTTGTGACTCTAATAAGTAAACTGTTTTACTTTAGCTTTAACTAGATATGAATTTTTCATTTGTGACTTAACTCACTGCACGTTTAATCAATAATTCTGTGATGTTTAAATTTGACTTTAAAATGAGTTTTGATTAATTATTTAGGAACAAAGTATATCAAATACAAATACTATTGTTTATGATAGAGAATAAAACCTATATGTAATATAGGATCGTAATTTGCTATTAACTTTTGTTAAGTATGATAATAAATAACTAAATCATATATACATAGTTACTATCAAGGTCAGAATCCTTAGCGATTGTTAGGATCTTACTAAAATAATCATTAATTACACTAAATATACATATCTCTTCTTCTTCACATGTCATCTCCTCTAAAAAAGTGGACAATCAACATGGTAAATCTCACTTTCGATATTACTGCTTTAAATAGATCACAGAAATATTTTCTTCCTTATATTATTAATTGTTTTAAATTATAATGCTTTCTTCTTACAACATGTCCCAGATATTGTAATTTTAACATTGTAATGGCATTTAAAACCTCTTTCTATTATGCCATTCTTCTCAACACTTTTTCTCGACATTTGTGACTGTATCCACCCAACTCATTCTTCTTAGAAGCTTCTTAGAAGCCCCATCTTTAATATTTGTTTCCATAAGTGATCAATCCGACTGTTACTTATACAAATCCATTTTATCTAATAATCAAACACTGAAAACTTTTAGTGCACATATAAAAATCAATTGTACATAGAAAACTCAATAAAAAAACCAATCTCTTTGTCGTTAAGCTTTATTTAAAGTATATTAAGCAGCGTATGAGACACTTGAGACAGACGGTCAAAGTCCATTCTGACGTCACTGTCGGTAAGCGTAAAATCTGCATTACCGGCCGAGCATGAACCTTAGCCAAGACCGAATTCATTTGTCAACTGTCAATTATTTTTCTTTTCCGTAGCTTATGTCAGAACAAGGCCACCGACCAAAGGTGGGTGGGGAACAAAGTCCCGTCAATTTTTCTTTTTATTAGCAACCGGTAGCTGTCATGTTAATTGTCAAATCTTATTTGATTATAAGCTTTATTTTTGTTTATTACACATTTTTCAATAAAAAATTTTGTTTTTGAGTTATTCGTATATGATAAGAATTGAAAAATATGTTTTTATTTGCAAAAAGTATATTTTTTCAAGTGCGAATAACTCAAAAAGTATTGATCTTGGGAAAAAAATGATACATATAAATTTTTTTGTTTAAAATTTGGTTTTGTATCAACTCCCAGGGATATACCTAACTTATGTTTTTTGAATAATTTCCTACCGCCTTCGAAAATTTCAGACAATTCGGGGCAGTTATAAAAAATTTAGAAGAAAAATGCCCCAGTAACTGGACTATTTCTAGAACTATTCCTATTCTTTCTCCCTTCAAAAGTCTTGAGTATAGTCTTGTTATCGTTTAAAGCTTTTCCCAAAGCCTAGAATTATTTTGCCGTTTTTATCCAGCAGTATGTTTGATTTTTTCTTATTATTCGTACCTAATTTTTTTCTGAAGATAAAAGTTGTCATGTTTCTCTCCCACCCACTCAGTCTCTTTGCATCTGTCATTCCTTGCCTCTCTGGTATTTCTTCTTATTTCTGTATGTATAGTGGTATACATGTTTCTGTCTCTGATTTTATAAAATTTCCTTTCTTCTACCACATCTAGAATCTCCTCGGTCATCAAATCACTTTTAATTTTAGTTTACTTAGGTAGTAGTGTTTTTTATCGCATATGCATATATAAGCGCATATTTCAATATGTACCATTTACTATTTGCATCTTTAGTAGGAATAATTCGTATTTTGGTGAGCTCCTCTTTTATTTTCTGTGTGACATGCTGTTTTATTGTTGGGTCTCTCAAACAAGATACTTGTATTTTGTCTAATTTAGTTTTAACTGTGAAAATCTTCAATTTAATTCAAAAACTTTCTATGAGTGGGTTGTAGTTTGATCTTAAATCAGCTCCGTGATATGTTTTAGACGATTTTATGAAATTTCGGTATCTTCTGCAGATGGAATGGTAGTCAATTTGATTTCTGGTTATGTTGTTGTCTGCTAGAGATTTCCACGTGTAGAGTCTCCTGGCTATCATAATAAGTATTCTCAACAATACAATCGTTCTCTTGGCACAGTTAATCCAATATTTTGCCTCTTCCGTTACGAGTACCCAATCCAAAGTTTTTAATTAAATGTGCTTCACTTCCTCTACTGATTTTTGCATTGAGATCTTTAAATACCTTATTTTGTTTGAATGCAATTAAACGTGTTTTATAATATTTGGAGAGATTCCAAAGCTCTGATCAATATGTGTAACTTACCATAAACTAGTCATTGTAAATATTATTTCCGTAATCTTAGAACCGACTTGTTGTAGACGTTCCTAGAAAATACCATGAGTCACAATCTAATCAGTTATATACTGCAAAGAATTATAAACAAACAAACAAGCAGTTTTATAACCATTACCTGGATAGTTTTGAAAGTAGAAATTTATTTTTGTTTACAGAACTTTACTTTAATAGATAAAAGGTATTTTTGAATAGAATGTACCAGGTTGCAGATAAATTAGGAAATGCAACTTCTGGTTTGTTCCTGAAGAACAGTATTTTTAAATTCTGATGCTGCCATCTTGTGTCATGTTCTATTTTTTGATGTAATCTAGGAATAATTTAATAATTTACAAAAATTGTAATTACAATTACACTTTTATTGACGTTTAACTTCTCAGTCGAAAAGACGAAAATCATTCTCTTAATAGAAATAACTGTTTGTCTTACCTACCTATCGAGAAAGGGCATTCGTGTAGGTACTTTACCTATAATATATCTTTTTGTTTGCTTACTCTTTTAAGTACAAGTTCCTTTTTATTCATCCACTCCTTGATATATGTCTCCTTCAATTACTTTCTCTGTACTGTGCCAGTCTCCTCTACAATTTGCCCGTCACTTCCATTATTTCCATGCTTTTATAGCTGCCCTATGCTTCTTTTCGTTCCACTTAATCTTTACTCCAGAATTCTTCATCTACATCTGTTACCATCGTATGTGGCTGATTATGGCATTTGATTTTTATCACCTTTCCACGATGTCCTTGACTTTTGTTTTCTATTGCTTTAGTTTTTTAGTTTTTTAATAGACTTCATGATCAGGATTATGGTCTTTAATCCACAAGATTAAACCACACGTACACAACGGTGGTAGATAAGTGTTGTTTTTCTACAAGTTTATGGAACTGGAGGAATAAAGCCGATTTCAAGAATATATGTCAATTCTACTGGTTGGTGGTATTGGTTTTCCTAGCTTGATGACATAACATTTCCTATACAACTTATGTATAATAGTGGTCGACACTTTCTATGATCTCATTTTGTATTGTTGTTGTATTCTTTGCACATTATTTTTGAGATCCATAAAACTTGAATCAATGCGTCTCAATTCATATTAAAAAAATATAAAAAAAAATTCAGAAATATTTAGAAGTATACATACCATACATATATCAAGAAGCAAATGCAACCATTGTTTATGCGAAAAACCAGGTTTTCCAGTGTTATTCTGGAGTTCTCACTAGATTTATCCAACTTTCCTATATTTCCTATATTCAGAGAAGCTACAGATTTCTCGAAATATGCGAAAACCCAGGTTTTCAAGTGTTTTTGGGCGTTTTTGCCATAGTTTTCTAATGTTTTGCGGTTATGCGCAATTAAATGGCACGATTTAAAGTATGTTCTTAAAAAACATGAGGTGATATACTTCCAAGTTGTAGAGAAATATATACAACTCCATCTTACGAAAAAAACACACAAAAAATAAGAACTTCCTAATCTTCCTTGTTGTTTAGGCTTCATTTCGGAGATTTTTCTTCAATTCCTTGTTCTGTTAACTCTTTTTGTATTTTCTTAACATCCACTTCTCTGAAAGATGCTACCATGATGATTTTCTTTGTAACTACCTTTTTCCTGTGGTAAATATAGAACGCTGTTGTCTGATTGATGAGTCCCTCCTTTAGTTTTTCATATTCTTCGATTGTTCTTGTGTAGATTCTAGTTTCTGCTCATTTTGCTGTGGCAATTTGGAAATTATTATGCTGTAATACATATTTTATGTCCCTAATTAGTCCTAATAACATCCTATCTATCCTACGGTAACTAATGGTATTTTTTTCTTTTTTTAGAGCACTTCCTTCTTCAGTTCTTTTTCGTTCTTTTACATTTTCCAATTCTTAGCTAGGCCCCGCCATTTCGCGTACTTCGTTCAAATTTTATTTAAAATATATTTTTCTCTATTTTACGATGTTCTTAAAATTGCATTGAATGGCGTAAAAAATAAAGAAAAAAATTGAATTCTGGGAGTGAATACTTTTTGCCTCTAAACGGGGTTACCTTTACTGCTTCTGTTCTTATACTTTCCTATAGTTTCTTACCCTTTGTTGATTTTACTGTTCATTAATACCTTACATAATATCAAGGATGTTTCAAGTATCTACTGAAGTACCTTTTCTCACAATTTAATTAAAATAAATCAATCAATCAATCAATTTTTTGTAATCGCGATATCAATATATCGCTCCCAATAAGAATGCTTGGATGTTATATTTTCTCTACTCTTTTGTATGGGGTTGAAGCTTGGACACTAAAAAAATCCAACATTAACAACCTAGAAGCATTCGAAATTGTGGTGTTACCGACGTATTTTGAAAATATCATGGATGGATCGCAAATCAAACGAACAAGTTTTCGAACAACTAGGAAAACAATGCGAAGTTTTAAATTCCATAAAAATCAGGAAATTGGAATACTTAGGGCACATCATGAGAGGTGAAAAATAGGAACTACTAAGGAATATAATTCAGGGTAAAATCAAAGGCAGAAGAAGCGTAGGAAGACGTAAAATCTCGTAGATACGCAATCTCCGTGAATGGTTTGGATGCAGTTTAATTGAACTATTCAGGAGCGTATCCAACAAAATTATAATTGCCAGAATGATTTCCAATCTCCGATAGGAGCTTAACTTGAAGAAGAAGAAGAAATCAATCAATAAAAGCACATACTACTATTAATTTTTCGGCAGTTGGCATGCCAAACTAGTTGACTATACAAAAGCCACATCAACAATTGATATATAGAAATAAATGTTTCCTGTATTAGTATGTACAACATAAATAATCAAAAATTATAGATTTAAGTAATACTTAAATGTGACTAACTGGTCTAATAAGCAAAAACTTGGAGATACTTTTGTTGTAAATATGAATGCAGAGATATGCTTTTATTTTCTTCAAATCGAGGAGTCGGTGCATTTTATACTTCTCGAGGAACGTTGCTAATATCAAGTGAAATGGATGGCAGAGGCAGAGGCAAGAACCTCGATTCGCTCAGCGCGGCCAACAGAGATTCGTGGGCTTATTTTGACACAAATAGCATAAAGTTAGTAGACGCTAATGCTAATTTACAACGATTGCATTGAGTTCGTCGAGACACGAAAGGACAGGGCGGGATTTAAGTTAGAATCATATGTCTAATTATTAAAATATGTATTTGTTTGCGGAAATTTCAAGAAAATCTACAAAAATCACTTATAATAATAAAACAGCACAAGAATTGGTCTGAAATAAAATCTTCGATTATGTATCAATACTTGTAACAAAAATACATATTTTAGACATGTTCAAGATTCTAAATAATTAAGACCATAGCTAAATATTAATCATGACAACACAATCCTAATTCTAGTTTCAAAATATTAAAATATCACAATCGCAATCTCAATATACCAAAGGGTAACACAGTCTTAAAACTGCTAAAGTTTATCTGGTACCTAAATCTACTCGATCCTTTAAAAATGTGTATACCAACATGTTATAAGTATACATATAAAATAAGTATTAAAAACTTTATACATAAAACATTTAATGCTCTTTATTCGAAACATATGGTGGTCTTTTTGAAGTGTGGTTATCGAAAAATATTAAGAAGCATTTACTTAATTTTTTCCCTAGAGTTAGAGTATGAAACCCAAATGGAAGATTTGTACAACTAATATTTATGACAAAATTTAAAGAAAACTTCAGTGTCAGATGAAGAGTATTATTACGGTTATATAATCTTTCAAAAGAATTCAAAATAAACATCAGCAATTGTGATAAAGGCCAAGGAAGACTAAATGCGTCTTTTTTATGTCCGATATACTCTTTGGCTTTTTAAAAAATGTAGCAATCTAAATTACGCTATTTACTGCTTTTTTGTTCTGATAATATTTACAAATCAGCAAAAATTTATTCCACATCCAATTTATTTATGACAAATTTATTCCACAACAAAAACATCAAAAAAAAAAAAGACAAAGATATTGAGCCAGTTGACTCCTATAAATACTTGGGCCATGACGTCAGAATAAGTCGAGACAACCAAACAATCGAGCTGAAAAGAAGAATAAACCTCGCTTGGGCTGCATTTGGAAAGATGAAGGATATTTTTAGGTCTAAGATTCCAATGTGTCAACAACAGTGAGTAAACTACAAGTTGCGGAAAGGGCAATGGAAAGAATAATGTTAGGGATTTCTCTTATGCTACTATAAGATCAGGAATAGCAGACGTTATTGAAAGGATAACAACACTAAAGTGGAACTGGGCAGGTCATGTAGCAAGATCAGTTGATGACCGGTGGACATAAAGAATTTTGGAATGGAGACCCCGAATACAAGCTAACAGAAATAGAGGTCGACTTCCAGCGAGATAAACAGATGACATAAAAAGAGTGACTACAAATTCGATTCAGATGGCGGAAAATCGGACTAAGTGGAAAAGCATGCGAGAAGCCTATGTTCAGCAGTGGACGTTAGAGGCTAGTTAATGATAATTATGAAGAATTTATTAGGGTCTCAATAGCGTATAAGTGGGCGTATTGTCCTCTAGTTCCGAAGAATATTAACAATACGACATGTAGAGTAGCTACTGATTAGTAGAACTAACGATATTTCCTTCTTTATATCTCTATAGGCCTTTGATGAGACTTAGCTTTCCTTAAAAGATCCATCCAGCTTGTGTGTACGCTGAGCTCGTACGTCTGTTTGCACACCATCTATAAAGTATTTTTATTTGGTCTTTAGCGGTCTCTCACCAATGTGTCACAGTTATTTTAAACATCGATTTTCGGATCAGGTCTTCATCTTTAGTGCTCAAGTCATGCCCTACCCATCTCAATTTGTAAATTTTAATTGTTTTTATGATATTTGTTTCGTTGTATAGGTAGCATACCGTCAAATAAAAGGTTTCCTATCAATCGAAATCTATTATGACTCTATATATTGTGTTTAGGATCTTTTATTCAAAAGTTCCCAATATATTCTTAAATCTTTAAGTCATATGTTAAAACTGGTCTTATAAAAATTTTACAAATTTAAGGTTTTGTCCTTCTCGAGATATTCCTTGATATTTTGATAGCGAGAGTAGCATTTGTGCGTCCAACAAGACGCACTTTTTGAACAGACGAAAAGACCAAGTTATAAAAAATATACAAATATTTAAACATCTTCTCTTCTTGTATTTCTCATCTTTGAGGAACTGCTGGTACTGCCATATATTTTATTTACTAAATGTTTATTGTAAATCCCATAGTTATTTAAGCAAGCTTTCTGCTGCAGTGAAAAGTACTAACACGGAAATGTAGACTTAAAATATGTATACCCCATTAATATTTCATTTTAAATTCGGTTACCGTCTCTTTCATAGCATCTTCAGATCATAATTTTTAAGACCTCCTTCTGTTTATATAATAATAAAAGTATCGAAAATTGAAATTATGTGTTATTCGAATGTTTCTATTATACTCACAAGACTGTTCTATTCTACACATTAGGTAACAGAAATCTATTACTTTATTCAGATATACCTATCTATATTTTATATTTCGAATAAACATATGCATAAAATAGTTTGGTGACAAAAATTTTTTTTTTAATGTCATCTTTCTCTATACCTACATACATCTTCCAAATTAGTTTTTTATCCCCAATAACTAACTTCAAAAGTAGTGTACTTACTTTTCTGTAAATTTATATATTATATTTAATTTTGTTGTGTCATTTTGTTCAGTCCGTGTCTGCATAATGAGAAACGCAGCGAATGGCCTCCACGTTTTATTATAAGGAATGGGGAAAATACAAGGATTTAAATTAAAATTTAAATAAAATGTCTGTAGTATGTTGCCTTTCTTTTGCAAGGATTTGTTTCGTTTTATTGCACTTCTCGGTATCATGTCGGACCGACAAAAAAAAGTGTCCTCTTTGTAGTTAATATTAAATAATTTTGCTGCGTGGGTGTGTATCTATTCTTATTGAAGATTAAAAAAAAAAGAGATTAATCTGAATAAATGGTGTTTTGAATTCATTTTAAGTTTCTTGAAATTTATTTTGTCCTCCATTCTATCCAAGATAGTGTCAATTTATAAAAGTTAATCTCTTCAGTGACTAGGACAATATGACATATGTGTAGATATGTATTAGTATGAAAAGATTGTTCAAAACTATATAAAAACACGTTAAAAACTATCTAAACATCAAAGAAAAATTAAAAAAACGCCTTAAATAACTTATATTCCACACTTCTTAAAGATAGAACAAAAATGGGAATACTAGCAAAGGTCTAGTAAGCTAACAAGGCTAGCAAACTAGTAAGAAATTATAAGAATTAAAAAAAATTTTCGCTCATCTTTTTGAAATCTTATAGGGTATTGATGATATACTTTAGGAAGAAACTACAACATTAAAAAGGTTTTATTGTTTCATGTAGCACTACAAAAACATCGGAGTGGTACCATTTAAAGGGGTGAGTTTTTGAGACGGAGTGAATTAGTCCTTATGCACTAGGGTACATTAGGGTGAATTCTATGCACTTTTAGTACATATAAATCTACAAAAAAGTTATTAACTTTTTATTACAATGTTACCTTCTCACGTCAATAATATAATTTTTTTTTACAAAAATATACCGTTCAATTCAGAAAACGGAGCAAAAAACTACGAAAAAAAAATTTTTTTTTGCTTCATAACTTTCTTTCACTAAAATATAGGTGTGGGCATCGGATAATATAAAGTTAAAATCTTCTATCCTTCCTCTTTAAAATGACGTTTAATAAAAATCTTTGGCTTTTATAATATCTGAGATACGATTTTTCAAAGTTCGACACTCCATTTTTGGACCATTTCAAATTTGGACAAATTTTTTGGTCACGAGAACCAGACGGAATAACCAACGAGCTTCTAAAACACGGAGGAGAAATTATAACCCTAAAGATGACAAATTTTATACAAAAACTAATATTGCACTGCAAGATACCAGACGCATGGAGAAAGAGCACCATGATACCAAAGTTTAAGAAATGAGATAAAGTAGACCCCAACAATTATAGAGGTATAAATCTACTGAACGCCGTAATTAAACTTACCACAAAAGTCCTAGCCGACAAAATCAATAAACTAACAACTTTATAAGATAAACAATAAGGATTCGGGTCCGAAAGATCCTGCGTAGACACCATATTTATACTATGGATACAGAATGGGAAACAGCGAAATCAAAATATTATGTTATGCAGATACGCCGCATTAATCGCCGAGACAGAAGACAATCTTCAAAGATAAATACACATCTTCAATACAACAGCCAAGAAATACAATATGGTAATATCAGCAGCAAAATAATAAAGCAGGAAGCAAGGTTTAGATATCTGGGAATAGATATAACTAGTTATGGAGATGTTGAAAAAGTACGACAACAAGACTTAAAAGTAAGTAAAGTGGCGGGATCTCTTAATAGCACAATTCGGAAGAACAAATACCCTAAGATAAGACACAAAAATAAGAATCTACATAGCACCAATTAGACCTACATTAACATACACGGCGGAGACAAGACCTGCCACATCTAAAACGAGACGACTATTGGCAGACTAAGTATTGGCAGACCAAGAAAAAGATGATGCGATAATTTAAATAATTTAGCAGGCTAATATTGAAGAAAAAACAGGTTTTAAAACCTACATACAATAAAAAAGAAGAAGAAGAAGACAAATTTTTTACTTTTAACGATTTTTGCTGACTTGTACGACTATCGTCTAAATTTCTCATTATAACTTTTTTCTTGTACATTTATGTATACTAATTACCAAGCATAAAAGATATCTTGTTTTCTGTACTTCCAAATAGTTTATTGTAAAATATTTTATGACTAACAGTAACAATGATATTGTTCGTCACAGTGTGATTCTTGAAAAGATTTTTGTTAATTTTTTTTTTTCATTATAACTTTTTTTTTCAAAGGAAAGATTATTTACTGTACTTTAAAAAGGTACCTCATACATATCTGATTAACGGAAGCAAGATTCATCTTTAATTTTTCTATTAATCCCAATTTTGTTACGTTTAAATATCGTATGTGCGTGTTTCTTACATACATATCGGCTAGTTCCCCGTTTGACAGCGTAATTTGTTTGAAAGTGGGGTATTTTGCAGCGAAACAGATTTTATGTGAGGGGAACAGATTTTATTTATCAATTTGTTTCTCTTAAAAATATATAAAATATCGTTGAAACAAGAAATTTCAAAAATAGCCGTAAAAGGTAGCAAAAATCATTAAAAGTAGAAAACTTGAAGAAGCATATCTCGCTTAAAATTAGTCCTAGAACCTTCTAGAGTAGACCATTTTAAAGGTGATTTATTTTTCTTTCTAATAAATGCATATAATTCGGGCTAAAAATAAAAAGAAAATAAAAAAAGGAACTAATATGCCCCTTTCTCAAAAACGCTCTCTAAATGAGCACTCCGCGGTTTTTCCTATATAAGGGCCCATTGACCATATAAAACAATAAAAAGCCCTTTAACGTTGTAATTCTTTTTATCCCTATTTTTTTTGACATAATCAATAGCCTATTAATATGTATAGGAAGGATAGAGTTAAAGAAAAACTAATAATATTAAATATGGAACATTTTTTAAAGAGAAGAATTTATGTTATTACATTTGTCTCATTACTTGTATTATATTATAAGGTTTATTCTATCAAGGTTGAGGCATCAACTATATTAATAGTTGATGCCTCAGATAATATCTAAAAGGTTTGATCATTTTATAAAAGTAACTTCCTTTTTCTACAAAATTCTCATCATAAATCGTTCATTTTCCCCCAATTTATCTAATAATTCTCTTCCATCTTCTTCAAACTGTCTAATAATAGTCTAGATAACCATGTTAGTTTTTAATAACGTATCATCAAACAAAATCATAACTTATACACTACAAGGATAAAAAACTTTATTTTGGCAGAAATGATAAACAACCACCATCCGTCTACGAATTTTACCATGCTGTCTCTCTGAATTATTCAAGATATAAAACAGATGACTACTAACTAGAAGCATTGGTGGAGATCTATATAAATATCTGGGGCTTAATCTTGTATTTCTCACGGGTTTTATAGTTTCTTTATGTGCACGTGAGTAAGAACAATACATTTGAGCTAATACTATACATTTCCCGTTGAAAAAATTTTTGCAGAGTATTTATTGTGTTCGTCATTCCTCACCGTTTTTTGTTTTTTTCGAAATGTTCCTATCTAGTATGAAGTAGTACGAGTACATCATTATTTTGACAATCTTCTTATTTTGGTCATTTTAAGTACTTTAATTGGTTGTTACGTTTGGGTGTACGTTTCAATCTGGCTTTTGCCTATATATGTCTTCTAGTTTTTTGCTTGGATGAAAGTCCATCTTCCAGCGGGTATACTATATTTATATACAATGAAAACCTAAATATAAATAGGTAAAGTCGAAAGTAAGTATACTCCATTCCACGAATATACGACTATTTTAAATTCGCTTTAAGGTATCGATTTAAATGGTCCAATGTGCTGAATTGTACAATAGTAAATTCTCCCCATTTTAAAAATACTGTTATGACAGAAACCTTAGATTTAAATATGAAGTTATGATATAAATATAGAGTTAATGGTTTATAGAACGGTAATTCAGACTTTGAAGTATATAATTCCTATCATTGAGTTTATTATTGTAAACAAGTTGGTTTTTGAATTAAGTTATTTAAACAAAGTGTAACAATACTTAAGTGATCAAATAGTGTAATTTATTTAGTCGAATATTCAATTAGTATTAAAAAAACAAAATAACTTACTTATTTTCTTATTCTCCTAATCTCCTAAAACTAGCATCAACGATCAGATTCACAACCATAATCAGTCGGCGATATATGAAACTGTATATAAATTTTCGTTACTTTTTAATATCTGTAACGAGTTGTTACTTTAACTATCAATAGCCGGTATGTTATACCCGTTACTTTCGGAACTTTTAAGAGTACATCCACTCAAAGCAAACAAATATTTAAAACTAACAAAATGAAATATTAGATACTTTTTTTGGTTTCTGAACCATCGATCTGCCAATTTCTTTTCATTTATATTAAAAATAGTATGTTTCTTTTTATTACAGTTGTAGTACCTAATAAAATAATAAAATAGTGTAATATCAAAGAAACCCGGCACGCCTCTTTGGTGTTTACATTTCACGGAAAGCTTACCCAAATGTCTGTCATTATATTTATTTATAGTAGCGTTTGTGTAAAAATTTTTGTTATTTTCGGATTAAATTTCACAATAAATTTTGCGTCTATCTGAACATCTATTAACTGAAATAATTTTAGTTTAGATGTCATAGTAGTAGATCCTTTTTATTGGAATAATGATTAGACCAATTTACCTTCATACTTCTACTTGCACAGTAAAATATTCGTTGTCGAAGTAATCCAAAACAGTCGTATATTCGTGGAATAACCTTATATAAGTTAAACGACAAGAAAGTACATCTAGATTATAATATGAGACCGTAGAACATTAGTGGTATATTTTTAAAACAACGATTATGAAGCGAAGTTAAAAATGTTTAACAACAAGAGAAAAGAGATAACTGAAGGCATTTTGGAGATAACTAATTAAAGAATAAAGGCAGTAATAACAACAACATCGAATTCCAACTATTACAAAGTATAATAAAAAGAAAAATAAGATAGTAAACAAAGGATTAGATTTAGAAAAATTTAAGTAAATAGGGGGCTTGTACAACAAAATATGACAACTTTAATTTGCAGAAATAAGTCATCTAGATATAGTAAGAAAAAGGAATAGCTTAAATATACTGCTATATGAAGAGAAACATATTTATGGAAACAGAATAAAAATTTCGCCCATAAAATATAAACATTATTGAATACATAGAGAAATTAGAAATAAGGAAGTTTCTTCACAAGATGGGGTGGGGGTTATAACTAAGCAGACTATGACTAAAGCAGAATTTTACTTGATATGGAAAGTACTTCACTTTTCCCATTCCGCCCCTTATACAAAGTAGGACGGGATATAACAGTCATAAGAAAAGCATTGATTAAAAATATAATTAGTGGAAAATAACTTGTGTTAATATTATCCCTAACATAATTATTAATTGACACATAATTCACAGATGAAAACTAATTCATCATCCTCGCTATTTACGTCTGTACAATAATTATGTGCCCAACTGTAGCACGATGAGCATGCTGCCCATCCTTCAATGAAACTTAAATAAAAGTCTTATCCGTATAAAACCTGGACATCATACTCGGTGTCAGAGTCTCTTTTCTTGTCTTTCAGACCTTTATTTAACAACATCTTCTTTTTAACCCCCTTCTTTTTAGTGGTTTTACTTCCGTCTTTATTTAAGCTGACTTTTCTTTTTATTCGCTCTACTTTTTTAGCCGCCGTAGCTTTTGTTTCTTCCTTTGCCTTTTTTTAACTCTTATAAGTATAGCAATGAAGTCAGAATGGCTGTTTTCCCCAAAAACAGTAGAAAATGACGTTGGTACTTGTAACTAAAGGATTTGGAACAGTATCTGGTATCCATGGACCTGAGGAAAAATGGCTAGGTGTCCACCGTTAGATGCTGGTGTTTGACTAATGTGTTCCTACTTAACTACTTCATTTGACGTTGACAAATCATTGGCGTTACTGGGCTTCAAATTATCATCTATTTGAATATCTGTTGGTACAAAAGGAAATCGTCTTTACTAAAAGCATTAACCGAGAGGCAAATTCCTATTTTCCTGAAGCCGCATGCCGCTCAGTGCTGTTTTTATTGTAGCTGCATTAATAAATGCAGCTCCAAACTACGATGCAATCCAAAATAAAGTCACTACTTTTTTAGGATTTGATCTTAACCATCTTCGCACTTCATCAGTGAAACATCTAAAGGCTCGCCAACGCAACGGTGCGAACAGTGGAAAGGAAAGCAGAGCAATACAACTCCGTTATCTCGAGCAAGATCAATGAGTTCGAGGTTTTTGGTATGTGCTGAATGTCCGTCGAACAAAAGCAAACCATGAACGTCTTTTGTGGCCTTAGAAAAATATATAAACTTTTTTAACCAACCAATAAATGTTTCGGTAGTAACCCATCTAGAGTCAGAGACTTCTCCCAACCTCCAGGTGGCAGAGCCAACTTGAACTCTTGCTGCTTTTGTTTCTTGGAGAAAATTAACATCTCTCCTCTATCTTTTTTTCTTCGTAAAGATGTAGTGGTATCATGTAATTTGTTTGACTATTTCTGTCCAATTATCTCTCTCCTGTGCGTATTGCTTTGCTTCGGAGAATGAGTAACCAGTCATGTCCTTTATTTGGCCTGACCATTATACTGGAGATCTTCCTCAGGATCTTTTACGCGCTACGTTACCTTCAACTAGCATTCGCTCCATGCCTTCTCTTCTTCTAGTTACATGTCCAAAATATCTCAGCATATTTTGGTTGATAGTTGTGATGAGTCTAGTTTTTATGTTGAGCTCTGCTAGAAGTGAGTTATGCATATGCATATTTATTTTTAAACCATATTCCGTACTCACCGTGCCTAGCCCATCAATAATTTGTTCCAGTTCTTCTGGTGATGACGGTAATATAACAGTGTCATCAGCATAATGTAGGTTTTTCATTTTTCTTTCTCCTATTGTGGCTTCACTTGCCATTCTTTAAAAATTTGATGCATAATATGTTCACTATATATATTAAATATAATAGGGAATATTATGCATCCCTGTGGAACTTCAGATTTTGTTTTTTTTTTGGTTTTCGAAACCACATTAATAACTCTTACATTAGCAGTATTATTTACATATAGCTTTTGTAATAGATAGATGTTCTGGGGTACCCATTTCTCTAAGTATATGCCACATTTTATCCCATTTTACAGTATCGAACGCCTTGGAATTGTCAACAAAGCATAAATATGTTTCTATGTTAAACTCTCGAGATTTTCGATAATTTGACAAATATTAAGAATATGTTCTTTTGTTTCTCTACCTGGGACGAATCCGCATTTTTTTTGGGGAATTTGTGGTACTTAAGATACTTGATTTTAGTCTTTCGTTGATGATGGTTAGAAGTACTTTGCTCGCGTGTGATATCAATGCCACTGTACGGTAATTACTGAAATCTGTCGGTAAATTCGGTATTCCATTTCTCATTGCACATTCTAAGCATTACTTCATTTCCTAATTCTCCCATTTCTTTGAGTATTTTAACTGTTATTCCATCTTTTCCTTCTGCTTTTCTGAATTTTAGCTTTTAAATTGCCGCCTCAATTTCTGATTTCAATATTTGAGGTTCTTTTTCATAAATTTTTTCTCATGAAATTAACATAAGTAGCATGTAATATCCACTGGCAGAAAAACAAAACTTCACAGTTACAATTTCACCTCCCTTAGATGATGTTAGGGTGCCTGCATGCCGTTTCCCTTTCGTTGCTATGGTTTTAGAATGTCCAATTCACGCTAATGCAGGTCTCAGCACAATTGAAGATACGAGCAGAAGTCAACTTATATTTATCAATACATTCTGTAAACAGTGATTGGAATTGTGCTACAGCTACTCGATTGCATTCCTCTTCAAAAAGTATTTAATCCAGTCTTTTCCTGCCGTTTCATTACTTTGGTTAAAATTATAAACAATTGTATTGCGGTCTGCTAACTGCTACGCCAGCTTACCTTTCATGGATAGGCCGAATAATCTTTTTTCCATGTCTTTGACGTAAGTAGCAAGTTTCAACTCTTGATGTTCATTGAGGATACACATAAATTTTTTTGACTTTTTGTTGATGCGAAATTCCGGACTCTTCCGCTTTTTCCTTGCAGCGGTAAATAACAATGGAATAAAATACAAGAAAATATTATATGCATTTTAGATACATTTCACGGAAAACATTTTATGTATACTTAGGTAGGACATTTTAAACATAGATTATTATAGGTTCCACCACTGGTAGTGTACTCGTGCATTCATCACTCCACGCTGATAATACTGTTTAGCTCGGATCCGTTTTTCAACACACTTGAATATTTTACAAAAACATAAGTGGAGGTAACAATTATAGAACAGACAGACAAGATGGCAGCTCACTGAGTTATTGTAAACACTTCATGATTCGAGTAAGCTGGTATGCGACCATGAAAACGAAAACATCCTCCTCGACGTTGTGCGTTTAGATTACACAAGTAGGGAAGCTTTTTAAAAGGAGATTAGCTGACAAATTTCAGGGTTAAAAGCGGGCCATACTTTATATTTATAATATTAGTAGGTTTAACAACTTGTTCATTTATTAAAATATCCAGGCTCTTTCAAAAGATGTTTTGTAGAAATTTCATAATATTATATACTAATATACTACAAGTTATTATATTTTATAAATATTTTGTCCTATCCTACAGGATAACATAATAAACAAACGATAAAAATTTCAATATATTTTGTACTCAATGTAAGTTGTTTACAGTTGCAATTACATACAACAGATATTGAACCAGAATATACATAACCTTTTCTTGTAAGAAAGTTGAAAGTATAATTTGATCAAAATCTCTACAACTTCTTACTTGAGTTTATGCTAAGATACATTAATGAGACGTTTCTTTTTTCTTTAACATTGTAACCAGAGGTAAATCGTTGCTGACATTTTAATCTGCCTGCATTTGCTTTGTGCTACAGCTACTCGATTGCATTCCTCGATTGCGTCAATCGTTAGTTGCTCTGATCGTTCGATATTTAGGATGCGTACATCTACTGGAATATCTCTTCATCAGAACCTCAGTCTTCCCAGCGGCAACTTTTCTTACGGGTGCGCTTCCCACACAAACCGACACACGGATCTTCTCTCTTGACATAGTCAGTTTATCTCAATCATATTATATTTGACTGGATATATAATTCTTTAAATTCCTGGTTAGTTCTCACTCTGTATTACTGTGTAGTGTTATCCTTAATCGGTCCATAAATGAGTTCCATATCGAAAATTGTTCTGGTCTACTGTATTTTTGGTTAGCAATTCTTTTTCTGAATTGGACTCTTACCAAAAAATGGTCGCTGTCTGCATCTAAGCCAGGTAGACTTCTAAAATCGACAATGATACTGCCACTTCTTGTATTAATGATAACGTGATCAATTTGATTCCGTCATTAGAAACCCAGGTCTGCTTAAAGCTGCGATCGCACAGATCGTCGAAAGGCACTCTTCGCTGCTTCAGATCGACAAAGAGAAACAAAAAATAGATATTAGTGAAATTATCAAATATTTACTTTTTAATAACTTCCCCAATTAGAGAGTTAAGTTTAGTTTTGTCTACCAGTGTTGCCGGTAAAAAATTTAGTAAGTTTAGTAATTTATACAATGATAAAAGCTCCAACACTACTTCGCTAGACCACTTCATAGTAAAATTACCATGAAACTGACCGTATCTATCCCTAGTCACGTCGAAAGTGTTTGAGGGGTAAGTACGTGCTATTCATCAGCTTGCAACTTCTTTTTAACCATGTTAAATAATCGACAAACAACAGAACTGGACACGCTGGCCATAAATAGACAGTTTTGCCCTATCCCAGGGACCGTCAAACACAAGTATTAAAGATAAACACAATATTGAAAGTTGTGCTGGTTCCCGTCTTTATATTTTGTCTCTTTCTATTACGTATTTTCTATTTTTCTTCGGTGATGAAGAACAGCGTTCCCCGTTGGGGAACTCATATGGGAACTCACTATGGACTCATACCCTACTGGTATGAGTCCATATTGCAGTGTTTACTGGTTCAGAGTAAGCTACGTTTACCGGTGTTTGGTCTAATCACTTCTTTTCTTCCTATTTTAGCAATAAAATCTTTCCCAAGAAGTGCCAAATCCAGCATAAACAAAGATATAATAAACCTCTACAACTGGTCATACAAGACATCTTTAGTTTAATTTCTTTTCTTCGGAGCACGAACTAATAGCATCAAGGTGTGAAATAGTTTTCTTCTAAATACCATGTAACACATTATTTCATTTACTGACATGGCAGAACTCAGCATGCTGTTTTTTATAACAAAACATTTTTTAAGTTCATGTTGATTGTTAGGGCATTATAAAATACTATTCAGTATTCAGTATATATTCAGTTAATCCAACCAACCAACCAACAAAAGTATAACCAACTTTTTAGACGACCATTTCTCCCTTCCATAACAGCCCTGATCCTACGTTCCCTTAGGGGTTAGTTACACAACTTCGATAAGCCAAGACCACAATTTTTGAATGTGGCGATAGGAATTGAGTAACAGACACTAGGTTAGTGGTTACAATGTATTAATAAGAGCTTAATACGCTGTTCTAATTATTAGCTAATAAATATATACTTATCCTATAAAATCAATACTTAAGCAATAGTTAGTTATTACGATAATTATTTTGGATAGAAGACAAAGAAAATTAAAAATTTAAAAAATACTACCAATTATTTATAAATTGTAAATTTAAAAATTACTCTGCCGCAAAACGTTGTTTCTTTGCTCTATTTAAGCAGTCCTATTTTCAAATTATATGCGAATTTTTCAAACGCTCTAAATGTAAAATGTAAGCTATTTTTCAGTACATAGGTTTTGTGAAATTATAATACTTTAGTTGTAGTATTTGTCTCTTTTTTTATGATATTATGCCTTAACCGTTGACTGTTTTGTCTTTTAAAAAAGTTGAAAAAAGATACCTCAATAAGAATACCTCATAGAAAAGTAATTGCTATTATATAACTCATTAAAAGGCACACTAAAAGGACAAAGTCTTTGTCCAAGTGATTACAACCCATTAAAAAATGGAAAAAACCTATTTGGGAGTGCTTATTAAACCAATGGCTGCCTGTTTGAACCTAGGGAACAGATATGCATTAGTATATCATGAAGGCGAAAGCAAATTCTAGGCGACCTCTCTGTTAAAGAATCAAAAATGAAAATGACTAAGTTTTCATGTGCAGGGTATATTTATGAAGTTAGAATTTATTTTTACAATAAAGATTTAAATATCCAAAACTATCAAAAATCAATCAAAACCTATTAAAGTTTGACCAAGCAAAAATGTGAAAAACAAAAACAAAAAGATGATAATTTAATTACACCATTGTTAGATTGGTGTCTACTTGACCAAATAACAAAAATGCTTACCCCAGATGATATAATTGTTTGCAATTTAAAAGTTTAAATTCGCGGTTTTTTATTTGAAATGCCTCATATTTGTTGCTAAAACTTAAGATGTACATTTCATGCTATAGGTTTTGAAGATTGGGCTCTAACATTGGAAATTTCAGAGTAACTCGTCAATGGAAGGAATATGATTGTTGATCTTATGAGAATCGTAAAAAATTGCAAAAATCGCGCAAAGTTTATATATTTAACAGCTTTTTTAAACTGACTTCACTTGCGACAAAAGACAAAAATTGCATACGAAAGCAGCACTCTTCTTCTTTAAAATCATTTTTTAATTTTGTTGAAAAGAGCCTCTAATCAAAAGATATCGAATTTTTACCACCGATATAATATAAATTTTATTTAAAAAATTGATATCAGACGCCTAACTGACATTCAAAATAGTCGGTTGTTTCAAGCGTTATTTCTGAGATAACTGTTCATTCTATATAAAAAGTACAAATGAACAGTTTTGTCCAAAAATTATCTCAGCTGCATTTCTTGTTTGAAACATTTTTTCCTCCGGCGTATAGATTCTTGGTAAATCGATATTTACTCCTCCCCCCACTTCGATGGTGGCTTTAGGGGGAATCCCGGAGGTAGGAGTAGCAAACTATTCTGTATCTTGGAACGGAGACTGGAAGATATTCTACTACCCTCAGGCTCACATGGGGCCTCGTCCTCATCCGATGATGGCCCCTGTTACTAAGGACACCGTCAGGCAGATGTGTAACATTCAGAATATATTCCGTTGCTCACCAACATAATCAATGCATGTCTTACGTTGAGCTACTTTCCAATCTCATGGAATGTGGCCAGCAGAGTCATGATTCACAAACAAGAGAAACCCCTAGCCAACCCTGAATCTTATAGACCCATATCACTACTGAGCACCTTAGGTAAAATCTACGAGAGGATCCTTAAGGAGAGGCTCATAGAATTGAGTATTGAATAGAGCTCACTTCTCCATTCCAAATTACCAATTCGGATTCAGGGCTGGACATTCAACACAAAATGCATTAGTTGAAACAACAACCTTCATTTCACAATCAATTAACGAAAGAAAGCACGCCATAGGCATATTTCTAGACGTCCAGAAGGTATTCGACCAAGTCTGACACACAGGCTTGGTCGAAAAACTCCACCTTGCTGGACTGCCAAAAATCTTTTGTTAAGCTAATAAATTCCTATCTCTCTAATCGGACGATCCGGATCAAAGTTGGTAACACTTTATCCTCACCATTCACTCCACAAGCGGGAGTACCCCAGGGCTCAATTCTTGCTCCAATCTACAACACAATCTACAACAGTGGCATCCCCCGCCCCCAGTATAAAAAACATACGAGCCTTAGTATGTCGCTTGAAATAGAAAGAAAAAGAAGAAGAATCGTTAGGTATTTGCATTTCATGACAGATCGATAGAATATTGGTATTTAATTACAGTCTTTGTTTAATTAAATTATATTTATATTTAGCTGCAGTGTTTTTATGATTTTTTGTCGATTACATCGTTATTTTTTATAAATAACGATGTATCGGATATAGATTAAAAAGCACTGTCCGACGTCAATAATTTACGATGTCATTACAAGGTACTCTAAAAATAATCTACCTATAAATACCTTATGTAACACAACTATGACATATAAAGCCCATAACACATACGAGAAAGCTTGTACTTATATTTGAATGAATGAATATTTCTAAATATTACACTTTTGGATATTAATATTTCTTTGCATATAAAAAATAAATAAGTTGCCGAAACCAATAACTTTACATTTCAAATTTCCCCCGTTTCAGATAGACCCCATGAGGAATCAAGAAATGTGGCCATGGCAAGTTTGAAACCATCACTTATCGTTTATTTCGTGTGTGTAACGCCTTCGACAGCATGGCCTCCCTCGATTACACAAAACGACGCCATTAGATGTCTTGGCTCCATAGATTAATACCGAACTACTTAAAAACAGTGGACCAGTAAAATAGTAGAATTGAAGCATACAATAAATACTGTTTAAATTTTTTTTGGAAGGCTGTAATGAATCGTAGTGAACCATACGTTAATAGGTAAACAAGAAAATACAAAACAGCTTGGATTTTTGGTGATGCTTATATGGTGCAGTCTGAATGGATGAAGAAAACAATAATATTTAGGTAAGTTGAAAGTTTGTATATTCTTTTTAGCAGTTACGTTAACCAGAATGCACGTGTTTATTTCCTTTTCCTTTCTATTTGGTCCCGAAATATACATTGAATGGATACGAACAACTCGTGAGTAGATGTTGTAAACATTCTTATATCTTACAGAAAAATAAAAGGTATTACTTTTTATATATGACTATAAACGTTATTGGTTTCAAATATATACCTCTCATAAAGTAAACAGATTTAAAGATTTAGTTAGTGAAATATTCTTAGCCAATGAAGAAATAGAAAAACTTTTTCCGACGGAACTATTACTTTGTTTTACTGTGTATATTAATAGTTTTGTTAAATGGTTTCACAGTTATTCACTATTTATTTGCTTTTCTTGCTAAATGATCTACAGGCTTACCAGTCTTTGTCAGTGTCTTGCATTTGTAAATAAATTTCATACCTGCAAATAAAAATAAGACATTAATTACAAATATTTAATTGCAGTACATAATAACATTCTTAATAATATGAAAGAAAAGCTATTTTTTACCATTTTATTGGCGTTTTTTTAAATTTTTTTCAAATATAAATATAATTAGTAGCTGGTTTTTTTCTAAAGAATTGTAGTAGCTTACATACAGGGTAAAAAGTATTTATAATAAAATAAGTAAGACTTTTTCTACAAATAAAGAATTTTCTTTTCTATTAGCTACAATATTTGATAAAAAGTTTCTTATCTTTCTCCAGTCCTGCCTATTTTTGTATTTCCTTTTTCCCTCCCCTCCTCTGAAGTTTAAGATGGTTATATTGATCTTGTTTATATTCGTTGGAATAGTTTTTAAGTCAATAATATGTTCCTCTTCTTCCTTAAATCCTTCTGCTATTTATTTTATATTACATTATGTTTTCTTATAGGGAATGAGTATTTCAGTTCTTCCCCGACATGACCAATATTTTGTCAATTATTTTTTTAGCGTGTTTATTATTTCTCAATTTATTTTGAATTTTGTTAATTGGTTCCATATTTATAATAGTTTTTTTGTGTCCTTAGCGCTCTTCCAAGACATTGGCGATCATCATGATTCATTTTATTCTGTTTAAAGCAGTTTGGAAGAGTTCTATTTTTATTTTTCCACTCCACTGCTCCACTGCCAAACTTTTTCAACCAGAGTCATACATCGTCTCCATGGTCCTCTTTTTTTTCACCTTTCCTCGTAGGTATAACCAACCGCATCAACTCATATTTTTCATTTCTTAGTATGTGGCCAAACTAGCTCATTTTTCTTTCTTTCGTAGCGTTGATTACTTATTTATCATTTTCATATTTCATAATATTTTCCGCATTCTTCGATATCACCACATCTCAATGCTAACAAGTCTCTTTTCAGTTGCATCCATAATTGTCCAGGCTTCAATTCATATTACAAGACATAGAATATTTAGGGAAAATGTGTACAAAATGACATAGTTTTGTTTTTGTATCATAATTTTTTATTGGTAGTTCACAGCACATCCATAACTTACAATAATCTTCTTTGGTCCTTAAATTATCATATGCCATTTTGTTCATATGCTTCGGATAAAATGAAATTTTGCTAATGGACAAAATGACATACATAAAATAGCTACAAAATTATTGACCTAATTTGCATATTGACAAAGCATATCATTTTCTTTGTTCTTCTTGAAATATCAGCGCATGAAGCTTGAGCCCAACGCAAACATTGTGAGTCACGCAATGTCTTCTCTGGGTTTATATCTGGAATAAAGGTCGTTACAGTAAATGCAAGCACAGTCCTCTTCATCATCATGAGAAATATTAAGAAAATTTTCTTCCTCCTCATTTTTTTCAAATAATTTTTTGGTGGCTTTGCATTTTCCTTTATTAGGGGAGCTTTGTGCTCACTATTAAATTTTATTTACAACATGTTAGTACAAGTCAACACCAACAAGCTCTGTCATATTTTTGGTTTACATTTGTCCTTGGCCACTAATAAAACCTTCTTTTGGCACCGGAGAACCATGATTTAGAACCACGAGAGATAACGCAAAAATGTAAAGGTTTTGTCAAAACCTGTTCAGACTCGATACATTACTGTTGCAGGCTGAGGAGGCTGTTCATTGGAGTTATCTGCCAGTGGTATGTTTGCGGTTTTAGCGGGCTTGTACATATAATCCGGAAATATATTAGGGTTTAGCAGCTAGATGCCAGTGCTTCTAAATTCGTGACATATATTTTGCATTGTAGCTGCCTTGCCATATGCTCCGTTGAACAAGCCGGCGATCTTAAGATGTGTAACAACATGCCCAGGATGTTTCTTCAACCATTTAGCAATTTCTTGGTTATAGTAGTCAAGAGGTTGCATACGAGGAAATAAAGTTTTAATACCTTTATGACTTGCATGAAGAAATATCATCATTGACGGTATGAAAGATTTAAGAACAATAACACAACAAACAACAGTTGTGTTTGCTTCACGCTCCGCACTAGTTATAACTCCAACTTATTTGTTTTCTGTGGTAGCTAAAATCTTTTCACGTTTTTGAACTCTAAATACCCCAGATTCATCAGTATTATAAATACGGTGCGGTCTATAGCCATCGGATTCTAGCAAGCTTCCACACAACTGATAAAACTTTTGGGCTTAAGGTGTAAAGATTCGATTAAGATTTTGAGCGCGAGGTGCTGAAGTCAGAAGTGAATTCTGGTTTGCGTAAAGATATATGTACTACGTCTTAGGAATCCATCCAATCACTCCAGTCTTCTCCTACCTTCTGCTTTTGGATGTTAAATTTATGAGCGAAACCGTTTTTCTCTGCCATCTGAAAAGCTAAATCTGGTACTGATGCTCGTGTCAATCCGAAAAAACGACTTTCAAGGAATTGTATATGCCCAAGTAATTGCTTTTCTACATTAGATGGAAACATAGCTTTTCAATAACCAATGCCTTTTGAATTTGACACAAAATTGAAAGAGTGATTTTCTTAAATATTTGGGAAGATATAATATGTCACTGAGCAAATGAGCTTATCACCACAATGAAATCACGACATAGAATTGGGTTAGCTCATTTAACTTTCATTAAAATTAAATCCCTCTTCTGCAATGATGACATAAATCTAAAGCACAACAGAGGATAGTAAATATTATATATGGTCAACGGTCGTATCTTCTTCTTTAGATACCGTCTCTAATGGAGGTTGGCGATTGCTCTTGCAAATTCGTCTCTATCCTGTGATTTTCTTATTAGGGTTTTTAGCTCTAGTCCTGTCTAATCCTTGATGTTACTTAGCCAGATCATTTGTTGTCTGTCAGGACCAGGCTTTTATTCTATTTTTCCTTTTATTATTAATTGAAAAAAGTTTTATATTTCGTGTCTGAAATATGTCCAAGATAAGGACCTAGAGATGTGGATTCACAGAAGACAGAATAAATGAAAAAACCACCAAACGACAAACTCCTATAAAGGGCTAATACTATTCGGTAATTCCTAACAACCATAAAATGTTCAAAAATTTTCTAGTTAAGTCATATTCTTTGAAATAACCACTATCGTATATTACCACTGATAAGAAACGGCAAGATAGAATGATGAAGAGTAGTTGATAGAAAATAAGCATCACGGCTAAAGAACATTAGCGACTGAACAGGTATCCGCAGTGTCAACCAATTCTTTAAACTGTTTATATTGTCAAGATGATTACCAACGTGGAGAAGACCAGAGAAGGTAGAAAAAGAAATAAAGTAAACTAGACATAGTTTCATTTCGAGTTTAAACGATTATGTATAGAAAAGCCGTATTGGACGAATTACTACTTCGTTATTTGTCATTGCATTGCAGGTCATAGCAAAGAGCTAGCAACAATTTTTGGTGTTGTAGTGGAAATTAAACACACATAATAACCAAATGTCGAAAAGATGCACCTCTAAGCTATACCTATGTAATCTATCTAGGCTGCTTGAATTCGTTTCAATGTTTTAATGTACCTATAATTTTTGCAAAATTTAAATGAACTTTTTATTGTTAGTTTCACGCACGCAAGATAAACTATTTTCCGTTTATTCTTTTACATTCAGTTTTAGTACGTAAGTACAGCTCCTTGATTCATAACTTTTAATAGCATTGTATATCGTCTGGATCTTGGCACATACTATTTTTAAAATATTCTCTAAATCACAATTTCCTTTTTTTATTTGTTGGTAATTCGTTTTTTTTTTAAATTTAAGTTAAGTATATTGCACTTAATTTAATCTAGCACTAGCATTATTGTTTCCCTATAGAACATACCAATACAATTAAAGAAACGTTTGACCTCAGCATCAAATATCCATTTGGTTTGTGGAGAACACTTTTATATTTTTGTAATCCAGCGGTTTGAAATAACCATTTTATGAAATCTCTTCACAATTTGATTCGCTGATATTCAAGTCTCGTACGTGATGTGAATCCAAACAGAGAAATAAATGAAAACAATAAAAGAATTAATGCTATGCATGTTTCTTATTCATACAAGAATCAAACGTTATTGAATGTACATGTTTTCATGTCTTATAAAAACAACAAGTTGTAAGTAGTATTTTGAACTATTGTTTATAATAACCAATGAAGAACTTTGTTATAGGTGATAGATAAAAACAGACTTATGCGTAATAACTAGCCGGTTACTTTCGATTTCGATCTATTACCTTTTGAAAAAGTTAATATTGTCGACTCTTTATCATCTAATTTACTACATAGATCACATGTTTGTCGGTATTTCGCAACACTTAACTGTCGTGTAATTTGCACCATCAATTCAAATGTTTAAACTTGAAACAATAAGTACTGTGCAGGTAATTTAACAAGCACTCCGTAAGTGAAGAATAAAAATTTTTGGAAAATTATTTCATAATCTATTAAGAATTAAAAAAAACATACACTAAAGTAGAGAACTTTTGATGTATAATGGTATTATATTCATTAAACATTTAAATTATTGAAGATTATTATTGAAAATGATTAAAGATTACAAAACGTGTTCAGTCTATCATTAGTAAAAATGCATCTGAACGCTTAGCATCCCATCCTATAAATGTCCGACAAGATCGGTCCCAAAACAGACTCCTAAGATACATCTTCTTCTTCTTCTTCTTCAAGTGCCCTGTCCGTTGCGAACGTTGGCTATTAACATGGCAATTCTGATCTTGTTTGCGGCGCTTCTGAATAGTTCGACCGATGTGAGCCCGAACCACTTCCTCAGATTTTGGAGCCACGAGTGTCTTCTCCTGCCTGGCCCTCGCTTACTGTCTATTTTTCCCTGGACAATCAATTGCAGTAGACGGTACTTATCGTGTCTCAATATGTGGCCTAGATATTCAAGCTTTCTTTGTTTAATTATATTCACGATTTCTTTCTCATTTCCGATTCTTTGGATTACCTTTATGTTGGTGACATGTTTGGTCCAGGATATACGAAGAATGCGTCGGTACATCCACATTTCGAATGCTTTTAGTTTTCTCGTGAGCGTCTCCGTCAGCGTCCAGGCCTCCATACCATACAGTAAGATCGGAAAAATGTAGCATTTAACTAGACGTAGTTTTAGGGGAAGAGACAAATCCCTGCTTATGAGGAGCTTTTTCATATTGCTAAATGCTGCTCTAGCTCGTTCTATTCTCACCTTAATTTCTGTGGCCTGTTCCCATTTTGCATTTACGTTGGTGCCAAGGTACACATAAGATTCTACATGGTCAATTAGTATGTTACTTATCGGTAACTGTCGAGCAGGCTGTTGCTTCCTGCTTATCAGCATCCACTTTGTCTTCTTGAAGTTGAGGCTCAGGCCGTATTCCTCACTAACTGAATAAACTCTTTCCATTACCTGGTGTAATTCGTCTATGGTACTGGCAAGGATCACCGTGTCGTCGGCATATCTTATATTGTTCGTTAACTCGCCGTTTATTTTTATGCCCTCATTTGCATTTTCCATACATTTGTTAAATATTTCTTCGGAATAAATATTGACTAGGAGTGGGGATAATATACACCCCTGACGGACACCTCTTTTGATCTGTACACTTTCAGTGAGTTCGTTGCCAATTTTTGCTCTTGCTGTTTGACCCCAGTATAGGTTTTCCACAATTCGAATGTCCTTGTCGTCAATACCTGTCTTTCGCAGAATATCTATCAATTGTTCATGATTGACATTGTCAAATGCTTTTCTAAAATTCACAAAGCACAAATACACGTCCTTATCAACGTCTCTACACCGCTGTATAAGCACCTGGAGAGCGAAAATTGCTTCTCTAGTTCCAAGTGCTTTCCGAAAGCCAAACTGCGATCTATGCGTAGATCGCAGTAGTCATCACAGACCTGGGCATTTGGTTTCTTCGGGATTGTAATAAATGTTGACTGCAGCCAGTTCTCCGGGATTTTACCGCTATTATATATGTTGTTAAAAAGTTCAACTAGATTGTCAAAGAACTGTTCGTCTGATTTACATAGGATCTTTAATATTTCGCAGGGTACATTGTCCGGACCTGCTGACTTATTGTTTTTTAGTGCTGCAATGGCATCTTCTATCTCCGATTTAAGGATTGAAGTTCCTGCATACATCAGCTTTAATAATATAGCTCTTATCCTTGTTCACATATTCGCTGATCATTTAATTAGTCTTTACGATTCGCACCCGAAGAGGATCACCTTTGCCTCCTACCTACCGTAGAATTCTGCTCTAGGGAACTAATCCCTAAGGCGTTTTTTTATATGCAGCGTCACCAGAATATAGTTGCTTCTGCTACAGTAACTTAAACCCATAGTTTTGTTTTGGCCTATACTTTACTATTTTTAGTAAAAATTCTTATTTTACAATTGTTTATAACAGAGTTCGTGTTATGTGCCAAGCGTTGTATTATATCTAGAAGGAAGAGTTGTATTACCTATATCTAGAATATTTTATAAAGAACTCACATTTTCTGCAAAAACTAGCAGATATAGATTACAATCACAACAACATGATGTACAGCCTTGACATTATCAGCACACTATTACTAATGTGCCTCTGAAAAAAAAAAATAATAAGAACCAAACTAGAGAGGGATGAAACATTGACAACAAAAACAAAACCAATGTATCAGATGTTTTGGAGCTATTATCACTATGCACTGACAGCATCTATTTTCAATTAGTCAACGATTTTTAAACAAGATTTTGGATTAGTCATGGGCTCTTTGTTATCTCCATTATTATGGACTTGACCAAAAATTGTGACAAAAAACCCCACAGTATAGTGGATATATGTAAATAATGTGTTCCATTTGGCATTGTGGACCAAAAGCTCTAACTGTAAAGAAAAATCAATCAAATTAGCCATGGAAAAAAAAACAAACTCACTAACATGTCTGGATGTGTAATATCTTAAAGAAGGGTATGCGATATGTACCTAAGTTCTATAGGAAATCAACCCACACTAAGAGATATTTTAATTATCACTCAAACCACAACATAAATACCCAAAAGGAAATCATCAAGTCACTATACAGTAGAGCTTAAAACATCTGCTTATGAAGAAAAAAACCTGCTGATAAAGATTTTAACAAAAAATTATTATCCGTTGTTGTTGCAGTCTCGCAACTTTCTCAAACTATTAGAATAAATACTAAATAAGAAGTATTTATAATTCGTACCTAGCTAGCGTATCTAGCTCTGACTAGATTCTGGAAATACAACTCAAAGGAGAAGGATACATTATCATTGCTTATGAATTAAGCGACATAGGTTTGATCACTTTTGTTCCTGTCTGGCAAAACAGCTACTTGCGCTCTTGATAGCTGCTGCTACCAATCACACCTTGTAAAGTACAGTTTCTAATCTACTGTTTTGATCTGATGTTTTTATTATTATTATTTTTTTTTATTTAATTTAACGTGCTTTTGACAGCTTCGGCCATTAGCACGAGGCACCGTGGATACAATTATATATAAGGTACAATTACATATTATAATATACTATAGTTATATATTATTTAGTAAGTTTTCTAGCTTCAGGAACTGGATAGCTGTGATGGCTCTGGTTCAATAATATATCTGTGATGTCGCCCTTCATGCCCAGTTCTTGGCGTCGTTTATTGTAATGAGGGCAGTCCACAAGGATGTGTAGAACGCTTAGTGGAGATTAACGATAGTGACAGATTGGCTTAGGTGTAGAATTCATTAGATGACCATGTGTAAATCTGGTGTGACCGATACGCAATCTTCTAGCAACAACTACCTCATTTCTAGTTATACCAGGAATAACGAACCGCTCAATCGTCTGATCTATTTGGTGTAAAAATGTAGTGGATTGTTTCCAATGATTCTGTCAGTAATTTCGTACGAGTTTCTTTATACTAGTTTTTAGGTCACTGGCAATTTGTATATTATGTGGTATACAATTGGATACAGCAGCTTCTTTGGCAAAGCGATCGACGTTGTCGTTACCCATAATACCGATGTGGGAGGGAATTCATATGATAGTGATATGGATATCGTGGATGATAAGATTTTGGTAAGTGTCATGGATTTTTTCTACAAGAGGGTGATTAGTAAATAGATTATTGATGGACTGGATAGAGGCAAGGGAGTCTGTACAGATCGCAATATGTTGATTGGGTGCTGTACAGAGTTTGAAGGCTTGGTAAATAGCATACAGTTTACCAGTGTGAATGCTGCACGTGGTAGCATTCGCATATTTGACATGAACTAACGACTGTTTCCGTAGTGGTAACCGCACAACCAACCCCCGTTTCGCTCTTTGATGCGTCAGTGTAGAGTACCCTAATCAAATCCTGGTTGGTTTCTGCCTTACTAAACTTTGTAAGTTTTTATAATTAATTTCATGATTATTTGCATATGTATCACGGATACTATGTTAACGTGATTCGTTTAATAATTGTATTACTTTCATTATCATTCAAATATATATTATTAACGATTCTATTTTTGATTTGCTCTTATAAATATTTGTATTAAGTTCAATATCATTTATATTTTTTCTCGCTGATTGCTTTTTTGTGCCTTTATCAAAAAACTTCTGGGCCTTTTTTTTATTCTACTATTGATTAATTAAGCTTTTATTGACAATTAATTATATTATTATTTGTATTCATATTTTTCACGTTTTCAATGTGTAGGTATAATATTAATTAATGTTATTATTTGTAATCATACTCAACCGACAATTAAGTTCTCAAATAATTTTTTTATTAATTAATTTTTTGTTAAAAGTTAATTCATTTGTTATTATTTCACACATTTACCGGAATCTGGCTACTTGAATCCAGGTAATACATTCACGGCCTGCAATGGTCAATTTTATTTCTTTTGTGAGATACTTTTTTGTGTTATTATGGCTTTGTATAATCACCTTTGTAATATTTATCCTCGATCGTAAATAAATATTTGTTGTGGTAGGATCATGTCGCAATTTTGTAGATCTTAATGTCTTCTTCTTTATCTTCCTATTTATAAGCAATTCTGCTTGTTACTTAGCGGATTGATACATCTGTGGAAGGATGCCACTTTATCTTTTGCGTGGTCGTCTAATACTTCTACCGATTAAGGATTTATCTCTTGCTATTTTGACCACACGGGTCACCACCATTCTCCTTATGTGGTTGTTCCATTCGTTTTTCTATTTTGTGTTAATTCGTTTATACACTATACGTTACATCTTCTTCTAATGCCTTCACTCGTCTTTCAGCGTGCTCAAGACTGAACGTATATATCCAGACTCTCTTTCTGATGTCCTCATAATGTTATATAGAGACCATCGCATAAGCAGAAAGTAACAGTTGCCTGAGATAATGAGCATAGAGCAAAGAGGAAAATCAAAGAAACCCTCATCTTACTAAATGAAGAAAAATGCGTAGGAAAGTTATCAATAGAATGTAGCAGGCTCTGGCATCTGATACTGAAAGAAAAATTAAGCAATAAGAATATATCAACAATAATGAGTTATTAGAAGATAAAATACATCATCTATAATTAACTACATAAGCACAGAATGATCAGAATTTGATATCAGTCCGAGGGTACAACAACAATTCGTAAACATGTACAGGTTAAATCTAGTAATTTCAAAATTTAAAAACTTTTGAAAACGATATCCGTCATTGGATTGTAAACGTAAGAACAAATATAAAATGTAATTCTTATTACACTTAAATGCAGCTTGACTTCATATAAAATAAAATTTAATTTATATATGAGACAAGAAAAGAGTTTCAGAATCGCAATAATTTAACAATAATTTAAACACAACGACAACTGGCATGATAAACCGAAGAAAAATAATATCCTCTGAGGACTGTAATAATATAATCCCGGGTACCTATTAGTTAAAAGATAATTCGTCAATGTAAATTTATATAAAGTTGTAAAGTACAAGGAGAAAAAAGTGACACATTATAAATTTACATGGTACTGAATTCGACAACCAATCATCAATAATTTTATGACTTGTCACTATGCAATCGACATATATTTATTGCCCGTGTTGTAGGTATTTTCCAATTTTCGCTATACGTTACACAAGAAATAGTCGAAGTTAGAGTAGTGGCATTAAATTGTTGCGAAGACCTTCGTTTGTCATTATCAGTCCGAAGCAAGTAATTGTAATTAGCAACTACGAATAAATAATGGTATGAATAATGGCCGTTGTCCAATTATACGGATGAAAACTAATGCATAGTAATTTGTACCTTGTAATTTATTACCCAGGTGATGTTCAATTGCTGAGCATATATATATATATATATATATATATATATATATATATATATATATATATATATATATATATATATATATATACAGGGTAATCCTTAACTATTTATACAACAGATTCTCTACTTTAAAATATAAGCCAACTTGCTTTTATAAAATCTTGATACAGGGTGTTAAAGTGGAAATTTCAAATTTTATTTTTCGCTATAACTTTTACGTTTGTAAATATTTTTAGACAAAAATTTACAATTGGATGCTTTTAAGTAGGATAAATTATAATTTTATACATATTTTAATGTAACTGATAGAAGGCGCCACATATGTCACATGTGTGGCATAAATTTATGCTTAACTTTATTTTTTATGCATTTAGGCATTTTATTGAATCTCAGACTCTAAATTAATAAGATTATCCAGTGTTGAATGATTTGTCCGGAATCCGCTTTATTCCGTGGCAAGTAATTTATTATTTTCTAAAAACCACATTAATTTGTTGGATATGATTTTCTCGAGAACTTTACACATTACACAAGTTAGAGAAATAGGTCTATATGAATGTGAAAGAGATTTTGGTTGATTTTGTTTACAAATAGTGATGACGATAGATGCACTCCAAATTTTTGGAAACTTGCTATATCTCCATATATTATTATAGATATTCAGCAAGTGTTTCTTTGCAGATGAAGAAAGTTTTTGAAGAAATATTGCAGGGATGTTTTCAGGACCAGGAGAAGAGTTTTTCGTATTATTTAGTGAGTATTCTAATTTATCCATGGTTATGGGATAATTTAAAGGAGAAAGGTCATTAGGCGGTATATCAATACCTTTGGATTCCTCTCTTTCTTTTTTAATAAAAAAATGTGGAGGAAGAACATCATCGCTCGAGAATCTAATAAACCATTTGGGATGGTCTATCCCTGTCTTATCCCAGTTGTTATGTCAATGGAGTCTCTGCATGGGTCTTGCAACTTTACTTCAGTATTAGTTTTGTGACAGCCATGAGGATTTATCTATATATATATATATATATATATATATATATATATATATATATATATATATATATATATATATGTATATATATATATATATATATATATATATATAATGGCTATACACCCCAGGGTGGGGTTAAACCGCGAATGCTTTCTAGATCCTATTTCTTGAGTGGATCAGTCTGTTTTGTTTATCTGATCTTCTTAACAATATCTCTCCATTTTTTCCTGTCTCTAGTTTTTCCTTTCCATTCTCTGACTCCTGCCCTTTGGATGTCTTCTTTAACTTTTTGCAGCCACTTTGATCTCGGTCTTCCCTTTCTCTTTCTTTCTCCTGGATTCCATTCTATCATTGCGTATGTTACTGAGTCATTGCCTGCTCGCCAAATGTGACCTAACCATCTAACTCTGCATTGCTTTATTTTAGTTACGATGTCTTCCTTAAGTTCTTCCTTAATCTCTGCATTTGTTCTGCTTCTATGTTCATTTTGCTCTGTTCGGATTGCTCCTAGTATGGTTTTCATAATCTTTCTCTCTGCTATTCTTAAGTCTTCTTCATCTTTTTTAACCATCGTCATTGTTTCTCCTTCATATAATAATATTGGCCTAATTATGGTGTTATAAATGTTCATCTTAGTTTTCTTAGTCAGTGTTTTGCTTTTAAGTAATCTTTTGTTTGCAAAATAAGGTTTATTCGCTGCTAATATTTTTTCTTTTATTTCGGATTTCCTCGCTCCGGATTTGCTTATTGTAACTCCTAGCTATTTGAAGTATTCTACTTCTTCAAACTCAGAACTTCCTATTTTGATTTTTTCCCTAATCTTAATATTTTTGTCTTTTCTTGATTTAATCTTAGCCCCATTACCCCCCCTTCTCTCTTATTTCTTCTAGCATTTCTTTCGTTATTTTCGTAAATTTATTTAAATTTTTAAATTTTTAAGTGCTATCATTAATCCGTTCCTTTTAATTGAATCAAATGCCTGTTTGAAGTCTATGAATAAAATTTCCAATTCTAATTTATACTCGTTTGCTTTTTCCATTATTTGTTTTATTGTGTGTATTGCATCTATTGCAGATCTTGCTTCTGTGAATCCACATTCGTACTGTCCTACTGTCTTCTTTGTGATCTTTGATAACCTCTTTTTATTATTGATGTCAATATTTTATATGTTGTATTTGGTAACGCTACTCCTCTATAATTTTTACAGATTTGTTGGTCTCCCTTTTTATGTACTGTTATGATCTGCCCTACCTCCCAAGCATTTTCTCTTCTTTCCATATATTTTTTAATAGTGCCAGTATTTTTTCTCTTAGTTCCCTTCCTCCGCATTTTATTAGCTCCATATTAATTCCATCTTTACCAGGGGCTTTTCCATTTTTGCTTCTCTGTATTACTTCATCCAATTCCTCTAATGTTGGTTCTTTTGAAATTTCGATGTCTACTTCATCTACTTCATCTGCTTCTTCTTCGTGCACCGTTTCCTCCTCGTTATGCATTTCTTCTCCTGTTTTTTCCTCCGTCAAGAGGTCTCTGTAGTAATCTCTCCATACTTGCTTGTATTCTTGGTCCTCTATTATCACTGTTCCCTCTCTATTTTTTATTTCGTTTGTTTTGCCCTTGTATTTTTTGTTTCGTTCTTTAATCTTTTTGTAAAAACTTTCCGTATTTTTGTTTGTTCTTTCCTGCTCTATTTCCTGCAACTTTACTTCAGTATTAGTTTTGTAACAGCCATGAGGATTTTTCACTGTTTAATTGGTTCATTTTTATCATTTTTTTTTAAGCTCATTTTCCATTTCTCGGATATTCTTGACAATTTCAAGATTATATTAAACCTTATTGTCAATTATGTTGCATTTGCTGTGGTCCGCAATTTTTTAATTCCGTGGGCTTTCCATTCAATTTTGATAATACGTTTCGCTTCTATCAACACTTTCATTTGCGTTCATTGTATTTATAATTATTTTATCAGCTTTATTAGTCAGTACTTTAATGCTTTATTATAACATAATATTCTGACGCGTCTACGTTTTATTGTCACTCAGAGACAAAGTTTTCAACCAACACATCGCTTTGTCGTTCTGGTATTCAAAGATAGAATTGATGTTGGCGTCAACATTTTAATGACTTTTAATAGAGTTGTTGGCTGCCTATAGGATCTACTACCTCACAACTAGTGAGACCGCACTAAAATTGGAAAAAATATTTATGAATAAATAAATAGTGAATTATTTCTTCATAAAGCCGTAGTTTTTATTGATTTGTTTAGAAAGACAAAGCTACTACTGGTGTTGCTATTAAAAATATAATATTTCAACAATAACATTGACGAAGATAACTTCGCCCCAAGCACGCGCTACCCACGAGAATACCATAAACGGCAAGTGTGAATGACAAACAAAGTGCCGTGTCAAACATTAAAAGACCTTTTTATAGGAAGTAAAATAGCAATAAAAATTAAAAAATAATTACACTGTCCTAAAAATTAAACTACGATTTGTAAAAAGCCAACTACCCATTCATAAAACAATAACGCGTAACGAGTAAGTAAAAAGGTTTTTATGGTCCCCATTGAGGATCACGTGATTGATATCTGTTTAATTTTATTGGGGTATTTCGGGCCACAACGACTATAAGGAAAAAATGGCCATATACCATTCCAAAACCACTGTAGTTCACACACCTGCTTTGTCCATAAAAACATTTTAGTTACGACTTTATGATCGATTTGGCAGTAAAAGTAGTTGAGGTGTTTATATTCTTAACAAATTACGACCTCCTCGTAATATCCATCTTCATAGGCGTTTACTGGGACATCATTATCAACTAGTGAGTTGGTAATGGAGCTATTGGCTTTGTAATCCTCGTGACAGACTTTATTTTTAATTTATTAGGACTATAAAATGTGCACAAAACTTTAATGACCATTATATAACTAAAAATGGGTTTATAAGGCTTTTTTAGGTAAATATTTGTTGTTTATATAGAATTATCGTGATTTGGAGATAATGCGAAAATTAAATAGCTTGGTACTGTTGTGAAACTATTGTCCTGTTGCATTTTAATATTATTTACTATCTTTAATTTTAGTTTCATTTGAAAATACGTTTATTTTGTCTTTTCGTTTTCCACTTCGGAAATAGTTATAAATTAAACAAATTATTTTGTCGTGTAATACAAAAAATTCTTTTAATGATTTTATTTTATCTGCCTCATTCATATTGACAATTTAGACGTATATTATACATTTAAAAGTAGATCATAAGGTGATGTTAGGTGGGGAGTGGGATTCTCGAGAAATAAGGGTTCATTTCGTAATAACTTCACTGTAAATAGGTTGCAACGCACAGGTTGAGGTAAATAATGATAAAACACATTCCTTGATGCGGTGGAATCCGATTGAAATAAAACAATAGACTACATTATTAAAAAAAACTACATTATTCAGTCCGATATGGAGGTACACACCACACGTTGATTGCTGAAGAGACAATGATATTGACGGATGTCGATATGACAGCCGTTGACAGCATCCTACGTCAAAATGGGTGGCAGGGTTGCCAAGTATAATTATTGTTACAAGATGAGTTTGTCAATATTTTTGAGGTGCATTTCTAGGACAATTTAATTGTAATAATTCTAGTAATTTATTGGAGTTAGGATAGTTAGTTCATGTAATTACATAAATTACATGAACTAATAAACCGGCATTAAACAAAAACACAACGAGAATGTTAAAAACGAAAAGGGAGAACTGATGATCAACTTCTGCACGAATAACGAACTAAGAATAAACAACACATTTTTTGACCACAAAGACCAACACAAATATATATTTAATAACACCCGTGGACAAAGATCTATGATAGATTATGTCATAACCAACAGAGATATACATTCATCGAAAATAATCGACGTAACATACCTCAACTCAGTAGATGTAGAAAGCGACCATAGCCTAGTATTATGCAAAATAAGAATCATCCTGAAATACTTCCCACCCCAGAGAGCGGCGACAACACAAACAAAAATTAAAGTTGAATTACTAAATACGGAATCCACGGAATACTTATACAGCAAAAGAATATCAGAGAAAATCGCTGGGAATAAAATATTAGAAAACGATAACATAGGGGAAAGCTGGGAAAAACTAAAAAATAACATTAACGCATCAACAGAATCACTTAGAAAGAGGAAAGTAACGAACACTAACATATCAAAAAAGAAAACACCACGGTTTAGAGAGGAATGAAGACAAAATGTGAAGAAAAGAAGAAAGCCTTTTTACAATACAGAACACAACCAATACAACAGGCATACAACCACTATAAACGAATCAGAAATGAAACGAATACTCTAGTTAGACAAATAAAAAAGGAACACTGGCAGAGTTTCTGAAAACAGATGGAACACGACTTATACGAAACACAAAAAGAAATATAGAGAATGACCAGAGGACAAAGAAAAGAGATGACTGAACTAATAAAAACGAAACACATTCAGAAGGAAACATGGGTACACTACTTTCGATTCCTATTTCCTAAATGTGACGATAATGAACTACCAACACCAGAGGTGACGACAAACGAAGAAATATATTTTGAGGAGAAAGAGGTAAAGGGAGTATTAAGGAAATTAAAAAATAGAAGATCACCAGGAGAGAACAGAATACCGAACGAATTCCTAAAGTACGGAGGACCAGATCTGACCAAACAACTATTAAGACTAATCCAAAAAATAATAAAACAAAACAGAATTCCTCAAGAATGGAGATCAAGCATCCTAATACCTCCCTTCAAAAAGAGAGACAAATCGGACCCGGAAAATTACAGAGGAGTAAATTTATTAATCACAACACTAAAATTAACAACCAAAGTGATAACAAATACACTGAATGAAATTATAACACTAGCAGAAGAACAACAAGGTTTTAGATCGGGAAGATCATGCACCGACGCTATATTTATAATAAGGCAAGAGAAAACATTAGAATACAACAAACTGACATATCATCGTTTCGTGGACCTTAAGAAGGCATTTAACGGGATCAAATTAAAAGAATGTCTTTTAATCCACTTACTGTACGCAATAGAGTCTAGAGCAATACCTCTAGGAATAATCAAAATGATCGAAAATATCTACCAAAACAACACAATAAAAGTAAAAGTAGAAGAAGAACTAACCGACCCTATTGAAGCTAGCAATGGGATAAGACAGAGAGATTCCCTGAGTCCTCTATTGTTCTACCTGATTATGGATGAAATAATAACAAAAGTAAAAATTAAAAAAGGATACCAAATGGGAGAAAAACAACTTAAAATAATCTGCTATGCAATACTACTCTCTCAAAGTGAAGATGATTTACAACGTATGCTGTACCAATTTAATATATCCGCTAGAAAAGTTAACATGTTAATTTCCCCAAAAAAGACAAAATGCATGGTTACAACAGCAAATTTACTAAGATGTAAATTGGAGATGGAAGAAGAACAAGTGATGGAGTTTAAATATCTAGGTATCACATTATCTAGCTAAGGAAAGCTCGAAACTGAAGTGGAAGATCAAGTGAATAGAACAAACAGAGCCGCAGGCTGTCTAAATGAAACAATATGGAGAAATAAAAATATCGGGAAAGAAACGAAAGGCAGAATTTACAAAACAGTCATCAGAACAATAATGATATACCCGGCAGAAACAAGACCTGACACAGAGAGGGCAAAAAGGATGTTAGAAACAGCAGAGATAAAATTATTACATAAAATTATTTTGAGCATATCCGTCAAAAATTATAGCATTTTATTTGTATTTAAAGAGACAGCATCACTCAATCATGAGAGTAAAATTCTTTCGTTAGTAATTCTGTTGTAGGTAAATCATGAGGAGAGAACAGAAAAAAAAGCTCATGATACTATCCTCACGTGTTAATTATTTGGTCTTACGTTTAGCTTACTCCAAACATTAACATCTGCCAAATTCTCTATTTTTGGTATAAAATTAATGTCCACTTATTCTAACATTTATTGGTCTTGATGTTTTATTTAAATAAAAGTTTTCTCACTCAGAACATAATTTATATACGAACTGTTTAAAGAAAACAACGTTTTTGTTCTTTAAAGTTTTATCGAAAGTAATGAAAAGGAACAATTTTCCTTTGATATTTATTATCTCAAAGGAAAATTGTTCATTTCATATTGAAAAGGGAGGGTTTTAATTTGATCTTCTTTTTGTTGAAACAAAAGCCATTCTAAGGACTTCAATAGGGAGTATTCACTCCTCTGGTAGTGATAACAGCTCGCAAACGAACGAGGCATACTTTAGATCACATTCTGCGGAATATTGTTCCATTGAATCTCTACCATCTCTACCATACGTATCCCTCTCGCCTGGACGTTTTGTGGAGCATCTCTATCCAATGGTCCATCATAATAGTGGGAGTTGTAAATGAATTTTTTAACAATTGGATAGGGATGCTTCACAAAACTTTACATATCAAAGATTGCCTTTCGTTGATAATCTAACAAATAAGATTACAGCTCTCTTTAAACCATACAATAATATTGAATTGGTAGATGCAGCGGTATTATTAACAAAAAATCTATTTTCTCGTGTTAAAGATAAGACACCAATAATGTATACTACTAATACAGTCTATAAAATACCGTGGGTTAGGTATTTTATAGAGGTTTCGATGGTTGCTATATTGGACAGACAAGCCAATAGTTAAAATAACGTATTACCCAGCACAAAAGTGACTGTCATAAAGATAAAAATACATTCGCTGTTGTCGAACACTCTATCAACACAGGTCACAAATTTGACTATACCAATGTTGAAATCCTACAAACAGTACCTAATTATAAAAAAGGCAGTTTCTAGAAATGTGTTGTAGTACTAACACAAAAAATGTGATAAATTACAAAGCAGATACGAATTAATACCTTACCTATTTTATATATACCATACATATTTTATATATAGGAATATAAAGAAACTCTTCTCTTTTTCTCCTTCTCTTCTCTATTTCACTATACACTTTTTGTTGTTTTATGTGTATTTTAACTTATTTTAAAAATTGTCAGTTTAATTTTGAAAGTGTAAAATTGTGATATTGTCTGTCAGTACTGTTGTAATTATGCTGGGCTGCTGTCTGGGGTAGCTTTACTGCACATCTAAAAATGTGGAAATGTTCTTAACGGGAAAGTTAGAGAATAACCAGAGATATGAAAAACTGATGATATGATTGTATGCCAAACTGTTAGTGATGTTATGTTTATTAAAGTGTTTTTTAATATTATAGAATTATATTTACAAATGTGTGTTCTTTATTTATTAATAATTTTTTCAAGGACGGTATTGTAATATGGCTAGTTGAATAGTGTTCAATCACAAATTAGTCCATTAACTTGTAATCGCACATTAATCTTAATTTCCCGAATTTTTATAGTTTCACCGTGTATAATTGTAAAACATATCGATTAGTAGCTTAATTACAGTTTGTTCTACTTCCTGCAAACTATAGATTGCCTTAATAGGTGTTGAGGAAATGATTGCAATCATTTCCTTGGTTCAAATTATATTTTTCAGCTTTCAAAAGTCAAAGGTTTTTTTTCTATTCAGAGGGCGATACACTTATTTGATGAATCGAAGCATTTTAGTGAGATTATAAATATAGCTTCGGGACTAGTTTGGGGCGCAGTCTATTATAAATTTTTACCTAAACAACAACTTTAGTGTAATAATTTAGTAGCTGCCAATAAAACTATATTTTACGCCAAGACTTCCACATTTTATTTTATCATCGTCGATCAAGAAGAAACGGACACAGGGCATTAGAAACAATTCGAAATTATAAATACATTTGAATTGTTCAAGTGGATAGTATGTGGATTTGTAAAAAAAATACCAGTGGAGCTCCAAAATTTAGTTTTGGTGGTTAATAAGAAATTGTGAGGTTAATTGACTCACTAGGTAATTACTGGCGAAATGCTATTGAGCAGTTTACACCACGAGACAACGACTTTTAACAGATTTACTTGTTATTTTATATATTTTAAGTAATGTATTGTTCGCAATAGTGGACGCATTGCTCCTGTAGTGATACTTTACTCCCAAGTTATCATGCTTCTTTTCTTATTTGGCTGCACCGTACTGAAGACGACCAATAGTCAGATGTACGTATATAAGGTTGTCTTCCATCTTATACACATACTTAATTATATTTTTTTTTATTGTTGCGAGCTATGCCGATATTTACTTTATTTTACTATTAACTCGCATTAACCTTTTCTTATATGTATATATATATATATATATATATATATATATATATATATATATATATATATATACATATATAGTAATGTGTTAGTAAGGTAAAAAATATTTTCTGTTTTATATGTGCCATCAAGACACACCGCAGAAAATAGATGCGCGTTCACAACACACATGTCGAATTGCCGACCTGGCCCCAGTCACAGTCACATGAAGGTGCATCCCGAAATTTATGATCGAACTCGTTCGAACTGCATATATTCATCGGTTAAACCCCTTCCTTTTATAAAGCCCGCTTCGCGCTTCTCTGAAAGTTATCTTAATAAATGGAACTGACAGCAAAGGAAAGATATTATTAGACGGAGACAGAAATGATAAATGCACGTCGTCAGTTTTAGTTACGGGGACCGTATTAGAAATTTAATTAAAGAGTTGAGGATTTGGAAGAATTAAATTAGTGGCTATTACGATGGAAAATGGAAGATGTGTTAAGTACACCTGCTGCGCCAGCGGTTATTTTTTCTTGGTTGTCTGAGAAGCAAGTGTCTTTGTCTATAGACAATATTAATATAAATGTCAATAATAATATAGAAAATTATTGTGACAAAATTTTCAGTTTTCTGTTGAATAAATGTTCTTAACTATTACTAAGAAATTATTACTATGGGGAGTTTTTTATGCGGAATTAATGGGGAATAATGTGTTTGAAATAGCTTCTCCTACTTAAATGTCAACCTTACCTTCACTAGTGGTTACAAATGAGGCTCTGACCACCGAATATCAGCGGTATAACTGTAAAAACTAGGATTAAGGAAATGTAGAGAGGTTTCTGTTTATATTTCTGGCCTAACAATGGAAAAACAAGTATTTATGGTCAAACATGGCTTTATTGCTTTTCAAAATATTCTCCATAAAAATCAATACGCTTTCGCATGTCGTTTGAACAAATTTTCAAACTACTTTTTCCACTCAGATTGAGGTAACTTGAAGACATGGGTTTTGAACGCTTCAACCGCTTCTTTGGGCGTCGAAAATCGTTGACCGCGCAATTTTTTTGATATGCGGGAATAAAAATAGGTCATTGGGTGCCAAATCAGAACTATATGGCGGATGAGCTTGCATTGCTATGGTGAAGAATGATTTATATGTTCTTATTTTTTTCCGAATTTCACTGAAAGCTTCTGGCAAATAAATGGTTGTATACCATTTAGAATTGACCATCTTACGTTCTTGTTACGGCACTGTAGCTACATGATTATTTATACCAAAGAAACAAGCGACCATTTGTTTCGATTTGTTTCTTCCACGAACAACTTTTTTTGGGTTTGGTTCATCTTAGAACAACCATACAGTCGATCGCTGTATTTTTTTTGACCTCATATTCATAGATCCATGTATCGTCATCTGCGTAGATGTTATACACAGCAGTTAATGCACCGAGATCTCATTTCTTTAACATTTCCTTGAATCAAATGACACAAGACTATTTTTGACCTTTTGTCAGATTATGTGGGAGTCGACGTAAACAAATGCTTGTAGTCTAACGTCTCAATCGCTCATGACCAAGGACACCTTAATCTGACGGTATGTCACATGACGATTTTGCTCTATCAGTTCATGCTCAGCATTGATGGTTTCTGGTTTAACAGCCAACCTTCACTGAATTCGTTATGGAGAGAGCACCGACCACGACTGAATTCATTGTACCAATTTTTTACGGTGCTAAAGGATGGTGCTTGATTCCCGTATAATGATTTAGGTTAATCCATGCACTTTTGTCTAGATAATCCACATAGATTTAACTGGCCCAAAAAAATTCAGGAATAGTTCAACTCTTCAATGTCAAATACCTATGCAAACTCTTTTAATAACATATACAATAGTAGAAAAATACCATCACATTGGCTGAAGAAAACTTTCTTAACAATTTACAATTTATTCATTGTAATTCATATGCGAATTTATAACTACTGTAGAGAGAAAACGGGAGACACTCAGTTTGGTTGCAAAAACGGTTTAGGAACACGAGAGGTACTTTGGCAGTTATTGGTACAAAATGCTATGGCCAGAGGAAGGATAGGAAGCTTTGGACAATATAAGACATGATGTGTTCTTACGGGGGTAAGGGAGATTGATTTTCAATAGTCTATATACACAACAAGTAGAAATAGAGAAGAGGTAATAAATAATATTAATTCAGTGGGAGAGGATAGGAATCAAATGATTCCTATCATTTGAGATGTGGTGCTATAGAAGGATTTTAAAAATACCATGGACCCAACGAGTTACAAATGCAGAAGTGTTAAGAAGGCTACAAAAGGATTGCGAGGTCATAAAGCACATCAAAACAAGAAAGCTGGAATATTTAGGCCACATTACCAGAGGTGCGAAATATGAGATATTAAGGCTCATAATGCAAGGTAAAATCAAGGGTAAAAGATATATAGGAAGACGAAGGATTTCCTGGCTGAGAAACCTGCCAGAAACCAAAAGATAGTGGTATAGTTGCAGCTCAGTAGATCTTTTTAGAGCAGCCGCCAATAAGGTACGGATAGCTGTGATGATAGCCAACCTCCGATAGGAGAAGGAACTACAAGAAGAAGAAGGTGGGAGAGGAATATGGTTTCAATATTAATAACACAAAAACAAAATTAATGATAAAAATCAGCAGACAATCAGCAAAGTTGAAAATATCCAACCAACTTATAGACAGAGTTGAAAAATTTAAATATCTTGGGGTTATCTTAAACAGTAAATGGGACTGCGACAAAGAAGTGAAGTTTACCAAATTCAATAACTACCTCTGTCAGCGCGAAACTCCTTTGGGTTTCCGTATTTGCATCCTAAAGTGCTACATATGGCCAATAAAAATGTTCGGTTGCGAGACCTGGTCACTTAAAGTAAGATCGCTAAACTCTATGGAAGCGTTCGAAATTTGGTATCTCAGAAGATTGCTAAAAATTTCATGGGTCGGCCATATTACCAATGAAAAGGTCTTAAGAAGAGCTAATACTCAAAGAGTGCTTCTTAACATTGTTAACCAGCAAAAGGTCTCACATCTAGGCTATATTTTGGTAGACGACAGATATAATCTTTTAAAAATCATTTTAATGAGTAGAAATGAAGATCGAAGAGGACCAGGTTACAAACGACAGTCATGGTGTAGAGAAACTGGTGCGACGTGCCTAATATTAACACAATAATCATAATAATATTACAAGAAGATTAGAAGAAGGCTCCATATGGATCTAACCACCATGGACACCCACACGCAGCATAGCGTACGACACCAGAAGGAAAAAGAAATTATAGTTATTATAGATTATAGATATAATTAACCTTTACGTAGGTTCATATTCTGAAGTTGTTATCACAAAAATCTCAGATAATTGAGATATATTTTCTTAAATGATGTATTATTTAAGCTTAACAGGTAACTCACTAATTTAGATTGTGAAAATTTTCATATTCCAATATTAAATGGAATGACAAAAGTGAAAGAGTGTAGCCTCTTTTGATGTTAAAAGACTAAAACATAAGATTACCAAGTTGAACATTTAATGAGAGTGTACGCTTGCCCAAGATAGTGAAGATACCCGAGTTCTGGGTGCGCAGTGGTTAAATTCGAAAGCTTCGCATAATTTGCTGGTTACTTTTATGTAGTGCTGTAACGTAGAAATATAAGTATTAAGCATTAGTACAAGTATAAGTATATAACAAGGAGAGATTAGTCAAACAAGTACTTAAGTACAGACCACGAGGAAGAAAAGGCGGTGGAGAAGAGTGGGTGGGTCCAGAAGAAGATGGCTATAAAGAAGAAGGAATAGGCTACAAGCCTAATCCTTAAAGTGCAAACGAAGAAGAAGAAGTATGAAGGATAAACACGAAGAATGAATATTTTAGATTTTCAAAGTAATATAAAACATAAACCTCCAGAGAGGTATAACCTTCTACACCTCATAATACAGGGTAAGATCGCCGGAAGGAGATGCCCAGGCCTAAGAACCTCCTGGCTCCGAAATCTCCGAGATTGGTATCCAGAAACCGCCGCTAATTTATTTATAGCCGCCGTAAACAAAGTTATTATTGCCAATATCATCGCCAAAGTTCTATAATCGGACAGGGTACACAAAAAAAGAACAATGTATATTCCTGTATAAGAATCGGTATTTTTTTACGATGGTACCTACATAACAGACTGTTCTGCTTTAGTTTTTATTTTAATATAAAATTAAGCATACGCTCTTTTTTTTTAAATACTTTTAATATGCACCAAGAACCAAACTAAAGTTTCACAAGAATTTTTATAGTTTATTACAAATACAAATAAATTAATATCTATTAAATTAAATAGGTATATAATTTTTTTCCGATAACAAAATGTATGATTATTTAGGAAAACATAACCTCAAATATTTCTCTTAATATATATCCTACGATCGTACACACATATCTTATTATTTCGTAGATGAAAATAAGTTTTAAAAAGAGTTTCAATATGTCTCGTGTAATACGTATCACTGTGTGATATTGATTTAGTAATACGGCATTGGTTTATTATTGATTGGGCTGGGACGACTTTTTCTTTAGAATCATTTCTAGGATCTAGATATATTCGAGGGCGCAAGTCTTCAAAAATGTTTTTAAACACATATACGTACAATCTCAAATACAATCATAATAACGATACAATAAATACTGCTATACTATTATAACAAACGGTTTTAAAGACATGAAACCGAGAGAGCCTATGTCTATATCAAATATCAAAGCGTTTTGCATTCTCTCTGTATAATAAAGATCTTTTAAAATCCCCTATTAATTTGCAATAAATTTTTAGGCGAACCGAACAAAAATTCGCTGGCTAGGAGCTCCGCAATTAAGAAATGTTCAAGTAGAAAAACGTCATCACCAGCGTGCTTCTTGGGTGGCCTGAGCGATGGAATATGAGTGTCGTTGAAGGAAAGAACTGGTTGATGGTAGGTAATTATGCTTATGAGACTGGTTATTGGTTAATCGGTTATATGCGAAGGTTGTCCGCTGTAAATGCTTCGAATTATTCAGGTAACGTTTTCCTTTAGTTGAAAAATATTTAATGAACATGTCGTTTTTTTAAGATAAGCGGTAAATGATAATTAATGTTTTAAATTTAGATAATGGAGAATAATTCATAAGAAATATGTCGGAAATATTAACGAATTACCATATAGAAAGAATACATTTTAAGTGAAGTAATTATTTAGAAATAGTAAATTTAAACGTGAAATTTAAGTGTTTGTGGTGAATAACTTAGCCAGTTTCACGCAATTTCCTTTCCTTCTGGACAAATTACATTTACATTGTAACTAAAACTTTTTAAGTTCAAAATATAACAATAAATAAAACAAAGTATTAATTTAATACCAAAACCATAATCAGTTATATAACACTACAGAATTTGTTAAAACTATTGTTATTATTTTAAACACAAACAAATTTGTACCTCTTCCAGTAACTTTTTGCTGAGTTGTACCTGTAAACGTCTTGTTTGTAATGTTTGTAACCAATTCTTGATTGGTATACCACTTTTGTTCAGTATATAATTTAATTAATATGGCATTAGGAAGGAGCTTTTTCTTGTTCTTCTTAAAGTGTCATCTCCGCAACGGAGGTTGGCAACTTCACAGTTGACATTACTGCAGCTTTCTGTTTTTGATGGTTTCTATTATTTCCGTACGGTTAGTGCTAGTAGGAAGCAACTAGTTCCGAAAAATTTACCACATACGATTTGTCATACAATACAATTTGTCAGACATTTTGGAGAGTTTGTGGAAAATGATCGTTTTATTCCACAACAAGTTCTCAATTGTGATAAAATTGTTCTTTCAAAATATATTTTAATGAGAAATAAACCCATAATATACATAAATAGCAATTGTTTTTAGGACACAAGTCAATGAAAGACAGATTTTTGATTTTGTTGATGATAATGGGGATTCTAAAATAATGCATTTTTATTTAAAAGGTCGGAAATCAGAGGGCATTTGAAAAACATAACATGACTTTCATCAGAATCAGCAATCAGGATAATAAACAACAAGGATCAACTAACTTACATATAGGTCAGTCAAAGCTTGGCAAAAAGTTTCCTATAAAATAATAAAACTGTGTCACTGTGTAACCACAAGTTGTAACTAATCCATAATATATACATATAAATTTTAATATGATTTTCATTAATCACTTTAAAAATTGCGTCTAAAAATCTTCGAAGGAGAAGCACTTTAAGAACTACGACTTCGAAGAATCTTAGAAGAGAATAATCATAATCCAATTGTTTATTTACATTGACAAATGCCGCTAAGCTTAATCAAATAGCCGACTGGGGTATTAGCAAAAATTATAAGAAGTAGAATAAAAACCTATGAAACAGAGATAATAGGAAAATGCCAGGAGACTGGTTTCGGACAGGGAAGAACAAAACCCGATCAAATGTGTATGCCAAAATGATTACAAAACAACAGTTATGAACAAAATAGGTTTGCATATGCTCTTTATTGATTTTAAACAGGCCTACATTTGACCAAACAAGATTATACGAAGCAATGAGATCACTAGGAATACCACAGAAAATAATACAATTATTATAGTTAAAATGACGCTGACTAATAGAGTCAATAAAGCTATGATAAAAAAAAGTCTTTAAAATCAAAAGAAATACAGTTAAGATTTGATTTCACGTATAGTGTCTCTGTATATTCACTTATACGTATATCATCCTAACAGGACTCACCAAAGCGACTGTTACATAAGCTTTAAACGTAAAAAAATATTTCCCGTCGAAAAGAAGTACCAATAAAAAATGGCTTGGGTATGGACGTTATAATAACATTTGATAATATATCACGAAATAAAATCCGATTCTATTAACGAAACCAAAATCCAGATTTTTGCTCTTTAATCTGTACCTTCTAAGAATTGCAAGGCAAAACAGACGATGCTCAAAGATGTAAAGAGAGGAAATGGAAAATTATGAGTACTAGAAACCAATTCGCCAAGGATATTTGCTTAGATGAGGAGATATGTTGTGGAATGCAACTTTTAGATTCCCCACTTTCTCGCTTAACATCTTTTAGCATCGTCTGTTTTGCCTTGCAATTCTTAGAATGCACAGATTAAAAAAAAAAACGCGTGTGGCAGTCCAGTGGGACTGCCGGTAGAAGTTATACTTCTATACACGTGTTCGCAGTAACAAATTTATATGGGAGTCAATCTGCATAATCACTACATATGTGATGCTATAGGTAAGCTAGAGCAGAAAGAGAAACAGAATTAGGTATATAGGTATATGGTGCATCGTTTGCTGTATATAAACAACATTTGACCTGTAATAGGAGTATAGTAAATGAAGGATTGAATCAATATTTTGATGAAAATGTATATTTTTATTTTCACATATGTATGAAAGAAGTTGAATCCAAAAAAAAATTTTATACACATACTATGCAGTAAAATTCATTGTTTATTTGGTTATTAATATAAAAATACAATATAATACACTGCAACATAATTCAATATAATAATACAATGCAATATTCATAAGTATTTAAAAATGACAATATACATAACTTACTTAAGCAGATGTTTAATTTGCCATGATAATATTATTAATAAAATAAAAATATTGTTTCGTGATACAACTGTCAATTTGTCTGACATTGACAGATACAAAATTTAATTGTTGTTTGTTGTGTATATAAGTACACATTTGAAATTTTCTGAGATATTTACAAGTTTTAATTTATAATTTAACATGCCTAACGAGGCTCAAGACAAATCTGAACAGAATGAAAAATTAATAATAATATTAATAAATATTACATATATTTACAAAAGGAATATTTTTATTCCCGACAGAGAAAGAGAGAGAAAATATATCTTCTGTCTCTCTCTTACCTATATCTTACATACGTAATGGTTTTGCTGATTCACTCCCGTACAAATTTACATAGTCGAAAGTGCGTATAGAAGTATAACTTCAAAAATATGGATTTTTATTTCGTCAATAGAAATCGGATTTCTACTTTCGTGATTGCTTAAAATAGGGAGATTCCCTTAACAAAGCACAACAGTGCATAGGTTTCAAAGATAAATTGGTGTTTCTAAAACTTTTAGGAATACAACTTCGAAAAATGTTCACAAAAGTTGAAGAAGCTAGAAAATACGGTTTGATTTTAAATTAAGAAGGAGGCCAAGAGGGAGAAATAGATAAACGGTTGTGGAAAGAAATCAAAGTAGTAGAATCATTAAACGCACTGTTAAAGAAAAAAACGTGTCTGAGGCAGCCAAGATTTGAACTTATGATACAATTTATATACAAGTGAAACTTAAACAATGACTCAGAACGAAGAAAATAGCTACAGATTTGGGAGAGAAAAATCTTAAGAATAGGACATGTTTTACAAATGCCAAAAGAAAGAAACGTCCTTATAGTTTTGCAAGCACGAGAACAAAGGAAGAAAATAATGATGAAGAAGATGTCTAGACTGACACAAAATAAATGGGAACAAGGAACGGGACAGAACAAGTAAAACATGGAACAAGTGGAACAATCTAGTCAATACTATCGAAGCCAAGGGTCTCTAATATATATATATATATATATATATATATATATATATATATATATATATATATACATTTTTATCATTTCTTAATTATCTACATTCTCTAGTATTTCGATCACACGGCAACTCATTTCAACCAATTTTAACCTCAAAATTGAATGACGAATAATGAAATTTGAACGCAGACAAAAACCTCCATTGGCTTACGTTAGTCATCTTATATGTGATTTTACGATTAGTGTTAAATTATTCATACACCTACATATAAAATTTTCCGAGTACTTCTACGAAAATGGGCGGATATTCATAACGTTCATTCCATTCCATTTCGTTTTGATTTCTCGGTTATATGTGGCCTGTTTAAAATTTTCCTTGTCTAATATTATTAACAGGCAGCGTGGCAATTATTTTGTTAAATAAATTATCAGGAAGTAAGCGTGTACTAATCTATTGGAGATATACGTATTGTTTTCACATATTTTATTAAAAAAGATGGCGAAAAACCTAATTATCCATGTCTGTCCGTGAACACAACTCCTCCGTTATTAGAACAGATAAAATAATGAATGAATTGTCAAATGAGAGCTTATAACCCAAAGATGGTATTGAAGGAAAGAAATTTTATCTCGGACTTCCGGTTCCAGAGTGGCAACCGGAAGTCACCGAAATAGTAGAAATGGTTACGATAAGTTTGGCAAAAATTACTCAAAATTAGTGAATTTGTGTATCAATTGTGTATCAATCGTCGCAAAATTACACAAAGAGTTCCAGTATTGACTTCCGGTTCTCCTCCCGGTCACGTTGGGTGAAAACCTAGGAGCTTGTCCAATTAGTCCAGGCGTGATCTGTTTTGAATTAAACATTTTCCATATGAGTCTATTTTTTTGCTGGTATCACTTAAATATGTACCTTAATAATCACGTCATGCACCAGTCTCAATAATTATTGTGCTTTATTTAGCATCTGATGAAAAGTGCTTTTCATCAGTTATAAAAGAAAAACCAGAACAACACATAGACCATTATAGCGAAGAACAAGCCGGATTCCGAAAAGCCAGATCATGTTTAGATAATATATTCATTATGAGACAGGTGATTGAAAAGAACAAAGAAAAAAACATTGAAACACATATGACTTTTATCGACTTAGAGAAAGCATACGATAGCGTGCCCAGTAAACAACTATAGGAAGCAATGAGAAGAGTGCGCGTTAGAGAGAAATGGGTGAATATAACACAAAGACTGTATAAATAAACACAAGTGCAAATAAAGTTAGGTAATGAAATAACAAAAACAATCACCGCAACAAAAGGCCTCAAACAGGGATGTGGTCTCTCACCTACACTTTTTAACATATATATAGATCAGGCTTTATAAAGATGGTATAGAAAATGCGGAACAATGGGCATACCAGTACAAGAGAATATATTACATTCACTACTTTTCGCAGATGATCAAGTCATTTTTGCACAAGACGGGGAGGATATGGAATATATGATAAGGAAATTAAAGAAAGAATATGAACTTTGGGGACTCAAGATAAATATGTGCAAGACCGAATACTTAGGTATTGGACCCGAGGTTCCAGATTTGAACTTAAGTTTAGAAGAAGAGACTATTAAGAGTTGTAAGGCTTTTAAGTGTTTAGGGTCAATGATTAGCCGAGATGGTACTTGTATGAAAGATATAGAAATAAAAATAGCACGGGAAAAACAAGCCACAAGAGCACTTCATGGAGTGATATATTCACTCTAACCAAAGAAAACAAAAAGAGGATCTTTCAAAGCATAGTGATGAATATTACCCTATATGGAGCGGAAGTATGGCCAATGACAACAACAATACGAAATAAAATAAGAACAGTTAAACTGGACTTTATGAGAAGATGTGTACAAATCACAAGAGCTGATAGAATAAGAACGGAGGAAATATGGAACAGAATGGAAGTAAAAGGCTCAATTACAAAAAAGTTGGAAAACAGAGCCCTGCAGTGGTACGGGCATGTACAAAGGATGCCACAGCATAGGTGGCCGAAAAGAATATTAAACTGGGACCCGCCGGGAAGAAGACGGAGAGGAAGACCTGCTACAAGATAGAAAACATATGTCGGAAATGCTATGATAGATAGAGACCTCAGAGAAGGTGACTGGGGGAATAGAGTGCTGTGGAGGACGAAAACGGCGAACTCATAATGGGAAAAGCCGAAGAAGAAGATTTTGCATCTGAAAAACATCAAAAATTTTTGCTTTTTGGGCCTATATTTTCGCCTATAACTGACTAGAGATATTGCTCCTACAAAAGGAATTATAGAAGAAGATAGAAGTTTTGTTTTTCAGTTATCATGTCAGAAATAATATTTAAATTATACTGCTAAAAGATTATTTTTCGAATAAAGTCAATTTCGTGTCAATTTATAAAAATCATTTTTATTTTATTCCATTTCTATACCAAGATCTATACCATTAAAAAAACACCCTTTAGTTCTTTTAAGTGAAATATGAAGGCTGTAAGTAATGTTTTTAATTCAATATGTCATAAAATTTTTAATTTTTAGATGGTCAAATATTATGTAGAATTAAAAAACGAAAGTTATACTCGGCATATTTTTTTTTGTAGAAACAAGATGTCTCGAGTTATAGCGAAAATATGGACGCAAAAAGCAAAAATTTTCGATTTTGTTAAATAAAAAATTTAGCACAAAGTTTGCGATTAGTGTATATCGTGATTAATGATTTTAGGTACATCCAGAAGTGATTCGAGCAAAAAAAAATAAACTCATATGGAAAATATCCATTATGGTCTACTTTTCGACAGATCCCTTCTGGACAAAATTGCTTGTTGGATATTTGTTTCGGTGCAAAATGTATCTGTTTTATATATCTTTCCGGTAATTCTAAACCTGAATAATAAATAATTAATAATATTTTAATAATGGCAATACCCGTATTCTTACTCTATGAAAAAGCAATCTAGATTTTAATATTTTCTTTTAGATTCTGCTCATCTAAATTTCATTTCACGTAACAACCAACTTTTGATAAATTTAATCCAGAATAATTTCCGGTTATACCGTTTTAGCTCAAACACGGACGGACGAAGAGAAACTCAATTTTCTCGGAAGTATATAAATAGCATGCCGGCTGATTTCCTTCGGCTCACAAAAGGTGAATTTAGAGAAAAAAGAAGGCATAAAGAAAAATGGCTCTCCAGGGTTGAAGTCGCTTATTCCCACTGGCGTTTTTTAATAAGAGCTGGGACCAAGATTACATGCGACACTGGTAATATAATTATACTAACGATATTTAAATTCTGATATTTCCCTCTCGGTTTCTTTTTTAAATTTTGTATCTCGGGTGGTAATCTCAAAGGGTGATTTTCACAAAAATACAGGGAAATATTTTTAAGGTACTATGATCTGGTTAAAAGCTTAATCTACGTCCTAAAATTACTAAAAATCCCACCAGTTTATTTTTTTTTCCATAGCAGTCAATGGATGCAGTTGAATCATACACCACTATATTAATTAAATCGGTCATTTCAGCAATAACATGAGTAAACTTTTGAAAATATTGAAATTTCTTCATAAATCCGTTTTTTATATGTCATCGCAGAAAGTGCGAGCAGAACAAACATCAGTCTCGACTTGCTGTAATAAACTGAAGCTTATATAAATACCTATTTCATTTTAAAACCACATGAGTTCATTTTAAAACCACATCGACTGATGTTGTTTCTGCGCAGAATTGTCATTTGTAAACAAAACGTTCGAGTTGGCTGCAATGAAAGCCACGAATAGTGATCTTAATTCCGAAAAAAAGTGAAAAGAGAAAGGGTAAAAAAGATTATTAAGATTAAGATTAAGATTATTAAGATTATTATTACTATAAAGAGAATTATAAGTCGGACATTATTAAGAAAGCGAAGCTGTTTGGGGAAGAATTTGATCATTATAAAGGTAATGTAACTGGAAGAAAACCAGGAGAAGACTAAGTTAGTTTTACTGTATATGTTTTTGTAGTTGTCGCTTGAAGAGCTTTGAAAAAGTTAATGCAGATGTATGGCGTACATATGTACTTGCAAGGGCTTATGTGAAAGTGTGAAGTAAAACAGATACGACCTCGAAATGACCTAGTTAGCATTAGTTACTCCATCACAGGCTCGGGTGGCAAAGTTATTGTTTACAAAAGCATCACTAGATAAACGTGGAAAAAATATGTCATGGAATGCTAATTCTGAAAATTTAGTACAACAGATTAAGACTAAGATTAATAAGTATCATATTGGGAGTTTTCCCACTAAGATTGCACATTACACACGAAAAGGGAAGCATTACTTAGACAAACAATTAAATGTGTGAATTATGTATGACCTATGTTGTGCAAAATTTCCTAATAATAATATTTCAGTGAAGTATAAATTTTATCTAAAGATTTTCCAGAAACATTTTTCTCTGTTTTTTAGACGTCCACACCTGCTGTGAATATGAAAATTGGAAATAAAAAATTACAGTGCATCTTTAAATTCTTCTTCTTCTTCTTCCGTCTTTTATGTAGGCTTAAAAGCCTGTTTCTTCTTCAATATTAGCCTAATAAATTGTTTAAATTATCGCACCATCTATTTCTTGGCCTGCCAATACTTCTGCGTCCATTTGATGACTTATTTCGTGCTATTCCTACTATCCAATCCTTTGCCATTGTACTAATGTGTTAGTTCCACTCCTGTTTCCGTTTTTTTACCCATCCATTTATGTCTTCTATATTGTATGCTCTTCTTATGTTTTTGCTTCTCTCCCTATCCAACAGACTTTTTACTGATATTCGTCGGAGTATTTTTATCTCTGTTGTTTCTAGTAGTCGTCTTGTTTTAGATGTATCAGGTCTTGTCTCCGCCATGTATGTTAATATAGGTCTAATTGCTTCTTTATAGATTCTTATTTTTGTATCTTGTCTTAGGTGTTTGTTCTTCCAGATTGTGTTATTAAGAGAACCAGCCGCTTTACTTGCTTTTAAGCTTTGTTGTCGTACTTCTTCTTCAACATCTTCGTAACTAGTTATATCTATTCCTAGATATCTAAACCTTGCTTCCTGCTTAATTATTTTCCCAACAATTTCGAGTTTACATCGTAGTGGTAATGTAGATGTTGTTATACATTTGTTTTTTTTTGCTGATATTATCATATTGTATTTCTCAGCTGTTGTATTAAAAATATATCTTTGGAGCTCGTCTTCTGTCTCGGCGATTAATGGGGCGTCGTCTGCATAACATAATATTTGCATTTCTTTCTTTCCCATTCTGTAACCATGACCTTTACGTACTGCTTGTATTATTTCGTCCATTATTATTGTAAAGAGCTTAACGACTCACCCTTTCTGCCTCCACTTTGTACTGGTATACACTGTGTTAGTTTTTTATTTATCTTTGCCTGTATTCGATTATGTAAGTAAATGTTTTCGATGGTTTGTATAATATTAATTGGTATGTTTCTTTTATACAGTAGGTGTAAGACGTCTTCGACTTGGATGCAATCGAAAGCCTTTGTCAGACCTATAAAACATAGATATGCTGGTTTATTGTACTCGATGGCCTTTTCTGTGATTTGTCTTAGTACAAATACGGCGTCTACGGGGGATCTTCCGGATCTGAATCCTTGTTGTTCATCTGATAAAGTTGTTAGTATACTGATTTCGTTGGTTAGGACATTTGTGGTAAGCTTAAGTGAGGTGTTTATTAGATTTATATTCTATAATTGTTGGGGTCTTCTTTTTCTCCTTTCTTGAACATCGGTATTATTATGCTGTTTCTCCATGCGTCTGGTATCTTGCAGTGCAATATTAGTTTTGTCATCTCTAGAGATATACTTTCTCCTCCTTGTTTTAGAAACTCGTTGGTTGTTCCGTCTGGTCCTGGTAACTTTATATTTTTGAGTGAATTTATGGCTATCTCTAATACCTGAAAACTGGTTTCGATTTCCTGTTTTAATTCAGGTACGTTATTGTGTTGATTATTATTTTCCTTTTTTTAAACAGTTCCGTCAGGTATCTTTCCCATTCGTTTGCTGGTATGTTATTGTATTCAATTCTGCCATTTCTTTTTGTTGGTTTCTTATGAATCTCCGTCTTTGTTTTTTTGTACCGTAGAATTCGCTTTCCATCCTTTTTGTAAACTGTTCCTAGTTTTCTCTTTTTGTTCTTCTTACCAACTGCTTTGTATTGCGTGTAGGTCTCTCGTTTCTCTTTACATTTCTTTTTTATTTCTTTTCTGAACCATGGTGTATTTTTGTTGTTTCTTTTGTTTAGTATGACTTTGCATTTTCCTAGATTGTTGCTGCTTTTTTAATGTTGTTTTTAATTTTCTCAAAGCTCGCGTTTACATCTTCGATGTCGTCTACTTGTTTTAGGTGTATCTTCTGTTCTAGCGTCCTTTGGAACATTTTTCTTTAAATGTGACAGCAAAACGTGTTGCCGTTGCGAAAAGATAAGTACATGAAAGACAGGCAAAGAAGTTCTACAATAAAATGACAGAAATTACATAGATATGCAAGACAGATGCAAAATCTTTAAATTTCACTTATTTCTGTGCAGTAAACTTCTCATTTCAACTAACCTACAACGTCTTTGGAATGTACAATATGCAAAACATCATGGGATGTCTTACACCTACCACGAGGGTCAAGCCAGAAAGAGTTTTAATGTATTTTCTACATTTTTTATGGATTATATCAAGTCTGAAGTGCCTACTGCTGTGAAACATCTTCACGTATTCTCTGACAGCTCTGCCGGTCAAAATCGGAATTATATCAAAGTGAAATTTCTTCTTTCGTTAGTAGAAATGAGAAGTTTTGATACTACAAACTACTTTCCACAACTTGACCATTCCTTTTTGCCGAACCCTAGAAACTTTGCGGCAATAAAAAGAGTCATAAAAAACTTTGACCGTTTTTATCATCCAAAAGAATATACAGAAATGATAGTAAATTTTATAGGACACAAAAAGTTTCTTGTTAAAATGGTGGAAACGTTGAATATTTTTGAATTTAAAAAGTGGTGGCCTAAAAATTACAAAAAATCATTTTTTTACCAACTTAATGGGTAGAAAACAAGAACGGAATAAAAAATCACTCCAGATTTCAATCTATTCCTTTTTTTTGTTCTCAAACCAACCAACAGTAACATAAAATATTAATGATTTTGTCACTAACAACTTTAAATTTAAAATAAGTACTAGAATTCCAATTTTACCAACAATCCTGGCCTATCAGAATGATAAAGTACCAAATAATAAAAAAATTGAAGATATATGCAACCTAATGGACTACATAACAGAGGAAAAAAGAGCATTCGTTGATATTTAATATGATAATGATGATGATGATAATAGTGTGTTTGGCATGGAAACTAGTCCATTTGCCACATATTTTTGAATAGACATTTGATAAATATAATAAAAATTATTTTTATTTAATTTTTTTTTACTCAAACAACATTAGTCACTTTTCTAAAAACCATAATATGACTTTTTAAAATTTTACAAAAAAATGGGCAATGCATCCATTTGTGAAATATTATTGTAAAAATTATTTTAAAGCATTTTTTCCTACAGCGCTTTAAAAACAGTTTTTTTTGTAATTAACTCAAAACTATAATTTCTGACTCATGTTGTTTCTGACTTGACCGATTCAATTGTACAATAAAAGCATAGAACAGATAGAATTGTTGATTTACATACGTCAAGTACATTTCCTTTTACATTTCTATGAGCTGTGGACCCTCATGGGGTTTGTCGCAATTGCATATCCGCCTTTGCACCTGTAAATTATTCTCCCGCCAAAAATACGAGTAATACACTTCACGTCACAGGTCTACTAAATAACTACCGTAATTTCAATGTAATAAAAGGGGAAATTTGCATACAACTTTGTTGCTTTACTTATTAATTCTTCCTTTCTAATTATTCTTAAGAGAGTAATGCTGCTCGGTTTAATTGGCTTAAGATTATGATAGATTGGCGGATGGAGGCATTTTATTATTTGGACGTTAAAAATAAATAAAAATAAATTGAACAGTATAGTCAGTTACAGTTGTAATAATTATACAGTATTAAGGAAAACAGTTCCTATAAAAACATAATTTACGAAGTATAAGAAGTAGAAGAGAAATAAGCGGTATATACCTGCAATTGCTGGAGTAAGCAATTATCATGGTCTATTTCGTAATCCGATTTTAATAAAACTAAAATAACGGTATACAAAAAACAGATCATTGTTGTACTCTATTCACTTAACTCAGCCTCAACTACCTAGTAAATTTAGTAATTAATTTTGTGCTATGTTGATCAAAGTTTGACTTCAACTGGAAGTGGCTGAAAGTTACTTATTTACAGGCCAGTGAAGAAAAAAAAGCTGAAAAAATCTTATACAGGTTTTTGAACGTTCTAAAAGATATATGACGAATAGCTGATGAAACTTCCTTGAAGACATAAAGCTGATTTTGCTTCGTTTTTTTAACAATTATAAAAGTGAAAAAATCATGTTTTTCCTATAAAACGTTTTTTATACTACTTAGAGAAAATTCTTTCAAATAAAAAGTTGTATATTTTTTTTTATTATTATATAATGACTTTGGCTTAACCAATTAGCCAGACTATTTAGTGGTAAGTTAATTTATCTTTTTTTTGAAAATTGAACAAATTATAAACGATCTAAATTTTATGATCCATTTTATAGACGGCATATACTGAGACGGAGTAAAAAGAGACAACCCTTTAAGTGATAGTACTCGTAAAATATCGTCTGCCTGAACTTTTTTTTTTAAATGTAACTTCAAGAAGAAGATCTGTGCTATTTTCACCCCTCGGGAAAATTTCGGGAGTGTTCCTCGTAACATTCAAGTGTCTTGGTTTGTTTATTTCTAGTGCATCTTAATTTTGATTTTAGTATAGTATTTTATTATTTTCGTTTTAAATACTAGCTTCAAATCACACTTTTTGGAGTATGTACTTATAGATACGAATACAATCAGATTTAAATACACTCCTTCCCATGTGATCGGTAAATTTATAATTAACAATAAATTTACATTGTTCTTCTGATTATACTTGGCCTTGATCTTATGAAATAGCTAAAGTATACACTTCTATATAAGCCATATTGTCCTTTCACTTGTTTTTACTGTTAATGCACCGCAATTTAAAGTTCATCATGGTCTTCTTGCAGCTTCTTCTGTTAAAATATTTGAAGTAAAATTTATGATGCTGACCAATTTTACGGTAAATGTTTATTCAGCTCGTCGGTGAAGAGTGACAGTACAATTTAGAATTTAATTAATTGGACGATGCACTAATTTATGGCTGAATGCTAATTATAGTCACCAATGACAGCTGTTAAACATAATCATTAATAGAGATTTCTAAGTGGTCGGCACAATTTATTAAAATAGGAAGTTTCTATTAATAGTTTGTGTTATTATAAAGGTCAGCTTGATTACTGTTTATTTAGTAGAGCGATATGAGAAAAATGCTAATAAGTGCAGCTGCAAATATAAATAAATAGATATGACATAATGACCAATTTTGATCTTACGTGAGGATATTTTAAATGGTGAATATTTTATTTGAAGTTAGTCGATTTATTCTTTAAATTAAGTAATTCAGAAAAGTGCAACGTGATAAAAATCAACACTTCGTCTTTAGTGTCGTCTTCTCAGTGGAGTTTGGCGATGAGTTCTTGTTTTTCTTTTTTATTTTGAGCTTTTCTTATTAGTACTTCATTTTCTGACGTTACAAGGTAGAAACGTCAGAAACCACGTATTTATTATGTCTGTAGTTAACGCTCTCCATGTATGCGATTTAAAATTTCTTCATGGGTCTAGTGGAAGTGCCGAATATTGTATATACATATGGCACCAAAATGGCCCCAATATTTCACTTACAAAGCAACTGAAGATTAAAACAAGACTATTGACAAACAAAAATAAATCAGTCCTACATCAGATTCTCGGACACATAGCTGGAAGAACAGAAAGCCAAGAAAAACTGGTCATCAAATATACATAGCGAGAAGAATAGAAAGCAAAGAAAAACTGATCATCAAATGTACATAGCGAAAAGAACAGAAAGCCGAGAAAAATTTATCATCAAATGCAAAATTACTGGTAAACGACGCTGACGTCGAAGAAGGAATCCCTCATTCTAAATGGATCACGTCATACGCAATATTGGCCATTGTCCGCGCGAAGCTTCTCCAGCAGCCCGATGACTTTAAAACCTTTTTTGCTTTATTGGTATAGACTAGGTGTCAATCAGTCAGTCACAAAATTGTTAGATTTATTGTAGTTGCATTTATCAAATAATATTAGTCGTAACTGCATATGTTTTTAGCGGCATTTATTTGTATATTTATATTTTGTTATAGTAATTTTTTACGTATTTAATAAAATTAAATCTTACAGGCCAATCTCCCTAAGCTGCTCTATGATCAAACTATTAGAAAAAATAATCAATACGTGACTAAAATGGTTTTTGAAAACTGACAAATTCTGGTTCCCGAAGAATTCGGCTTTTGCCCATCCAGAAGCACACTGAATAACATTATTGACATAAAAAGTCATATCCACGAAGCAATTGCTACCAAAGATAAATGTCTAGCAATTTATTTTGACACCAATAAAGCATTTGCTCTGCATGCCATAAAATCATCCTAAATAAACTGCAGCACTGTGGATTAAAAGGCAATATAATAAGTTTCATACGTAATTTTTAGGTACGCAAACCAAGAAATAATTCAATGGCACTCCACAAGGTTCCATTCTGAGCCTAACGTTATTGTAAAGAGTTGTAAATCAGTTGTAGCTAGATTTTACGCAGATGACATGATCGTATTTATCAAAGGAAAACAATTTAGCACTATGGCTCAAAGTCTTCAGCAATGCATCCTTTGAACGTTGGTCTATAGTCTATATTGTCTAAATACAATTTTTCTGCAAACAAAACAAATTCTGCATATTATTCTCAAAAAGAAACATAACAGAACTACAATTACCATCAATTTTTCTATACAACCGGAAACTGAACTATATTTCACATATAAAAATTCTGGGTATGATATTCGACGAACGTCTATCATGGAAAAATGATATTGAACGTCTAACTCTTTCATGCCAAAAGGGCTTAAATTTGTTAAGCTGCTTAGCAAATCAGTTTTATACTATACACAACACCGCATTGAGAATAATTCTAAGAGCTTACAGAAGGTTCTAGGCTTACATCAATTCCTGCTCACAAAACACTTTTGCAATCGTTTCAAATCTACTTTTCAAAATAGCACCTTTCACCACATTTTATTTTTATATTAGAATTCGCCGCTATATATCACCGTTAAATTTCCAAAATTTTCCCAGAACATGTAGTAAATGAACACAGCACTCCTCCGTAAATTATGCTAACACCCCATATAAACAACCAATTAATGCAATATAATAAATAATATGATACCAATCTACATCTTCCAATTCAAAATTATAAACATATAGTTTCGAATTACAAAAATTACACCTACATCTTTACTGATTCATCCAAGTTTTTCCAGGATCAGCAGTATTTATAAACAACGAAACCAAATATTTATTTAAGCTTCCTAGTTCATACAGTATCTTAAATGAAGAACTTTATGTCATATTACAAGCGTAAAATACATTTCCAAAACACTCTTTAATAATATCTGACTAAATTTACTGAGACTCATACAGTCAATATTCACGAACAACACTATAGCCATATTAATCAAAGAAATATTACACAGTCTTGGTCAAACAGAATCAAAAATAGTTTTCTTATTGGTTTTCTCTCACTCTGAAATTAATAGAAATGAAAACGCTGATCATTGGGTTTACACAGCTACGCAAATACCTTCATTGGCAGAATAATCAACCCCAGCCTCAGATAGAAAACAACTATTAAAATCGATGACTCTCAATTTTAGGAAAGAAAAATGGAAGACATCTACAAGCAAACTATGAGAGCTAAAAGAAAATAAAAGTAAACTAAGAGAGATAAAGAAAGATGTCCATGGAACCCACATTCAATCAATCAGATCTCACCAAGTTATCCTTATCAACAGATCTTACCAAATTATATCGTCTTCGGTTAGGACACTGCAAACTTACACATGAACATCTCTTTATGCATACCCCAGTATCAAAATACAGCCAGTGTAACATACCAATACCAATAAACATGTGCTAACAGAATGTAGTGAATTTGGCGCTTACAAACATTGGATACCTGGATATTTAAACAATATGAAAGACATTATTAAACTTCAAACCGACTTTTTTCCAATTCCTTAACAAATGTAACTTAGCAAGTAAGATATAATGTACCTAAATTCATACTTTTTACACATATTGTATTTTCTTTAACCCTTTAAAGACCTTCGTCGTTAATGAGGTTATTGTCTAAATAAAAAAAAGTTTTTGTTTGTTATAAGTACAAAATGCGGTAATAGAAGATAAACGATTGTATTAGAAATTTTATTATACCATTGCAGACTATACCTAGTTTTTTCACTAAATTTTTATTACATTTTCTTCTTTTTTTTATAGTGAACGTAGAAACATATTTTTTGTTATACCCACATAGGTTGACTTGGCTTGAAAATCAATCAACGAAATTGGAGCCTTAAATTAGATTAAATTAAGCGGAAAATCATATTGGGTAAGACATTTTATCTCCTGCATAGCCTGATTAATACGAACTACGCTATGAAAATATCATAAGTAATATTCATACAGAAAAACTTATATTAATTTGAAAGGCAATAATTGTGTAATAATTGAAGTAATAAATTAGTGGGTTTTACGTAAGTTGTGTTAGCAATTATAATAAATATTCTATTGCATTAAAAACTTAATCTTAATCAATATTGATTAAAAGTTTTTATTATAATAATTAAAAAAAATTAACGAATAATAGATGCATAGAACTCATCAGTTAATTATAATAGTTATGGTAATTTTAGGTAAGTTGTGAGATCGTATTAATATGCAGATTGTGTATGCTTATTTTGCAGGTTTGTCGGTTCAACCTCAAGGCTTCTTAGTTACGTATATGTACCGCAATTTTTGTTCAAAACTTAATTACCAATAATTGAATTTAAACTTTTTGTGTTCACTTTTGTAATGTTAATAAAACAGTACTACTAATAGAACCGAAACCCTTGAGGTTGTCGAATCCGTTTATCGCGAAATGTATGAGAGCACCGACGAAAGGTAAGATCAGCCCCTGCCCAAAATCACAAACCAGGGATCAGAAATAACTCCATACGAAATCAAAACGGTACTTTTAGAAATGAAAAATAACAAATCGCTGACAATGACGGAGTAGTGATCGAAGCGATCAAACTAAGTGGAAATAAAATTATCCAGGCTTTGGCCAAGTTTTTCACCCATCGCATCTACCAAGGAAAAACTCCCTCTCAATGGGAAAATGCAGAATGCAGTGATTATTTTATTACACAGGCAGGAGACATAACAAATCTAAAAAACTACCGTCCTATCAGTTTGCTTTTACACATATATAAACTTTTCACAAAGATTATCAAAAAAAAGACTGGACACTAAATTAGACTTCTATCAGCCTAAAGAACAAGCTGGATTTAGATCGGGATACACCACTAACGACCACTTACTAGTGATGAAGAACCTGAAAGAAAAGTCTGCAGAATACAACAAACCATTGGCACTGATATTTGTCGACTACGAGAATACATTCAATACCATAAGCTATCAGAAAATGTTAGAAACATTGACAGAATGCCGAATAGACCATCGCTACACTAACATAATCAAATATATTTACCAAAATGCCACAGCTAGCTTAAGACTATCTGAACAAGAAACAAATAAATTCTGTATATAGCGAGGAGTACTGCAAGGAGACACCGTCTCTCCAAAGCTATTCACGACGCATGGTATCAACATAAATGGAGAGCAGTTCAGTAATTTGAAATTTGTGGATGACATCGACCTTATAGCCGATCGTATGGATGATGCAACAATAATGTTTGAAAAATGATATCTTCCCGCTTCCTTGGAGATTGGACTAAAGATTAATATGAACAAGACGCAAATAATGACTAATCTGGTGCTAAATCGAAATATTGCTGCTGACGGAAGGGATATTGTGCAGACTACATCGTATAAATACTTAGGATATAAAATTTATGTCTATGGATATACCCATGTGCCTCAAAAGATAAATCTTTGACCAATATATGTTACCTGTACTCACTTATAGAGCGGAAACATTAACAATCACAAAAAATGGTGTTGATGATGATGATGATGATGATGATGTGTCATTTTGACTGACAATCTGTCATCAATGTATTCTCCTATTCTTAAATTTATCTATGTAAAAATGTGAGTTTGATTAACTACGTTATGAACGTAGTAATGTTGCAGTGGGATCTCGTACTATTAGCTATGCCTCTGAAACGTGGACTATCCGACCAGCAGATAGGAAAAGAACGGATGCACTTAAGATGTGGTTTTGGAGAAGAATGGTTCAAATTTCTCAGGCACCCAGGAGAACAAGTGCATCTGTTCTTTCGGAAGTTAACAATCCACAACACTCTTTCCAGTTCCATATATTCAAAAATATTAACATTCTTTGGACATATAACATGTGCGGATAATATGGAGTGACTATCATTCTAAGGAAAACTTAATAAAAAAAGAAGTAGACGGCGATCACCACCCCAATAGACTTTTAACAGTCGAGAAGTTATTAAACACGAACTTTGTTAATGCGCTACGTGCCATCCAAAATAGGGATATATGGAAAGACAGCGTAAAAAGAGCAATACGATCCCTGGAAAAACGCAACATTCATAATCACTACGCATGTGTTAAGCCAGATTTACAGTAGCTGGTGCCAGACTCAATGACACGCCAGTTCCTACTTAGTGAACTCAGTCGCTTGTTGTCTTGTCAGTGTCGTATTACTGTTACAAATATGTACACCAGCGACGGAAACGATGTATTTAGACGTGACTAAAACAGACGGCAAGGAGTTACAGGAGACGCCGACGAGGGCCATTGGCATGAAAAATAGACAAGCTCTATATTTGAGACAGCGTTGGCAGACAAGGCTGGACTGGCCCAAAAGTGTGTTGACATGATGTCACTGCGCAGTTGTGTTCGTGCGGCTAGCGGTACGTGTAAACCTGCCTTTAAGATATACCTATAGAATGAATAAGAAATTTTAGTTTTAAAAAGGATCTCTTACGTGTCTATAAATCAATTTCTTACAATTTATGTTCTTTCTCTAATCTCTGTGGAATAGTTAAACGGACTGCTGATTTCGTTGATTACATTTATAAATTTTCATTCATTTTCAGTACCGTATTTTCGAATATTTACTACTAGCATATTATTATTGCTTTTACCAAATAAAAAAACTTTTGTTTTTGATGAGTTGTTTGCGGTAGGCCCGTTTTTACTAGTTTCTTGTCCTACGGTTTCTGTCAAGATTTTAATTTAAACAACTTCTTCTCTGTGTGTTTTGCGTATACCTACGCTAAATCAAATAGGAGAGAGCACACAGTCCTGCCTCCTGTCTAGCTCCCGTTCCTACATTAATCTAGTTTGAGTTTCCTGACAATACGAAAATAATCGTATATGATTCTATATGTTTCGAATAATAGTTATAGTCCCTTTCATTTAGTCCTTCTTCACTAATAATTTCAATTAGCTTATCGTGCTGTACGCGATTGAATGCATTACGGCAGTGTAGAACCTATAGCTAACAAGTATTTTTCTAGTTTTCAATAAGTATTGCGTGTAGTTTAGATCTATAAATTGGTTGGTATTGCTTTAGTGGCTTCAGTTTGATGTAACTTATAATACTTGCCAATATTGTCCAAGTTTAATCGCAATGTGTTTGACCTGAGTACGGTCCTAATCTGCTAAAAGTTTTTACGAAAATGCCGTTGTGCGCAAAAAGTTACGTTGATAAATGGCTGGTGTATTTATTTTGGTCTTGAATAGTCTAATAACATACAAATTGTGCTTAATATATGCATCTTGAGACTAATATTAAATACTGTATGTTGGAGAATAAACATAAACTGTTTATTTTTACTCTTCAATATTAATAGTGTATCAGATTCGATCTAAGGACGTATTTACCTTTTAGATATTGACATAGAGACTGTTTTCTTGAAGACAAACAATTTCTACGCTTATTTCGATATAAATATAATTACTTCGCACTCTTTCCCTTATTCGCTCCGTGCGTGACCATGGTAGGGGTACTTTGAAACGATGCCAGCGTGCGTAGCGGCGAAATGTGACAAAATTGGACCTACCTTTTTACGCATAAATTTTATCAAAAATGTGTGCAAATACATATTGCGTATTTAATTGTGATAATAATAGCAAAAATAGTAAGTGTAGTTTTTATAGGTTCCCAAAGATTACATATAAATTAGAGAAAAGAAAAAGATGGATCCGTGCTATTAGTATGAAAAACTAAATATCACATAATTTTGCATTTTGCATTTTTTATGCAATTGAAATAGGAAAAATTTAAATAATTTACCTTAAATGATATTTCATAAGGCTTCAAGCTAACTGCAGAGTGCCTGATGACTTCAGCTTTTATATCCTAACTTTTACTATTACTGTTTTTAAATATATGCTCTTTCGCGTGAAAAACTTGATTTGCCAGTACTAGATTTTTCCCTTTCTTTTCCGTTTATAGTTGAAAAGATATATTATGATGAATTTTGGGAAACCCAGTTTTTAATACTACATTTATTTTGTAGATAAACTGAAAAAATATAATTAAAAAGTTAATTATTAATAATTGTCAATTTCGCATGTATTTAACAATGTCAAACATATGTCATATGTTTAACCTGAAAATTGGTAGGTCCAAAACTGTCAGATGAAGGCGGTAGGTGTCGCGTCAGTCACGCACGGAGCGAATAGAAAAGCAATTAAAAAATTATTATTGTTACGACAAACTTTAAGTCTTTTAGAGGTCGATTTATATTTTGACATTTTTTCTTGTTGATAATTTAATTTTAATGGTGTAGGTATTTTAATAAGTATTTTAAGTTTATAGTATATTATTTTTTTTTTTTCAGGATACCAAGGCTATGGAAAATCATACAATAAAATACTTAAATGAGTTAATTAAATTAAATTTTATATATATATATATATATATATATATATATATATATATATATATATATATATATATATATATATATATCATGTACACGTTCGAGAGTCCTATGGGCTTCCTGTGTAATTCTAGTGAGTATAAGAAACTCTGTAACGTGAGACCTCTCTTGGAACAATAATGGACAGGGAACAAACTACGCTGCTGCTTTGACTGCAATGTATTGTAAAGTATACACAAAAGGTCTATCTACGTGTAATGGTCTACAGGACCAAACGCCTTTATCAATAATGTACTGCAAAAAACAAAAATATACTAGATATTGTATCAAAAGAAGAAGTAAATAGTATATTACATAACGAGAGTTGCAAGAAGCTTATTACATGTGAGTAAAAAAGTTGCGCGCGAGCCGCGTAGCGGCGAGCGCAGTAATTTTACAAGCATGTGATAGGCTTACAACTCAAGTTGTGTACTATTATACTTGTACTTTTTCTACGATTATTTTCATTTATAAAAATAAAAAGTATAACAAGTAACTTTTATTTATTTAACAAAATTCGGGAACAATTTAAATTACACATTTATTTATAATAATTAATTGTAAAATGTTGGCAATTATTTATAACTACACCCTTATCTGAGTTTGGCGGTTGTTCAATAATACGTGGTGAATGGTGAGATGACGTAAACTGTACGGGTTCTTTTTGAACATTGGTATTTTCAGTGTATGTAAAGGTCTGTAAATTACTTTCAATTGAATTTATAATTCCATTGGCTGTTAAAGTCTTATTTATTAACTCATCGACATATCCTTCGGCCGTTGTTGAAGATTTCCATCCGCCATGTCGTTTAAGAGCCATTAAATCACCACCGGCATCTACCAAAATAGTGGCAGAAGTTCGTCTTAAACAGTGACCTGTGTACATGTTGGGATCTGGTAACTTTAAATATTCAGCTATTTGTTTAGGAACACCGCCTATTTTGTTTAATTCTACCACCTGTTTAGTACATTTACCTCTTAGATAATTAAGAAAAAATTGATTTATTTGCGGATCGCTAATCTGTAGTCGAATTTCTATATATTGTTTGCAGATTTTATAGAAATTTCCGGAAATAACGAAAGATCTACATATTTTGGTTTTCGTATCAGAAATTTTAACCAATAAGATGGTACTTAAATCATCAATGTCACAAATTTTAAGATTTTTTAACTCTTGTTTTTTACAAGCTCCACATATTCCAATAATTGCAATAACCTTAAAAGTATTATAAGTAGGCACATTTATGTTATACTTTTAAATAACAACTACTGTACATATGTAAATAACAAGTACTGTACATCAGGAGCTCCATTTAAAAAAAGTTTTTTAAAACCTTCTGATTGCCTTTTTAGATCGCTTTTAAGCTCGCAATTTCGGGTAATTTTCAATATTAACATTATTTTTCAAAGTTATAACACTTCTTAGCATAGAATATATTGCCCATAATGAGGATGGTTTAAATTTCTTAGCGAATTCTTCAAAATAAGAAAAGAGTACGTTTTCAGAAAATGTACATTATTTGTTGTACGCCAATCCATAAATTGCTGATATACCTTTTCATATTTTCCTCTAGATTTTTCTGGTAATAGGTTCTCGGTAGTGTTCGCAGCTAACTGCATAATATTTGGTGCTGTGCTACTAAATTCATCTTCACTATTCGATGAACTCATTTTATTTTATGGACTGTTTTGAAGATTTGTTAAAGAACTAATCAATGATTTTTAATCAGAGAAGGAACATACTTAGTCGATTTCTGTACAATATATTAAGAGCTAAAATAATAAAAAGCCTCATCTTTTATAAAACGAATGAATACCAAATGAATAAGAAACATGTCAGCATGGTCTGCTTTGGGGATGACGGTGTTATTATTATAACAGAAACTTCGTAGAAACTCAACCTAAACTATCGACCAAGAAGACTGTACATAACGATAATCAGAATAGAATAAATGTTAAAGCCCGTGGTTAATGGACACAATCCTTAAAAATATTACCTACCTAACCTAACTTATACGAAGAATTTCGAGTCAAATCAGTTAAAAAGATAGAAAGTATAATGGTGATTTTTTTCGTTTTAAATGGCCACACTCTAAAATATATCTTTTTAACTTTTTGTCAAAAGCAGTAATGTCAACAGACAAAGCAGCAGCAAACGTAATCTCCTGTCGCTCACTGATGATCTTTCTCTATACGAAAGTCTGTTGATCTTATTTTTAATACTCTATTGATTTCTTTGATTTGGTTACTTCATCTGTCCTGGTAGCTTGTTCTAAGGAAATATATCTTCGGGCATGTTCTATATTTTTAATATCAATTTTTGGTATTGACATTTTGATATATACTTTGCCTAAGTATATACATATACATCCATGTACATCCGAAGATATACAAATCCGACGAGAAGTGAGACAGGGTTGCGTCTTATCACCGCTACTATTTAATTTGTATTCGGAGTCTATATTCAGAGAAGCATTAGACGAGGTCCAAGGTGGAATTAAGATTAACGGAATCAGCATAGACAACATCAGATAAGCTGATGATACCGTCTTAATAGCAAGCAATGCACAAAAACTACAAAATATAATAAATGCGGTAGTTCAGAACGAATGTTGAGAATTCCATGGGTACAAAGAGTTACTAATGTTGAGGTACTTCGTCGCATGTGTAAACAAAAAGAATTACTAAGAATAATCAAAGAGAGGAAAATGCAATACTTGGGTCATGTGTTGAGAGGCGAAAGATATGAATTACTTCAAGTTATACTGGAAGGAAAAGTACAGGTCAAAAGATCCGTAGGAAGATGCCAGAACTCATGGCTGAAAGACCTGAGATGATGGTTCGACCGCTCATCAGTTTCGCGCAGCAGTTGCCAAAACTACAATTGCCATTTGGATCGCCAACCTTCAAAAGAAGACGGTGTCATGAGAAGAAGATATACTTTGCATTACAATCCGATCTCTTGAATCAATCCGATAGTTCAGTAGAGCCTGTTTCACCGCCTATAGTTCTATGCTAACTAAAGATTTTTCATAATATTATTACTTTAATTTTCTGTTAAATAGGTTACGAAAATTGACAGTTGTTTTTTACTTTAGTATAAATGTTAATAGCCATATCGTTATGACTTTCTCTCTGAATATGCTCCAATGTTATGTAGTGACTTGTTGACCTCTTCATGAAGAATTTTTTATAGATTTAACGTAATGAATAGCTTTAAAATTTAAAGTTTTATATTTAAACACTGATTTCTTTCAGTTTTTCAATCTAATTTACCAATATTTTTGCCTGGACAGTGGACATAATTTGTGCAAAAATTCTACAGAATAAAATCTCCCTTTCTTAATGATTCTTAAATGATTACGATTACTACTGATAATATGGATTCTCCATTATGAATACATTTTATGGTTATAATATCAAATGTATTACCACAACCTGCATCTTTACAAATATTATGTTTTGTTACCGCGGAAGCTTACGTTATGCTTGTTCTACTGAGACCTGTTCCAACTCTACCAAGATATTCTCCTTACAAGTAATCCATGACCTGCTTTGTTGGATAAAACTTGCAATTAGAAAATGCATTTTGTGTTCAGTTGGATACGGCCCTGAACAATTACATGATAAAACAAGCGATTTTGATCGTGCAGTCATGCATGGTACATAAAAACAACTTTTTATATTTATACTCCTGTTTATACTCAATAATTAACAGGTAACATATACTTATTTGCAACAATGTTGTGTGACATGCTAATTCCCCCACTAGGTATTATTTTAACAAGATAAAATTGCGAATAAATTGGTGAAGATTGATGAGTATAAAATATAATAGGCTCATATTTCATTCGCAAACGCGGTAATTTATTTGTGATATGTAAATTTTACTAAATATTCGCGATTATAATTAGTGAACTATGTCTTTCATACTAAATTATTGTTATTTTTATTTTGCCACCGACCTTCAGGAATGATGTGAATATCTCCTTCATTCTGTGGTATATAGAACCTTTACACTTTAGGAGCATTATGAATGTATCTAACAAGGATATTATAGATGTAGTAGGTATGCATGCAATTTACTATTTTTGTTAGGAATAAGCCAGAATTTTACTTTAAAATAAGATTATTTGACGTTTCGATTTCTATACCCATAATACCTCAAGATGCAGGGATAATAACTTATACCAGGGGTGGCCAACTTAATCGGACTCGAGATCTACTGTCTGCCTTTCTGATTCTTTGCGATCTACCGACTAGGAATTTTTTAACTATACTGGCGAGCAATAAAATTTTAATCCAGAATTTTAAAGTGAAAAAAAAAGCTGAATATCTCAGAGTAGCTCAATATATCTCAGAAAATCAAACAGTGATTCTGAAAGACTATTCTATCAGCTTTCGAGATCTAAAAAGAATTTTGAGTGTGAGTAAAACAGATACGGCTTTGAACGCTAAAATTCTGGATGGATTAGTTTTATTCCTCGCCAGTGTGGATTAGTAATACCTAAATAAAACAAAAGTAGTAATTCTTATTCATTTATTTTTCCAACTATATTAATTAAAAAAAAATTAATGTGAGACTTGCCGTTTGAACAGTTTTTGCTAGATTCTTAAGATCTGGCCTGAAGTTGAAAATGGCCAACCAAGAATCCAACGTATGAGCATTAGTCAAACTGGAACGCTGTTTACTTTTCGTTTGTTTTCAGTATGAAAACGCTGATTCACATAAATAGGTTGAACATGATTGCAGTTGTTCAGCACATTTTTTTAAATTTGGATATTTGTCATTGCACACCAATGGCCAGAAATCTAGATGTTGCTGAAAAAGTTGGTCCATTTGGAATATCTCTTCAAATTGTTTGGATATTTCAAAGGCTTCATGAATAGTATCATTGAATCGATACTTGATAAACTTTTCAATTTTATTGAAATCTCTAAAACGGATTTTAAAGCCTGATACCACTGACTGAATTTCTGATGCATATTGTGGCTTGAAAACATAGGCAGGGTGTTTTTTCATGTCAAATTTAATGTTCGTGAATCTGAGAAACCTTTTCTTTACAATATCAACTATCAAATATACTGCTTGAAGTTTGAATGATGCAATAGAACTTATCATTTCTGATAATGTTTTGTTCTTGCCTTGCAGTTCCAGATTCAATATGCTCGGTTTACCAGTGAAATCTGCTAGAAATGCCAAATTACATTGCTAGTCTAAGTCACGTAATTGCTAATGATCATCACCCCTTTAGTTAAGAAATTTAACAAATCTTGAAACCTTTGCAAAAACTTGCTGCAACTCAAGCCACCTTTGTCATCCAGTTGTTGCTTAAACAGTAGTCTTTGCAGAAATTTGCCTCTTATTGAATTGCCAATTTTAAACACAATATCCATCACGTCTTTTGTGTTAAAACTTTTACTGGTTAAGACCTGTTGATAAATAAAGCAGTAGTAATTAATGAAGTCCGGGAAATCTTCTTCTTTATGACATAGTGATAAAAATCCATTACTAACACCAATCTAGGTCGGAGCCCTATCTATCGTTATTGAAACAAGCTTAAATAAAGCTAAATTAATCTTACCGACAAAATTTTTGAATTCCGTGAATAAATAAATGCCACGTGTTTTGCCTTTTAAGGATATCATTCTTAGCAACTCTTCTCTTGTTGAGAAATCATCAACGACATGATATCCGTCAACTCATCAAGCTGTAACGAAAAAGCAACGCACCGGAGTAGATCTCTTTGCAGTTGTTCATTAAGATTTTTACTCAACATTTCTATACGACGCATCACAGTATTTCTTGGCAGCTGCAGATCATGTGTACCTTTTTTTTTCATTTTTATTTTTGAAATTAACAAACAGTAAATTTGATAAATCTTCGAATATTTCTTCGACATATTCGTCATCAGAAAACGTCTTACACTTTCGCGAAATTTCATAACAAACTAAGAATGAAGCTTCAGTTACAGCCTTAGACTGTTCGACCATTCGGCTTACAGAACATATTTTCCTGCGCAGTCAAAAGATATTTTAATGCTTGAAGTTTATTCTTTCTCACTTCACTCTTAGGTGGAAATTCTGATTGGTATTTATTGTGCAGTGTGTTGAATTGACACTCTAAATTTCCTTTGCAGATTAAGCTGCAACAATTTTCTTTTACCATGATTTACCATGATGTGATTCGCTCATACGAAAGCAGGATAGAAATAGCAGAATGAAAAGGGAAAGAAAGCGGCTACCCATTTATAGTCACTATATAGTACATATACTATAACTTTTATAGTATTATGTATAGAGTGGATACTTCATACGTCGCTCCAATAATTTTCGTAATATTTATTTTATTTTTTCGATATTTTTTTCCTTGACCGCGTTCGACTGGTCGATCGCGATCGACGTGATGGCCTCCCCTGACTTATACCAAAAGACTTAAATTTACGTTCAGCATATTCAAGTAGAAGATTACAAAAAATTCTGCACAGAGCCAGTTTATCCATGATCCCAGAAAGGTTACAATTTTAAAGATCAATAAAATTTTGTATTTTGTGAACGATTTCCGAAGTGGAAATCGAAACGTCAAATAAACTTATTTGAAAGTAAAATTGTGGCTTACCTACATATTTCCAAAAAATAGTAAATTACATTAAGATAACACAAGAAAATATCTTCATAACAATAGTAATAGTTATTATCATCATCATCATCAACATCCTCATTAACCATTTTGAGTCCACTGCTGAGCATGGGCCTCCCGTAAATAATTTCATTGCATCCGATCTTGAGTACCTTGAATACAGTTATGTTGGATGCGCTTGATGTTATCCGACCACCTTGGACGTCCTCGATAACGATAAATATCATGTCTAGGTCTCCATTCTAATATTTTTTTGATCCATCTCTCATCATCATCCAACCATATATAGTAGACATTGATTAATCTCTCCCAGAAGTTGTTCGACAAGATGATGTGGTTACCACACACCAAATGTGATGGCCCAAAAGCCATCACACCATCACACTCAATCACACTAAAAATGAAATCAACACGAACATTAATCCCAAAAAGGCACCTGGCTACGATCTGATAACTGACCAGGTTCTTAAGAAGCTACCTAGAAAGGCCTTGGTTAAACTTACCAACCTAATCACCACATCGTTTCGTTTAAATTATGTTCCACAACTATGGGTATCTGAGATCATCATGATCCCAAAACCGCCATATAAAATGACGTCGTATCGACCAATAACCTTGCTACCGATTATGGCAAAACTGTTCAAACAGCTCTTGCTCAAAAGGCCAAAACCTATTTTTAAATGTAGATGACTCATCCCTGATCACCAATTCGGATTTCGAAATCAGCACTCTACAATTGATCAAATTCACCGGATCACGGACGTGATTGAATGATCACTTGAAGAAAAAAAGATATGCTCAGCGTTATTTTTTAATGTAGCACAGGCCTTCGACAAGGTCTGGCACGAAGGATTGGAGGATAAGATGAAAATGTTAAACTAAAGTGCGAAAACGTGTGGTGTAAAGTGTACAAGTTAAAGTGATGTACTAAACTAGAATAAGAAAAATAAGACTGCTAAAGAGTGTAACTTGGTATTAATGGATTCTCTTAGTTAAGTTAGGCTAGAATTAAATTGCTTATTGGTTTTATAGACAAGATTGTAATGATGAGAACATCATATTGATGTCAAATAATCTTTAGGGACACAAATAACAACAGGATTTATAACATCAAAAGGATTAAAGCAAAGATGTTGCTTGTCTTCCACTTTATTTAAAATATACCTCGAAAGTGCTTTAAAAAGATGGAAACAAAAATGCAGGACAATGGGGATACCGCTCACCAATACTATGGTATATACGTTTAACTTTACAGACGATCAAGTAATAATGGCTCAAGATTATGACGATTTAAACTATTTGGCACGAAAATTAATTGAAGAGTATGATATATGGGGTCTAGAAGTAAATAAAAAGAAAACCGAATACCTGTGCATTGGAACAGAACAAAAAGATCTCATATTAGACGATAACATTACGATAAAGCACTGCTGTGACTACAAATACCTAGTTATCACTATTTCATAAGATGGAACATTAGACAAAGCCATAACAATGTTAAACACCATTTTATGGGACCAATCGATCAGCAAAGAGAATAAAAAGAGGATATATGAGACTATAGTAAAAAGTATCACTTTATACAGCTGTGAGGTATGGCCACTGAAAGAAAGAATACTGTCAACGCTGAAAGCGACGGAAATGGATTTGTGGAGAAGAGCCGCAGGAAGATCTAGAAGAGAAAGGATTACCAACGAACGCATTAGAGAAATAATGGGAATCAAACGAACAATCACAGATGACCTAACAACAAAACAACTTATCTGGTTCGGACACATACAAAGAATGGACGAACAACGAATGCCAAAAGAAATACTCAAATGGCAACCAGAAGGAAAGAGCAAACGAGGTAGACCGAGAAAAAGTTATAAATATATATAGGAATAAATAAAGAACTGAGAGAGAGAGCCATACAAGAAGATCTATGGAACAACCGGTCTAAGTGGCGATTGGAAGTCGGAAAACGGCGGAGAACGTTATAAACCGACAAGTGGTAGTAGTAAAAAAATCTTTCATCGCTGCCTCTGACAACATGGCCTGTCCCGTTCCATTTTAGAGTTGTAATTTTTTTAGTTGCGTCCATAACCCAGTTTTTCTTTTAACTTTTTGATTTTAAACTGTCTCTAAGGGATATATTCAACATTGCCACTTCATTGTACTCTGTGCCACTTGTATTTTATTCTGATTACTTTTCTGAGTCAACGTTTCTGCTTCATCCATTAGAACTGGGAGCACACACTGATCAAAGATCTTCCTTTTGCAGCATTTGGGAGTATTTGATCTCTTAGTTTTCCGTAAGCTGTTCGTGTTCGTCTTATACTTCTCCTTAACTCTGTTATTTGATCGTCTCTTCCTAATTTAATCTCGTGGCCCAGATACTTATACGTATACATTTTTCCAATTTGCTTGTCTTCTTCTTCTTCTAAAGGTGTTTAAAAGAGAGAGGTGGAGCTCCAGCTTCCTACTCCGTAGAGGACATCAAAAAATTTATTTGCGTGTATGCTTTGTTACATTTTTTTAATACGGAAAACGTTACTTCGTGTGGTAATTTCATTTAATTACGTTAAATGTTAATATACATAGACGTTAAATACAAATTTTGTATTAATTAATAAATATTTTCGAATTAATTTTAATTTTATCCTGTTCATTTTAATTAAAACTCCAGATGTTTTGCGATGTTTCCGGGAATACAATTAGACTGCTGCGGTAGTTGTTTTAGAAAATCAATAAATTGTGAGAGTTATCTGTAAAAAGTCTGTCTTTCCCAATATAAACAAAAAAGTAATAAAAATTCATCTGTACAATATTTCAATACACCTGTTTTTGCAAAACGTCGTTTTTTGTATATTATGCTAAAGATATACCACATTTAATTTTAATGTTGTCATAAAAGTGTCATGTTCAGGCAGCAACGTCCGTAAATATTTAAGATTTCTTTGCTTAAACAACCGAAGTAATTTGTATGATTGAGAAAAATATTTGATTATTTGTAGTGATTATTAATAAATTTTTATGTACTTAAAGTACATAACTATCATTTGTCATGAGCGAAGATGTATACAATATTATACTGATTGGTAAAGTATCTGTTAACTAAAAATAATAAATGTAAGAAATAACATTCTAGTACGAGTGTGAAGTTCTCAAATATTACAATATTTATCATGTTAACGAGTATTTAACGTTAAGAATAGCAGTAGTCAACGTTACTTATTAAATTTTAAGTACTAACTCTTTAGCTCTGGTTCTGGATCTGGTTCATTGCCCTCCTGATAGTCTTATTCCTTCTGGGTTAGTTTTTTTACATCTTTAAGGAGAAAAAGAAAAATTTGCATACAGACACCTGTGTCTTATCCAGGTAGTGTTATGTTCCTAATATCCTTACGAAGTTGTGCCAGAACGAGATGCCCGAGGGGGTTAGACCTTTGCCACTTACTCCCGTCACCAATCTGAGATGGTCGGCGTCCAACTACAAAACCTCTCCTCTGTAACTCCAGACCTCAGTATTGAAGAGCCAGTTGAGACAAAACATCTCTCTTAATGCCCTGCTATCACCAAATTCCCATTCTTTCTCCCACACATTCATAGGGAAAATCACACCCACACGAACCACCACAACCCGCTGCCTTAGCGAGGTTCTTATCTCTATCGCGTCATTTGTCTATCATTCTCTTCTATTTTGGCCTGCTCGTTTCAGAATTCTGATGCGAGTTCCCTCTCCTCTCGTTCTTTGGAAGAGAGCAGCTCCCTGATAAGTTTGTGGATCCGTGTCCACCACCACGCATCCCTCATCATTTTGTCCACAATTTCTCTCCCGTAATCAAACATTCTGCAGTTACATTATCTTTCAAACTTCTCTCTTTTATCCGCCCAACGCTCACACTCCAACATCGTGTGTGTACCAGTATCTGAAAGACCACAGTAAAGGCACTGATTGGACTGTGTCCTCCTAAACCTCTTAACAAGGTAGTCAAGGAAGCAGCCATGGCCTGCGAGCATTTTTTGTGTAAGACTGCCATGCTAGTTTCGGCCGTAGGTAATCTGATTCTCGTTGGATGTGATCTGTATATCTTAAAACCTGCGCCTTGGCCTCTCTTACAATGTCTAAGTACTGAGTACTTGGTTCCTTAAGTTCTATATTTGTTTTTGTTGGGGTTCTTTGTGTACCAGCATCTCTGCCTCCCAAATATTTAAATTTTCTGACTCTTTCAAAATTGAAATTCCCCGTTGACATTTTGCCTTATTCAATCTTGTCTCCTATTGACTTATCTTGTGACGCACATGTATATTGTCTTATTTTTATTAATACCTAATCCCATTTTATTGGTCTCTTGTTCTAATTTTAGGAATTGTTCTTTAACTGATATTGTGGTTTTAGCGATTATGGACCGTGGAAGTGTGACGTCACAACTGTCAATTACTTTCCAAACAAAAGTTGAAATGCCCAATCTCAAGACTTTTTAATTTCTATAAAGTTAACATTTTGCTTCCTCTGCTGTTTTTTTTTTAAGTATAGTGTTTTTTACAATAATACCATCATAATTTAATGTTCTATTTATATGAAATATAGTTTAAAAGTTTAAATTAAAGACAATGTAACCTTACTTTATTGATACATCCATTTTATTGTTATTTTTATAAAACAACATGCTTTATTATTTACACAACCTTGTAAAATTATTGTAGTAACTATTAGAATACTTAGATGTTGCAAAAAGCGGAAAGATTCTGTAAAAAAAATGAAAAAATAACGAAAAATACAAATTATCCACACTAAACAAGGTTTGTTTGGAAAGTGAAACTGACAGATGTCAATAAAATCTACGTCATCACTTCCACGGTCCATTATCAATATCATCTGCTAAGGCTATCATTAATAGTACACCGTCGGCCGAGAACATTAGCATCGGTAGTTGTATCTGCTGCTTTGCATCTTTTGGAGTTCTCGCCTCACATCTTAGAAATCTACTTAATTTTTGTGACAGCTATATAATAAATTGTGTATCTGTTGATTAAACTCCCATGTTCTTTTCAGCACTTGTCTTATAGTGAATATCTACTCAATCGTATATGTATTTCTTTTGAACCCACATTAATAGTCTCCAATGTTCGTTAAATCTTTCAGAAATGAAGTTATGCGAATAAGGAGGGCATTTGCAAGTACTTTGTATATTGTGTTAAAAACACCATTTTATTTCTTTTCTTGTGTACTAAGGTTATGACGGTTTCAGGTGCCTTTTTAGTTGCTCTTTTTATCTCTTCAAGATACTCTATGTCCACTAGCAGGTCTGCTAAATGATAAGGGGTAGCATCTTGTATTTTTAGTATGTTACCTGTTCTCCGTCTAAATCCCTTACTTTCGTTAAAAACTTCGTTGTAGTGAAGTAAGAATCCTCTTATTTTATTGTTGTCTCTTTTTATCTCTGTTTCCTTTTCTCTATATCCATATCTCTATCCTATATCGTATATTAAGACTTTTGTTTAACTAATCTTTTTTTTTTTCACTCTGGCGATCTTTGACTATTTTTTCCTTTCTTCCTTATAGGGAATCATATTTTATTTAGATTGGTCTTGTAGGTTTTTAATTCGCGCTAGTACTCTTTGCTTTATTAGATATTAGTTCTATTATTAGTTCTTATTCATCGAACCAATCTTTTAACATTATCTTTGTTTTATTTCGCAGATACTCTTCAGCTGTTTTTACTGCTTTTTCCAGTTTTTAGCTGTTTCCAGTATATCCCACTGATTTTTTACGTTGTTTGCCTTATTTTCCCCATCCAGTTGCTGTATATTATGTTGAATTTTGTTTTAAAAAGATGTTGTAATATGCGGGATTTTAATTTTTCACTGTTCTACCTTGAGATTTTTTCTGCATATTTGTTTTTTAATTGGATGACCCTAGTTTAACTTTTACCATATTTAAATTATTGGTACTTGGAGGTTGGCAATCAAAGGGTTCAAAAGCCGCAGTCAGAGTAGATGGAGAACTGACTCCCTTGTTTAACATCAACATGGGAGTAAGACAGGGAGATGCCCTATCAACCATGCTATTCAACCTAGTTCTTGAGGCAGTCATCAGAAAAACCAATATAACCGGCCATATAAACACTAAATCAGTACAAATTGCTGCATATGCAGACGATGTAGCCATCATTAGTAGGAATAAACCACGACTAATGGAAGTGTTCAAACAAATTGATCCTGAAGCAAGAAAAAGAGGTCTCAAAATAAACGAAGCAAAAACGAAGTATATGACAGTCAAAAGAATAACTGACAATGAAAATAATATCACAATAGACAACTATACTATCGAACGAGTGGATGCCTTTACATATCTCGGCACAGAAATCAATCAGAATAACTCCGTAAGTAGCGAAATTAATGCACGTATTTCCAGCGGGAATCGTACATACTATGCTAATAAAAGATTGATGACATCGAAATTATTAGACAAAAGAACCAAAATGACTATCTACAGAACATTGATTAGACCCGTAGTAACCTATGGATGTGAAACTTGGGTAATGACGAAAAAAGATGAAGCCCAACTCAGGACATTCGAGAGAAAAATACTGAGGAAAGTATATGGCCCGGTACAAGAGGAAGATGGCACATGGAGAATCAGGAGAAACGACGAGGTTAATGAGTTAAATGAAGGTTATGACATTGTAAGATTTGTGAAAAGTCAAAGACTGTCATGGCTGGGACATGTGCAGAGACAAAACGATGCAAAAACAACAAAGAAAATGTTACAATGGAAACCCATAGGAAGGCGAAAAAAAGGAAGGCCCAGAACGAGATGGTTGGATGACGTGGAAAACGACCTGAAAACAATGAACATAAGACAATGGAGAAGAAGGGCACAAGAGAGATCTGAATGGAAGGACATGGCCAGACAGGCAAAGACCCATCCAGGGTTATGATGCCAAAAGAAGAAGAAGAAGAAGGAGGTTGGCAATCATAATGGCTATTTTTATTTTTGAACTTGCTGCTCTAAACAATCGATCTGCATTGATACCAATCACGTAGATTCTTCAACCATGAGTTCTGCCTTCGGCCAACAGATCTTCTTCCTTGAATCTTTCCCTGTATTATGTGTCTCAAAATTTTATATTTTGGTCTCCTCATCACGTGGCCTAGGTATTCTAGGTATTCACTTCCCTAGGCACCAGTTATTAGTGTAAGTACTTCTATATATATATATATATATATATATATATATATATATATATATATCGGTTTCAAAACGTCTTGCGTCGTTGTCCGATGCCTAATTTCCACGAATTTCTATCATTTCATTGTTCTTCGGTCAAGTCTCGGGAGCTCATTGCCTTTGTTATTCCCTCCTTCCATGTTCTTTTTGGTCTTCCTCGTTTCTTACGATTTAGTAGTATCCATTTCATGGCGATTTTTGGTAGTCTTGTTTCTGGCATTCTTTGAACATGGCCATACCATATAAGTTGTTTCCTTTCTATGTCTGTTGCCAGTGATCCATCTACCTCCATCCGATTCCTTACTTCATCGTTTCTAATGCTGTCTGCCCTAGATATTCGAAGTGATCGTCTAAATACATCCATTTCTGTTGCTTCGAGTTTTCTTTTATTGCTTTCTGTTAGTCTCCATGTCTCTGTACCATAGGTTAAGCTGGTTTTTATGAGAGATTCATATATATTGTATTTTCGTCTTTTACTAATTTCTGAGCTCCAAAGAACTCCGTTAAGGCATCCAATTGTTCTACGGGCCTGGGTTATTCGTTTTCTAATTTCCCTATTGTCTGTGCCTGTGGTGTCGAAATCAATTCCTAGGTAGGTATATTCAGTGCAGAATGCAATTTCGGTTGTGTCCATCTGAATGTTGGATAGCTCTGCGCCTATTGGGAGATATTTTGTTTTTTGTGTATTGAGTTCTAAACCCCACTTCTTTTATTCTTCCTTTAGTTTTCTGGCCATATATGTCAGGTCTTCTTCACGTTGGCTATAAGGACTTGATCGTCTGCAAACTGTAGGGTATATAGGCAAGTTTCTCCCAGGTCAATGCCCATTCCTCTGCACTTTCTCTTCCACTGATACAGTGCTTTCGCCACGTAGATTTTAAACAATGTGGGGGATATGCAACACCCCTGCCGGTGTCCCTTGTTTACAGGAAATTTTTTTGAAAGTCTGTACTTTTGTGAGTACTTCTCCAATTGAGAATTCTTTTATTTTATTACTTTTATTTTATTTCTCAACATTTTATGCTTACTATGTACCTATAAATCCTATTATTTAAATATATGTGGTTTAGCCTCACCATGCGATCATGCTTTTTATATAAGTATATTTTGTTGTAATTTTTTATTTTTATAACGTACCTTTTATGTATATTTTTTTATATTTTCGAGACACTCTCGAGTTTCGTGGTAGATCCCAACTTTTATTATTGAAATCGTTGTTTAGTTTGTAATTTTAATTTTAATTTAATAATTAATATTATTTGCCAGCCTTGCGAGTAAACTCTAACACGTATCTGGTTTCCTGAAGTAAATTTTCTTTATTTTTAGTTCTACCAGAAATCCAGAATGCATCCTCATCGCTCTTGAATGATACTGGATCACAGATAATACTGCAAAAATATGAATGATCTTAACTACAAGACCATATGCCATATGACCATAATGCCCACTAGAGGACCAGTTAGGTTCACTTTCTTTGGACCTGAGTGGGTACCAGATTAGTAACCCCAGATTACTGAACCATTCCAAAGAACTCTTAAAATCAACGATCTTAAAGTTGTTAATTATTTCTTGTGTTTTTGTTTAATATATTTTCTGAATTATTTTATTTTGTTTCAATTTGATACTCTATCTATCTTTCGAAGAAAATCAAATGTTCCTCTGAATAAGTTGGAACCAATGGAAACGTTGATTGAAGTTTACACACTTTATATCACGAAACATTTTAACTAATATCTTAATAAGAAACAAACAATTTTTAGAAAAAGACCTAAAAAATAACCTATAACCCATAGACCCATAACGTTTTGGAGGATGCAGCTTATGGTATGAGAAATATCACTTCAAGAAGAGATGGTTGCAGTATTCAGAATAACCAAACCAAAAAAATCTCTGCAGTAGAAAACCCAAACGTGCAACGCCTTGATAGGATAGTGGTAAAAACGTCAACTTACTGAACGTAAAAACTCAGTGGTCATGAGTTCAAATCCTGACACGAGAGACTGTAGTCGCTCGGGAATAATAAGCGATTGTTTGTAAACACAATTACTTAGTAACTAGGTAATCACTGAACATACAAACTACAGCATACAACTGTAAAATAAGCCCATTAGCAACAGTACGATAAAAAAGAACTAACGTATTTCTGCCATAGATTGACTAAATATTTCTTATATTAGAAATCACATTGATCTTGTTACAAATGGTAAGAAGTATATATTATATGAAGGCAACTTGATGGAAAATGATGGAAATGATGGAAATAACCAACAAACATTACTAGCCGTTCTTTCCCATAATTATCAAGTATCTTAAAATTCACTCAATTCTTTTTAAAAAAATATTTTTCTTTTTGAAGTTCTATTAGTTTATAAATTCTGACTATATAATATGATTCCACTAATTTACCTGTCAAATTATATCCATAATTTCTGTGGATCTGATTTTGGGTAAGAGTTGAGAGTTGGATCAGTAGAATCAATTATATCTATACTTATAATACATAGGTAGAATATAAGTAAAAACTCGATACTTGATAGAAGAAGAAGATAAAATAGAATAAATTGTGTCAAAATGAAATATAATAAATGGAGAGTGAAAAAAACCCTGATAACTAGAAAGAGAAGTAGATTAATTAGGAAATGGAGAAAATGGAGGAATAGGAAGAACTCTATCTTAGATTAAGTATCATTGTTCTGAAGCTATTTTCTTGCGGCAAGTTAAAGTAATTACTATTTAAATGGGAATGAGCCACAATTAAAGGTTAAAGTACGTTTATTGATATTTCAATTTCAACTTCGGAAATCGTTCTCAAAATACAAACATTTTTTTTATTTTTTTTTTTGTATTTTGAGAACGATTTCCGAAGTGGAGATTGAAACGTCAATAAACGTACTTTAACCTTTAATTGTGGCTTACTCCCATTTAAATAGTAATTATATTAAGTATCATATTTCTAGAAGTGTATCGCTCTTCCTTTCAGCAGTTTTTTCATGGATATTTACTTAACAATAAGTATCTAAATATTTTTTTTATATCAACTTCAAAACTTGATTCTAATATTAATGTTTTAATAAGTATATGAGGATAAAGTTTTTGTATTTATAGGTGGAGTGTTGTGTTATGAACTTACAAATAGATTTATTGTAAATAAAATAAATTTTCGTTTTATTTTGGTAGCCTTTACACTTTTTAATACAAGTTTTTGTGCAACATTCCAATAATCTGCAATCTGCATCAAAATACATCAAAATGGTTTCACTATTAATAGTATTAGAATATCTATGTACAATTTAAAAAAAATGTAAGTTTTGGTAATTTTAGGTACTTTTGTTATTTTTCTTATAATTATGCAAACTGCATATTTTATTTATATTTTTATATTCTAATTGTTGGTTGTAACGGGATGTAGTAATCTGTTGAATTCCATTTTTAATAAATGCGTCTTAATAATTAATCGATTTTTTATTTTTAATAATATGACTCTGGAAGCTTGCTAATAAAATTAAAAGGTCCCTTTTTGTGAAACTTCCAATTGTATTTAATTCATCCTTGTATTTTATACGATCTACTGTGGCGCCATCTCTCAACCAACGCCTGAAGTAAGGTCCAGTAGCATCGACAATAATCACGAAAACTGTGGAAAGATGGGAATGTAAGGGAAAATATACAAATAATCATAGATTCTAAAAATAAAGGTAGTAATAAAATTTAAAATAACTGAATACATTTTACTAAAGACACAAGAATATTTTATTTAATTATCGGATTCACTTTCTTGTTTATTAGTTTTTGCTTAAAATTCTCTAATTCAAATTTCGGTAGAGAGTAGTCAATTTTTTCTTGAATTGTCGAAGAGAATAATTTTTTTCTTCTTCCTCTCCGAAAGCTATTCGCTTCATTATTGACGGATTTAAACTACTTTATGGAGCATTCATACTCCATCTTCTGCCTGCTTGATATTTTGACTACTCTAGTCTCATCAATTCTACTTAAGAGTACAATTATTATTTTTCACTAGTGTCATTCCTTTATACATACTCTTTACGTTACATTTTGTTTTCATATGTATCCAATCCTCGAGTTGAGATCGTCTAATTAATTTTTCTTGCTTTTGTGTTGAATTTTTGGAAATTGCCTTCATCTTTGTTCCTCATTCTGTATCCTCTTTTTTTGCTTCTCATTAAACTATAGAGCATAGGGCTAGGCTGTTTTATTCCATTGTCTATGTTTATAGGTTCCTTAAGTTGTCCATGTATTTTGATTTCCATCTTGGTTCTATTGTGGACGTTTTCAATAGTTTTTATGACCCAAGGAATCTTCTTTATCATATAAAACGGATATGCTCCTTGGTATATCCGTAATAGCAACATCCACCAGAACTTGGGTATGAAAACTGTGATCGAAATAATCAAGAGAACAGCAGCAAGTCACCAGAGGCTGCATAGTCATGTGAATGTCTAGGCAATCCAGCTTCTTGACAACACTGAACTAAAGAGAAGACTCATAAGGACAAAACCATTTGAGTTAGTGTAAATGTGTAACAGTTTAGTGTAAAAAGCAGAGTATAGTGCTGTAAAGTTATTGCATGTTAGTTGTAGTGCATTAGTTGATAGATAAAATAAGAGTAAGCCATAGGGTAAGCCCTTAGATATAAGTATTTGCTGTTTATTAAGTTAGGTCAGAAAATAACTGATAATTGGTCATTTGTGACCAGATAGCAGTATACAAACACCGCACAGGTGTTACACAAAAAAAATATATATATATAAAAAGGATGGATTTCTTTAAGTCGATAAGAGATAGAAACGCTGGTCTATTACACTCGGTAGTTGCCTCGGTGTAGTTAACAGTTTCTACATAATGTTATTTGTTGCAGTTACTATACACATTTTCTGATGTCTGGATAGTTGAAGTCATTTTTACTTAATGACTTGTTGTTTTCTGATTTAAATACGCACTTCTTCAGTATGTAGTAAAGACACAGCTGGAGTTATTCTCTTTTCCAATATTAATAAAATAAGGTAATACCACCATATGGTAATTTTTTACTGTGGTTCTTCTACATTATTAGCTATGTGTTTAAATCCAAGGAACTTAATATACTTTGATTAAAATTGATTAAAACTTTTTCCAGCCTTTTGAGAAATCAAAAAAAGTCTGTGGGGCTCAAAAAAGAGGATAATAGGACAGGCAAAAATGGCTGTTGGGATATGGACCACAGCAAATGCACATAAAATAAATGCGAGAGTCGTTAAAACTACCTAGTTTCTCTAGATCCACTTCTACCCAGGGTAGCGGGTACCATTATATCCCTCGCAACAAAGCATTACTAAAAAGCAAGAAACTCTATCGAGTAGACCAGGTCATTTAGCAATACCACTAAAGTATTCAGGATGAAGGGTGGGGATTATGGAGGGACATTGGAAAGAAAACAGAGTTCAATGTGGTCGATCGCAGTAACATGCCCAAGCTGCCCATGTTCCCCACACGCGTCCCCAAGAAACATAGAGAGAGACACAAGAGAAACAAGAAAAATAAAGCAACAATCAGAATCCATTTTAACAGACAAAACCAAGACCTTAAGACGGAAGACTGGTTGTTAAAAATTCCGAACATCACGGAAAACGCTCAAATCTTCATATACCCGATAGATGAGATCTTCTACAAAGCATTGAGGACTACTAATTTTAAGGCGTATTACATCAAAGTCATCAAAGGCCTCGATGGCTCCAATCAGACTCCTGCAGGCGCACCTCCAGCATAGTATGGCAGCTCCTACAAAACTTACTGTTGCTATGAGCAGGTTCCATGTAGTATTGTTACAAGAGCACTGGGATTATAAAGACAAACTAAGAGGTCTATCAGGTATTGGTGAAGAGCTTATATATAGCGGATCTGCCAAAGGTCCGAGGATCTGCATAATTGTCAAACATATCAAAATATTGCTGTGGATGAATCTTTGTTCCAGGAATTTAAAGACAATAAAGATAAAGATCATAAAGGAAAGGCGTATGAAGGAGATAATTTTCGGATCAGCATATCTCCCATATGATAATTCTGAACAACCACCATCAGGGGAGTTGGAATAGCCACTGAGAGATTGCAGGCAAAACGGACTGCAATTAATCATTTGCTGTAAAGAGAATGCGCACTATCTGACCAGGGGCAGTACGAACACGGGTGGATCATTACTAAAGTTTCTTATGGAACATGATTTAGATATACTAAACCTAGAAAATAAATTAATTTTCGTAACTTTACAACGAAAACATGTAATTGATATGACATAGGTATTCTCCGGATTAAAAGAAGTGGCAAAAGAAGAGGTGAACCAAGACAAAATCAAATGGGCAATAAACTCAATTGAGCTATATAAATCACCGGACCCGGACTGTGTCCTCGTACCTCGTATTGATTGAAAGTCCGATACATCAGGGACAGTATTCATATCGAGCAGGAGACTCTGCAGAAACGACACTAAACCATCTTGTACAGAGGTGTACAGGGTGAAGTAAGTTCTGGAAAATGTTGGGTACATTTCTCGATATAGAGGGAGCATTCGACAACGCTTCCTACGAAGCAATCACAAGGCGATTCGTCTAAAAGAGATAGACAAAACAAGCTAAAGATAGACTGCATACCGAGGAGCCGTGTGATATATGTAACGTTACTGGAGGATTTAGTTTCAGAATAATTAGCCAAAAGTTGTCTACAGGGGGAAGTTTTATCTACCCTCTTGTTGAATCTGGTAATGGATGGGCTGATAGCTAGACTCAGCAACGACTGGCATCATGTGCTAGGCTATGCGGATGACCTGGTCATCTTAGTCCACAGCAAATTCATTGTCACAACCAGGGATAAAATGCTACAGGCTCTGACTCTTACAAAATGAAATTAAAATGTTGGACTTAACATAAGCCTCCAGAAGTTCAAAATCATAAAATTTTCCAGAAGCGGAAATTTAGAGGGATTGGCTGTTATAAGCTTTAATGGTACACATTTAAATCTGGAGAATAAAGTAAATTATCTCACTCAAGGCTTACTTCAAATCAGTAGATAGAACAGATAACCAAACAAGCGGTAACTAACGAAGCATGGTGGCAAAACCAACAGTTACATATGCATTGGTGTTATAATTGCCAAAGCTGCAGAACAAAAAACAATCTTCAAAGTAAGTAAGGTGAAAAGACTTGCTTGCCTCGGAATCACAGGGACTATGGACAACACACCAACGGCCGCTATGGAGGCATCACTGGATCTCCCTCTTAAAAAGTCTTATAAAAAGTCTTAAAAAGGATAGTCTTAAAAAAAACGAAAACTTATGGGTTAGATCAGGATATAGTAACATCACAAATTAGGAAAACCCAATCGATGATAAGTGCTGACCATACAGTACCAGATATACTCCTAAAGTACCTTTTTATGAGAACATCTGCCCACTAGAGGGATTAGACAAAGCACTCGACCTAGACTGCAGGGTTATACGTGGTACACATAAATATTCGATAGTGACGGAAATTTAAATATTTCCATTTCATTTGGAGAATACGTATATGTATTTTATGAAGATATTTTTACAATATTTCAGTGTGCAAGTGAAATTAGCATAAGGACTTTCAAACTTAAGAGGATTAATATATAGACAGATAGCCAAGTTGCCATGGGGGCATTAATAAGTCCTAAGGTAGACTTTGGGCGAGTGTGGAAATGTCAGGCGTTTTTACTAGACATGCGCTAGTCCAGGAATGCCTGCATACAATAAACTATTTCATGGAGACTTAAGCTGCAGTCTCTGTAGCAGAGAACCTGTGGCAGTCAATATTTTGCATAACTGCCAGGCATTAGACCGCATGGTCAAACCTTTTTAGGAGACAACCAAGTGACTTCAAAAATGTATGGTACCCACTCACTAGACCTGTTTAAGCTGGTACAGAGTTTCAGAATCCTGGAATGATTACCATGAAGAAATGAAAAATGTACAATAATCCAAATGGCTGCAGTATGACCAGTTTATAACAAACTGTTTTCCTAAAAACAACTTTTCAAACTCAGACCATTATCTCGATCATGTTCATGTGAGTTTAAGTAATGTTCTAATATAAACACTTTTTCTTCCGTTGCCGTTGTTTGAACCATTCAGTCGATTATAATACTAGAACAATGTGAATATGACAGTTATTGATAAATACACCAAAAATAAAAATTGTAGGTGCAATTCCAAAACCATCTTAATTTCAGTACTGTATTTTGGTGAATATTTTACACTTTTATGATAATTATGTTTATATAGACTATGTTCTCTCCAAACTAGACTCCGACACAAGAGGGATACAATGGACGTTAACTACACGCTTAAGCGATCTAGAATACGCGGACGATATCTGCCTATTAGGTCAAAGGTTCCAAGATCTGGCTTACCAATTGGAAACACTTTCCACTGAAGCCAATAAAATAGGTTTTAAAATCAATATTAGTAAAACCAAGTCCATGAGAATAAATGCAAGGAACAACACGCTATTTACTATCGACAATATGCAGATTGAAAATGTGGAAAACTTTACGTATCTTGGAAGTGTCATAACAGAAAACGGAGGTACAGAAGTCGATATTCGTATGAGGATACGAAAAGCCCAACAAGCTTTCAGCACGCTCAACCCTGTTTGGAGATCTGGCGAGTATACTACAAGGACAAAGATTCGAATATTCCGATCAAATGTCATGTCTGTTCTACTCTACAGATGTGAAACCTGGAAAGTGACAAACACCCTCACAGACAAACTGCAGGTCTTTGTTAACAAATGTCTACGAAGAATTGTTCGCATATTCTGGCCTAACACCATCAGAAACGAAGATCTGCTACACCTGACCGAACAAAGGAGGGTACAAAATGAAATTAAGTCCAGAAAGTGGGGTTGGATCGGTCACACACTCCGAAAAAATAGTTCCTGTATCGCAAAGACTGCCCTAGAGTGGAATCCCCAAGGGAAAAGAAAAAGAGGTCGCCCAGTACAAACTTGGAGAAGATCCATCATGGACGAGATAAGAGGCCAAGGAAAGTCTTGGAATGAGGTGAAGGCCTTAGCGCAAAATAGAACCCGATGGCGCGTTTTCACTAAAGCTCTATGCTCCACTTAGGAGTTCAAGAACCATATATATATATATATATATATATATATATATATATATATATATATATATATATATATATATATATATATATATATATATATATATATATATGTTTATATGGTGTTTTCAGTGATTAGTCTTACATGTAAATGGTATTATATATAAGACTGATTAAAGCTTTGTAGAAATATAGAGTTTAAATCTTTTTAAGTTCGAAATATCCCGATTCTAGCGTCGTATTTCTTTTCGGTATGAATGTAGGAATGCGATTTTGCCGTGTAAGCCTTATATTCCATAAATAAATAAATCCTCGGCTTATTGCATAAATTTGTAACTACCAATTCAAAATCGGAGATCTAGTAAGGATTTTAACAGCTACATTTGAAATTTCTGACTTAGGGCGTGTTCGAGCCAAGAATCTACGTATATCGAACTGTTCCTGCCAGCCAATCGAACCATGAAGGCAACCAAAAATAACATTACACACAATATTTTGGCAACGATACTTTTCTTTTGCGTATTTCGATATTGTCAGAGTATAATATTTTGTCAAGTCTAAATTAACTAATCCCACTAATTAAAGTCTACCTAATAATAATTAAACTTCTTCTTTATTGCTGATATATTTTTATTTATTCGACTAACCAATAATTCAAAAATATAAGAGTGGTATAATAACAAGCTCATCCCCCTTAAGTTATTAAAACTCGTAAAATAAAACGATTAAATCCTTCACAGACTCAATGTATTTGAAACTCCTCCGGGGACAGTTAGCATAATCAAACTTTTTCGGTTTAAAACAAAGGAATTATACATGTATTATAAAGGATGTCTCATCAAAACACACAGTTTTTCAAAACTGAAAGACTAAAAGATGTTTCTGTCATACCTTATACAAGTATCTGATAGTGTTTTATGTTGAGAAGTCAGGTTAAGTTATTATTAGCGATATTTTAATTACTTTTAAAAACACCTGCTTGATTCCAAAGCTTTCCTAGAGAAAAACTTTGAGAACAATAATTAGACATTACAGTTACCAGAAATATCCTACAGCCAAATCTTTGACAGATCTACTAAAAAAATGCAGCATTAAAAAACAATAGATTCATTGTTAATAAGGTCATTGACACAGTAACAAAACTTTTGTACAATTGCATTACAAATTTATGAAAAAAGCTTAAAGTTACAGTAGCATATGGAATTAATTTAACTGTAAAATTTGAAAGTCTTTAAAACTTGCTTAGGCTTCTAAAACTTCTCTCTAGAAGAAAGAGAATTCTCTAAACTATTCTTTAGGCATCTTGTCGACGTGGATCTCTTGGTAATACTTTCATTCTATAAGGCTGTGCTTAACGGTTAGAGCAACATTGTTGTAATGGGAGAGGGGCATGACACCTGATCTTAAAGGACATAAAATAATAAAGGTGTATATACTTTCAAAAATACAAAAATGTGACATATATAGTATATGTCAAAAGGACAAAGAGGAAGAGGCTTTATGAATAATATTATTGAGCTACTAATGTGATAGTTTACGTTTATACTGCTGGCGCGGTTTTGGGATTATAATAGGATATATCCCTTGGGCCTTCGGTATATAAGGAAGGTAGATATTGTAAGCACTCCTGACCACGGCGCAGTAGACGAAATTTGGTTTAGTCCCCACTTCCATGCGAAACGCATTGTACTATGCACTGTATAATTCCACTTACAATAGAACCTTTTTGCCTTTACGTGAATTTGACTCCGCCTTCACGCAGCTCCATGGTCAGGAGTGTTTGAACTATCTCTTACCCTGTGGCTTCCAAATATTTTTAAAAAGCTTTATTGAAAGTAATAACAATATAAGCTTAACGTGAATGTTAAGTCATAATGGGATTAAAAAATAAGGTAGCTATAAGATTGGCAAAACAAGCAGCAAACAGGGGACTTTTATATGTCTGGAAATACAGTCAGTTACGATATCAATAGCGTATTATGGCTGGACTGAGAAACGTAAAATTTTTAATAACAATCGTTCAAGTGCCCAAAGTATCCTCTCAAAATAAGTCTTCTTGGTAACAGGTCTTCTTTGGTAACAGGTAACATGGGTTATTCTTAAACCCTCGGACAGAAATTTCACCAATTTTTACTTTATTTTTATTTTTGCTTTGTAAATAAGTTCTAAATATCCACATATCTACTAAAAACACATTTTTGTTTAAAAACCCTGTTTGTAAGATTTTGGAAAACATAAAACAATCGGGAAATCATAAATTAAGTAATCACAAAGCTAAAATATGCAACTGAATACATACAAGCAACCACAGTTTGTGTCAAGCTCAAAACTAATTGCGAAATTACTATAAGTTCAATTTATATCCCCCCTAAGCATTCCATTAAAAAAGTACAGTATGAAGAATATCTGAAAAGTATGGGAAAAAGATATATGATTGAAGGTGACTTTAATGCAAAGCACACTCAATGGGGATCAAAATTGACAACAATAAAAGGGAACGAGTTGCTGGCAGCCATGAAAGAACAGAAATGTGAACCAATATCAACGGGTAGACCGACGCATTGGTCAACTGATTGCAACAAGATACCGGACTTAATTGATTTTTTCATTATTAAAAATATGTCAGCCAATTATGTAGATATTGACGATTGTTGGGATATGAACTCGGACCATTCACCCATAATGCTCACATTGAGTGACACGATTATTAGAAAGGAGTGTAATCCAATATTAACCAACAAATTAACAGACTGGGAAAGTTTTAAATCAACCCTTGAAGAAAAAATTGAATTATCTGTACAATTAAAAACATCTGAACAACTAGATAAGGAAGTAGAGTTGTTTTTTCGAAATATACAAAAATCAGCATGGGAAAACACTCCGATTCAAGTATTAAAAGTAAAAGGAAACAACTATCCGAAGGAAATTAAAAAGTTAATTAAAGAGAAAATAAAACTAAGCAGGAGGTGGCAACAAACCAGAGCTCCTCAAGATAAAACGAATCTGAACAATGCAACTCATAAGCTTAAAAGGGTGATTCAAAATATAAAAAATGAATCAATGGGTTCTTTCCTGAGAGAATTGACGGATGATAGCAGCACTGAATACTCCCTATGGAAAGCAACGAAAAGGCTAAAAAGACCAGTAATCCATTCTCCACCCATTAAACTGGAAGATGGTAGTTGGGCCAGGAGCAATAAGCAAAAGGCAAAGAGATTTGCCACATATTTAGAAAATACATCCAAACCACATGAATTAATGATCAAATATGGATAAAGCCTAATCAGATAGAAGAGACAATCAGACCAACATCCCCAAAAGAAGTAGCTGATGAAATAAAAGAAAACATAAATATGAAGAAAGCCCCAGGATATGATCTAATTACTGGAGAATTACTGAAAAACCTGCCTCGCAAAGCCATAGTTAAATTGACCAACCTAATTAATGCTGCTTTTAGATTAAGATATGTCCCAAATTTATAGAAAATAGCTGAGGTATTAATGATACCAAAACCAGGGAAATCACCAACAGAAGTCTCTTCTTACAGGCCAATATCACTCTTACCAGTGATGTCAAAGCTGTTCGAAAAACTCTTGCTAAAAAGAATGAAACCGATAATAGAAGAGAAAAAACTGATTCCAAACCACCAATTTGGCTTCAGAAATACACACTCTACTATTGATCAAGTACATAGAATTACTAACATAATTGAGAAATCTTTAGAGGAAAAGAAAGTCTGCTCTACAATATTTTTAGACGTAGCTAAGGCATTCGATAAAGTATGGCATGAAGGTTTACTGTATAAACTGCAATCCTTTATGCCTAGACAATATTCAGAAATTCTACAGTCATACATATCTGATAGATACTTCAGAATCAAATAAGAAGACGTTTACACAGATTTAAAAGAAATTAAAGCAGGAGTCCCTCAAGGAAGTGTATTAGGTCCGGTCTTCTACCTGTTATACACATGCAACATACCTGAACTAGAAAATGATGCTATAGCCACCTTTGCAGATGATACTGCCATTCTAGCAGTAGGTGATACCAGTGAAGAAGCAGCAGAAAATTACAGTTGTCAATAGATAAAATCCATAAGTGGACAAAAAAATGGAAAATCAAACTAAACGAGTCTAAATCAATTCACGTTAATTTTACAAACAAAAAAATCCATAATTAGAATATTTTAAATAGAATTCATATTCCAATTAGAATAAATGATGCCCAAATACCGCACGCAGCTACTACAAAATACTTGGGTATCACACTTGATGCAAAGCTTTGCTGGAAAGCCCATATCAAAAAGAAAAGGGAGGAACTAGGTATCCGTTACAAGAAAATGTATTGGCTGATGGGAAGAAATTCAGTTTTGTCCACACATAATAAATAACTGATATACAAGCAAATACTGAGACCAATATGGATGTATGGTTGCCAACTCTGGGGCTGTACTAATAAAAGTAATATCCAGATCATCCAGAGATTCCAGAATAAAGTACTAAGGAACATCGTTGATGCTCCTTCGTACATCAGAAATGTCGACCTCCACAAGGACCTTGAGATGGAAGATGTAAATAAAATTATCAAGAAGATGGTAGGTAGTCACGAACAACGGCTCCATAAACACGTAAACATCGAGACCATCCAGCTCCTCGATAATACTGGGTTAGAAAGAAGACTCAAACGAACAAAACCATTTGAGTTAATGTAAAGTGTAATTAGTGTAAAAGCAGAGCATAGTGCTGTGTTGTGAATTTGCATGTTAGGTATTAGTGCATAGCTGTTAGATAAAATAAGAGGACGCCATAGGGTAAGCTCTTAGAATGCATCCTTTAGTAAATTAAGAGAGATAAAAATTGTTAATTGGTCAGCTTTGACCAGATTCCAATGGTATAAACACAGTAGGTGTTTAATATAAAAAAAAGATCATATATAAAAAGTTTTTGTCACGTATCCCCTATTATTTTCTTTTTAGCACCACTTTTAATTATATAATTTGCGCATAGAGATTTCCTTCTTAAATGCAATGATGGTTTATTACAATTTATACTTGAATTTGCCTAGAAAATAAAAAATCGTATCAAAAATGCCTAGAAAAATTAAACTGACTGTATACAAAACACTAATAAGACCAGTGCTAACATATGGTTCAGAAACTTGGACACTAACACAGAATGACCAAGAATTGCTTAAACGTTTTGAGCGAAAAATACTAAGACGAATATATGGAGGCATAAAAGAACAAGGTTTGTGGCGCAGGTGTTACAATTTTAAGTTGTATAGAAGATTTGGAGAACCTGACGTTGTAAAATTCATTAAGGTAGCACGCCTCAGATGGATAGGTCATGTAATCAGACGAGAGGAAGATGCCATAGTCAGAAAAGTTTTTGACCGAAGAGGGCCGATCGGACAACGAAGAAGAGGAAGACCGAGACTTAGGTACCAAGACAACCTAGAAAATGATTTGAAGTCTATCGGAATTAGAGCATGGAGAAGAGTTGCCAGAGACAGGGGCGAATGGAGGATTGTTCTGAAGAAGGCTTTGGCTCATAAAGAGCTGTAACGCCACTGATGATGATACTTGAATTTGATGTCGGGGTGCTTGTAAGAGCTCCGATACATTATCGAAGGGCATTTATTTGATAACACTTCTACTTTTTTAATTTAAGTTTTAGTTGCCTGATTGTAATATATGCATCCATAATCCTATTTAATCTTTGATCCTATTTGATAATTTGATCCTATATAATATGATCTGGGCATTATTAACGAAACATTAGCATCTGCTCCCCGAAAGAACCGTGTATGAATGTCATAACTACACATCTACTGATATATACATAATAGAAGAAGAGTTTTCCATTAAATAATGTATAAATATTTTGTTTATGTATATTTGTGTATACCTAATTCTTTGAAATTATATCTTTTTTGACTTTCATTATATCACTTTTTACTCTTCGTTCCTTTTACTTCTTGTCCAGAATAGTTTCGAATGTTTATTACAGATTTTCCTTTGCCTTGCATTATATAAATATCTTCTTTACCTTAGCCTAGCAAAGTTTGCTTTGTTTTTCTAAAATATTCTTTATTATAATTTTAATTATAACAATAGTGATATATCTATAATAAAAATAAACTTTAAGTGATAAAAATATCAGCTTGATTCCCAATGAGACAACTTGTACAACATAGTAAACAATTTTGTTGCCTTTCATTTATAACAGAGTATTACATGCATTTTATATTTTATAACATCTGAATAACAAGTACAATGTCGAGAGACCATTCGAGCGAAGGCCGGAGAGCCCCTTGCATAATATTAGCATATTCAAAGGGTACTATCAAAAAATATAACCTTCGGAAATGAAAACCCTTGTCGTAAAAGAAGGGGCGAGGGCCCATATACTCGTGAGCGGCATCACAAAAGCTCTCTTTAGATACGCTTTTGCTTTTCGCAAAATACCCTTTTACTTTTAGAACTTATCTCAGGCATTGTAAGTTTTTTTGCATACGTTTAGCCTATAAATTTCTCGGAAAGCTCCGATAGGAAGAAAAAGGATCGAGAAGGCGGATGGGAAGGGTCGGTTGGTTTTATCTCAGATCTGAAAGGGGTGAGTTGAGATCGTCAACGAAACGAAAATATTTAAATTGAGAAACGGAGAGGATATTTTGCTTCTGAATAAAGCGTTTAGGGAATAAGATTATTCCAGATTTACGGAGGTTACTCTCTTATAAATTCCAGGAGATTACATTTTTTTCCTTCAAGAAAATAAATATGTATTTTATTTTTGGGCAACTAACCACAGTGAATTTTATATATTTATACCCATACACCACTTTTGCTATTATTTATTTTATTTGCATTGACTTAACATCTATTTATTATTATAGTGTTGAACAATGAGATCAATGGTACATTATTATTAAAAGCATTTAAAAGTAAGTAATATAGTAGAAATCACCATACCTAAAAAAGCGAAGTAACTAATTAAAATAAAAATTTTAAATGCATTTAAAAATGTAGCATCCTCAGAAATGTAACATGATTTTAATTGTTTTCATGTATTTTTTCATGCATTGCAAAATCATTTGAGATAATTTTTAACAAGAATGAAGAAGCGCAGGAGAATCCTTTAAACCTTAGAAGAGAATTCTTCTATCGTAATTTACCAGGTATTTGTAAAAATGTAATAAATCTAAATTTGTTTCCTTATATGTATGGTTATTGTAAAATATTCAAAAAGTACCAACTTGCACAAACTGGATCAAAGTAAAAAGTTAATTAGGACCTACCTACACTGAGAGAAGACTTGGGGAAAAAGTACAAAAAATCTTAATAAAATTTACTATACTGATCATAGACTACCAAAAATAAACTATTTACTGAATATAAAGTTATTTTTATAATATGTGTATAGTATGGTAATTTTTAATAAGTTGTTTTGTAATTTTTCCTCAAATTCTTCTCTCAGTGTATATTTATTTACTTGTGGCATGTTTTAAATTTCTCGACTACTTGCTTGGATATTCCGCCACTCTGAAATATTGATTTTGCTAACTAAAAAAATATTTAAAAGTTTATTATTTAAAATTATCAAAGCGGTGGCTACAGCATATTTATTTTTACAGATATACCTACAGTATGTCCGATCCAAAGAAAAAGTGCAGACAATACAATGTCGAATATTTGAAGTATGGTTTTATTCAGTGGCCTTCTAATAAGGCATTACCAATGTGTTTAATTTGCCAGAGAGTTTTCTCAAATGAAGCCATGAAACCTTCCCGATTACAAGAACATTTGACCAAAATACATCCCGACAGAAAAGACAGAAATTTATCATATTTTGAAATGCTCAAAAAATAACATTTCAAACGTCCAACTTTAGCTAGTATCTTTTCAGCAGCATCAAAGCAAGACGATGATGGGCTACGTGCTTCTTATAACATTTCCTTACTTATAGCTAAATCAGGAAAACCCCATACTATTGGCGAAGAATTAATACTGCCACTGTAAGTGAAGTTTTGCGGACTGTACTGCACCAGCCGGCATCTGATATTATTAAAAAAATTCCATTAAGCAATAATACGGTACAGAGACGAATTGACGAAATGTCTGAGGATGTGGAGTGTTCTCTAACTGATTATTTAAAGACTACTGAGTTTTCTTTACAGCTTGATGAATCAACTCTGCCAAACAATGAGTCTTTACTTCTGTACGTTCGCTTCATAATAAGTGAAAAAATCTGTCAAGAACTGTTATTTGTAAGAACACTGGAAACAGATACTAAAGGCAAATCGATATTTGATGTTCTGGAACACTATTTTACAGATAAAGGTATACCTCTGGAAAATGTCATAACTGTTGCTACAGATGGTGCTCCGGCAATGGTTGGACGACACCGCGGACTGATAGCATATTTGAAAAAAGCGGTACCAAATATACTCGCCGTGCATTGTGTAATTCACAGACAGCATTTAGTTGCAAAAAATCTTAGTGATCGTCTTCATTGTTCACTACAATATGTAATTACTGCAGTTAACAAGATCAGAAGCAGTGCTCTCAATGATAGATTGTTTAGAAAACTGTGTGATGAAAACGACGAGAATTTTAATCGTTTATTGTTGCACACAGAAGTTCGATGTTGCACACAGAAGTACCTGTCTAAAAAGATTTTATGATCTCTTTGACTCAGTTTTAGAGTTTTTTGAAAGCAAAGATGATTCTTTGAGAGACAATTTATTAAAATTTAAGAGCGATATTGCTTATTTAACTGATTTATACGATAAATTTAATGAAACAAACCTACAGCTACAAGGTGATAATTTGAATTTGATCAAAGCAAAAGGAACTATTTCCTCGTTCGTGTCAAAACTTAATTTGTATAGGCAAAATTTGGGTCGGAGAAAATTTCATCAGTTTCAAAATCTTTCCTCTGTGGAGACAAATGATGAAGACATTCTGGTATATTGCCAGCACTTGGAAGCACTTCAAGAAGATTTTAGGAATAAATTTCAGGATATCCTTGGTCTGATTATTCCAGATTGGGTGCTAGAACCGTTCCCAAGTTTAGAAACAGTAGAATTATCACTACAGGAGGAATTGGTAGATTTGTCAACAAATGAAGAGTTAAAAGTGAAATTTAAAAATGGATATCAAGAATTTTGGCTGCAATGTCAAATTTCAGTATTATATCCAGCTTTATGGGCTGCATCAAAGAAGTTTTTCATTGCCTTTCCTTCATCGTATTTAGCCAAAAGAGGATTTAGCATAGTCAGCAATTTATTAACAAAGAAGAGAAATAGACTGTCCATAGTGGAGCGCGGTGATTTAAGATTGCTGATGACAAGTATGGAACCAAATATTGACAGATTACTATCATTACATCAAGCTCAGACTTCTCATTAAAAATGTTATATTATTATTATATTGTTTTTTATGATATGTATTTAAGTTAAAGTTTGATCAATACATGAATACTGTATTTTTGAATAAAACATTTTTTTTTAATTTGTTGTTGCTTGGATTAGTTAAGGAGCCGTCGAATCATATTTAAGGTAGCCTTTGACCCAAAAAAGGTAAAACAAATGTGAATGAAAGTGCGTTACTAATTTTAAGAATGGAAGAGTTTTTTAAGGGGAGCGTTAAGTATTTTGTTTTTGGAAAAATGGGCGGTAGGCCAAAAAAGGTTGGGAACCACTACTTTAAACCTTAGAAGAGAATTCTTATCGAATAAGTTTCTATTAAAGACCATGGCTTGCGACTCACACAAATTATTAAAACATTTAACATTATCACTGAATATAACTTAACAAATTCTTACTGGAGAATTAAAACTTCTCCACCTCTTACAAATAATCACTTAGAAACTAATAACTTTAGAATTATCACTAAATAAATATTATCTATATAACCCCTTTCTATTAAAAAAATCGCAATCTTTCCAAAGATCATAATACCTGCATACCTATGCAGGTATATGGTAATTATTTTAACCTACAAAAATTTACATCTTTATTGTCGAACTTAATGCTATTGAAGTAGCTCTAACTTACGCGATAGAACAGAACTTTGGAGACACGGTTATACTATCAGATTGTTCATCTGATCTTGAGGCAATATCACAACCAATAACCAAAAAACATAACAATGAGTTGTTATGTCATAGTAAGAAGTTAATTGCTTGATTTAAATATAATAACAATGACTTAGTCTTTATCTGCATAAAAGGACATGCCGGAATCAAAGATAATGAAATAGTAGATGAAATGGCAAAAAATTCGCCAGAAAAAAATTAAATAAATTTAAATAAAACAGAAAATTTAATAATCTTCAACAACTAAATTCCAAAATTGCATAGAATATTAAGAAGAAAATGAAAAACTAATTGGCTCAAGTTTGTCCAAAACATCGAAGAATCCATACACTTAATTATACCCACAATTTCCTCAAAACATCCCAAATAAAATAAATTTAATTATCAAGTTAGTCTTTCAAGTATCGACTCTCTTTGTTCATGTGATATAGAGTTAAACAAGGAAGTAGGTATTATTCGATCAAATTTACAACTGACTGTGGAGTTCACCAAGGTTCCAAGATAGGTACTTTTTGGATAGTTATAGATGACCTACGACAATTGAGTACACTTGTGAAGCATTCAGCACTCCCAGCAAGAGGAAACCAGAGATCGTGAAATAAAAGCTACCTTTGTTGCCAGTAATCACTCTACTGACATACTTATTGATAAGATAATCATATTTAAAAATCAGTGAAAGCAGTAGAACAAGTAGATTCATATAAAACTGTCTCCAACATACCTGATTTTCACTTCGCATTTAGAAACCGTTACTTAACAGTGAAATAAGTAAACAGAGTAATATATGTTGTTTAAAAGGTACTTACATAAAAACAGTAATGTTAAACAGTATTGCTTGATGTATCGCAATCATTTGATAGAGTGTGGCATCAAGGACTTCATCTAGAAGACGGAGTCATATCCTCGTGGTAAAAACTTTTCGGTGTCACACGAAAAAGCTTTTTCAACCTTCAAGCTAATCTCAACTGGTTGTACCTCAAAGTAGCGTATTGGGGCCACTACTGTACCTAATTCATACTTCAGATTTATAGGTTTCAACAACCAATGCAATAATAATTTAGAACATTTGTAGATAATATTGTCATGCTGTCATTATGGCAAAAGGTGACGCCCAATAGACAGCAACATAGAACTTACTAGTTGTTTTAACAATATGTTTCAGTATACCAGGGAATGCCAGGAATCGAACCACCCTTCAATATCTATTAGATGACGTCCGTTACCTCAAGCAAACCCACCAAAATATCTCGGACTCCACCTTGACGGAAGAATAAACTGGAAACATCATGTCAGACAGAAAGCTAAACGGATTAGGCTCAAAACTAGACAAACATACTGGTTAATCAAAAAACATTCCAAACTTGACTTAAGGTATAAAAGACTGATCGCCATAATCACCCTCACCAATTTTGCTGTTAAAGTTATCCATAACTAGTGTTACTTCTTGAGTTTTGAATTTACTTATAGTCCAAGATCCTAGTGCAAGATTCTTCTTCTTCTTCTTCTTCAGCCTTCAGTAATCCAACTTTGGACATAGGCCTCCCCCAAATCAATCCAGTGTCTTCTATTTTGCGCGACTTGCTTCCAGTTATGTCCTCCGATCTTCTTAATATCATCAGCCCATCTCATTTGTGGTCTTCCTCTGCTTCTCTTTCCTAACCATGGCCTCCACTGTTGTATTTCGTGGTTCCATCTCTTATCCTTCAGTCGGGCATTGTGTTCTGCGAAGCTCCATTTTAATTTGGGAGCATGTTCTCGTGCGTCTTTTACTTTCGTTTTGCTTCTTATCCATTTGTTTGTTTTTTTTTGTCTATAAATCTCACCCCGAACATTGATCTTTCCATCGCTCTTTGTGCTTTTACTATTTTATCCATATTGGACTTGGTGAGTGTCCACGTCTGTGAACCATACCTGAGTATAGGGAGGATACATTGATCGTAAATTCTGGTTTTCAAATACTGTTCTATTTTAGTGCTTTTTAAGATCCAACTCAGTTTTCCAAATCCTGCCCACGCTAACCTTATTCTTCTGGTAATTTCGGCAGTTTGATTTTCTTTGTTAATTTTCATTATCTGTCCCAGGTAGATGTATTCGCTTACTGTTTCTAAATTTATGTCGTTCAATGTTATTTCTGGAATGTTCGGTGTATTTGTCATTATTTTTGTTTTTTCCAAGTTCATCTTAAGACCTACTTTTTCCGAAGCTTGGAATAGTTGCGTCATCATGGTTTGTAGTTCTTCGAAACTTGTAGCGAATATTACAATGTCATCAGCGTATCTTAAATGACTCAGTTTTCTTCCATTAACATTTACTTCCTTATCTGCCCAGTTAATGTCTTTAAACACGTCTTCAAGTCCAAGTGTGAATAGCTTTGGTGAGATAACATCTCCCTGGCGAACTCCTCTGTTAATTGGTATAGCTTTGAAAATACAAATTGATGCGAAAACCAAAGCTATACCAAAGCTAGTGGATAATATAGTTGCCAGTGAAAAAGTGGTCTCAAATATTTTTAATTCAATTTATAGTAATTAAGTTTTGAACCAAAAAAATTTTATTTCGTTCATTTATTTTTTTAATAAAATACGCTGCTCGTGACGTATATGCATTTTTTACATCAAATTAAAGCCAATTTTTTTAATATGACGATATAAGTTACCTGAAAATAAATGTTCGCAAATTAGGGTTGTCAGGTGTTAAAAACACGAGGTATCAAAGAAAAAATAAACGAGAGCTGGAGGGTAACGCCACTGATTTGAAGCGTTAGTCGTTTGAGTTTTTAAAGCATGTGTCGATAGATACTGTTAACAATATACATATTATCATTTGTTAAACCAGTGTCGTTGCTCGCTAACCATATTTTACTGTATCTTTGATACCTCGGATTTTTAATAGCTGGCAACCCTAATTTGCGACCATTATTTCTCAGGCAACCTTATACCAATATATTAAAAAAAGCCTTAATTTGATTACTACTACTATTAAGACATTCTACAAATCGTAATAAAAGGCCTATTACTTCGTCTAATTTGTCTACCATAGGTGCGTTTATTTGGATTATGTTTGTTTTTGCTATGAATGAATATAATTGATAAACATGATTCTCTAGGATATTGGAACAAAATTTGTTATGTTTTTATTTACTTGTTTATTTAAAATTATCCCTGTGCCATGCTTATGTTGATCTTTTATATTTCCATAGTAATACCTGTCATTTATTTGACATTTTCTGTCAGGCCATCTATTTTATGTCAGGCCAGATATATTTTCTGGTTGCGATATGTGAACAATAAATTGTCTTGCCTTCTAATTCTCTAAAGACATTGTCAACAAACAAAACAATACAACAAAATACGAGACATAAAGTCTAGGTGCAGATAAGAAGATGGCTAAGAACATTATCAACATGATCAGTTTAAACTGAAAGTGTAAGGGAGAAAACACAAAGGAATAGAGAACAGTCGCGAAATGTTACATTAGAGATCCTCGTAAAAAGCAATGACAGCGATTTATAATAATGTATGGTCTTATTTTATATGTATGTACAATGAATTCAAGTATATGTATACAATATACACACGCCATTATATACAATAGCGTATTGTTAGGTATTATTTTGTGTTTAATGATAGTATATAACCTTTGAAATAACTAAATTATATGCGTTTTAAAACAACTTTGTTATAGAAAGAATACTTCGATACGTAAAAAACGAAGGTTTCCTTTGACACTACCGCCGGTAATTTTTCTCTTAGTCAATTCAATTAGACCTTGGTAAGGAAAAAATACTCATTAGCCTTTCGGAACACGCAAATATGATTAGATATCAGTTAGAAAAGGTAATAAAAGCTTGCCTGTCACCTCTGGTGGCGACTTTTATGACACGACAGTATATTAACTTCACTTACACCGGATAAATTACAAAACAATTGCACGTCATTAACGTACCTTGGTTTGCTGATTACACGAAATATTTTCTTTATGTCGTGTGCACATACTAAATCATTTTAATTGTTGTTGTGAGCACGAACATTTTTTGTAAATTTTTATAAATTGCATTGAAAAGTACATAGCCTAATTTACTTTAGTTCCTCTAGTGTTTGATCCTCTACTACTTATTGTTTTTGATAAATGAAAGTTTTCCTTTTATTTGTCCTAAATTGGACTTTCGATCTGGACAATAAATGTACTTAATGTTTTATACTTTATTGACGTTTCGACTTCCAGTCCGGAAATCCTATTTACAATGCAAATATTGTGAAAAATAAAAATGATAAATATTGTGTTTTGCTGTAAAATTGCAATAAATAAATTGTTCTGACAGCTCAACCTTGCAACTTAGTGATAATTCAGCCACATAATATGTTTCTACAGTTAAGCGATTTAAATAGAATTGTTATTATCCCTACATATGAAAGGATTTTCCCTAAATAAGAAAAGTAAGTTGAAGTATCATAAAGATCGCATCTACATTAATAATAATCTGACAGCAAAAGAAAAAGAAATACAGAAAGAAATAGTTAAAATAGCAAAGGAAGGAAAAAGTGAAGGAAAATAGACAAAAATAGGCTATAAGAAGTTGTTCGTAAATGGAAGAGAATGGATATAGAATGAAGAAAAACAACAACTAAAAAAAATACCAAAGAAAAATTGCCAAAAAACTAGTAAAAGAAAAACAACCGGAAAGATATGATACCGAAACGGCAAGACAAGTGAATATGACCATGGAAAACGGAAAAATGAACACAAAAGAAAGACAATAGTCTAAGGATATAATCAAAATTGGGACTTGAAATGTGAGAGATACTTATGAGCAGGGAGCTTTAAACAAATTATGGAAAAATATACAATAGATATCCTTGCCCAGCAAGAAACGAAACAACTGGGAAATGAAATAATAAAAATAGGAAACAGCACATTGTTCAAGAGTGGGGGACCGAGAGATTCTTGAAATGGGATTCAAAGCAGTTGTAAATTTTCAACCAATATCAGACAGAATATGTTACTTGAGAGTAAGAGGAAAGTATAGGAAGATAAGTATTATTAATGTACATGCGCCCACTGAAGATAAAGACTTAAAAACACCAAAACAGAGTTCTACGAAAAGCTAAGCATCCTAATAGGGAATATACAGAAAAAAAGATATAAAGATAATTATTGGTGACATGTAGGGTAGACTGGGGCTAGTTGTGCCACTTTGGACAAAATAATTTTTAACATTTTTTTCGTAATTTTTAGGGCTGTTAGATTACTTTAATGAGGTACTATTTTTAATTGGGAATCATTATTTGGGAACATCAGCAATTTTTAAGCAATACCTTACAGTATGTAAATAGTTTTACAAAATGCACATATTGTCACAATTTGCCCCAATATGGGGTAAGTTGTGACGAACTTGGGGCAGGTTGTGACAGTAAATATTTTTAAATATAATAAACTTTAGTTGGAGAATAATAACAAAGTTTCCATAATAAATTTATTTTATAGTTAAGTATAGATACATAAATGTTTGATAAATGTTTATGTAAGAAACAAATGTGTAGAAAAACATCTAGTGAATTTAAAGTAAAATAAAAAACTTAATCGCTATCGTCAATTTGTGCTGATTCTACTTGTAGTTCTGAAGAGTGGCAGTTTATACAAACATAATAAAGATCATCTTTTGTGCACTTTACATGAGCCCACCTCTTGCATTCCATACATTGCACCCAGTCTTCTCCTAACCTAGACTTTTTATATGGTCCCATACAAACTAAGCAAAAGTAATCTTCTTCCTCTTCTTCTGAGCTGTCTTCTCTTTTTCTTGTTGCGGTCTCTTTCTTTGGCGCTGCTTTTTTCTTAGGCAACAGTTGTTTTGAGACAAATAATTTTTTCTTTATTTTATCCTCTTTGCACTTTATTGTTTCCTTCCTCTTTAACTCTTCACTGCGAATTGTCTCCTTGACAGGTGTGCTAGTCAAAATTGCAGATGTTAAGCTCTTGCGTTTTTTATTTTTTCGAGGACCAGCTTTTGGCAGAGGTCTTATATCCATAGGGCTGACAGGCAGAACTTCGGCATGGAATGATCCTGGTAGGTTGGCCTGCGATGATCCTTGTTGATATGGTCCTGGTTGATAGGTATGGGAGGGTCCTGGCTGGTTAGCATAATATGACGACGGTTCAGGTTCATCGAGATGCTGAAACTCTTTAAGCTGCCCAGCACTGGCTTCCTCATTACCATCTACGATGTCAATAGGCCTATTCAAAGGTCGGTCGGTCACCGAAGAACACAGAAAGTCTTCTTCATTAAAAATGTTTCTATTGAATTCCCATATTCCTGTAGAACGAAATCCTGCCTGAACATTTGTTGGTGTTACAGCTTTAGGTAATGCTGTTTTCACTATACTTGGGATGTCATAAATTGAGACTGTGTTTCCAGGATGAGATTTCATCCATCCACACATGGCGTCGTTTAAAAACTTCTTAAATGGACCAAAAATGGAAACATCCAGTGGTTGAAGTCTATTTGTTGTATGGGGAGGGAACGATAAGAGAGTAATACCGTGCTCTGTACAATAGTCAAGGACTTCGATATATAGGTGAGCACTGTGGTTGTCTAACAGAACTAAAACCGGTGATTTCTTTGAGCACCTTACTTTTTTTACAAAATGCTTCATAAAAAACAAAAAGTCCGGGCCTGTTATCCAGCCACTTGGGTTAGCAGTACCACAACAACCTACTGGCCCATCACGTACAAAATGCTCCTTGTAAAACTTACGTTGAAAAACGAACATAGGAGGAACTGAGTTACCCTCTGCGTTAATAGCAAGAACCATAGTAACATTGGTCCCCCTCTCAGCTGAAGTGACACCACCAACTCTTTTCTCGCCTTTCTTCGCTATGATTTTTACCGGTTTTTGGACAGTCCCAGTCCCTGTCTCGTCTATATTCCAAATATCATTAGCTGTAAAATGGTTTTGACTTAATACTAATTCGAGGTTATCAAAAAAGAGTCCGACATTGTGCTTGTTGAAACTTGTACTCCGACTTAAGCTGGTAGCCTCAGGAACACGAATAGACACATTATTGTTACGTTGCATGAACTTTGTAAACCAATCATTACTGGCGTGTTTTGTTGCTACCCAATTCTCAGGCACAAGAACTTTGTTCGCTATAGCAAATTCAAAAGCTAAACTTTTCATTTCTTTTGGGCTAATACCATAAAATATTTTCGCTGCCTAAACAGCATATTCACAGAGCTCTTCTTCTTGTTGTTGTGAAAATATCATTCGAGGTCTTTTGTAACCCATTTCTACCACTCCATCTGGATTGGTTTGTTGTTTTTTTATATATCTAAGTAAGGACATCCGGTTAACGCCATATTTTTCAGCTGCTTGCCTTAAACTACACGATCCAGACTTAACATCTAACGAAGCCGACTCGTAACTGTTTATATTACTCCGACCACGTTCCGTTTTCCTTTTATAATTTCTCACCATTATCTGTAACAAACCCATAAACATGCATTAAAATTAGTAGGGGCATGTTGTGACACTGTCACAATCTGCCCCAAGCCTTTCGTCACAACTAGCCCCACCGTACGCCATTTTACATAAAGCCACTTGCACAGACCTTGACACGTCGTATAGAAACCAAACTGTGTCTTACTAGAGAGAAATAAACAAACTATCTACTACAACTAGAATAAGTTTCTTACCTTGTGGTTTGAAAGTGAAATAACAATTCAAAGACAACAGCAAAATTTTACTTCGTTACAACGAAATGACATATAATTTTATAAAGCGGCAGAAACGCATAGCATCACAACCAAACTACACAAACAGACTGAGGACATGCGGACGTGGAATTCTGGGTAACCGGGCGACGCTGCTACCTATGGTTAGTCTATAAAACTATTTGTCACAACATGCCCCTGTCACAACTAGCCCCGATCTACCCTATACGAAAGTGGGAAAAGAGGAAATATATAGAAGAATATCAGGGAGACGAAGTTTACATAAGGAATCCAATGAAAACGAGAATTTGTTACAGAGAACAAAATGAAGAACGCTAGCACAAGGTTTGATCACAAAGACATTCATAAGGTAACATGGACTTCTCCCGATGAAAAAATAAAAAATCAGATAGATCATGTCTTAATTGAAAGCAAACATGATAAAGCAATAATTGGTTGCAGGAGTTGCAGAGGGGCAGATACCAACAGTGACCATACGCTAATAATAGCAAAACTAAAACAAGAACTACCAATAATACCAAAACCTGTTAGAGATAGATTAAGTTACCAATTAGATCGCCTTCAAGAGAAGCAGGTTGAAGCAGACTAGAGGAAGAAATAAATAAAAACTAGAGAATCCAGTCAAACAGGATATAGATAAAAAGTGGTAGACCATACAGACAGCCATGTCGAAAGCAGCGAAAAAATGTATAGGAAGAGAGCATATAAAAAGACGAGAAGACTGGTTCGATGAAGAATGTAGGAATGTTTTGGCAAGAAGAAACAGGGCAAAATTACAAAGAGTTAAAGAAAATACCCAAAATGCGATCGAAAACTATGTGGTAAAAAGAAGGGAAGTGAAAAACATTTTCAAAAAAAAAGAAAAGGGAACAGCTAGGAAAGCAATTAAAAAACATAGAAGCCTACATAAACAAAGAGGTAAAGAATTTCTACCAAGAAGTTAAAAAATCCAGAGAAACTAAAAAAAATAATCCCCTGTATTGCAGAAACAAAGAAGGCTTACTTCTAGGTAAAACAATAAAAAAATTTAACAGATGGACGGAATATATTTCAATCTATTAAATACAGACCAACAAGAGGAACTTGTGGGAAATGAGAATTGGAAAAAAATGAAAAGGACGTGCGAGTAACCAACTTTGAATAAAGTCAAAGAAATAATAAGAGACCTAAAAAAATAACAAAAGTGCAGAAGAAAGTGGTATCCCAGCTGAGATTTTTAAGGACGGTGGCGAAAGATTGAAGGAAAGGATATTTCACTTGATACCATTGGAATAAAATCCAACCACATAGTCCAGTATCGTGGGAGACATTCTCGGAATTATTAAAACTGACATTTGACACCAATTACCTAATATTTAATGACAAATACTATCGTCAAATTTTTGGAACTCCCATGAGATCGTCCATTTCCCCCATTCTAGTTAATTTCGTACTCGACGACCTTATTAATGAGAGTATCAGTAAGTTAGATTTCCAGGTTCCTTTTGTAAAGCGTTATGTCGACGACTTGATCCTAGCAACACCACCTGATAAGATTTTAAGCATCTTATCAGTCTTCAATAGCATTGATCCTCACCTTCAATTTACATGTGAATTGGAGGTTGATAACAGCATACCGTTTTTGAATATGCGAATCATACGCACACATAGTAACCCATTGGGCACTACGTGGTATAGGAAAGAAATGACGAGCAATTGGTTCTTCAATTACCACTCTACACACCCAATGAGATACAAATATAACTTTGTACAAGCTCTTAGATTTAGAGTACACACGTTGACCCATAGGCGGTACAAGAGGGAATCTTTGGATTTACTCAAATCCATTCTCATTGATAGCTCTTACCCCATATCCATCATCAAAAGATATCTTTTCTCTAAAAGCTATGGTCATTCTATTTCGGAAGCACCTAACGGTGCAATATAAGCCTCCATATCCAAAAGCATACAGACGAACAAGTCTTTTCTTCTTATTTTATACAAATTAACTATAACTAATAATACATGCAAAAATAATCTAAACAAAGTAAGTAATTAAAAAGATTATGGAGAACTCCAGTGCAGTTTACGGTGCCTTTTACTGCAACGATAGGTTTTCTGCGAATTCCATTAATCGTTTAGAGGTGTAAGTTGGTTAAATGTACTGTATGAAGGACTAATAATACCTAATGAAGGACGTAACGGTCCACTTATTTTGTCTACTTATTCTGTAAAGTTATTTAGGAATTACAATTGATAATTATTTAAAACGGAACCTACATTTTGCGAACATGACAAAAAACCTTCGACCTATACTCTATAAATTTAAATCCTTAAGCCGTATTTTTAAACTGTCCCATTTAAAAACTGTGTACTTTGCCCTAGGAAAATCCATATTATGCTATGGCAATCTTGGGTGGCGTGGGACGTGTGTTAATCATTTGGACCAACTAAATGTTGTCCATAGAAAAATTTTAAAATCAATTTATCACAAACCCAAGCTTTATATGGCAATACCCCCGACAAGTGAACAAACAATTGGACAGCGTTCTTTCACTTATCTAGGTCGTAGATCATTTAATTTTTTTCGCCAACTGATATTCAGAATTTCAGGAATATAAAACACTTTCAAACTAAGTTAAAGAAATATATTACATACATGCCTTGTACAGTTATCCATGTTTTAATTTACATTAAGAAATATAAGTGTGTGGATATTAGACTCATAATTGTAACTGTGTTTTTTTCAAATAAGTAAAAATCAGGTTCAAATGGGTATAATTTGCTATGCATCTTCAGGTCTTAAGGTTCTTGGTAAACTTCTTATTCTTCTACTTTATATGACTCTGTCTGTTTTTCAATGTGCCTCCAGTAACTTTTCGTTCCATCGTTTTCGTGGTCTTCCTACTGATCGTCTTCCTATTGGGGAACCGTCTCTTGCCATCTTTCCTACTCTATTTGTTGTCATTCGTTCCATTCTACTCTTCTATTTCTTACGCAGTTCTTGATGTTCTCCACATTGCATCTACGTCGTATATCTGTACTTCTAGCTCTGTCCCATAGTGTCTTATCATCAATTTTGTGTTTTCGTATTAAATTGGTGCAGTATACGTTGTAAAACATCTTCACTTTGAGAGAGTGAAGAGACTTGGTAAACTATTTGCTGAAATTATAAAAAGCCGTATTGGGGTGCTGTCTGGTAAAGAAAATACAGCAATTATGCCAATATTATATGTCTGTGATTTGTGATTATTAAATATGGTTTAAAAATTGATTAAAACAGACAAAGTAAAAATAGTCACAAAATCTAGTAAATTGAAATTAAATAAATAACTAATAAATACTACTTACATGCCGATACAAGGATTATTATTTAGTGTTTTAGAAAACATAGTTCAAACTATCCTGGTAAACTGGTGATGGGTGATCATCGGTTTTATTGTAACTATTTAACAATTAGAGGGAAAGTTCTTAAGGGGAGAGATATAAACAAATATACTAGGAAGTAGGTATTGTGTAGATTGTTTGTTGAAATGAATGTGATGTGTTATATTATTTAAAAGTTATTTACATTTATTCAATAGGTATTGTTCTGAAGCTATTTTCTTGTGGCATTTTAAAGTAATTACTATTTAAATGGGAATAAGCCACAATTAAAGGTTAAAGTAAGTTTATTAACGTTTTAATTTCTACTTCGGAAAATACAGATATTAGTAAACAATTTACTAATGTTTGTATTTTGAGAACGATTTCCGAAGTGGAAATTGTGGCTTATTCCAATTTAAATCGTAATCATTTCAATAGGTATATTTTGGAAATGTATGGTAATTTATTGAATTATTTATTTAGAACAAACAGCTCTATGATAATAAATGAAGGTAGATGTATATTTTGTGGGTGTGCAATAACTCAACTTCTAATTTTATGATTGATGATATAAATGATGATAAATTGATTTGGTCTATATTAGGGCAAAATTGTTGTGATGTCAACTAAATTTAAATTAAAAATTAAAAACACTTTAGGACACTTAGGGACAAACAGAACACATTCAAAAAGACACAGACATTTAATTTAAAAGGGGGCACTTAGTGGCACTACATCACTTTTAAGGAGAGGAACTGGCAAAAAAAACTAGTTTTTTGTTTGTTGTCTTTTGAAGAGGTAAAATTGAAAGTACCTAATTGTAAGTTAAAGTGAGACAGTTCTTCTTCTAATTATTAGTATTTTTTTTTTTCATTTGTAGCTGTTATTTTTCAGTTAACACATCGTAGGGATGATGCATTTTTCTTGATTTTGTAATTGTAATATTTTTTTTAATTTATGCAATAGCTATTTATTTTTGTGTTTTGTTCTCTTATTATTAAGTAATAGATATTGTTTTGATCGTGAAAAGATTGTGTATGTTTAGGATATTTCTACATTACAATGAATGCATTTAACCACTGCACAAGCATTCTACTTCAAGTGGTATTGTATATATGTATAGGAAATTATAATTAGATAAACTTTGTATTTTGTAAAATAATTTATCTGCTAATAAATAAATTATAAATCATCCCAATTACCTAGGAGTTTATTAAGAGTAAAAACGACAATAAAGAGGTCAATGAAATATTCAGAAAGAATGTAAAGCAATTCATTGTAATAAAAATATATTATAATATTAAACTGTGTAATTGGGACTATAGAAAACAATAACGAAACCAGAATTAACACATGCGACAGAAACAATAACGCTGACAAAGCAGAAAAAACTGCTTCTAATAATTATGAAAAGTAAAATTAGAAGAACACATAATTTAGTCTATTATGCGTGAACCCAATCTATAATCGTCGGTTAAAGATACAAGAAAATAAAGACTAATCCACCATTTTCACCATTTTATGCCATAATTAAAAAACGTAACTGAAGTTACAATGTTCGTGTCATATGTAGACATTGTCGATATCAATAATGTACATTATATACGAAACAGGTTAGATATAATGCCCCACAATCAGCTTTCTTCTCCGATCTTGAACTGGCTCTTAAAAAACCCAACTGACTTGACGATAAACAGTTATTCACATCAAAGAAGAAAAGATATGCACGAAAAGGTTTTTAAAAAGTTCTCATATACCGGTCTCTCCGGCTGGTTCACCTCACAAGGCAGGCTATTTAAGGAAGGCGGTTTAAAGGCTGAAAATAAACGACTTTGAAAACCAGAACCGCGTCTGATAAAACCAGCCGGATCAGATAAATATGTCAACAGGGTCTCCGCCTCTGCATTCCCAATTACTGATACATAGAAAACAAAGAAACAGGGTCGGTTTTTTAGCCATTACAACAGAACAGCTACAAAAAAAATCGTTAGGAAAAATTTATAAATTCATACATTAGGGTATTAGGGTATACGTTGTAAGCACTTAAACATTTTTGTTATTTCCTTTTTGGTATTTTTACCCAGGACATACACTTAGGAAACATAAGTGTAAATATTAAATAGGTGAATAAATGCCGACGAATAAGTATATTAATTAATTTTCATATTTATACGAATAAATATGAAAATTAATAGCCAAACAGATAAAAGTAAAATGCTATTGAAAATCACAAAAGCCTTCTCTGAAATATATCTTTAATTTTTTTTTCTCTAGAGCATACTACTTTTATTTTTTTTTAAAGCCCTTCTCTCTATTCGGATTGCCGAATATAGGCCTCTCCTAATTCTCGCTATTCATCTCTATTGTTTGTAAGACATTTCCACACTGTTAAATTTAAGCAATTTAAATAATATAAAACATCACTCTTTCATTTAACAAACAATCACATATACCTTACTCCTATTTCATTTGTTAACATCTCTCCCCTCAAGAAACTTCCTCGTTAATTGTCAGACAGTTACAACATTGACCGAAGATCACCCATTATCAGCAATACAGGATAGTTTGAACTATGTATCACGAATCATTATATAAAAATTCTTGTACCGGCATGTAAGTAGTATTTTGTATATTTCTAATTTATTACAATTCAATAGATTATCTCTTATCAATTTGTGGATTTTTACTTTGTCTGCTAAATCAATTTTATGCATATTAATAAACACAGACATGTAATATTGACATAATTACTATAACTTTTTTGATTTATATCTTTATAAGACAGCACCCTAATATGGGCTTTTTATAGTTTCAGCATTTAATTTACTTTGTACCGTTTGACCTGAAGATGCTTTGTAAATTTTAGACAACGAAACCGGTCGTTTTTGGGTAGTAAAATTAAATTGATTGTGAGTAAGTCTAATTTATTTCTTTTACCTATTAATGGGATTTCTTACTTTTAGGTTCACTGAAGATTAGTCCGAAAACGGTTTCAACTTCATCCTTTTGTCTTCCCAACTCTTCGTGAGTCTTTGCCGCGTTTACTATTGCCTTCCATATTTGTCGGTCATGTGCCAGTAATTCCCATTGTCGCATTTCCATTTTCTCTAGATCTTCTTTGACTGCATCTTTCCACCTTTTTCTAGGCCTCACTACAGACCTTCTTCCCTCTGGTCTTTCCCAGAACACATTGTTTATAAGGCGATTGTCGTTACTGCGTATCACATGCCCTGCCCATCTGAGTCTATTGGCCTTTATATATCTGACTAGATTTTCTTTTCCGAATAGAGACTCTAGCTCGTTATTGTATCTGCCCCTCCATTCGTTTGTCATACTGTCTCTGCAAGAATCTCATTCGAAGAATTTTACGTTCCCATACCCGCAATTTATTTATTTCTTTTTTTTTTTGTTTTCGTCCATGCTTCTTTTAACCAAAAGACAATTTTAAATACTTGGGAGTCCAAATAACATCAAAAGCAGGAAGTAGCGAAGAAATACACTCCAGGATTGGCCAAGCAAGATTCGCCACCAGACAGCTACACGGACTATTATGGAATAAAAAAATAACAAAAGAAAATAGAAGAAGAATTTATAAAACAATAATAGAAAGTATTGGGCTATACGGCGCCGAACTCTGGGAAATAAACCAAAGAAACAAATCAAAAATTAAGGCCATGGAAATGAACTACTGGAGACGATGTTGCCAGCTCACTAGACTTGATAGGGTGAGAAACGAAGATATTCGGAGAGAAATGGAAATCGATCTAGACATAATAGACACAATCGAAGCCAAAAGACTTAACTGGTATGGACACCTTCAGTAAATGCCTGAAAATAGATGGCTAAAAAAAAATAGAAGAATGGACTCCGCCAACTAGAAGAAAACGAGGTAGACCAAGACGATCCTGGAGAGAGACCGCCAGAGATCTAACAACTGAAGATTGCTTCGACAGAAAACGCTGGAAATTAGGATGCGAGAAGCGGCGCCAGCTGTAGAAGACTCGCTTGTTATATATATATATATATATATATATATATATATATATATATATATATATATATATAATGTCATCATTTATCAATAATGACATCATTTATGGTAATTAGAAAAATTAACTTTTGTTATATACATTTGGATAATTTGGCTTTAAATTAAGATATTAAACTTAATATAACAATAAAGGCACAAAGTAGTAGCAAAATGTTTAGAAAGCGATATTGAACTACCTAATAATAATAATAATTATATAAGTTACATTTAAACATAGAAATATCACATATAAGTAACTTTTTTTTTGTTTATCGTTGTATTGCACTTTACGGTGTAAATAAATATTATGATTTATCTGCTATAAAAATTTTTGTTAAGTTAACTTTTTCCAATTTTAGTGTAATTGAAATGTAATAAAGATACTCGAAAGCATATATTACGCAAAAAGTTTTTAAAACTAGCTCTCTTTTCGCATAAAATATCTTACTACAATTTTTTAGACCAGTAAAAATTTTATTGGTAGAATAATAGTCTCTTACTGTTTAATTTATTTAAAATATGACTGAGTTTATAGTCTACAATCCATTTGCTTCCTATTCTAATTGGCGTAAAATCAACTGTTTATTTACTAATTACGGCTGAAATGTTTAATTTAATGACACTTTATGATTTTACTACTAAGAAAAAATCCATTAAAATAACACTAAGCTCGCATTGAATACAATGCGGATATTTTTATTACTCATTTTAATATCACATTGTTTCATAAACGGTGTCTTCGTTTTCTTTCAAAGTTATTGTTTTTCTATATGGGAAGTGGCTCAGAGGAAGATCAAAAAAAACTATTGCGAACTAGAGACTTTGTAATAGGCTATATCTAGGTATTTATTTTTTATATCCATTACTCAGAGAAACAATACGTTTTATGTTTGAACAATTTTAATACAGTTATATTTTTGTTAGAGAACTAATATTTTCAAGTGTTTTCTTTTCCCGTAATACTTCTAAAGAAAGTTTTATGTAGATAAGCAAAGTATGTATGCTAGATTTTTTACTAGAATAATAATATGCCCCTTCACTTTAATAAATAGAGTCACTTTTCTTCGTGCAAACCGATTGTTATACACCAGTTAGTCAGTTCAGTCGGCCAAGGGTCTTGTTTTAAGGCAATATCAAAGGCTTCTATGTCAACAGTAAGTTCTAAGGAAGCTGGCGTACTGTAGTTAAGGTCCACCTGTAGGACTCTGATTAGCGTCATTAAAACTCTATTTGTCTGCTCTCTACTTATTCTCATTACATTTTTAGTTGTGGATTTAAACTTATTCACTTATTTTTGAGTCCCATTTAACATGTTTCCTATATTTTTTTATCTCGTGGTTGTTTTATTCTCACAAGCCAGAAGAAAATACTACCAGACTCTGTAATGCACCTATACCTTGTTACGGCTATATTAATCGCCTAGAATTCGCCAGCTCTATGGAGCATTGTTTAGGCAACATCTTGTTGTATGTGCTATGTATACCGTAAGTACGATAGTGTTATACCCCGGGATTGAAAGCACTGTAGGTGCACCACAAATTTCGCTGTATATGTCAGTTGTGGTGCAGCTGTTTGGTGATTAAGCTGTTTGGTGATGTTCTCAGTTGATATGCGGGTCCTTATTTGATTATATCTTAATCACATCAGTTCTATAGTCATATTTTTCTATGAGACGTAGCCATTGAGTTACACTGTGTTGAGAATAAGAACTTCTCCATCCAGTCAGTCGTGCGTGGTGAACTGAAAAGCTTGGATACATAGTCTTGGACCGGCTCAGTTATAAATAGGACCTGCTACCAAACAAAATCAAATACTTACTTCTGATAAATTTGATATTATTCACGTAGAAAAAAGAAGAATTTTTAAATCGAATAAGAGTGGAAAAATGGGATAACCAAGCTTGACGATTAATTCTAAATGAAACAGAAAATAGAAATCTAAACATTTTTATGTGTTCGAAACCAAAATTTAAATTTTTGCTTAAATCTGTGCCTTCTACAGTTTTCAAATCAATATGACGATGAATGAAAAAACATGGAGAATCTAAAATTGTATTTCACGACATATTAGTTCATATAGGCAAGAGCGTTTCGTGAACTAGTTTCTTACATTTAAAGTACGAGTAAATAAAGATATAGAAAAGACAGTTAAGATTTGATTTCACGTAGAGTGCCTCTACAATTCGCTTATAGGTATGTAGTCGTAGCAGGACTCATCAGAGCGAATGTGCAGAAGCCCTTGACGTGAAATTAAATCTGTTCCGTCAAAGGAAGTAATCTGGTAATTTTGGTTTCGAACACCTAAAAATCTTTGGATTTCTACTTTCTGTTTTATTCTCAGATTGCGTCGTATGCGTCTGTATGAAGTTATTTTATTATTACTTCTTTTGACGGAAAGATTTGATTTCACGTTTAGGGCTTCTGCACAGTCGCTCTGAAGAGTTCTGGACAAAATACGTATAAGCGAATTGTAGAGGCACTATACGTAAAATCAAATATTAAATGTCTTTTTTAATCATAAATAAATTTGTTATTAAATGCACAACAAAGAAGTATGAAATTTACAAATGCCGGTAAAATAAACTAATAATAACATATCAAAGAACGTAAAAGAACTCCTGAAGGTGAAGGCGGGTCATTGCTTTTTTGACGAATCTCTAACATTTATCGATTTGCTGAGGTACTATGTTCTCTTTTAATAAATTTTTTTAATCAATATTGCTCATTCTGTACACTTTGACCCCAAATTTGATATCTTTATACAGGTCATTTTTACACAAGACAAAGAGGATATAGAATATATGATAATAAAATTTAAAAAAGGATAAAATCATGGGACTCAAAGATAAATATGAGTAAGACGGAATATTTGTATATAAAAGGAGATGTTAAAGATCTAAACTTAAGCTTAGAAGATGAGATTATCAAAAGTTACAAACTACGTGTATACGCGATATAGAAATGAAAATGGGTCTGGGAAAGAGAGTTACAAAAGTACTTCATGGGCTGATATGAAACAATACTCTCACCAAAGGAAACAAAAAAAAAATATTTTACAGTATGGAGTGAGAATATGGCTAGTAACAAAAACAATACGAAATAAAATATAAACGGTCGAAATTGACAGTATGAGACGATGTCTTCAAATTACCAGAAAGAACAGAATAAGGATTGAGAAAATATGGAACCGGATGGAAGCAGAGTAAACACTCAAATTTTTTTGTTATTGTTGGATAACAGGGCACTACAATAGTACGGTTATGTACAAATAATACCAGGCCATAAGTGGCTAAAAATAGTAATGGAACGGGAACCTCCAAATAGAAGAAAGACAGAAAGATCTCAAAGAAGATGACTAATAGTATAGACAGCTGTGGAGTGTTAAAACCGCGAACTCTTAATGGAAAAATACCGAAAAAGAAGAAATATGGTTACATTTAATGACGCAAAAATTTTTGTTTTTCAAAAATTTCACGCAATAGATACACAAAACCAAACTTATATATGATCAACCTTTGAAGTCAAAGAATATTTATTTTAAAGCAATTTAATCACCAATACATAAAATAATAAAATTGAAATTATTTGTTTTAAAATAGCATACAAAATTTCAATGTCCAAGGAATGATATTTAAATTGGTTTTATTTATTTATGCTTTTTAGTAGTCAGTGTTACTAACCCTAGTTCTTATACAAGCTCCAATTCGCGTGAGTATGCTCCTAAACAAATTGTCAACATTTTATTGTGGTAAGTTATTTCCTTTCTTCAAGAGCAGCTTGTACTAACTGTACGGTGTTTTGCGGATTATGCCGACGAGGTCCAATTCTTTTTTAACTATATCCTAGAAAAGCTCTATAGGGTTAAGGTCGGCTGAGTAGGCAGACTACTACAGAATAGTGACATCTTCTGCTTCAAGAAAGTCCGCTGGTATGTGAAGGTACATTAGCATGCATGAAAATAAAAATTTCACCACTGCACTTTTTCAGAGTCTAACTACAGGTTCTAGAACCAAATCAATACATCTGCGAGCTATTAATGTTGATTGAATGAAAATTAAAGTTTCTTCACCGACCATATTACTTTTCTACAACATAACACTTCCTTCTTTATCTCTGTGAACAGATCTGTCTGTTTCCGTTATTGCTTGTCTTCCTTGTTCTCTAAGTACACGAATTCATCGGTCATTTGATTTTACACAAATCCTGGTTTTGTCTGAAAATAGCAAATTTTGCCAATTTCCAATGTTTTAATTTTGGTATTGAAGACACCAATTTAGGCGATGAATCTTGTGCTGACTGGTAAACTCTGGAACCCGTAACTGCCTACTGATGTATATTTTTTGGCCACGAAGTCTTCTTCTTATCGTTTCAACTAAAATACTTATACCTGCACCTTCCAAAAGCTGCTTTTGGAGTTGCGGGTGAGAAATTGTTGGATCTCCTCTAGCTATTTGGACAAAAAAAAAGGTTGTAGCAAACCGTTATTACTTTTTGGCGACTTTATCTTGGTTTATTCTTAAGCGTTTCTAACACCTGATACTTAGTATGTGTTTTTGACACAACGGCCTGTGTTACGGCTACCACTGCAAACTATATCCCGCTGAGACAATACTTGTTCCACAAAACCAATAATTTTTCCCCTATGCACATTCTTTAACCCCACATATTTTTGTTTTTGTAAGCAAAAGTTAGTTTATTTATTATCGTTTAATGTACAATTAAAACAATAAAAATATACGATATTTACTGTTTTCCGTGTAGTTTTAGTTAGTATTTATTATATTTTTATCATTTGTTTATTTTTTTATAATGATTTAATATGTTTACAAATTTATCAAATTGAGACGGGAACAAAGATATTGACCTTGATGAGTTTTAATCTGAAAACCGGCCCTGGGCAGGGACCCCGCCTTGCGTTCCCAATTGCCGAGAAGATACAAGAGAGATACAAAAAAATGCCTACTCACCTAAGATGGCTGGCGGTGGGACAGATGTGGAATAACTTCGACTGTGATAACTTCTTTACTCCATGATGGCGATCGTCTTGATCTGGAATTTTAAAAAGTTAATTAGTTTCAGAAGTAGTAATCGTAAATCATAAACTGATAATAGTACTAATGGCATCGATGGCAAATGCTAGCCATCAATAAAAGTCGAAATGAAAGATTATCTTTTCTTTATGATAATTATATAGATAATTGCAATAATTTGCATTTGTATTGGCGGATGCAGAAATAAAAATTGAAGAAGCGGGTGCATTCCGTTCTGTCTGCTGTGTAAAGTGTCTATGTTAAGAGCAATTATAAAGAGCATTAAAATGCTAATAAAATACTGATTCATTGGTGTTAATCTGTTATCTGTAGTTTTAATAAATAAGTGTATATTAAAAAAACAGAAAAACGGGTAATTGACGTTTGTGTATGCAGACACGTTCGTTAAATCTACAAGTCTTTACAAAACCTGAAAAGAATATTCATAATGATATTCACAGCATGATTAATGTACACATAAAGTCGTAAAAATTATCTCGCAAAAATTAAAAAATAAAACCAAATTGGAATTAAAACTCGGACTGCAAATTCATAGAAATATATGAAGTAATTCTTAACTCAGAAATTACCGTAATTATTCATTAACTTCTGTAGGTAGGATCACGGATTTGTATGTCACCTTTTAGCCATATAACTATGTTAAGGAGTACAACTTAGTCATTTTCAATATAAATTCTTGATAAGTGCAATAATTTTGTAATATGACATAGCTCATAAGTATTTCTACCAATTATTAATACCTTTTCTCATCAATAACGTACAGAAATAAGTTCTTAAGTTACTCTCAAGACATTTACAGCACAGTGGCTTCAATTGCAAAAATTCCAGTAAACACTAATATTACAGATATTTAAGTAGTAAACATTTTCGCAATCAGGAACAAGCTCCCATAAGTTGCATTTTATTATAGCTAACGCTCTTAAAAGTAAACACGCGGCAGATAAATCTAATCGCCAGCAAAGAAGTCACCATAGAAAAATATAATCTGCATGAAGTAATGAACAAAAATGGTCACTTTCTAAAGATTACGCAAAAGAAAGAAATATCATCATTATGAGCACGTACTTCCAACACAAAAGAATATAGCAAGGAACATGGAGATCAGAGGATGGAAAAACCCAAATCCAATCCAAGACCCTACAGCTCCAATTTACATCTTAGTAGATTTGCTGTTATAACCATGGATTGTCTTTTTTGAGGAAATTAACATGTTTAATTTTCTGGCAGTTATACTAAATTGGTGCAGCATACGTTATAAATCTAGAAAGCACGTTCAAATCCAACGACAATGATAGTGAAGAAGTGAAATGGGAAGAACCATTTCAAACCAAAGAAAAAATAACGTTGACATAATTTAGAGAAGTATCAACAGAGATAAAAGATGATATAAATCCTAAAAAAGCTCCAGCATATGATCTTATAACAGGAGAACTATTAAAAAATCTACCAAGAAAAGCCATAGTTCGGCTGATACACCTAATAAATGCTGCTTTTAGATTGAGATATGTTGCCAGACTCTGGGAAGTAGCCCAAGTCGTTATGATCGCCAAACCAGGTAAACCTCCTAATGAAGTGACTGACATCCTATCGACCAATATCACTCCTTCCGGTGATGTTAAAACTATTTAAAAAACTTCTATTAAAAATAATAAAACCAATAATAGAAAAAAAAATCTTATAAGAGGTCATCAATTTGGTTTCAGAAGTAAACATATAATAGAAAAAACATTAGAAGAAAAGAAAGTCTGCTCTACAATCTTCTTGGACGTAGCACAAGCTTTTGATAAAGTCTGGCGTGAGGGTTTAAACTATAAACTTGGAACGTTCATGTCTAAACAGTATTCAGAAATCTTAGAATAATACATTTCGAATAGATATTTCAGAGTAAAATAAGAAGAAGTGGACACCGACTTAAGAGAGATCAAATCTGGCGTGCCACAAGGAAGTGTATTAGGCCCGGTTCTGCACCTATTGTATACGTGTGACATTTCAGAGCTAGAACAAAACACTATTGCCACCTTCGCGGATTATACAGCCATACAAGCGATAGGAAATATTAGTGAAAAAGCGACTGATAAGTTGCAACTAATCATTAACTTTACAAATAAAAAACTAGAAAATTTCCCAGTTAGAATAAATCATGCCCAAGTTCCTTATGCAACATCAGCAAAATACTTGGGCATCACTCTAGACGCGAGGCTGCGCTGGAAAGTTCATATCAAAAAGAAAAGAGGGGAGCTTGATATTAGATATAAAAAATTGTATTGGCCGATTGGAAAAAATTCAACGTTATACATTAATAATAAATTATCCATTTACAAGCAAGTACTGAGGCCAGTATGGGTATATGGGTGCCAACTCTGGGGCTGTACCAAAGCTAGTAATATACATATTATCCAGAGATTTAAAAACAAACTATTGAGGAACATTATTAATGCTCCTTAGTATATCCGTAACAGCAACTTTCACCAGGACTTGGGCATGGAAACTGTGACCGAAGTAATCAAGAGAACAGTAACAAGTCACGAGGAGAGGCTGTATAGTTATGTGAATGTCGAGACAATCTAGCTTCTTGACAACACTGAACAAAAGACAAGACTCATAAGGACAACACCATTTGATTTAATGTAAATGTGTAACAGTTTGGTGTAAAAAGCAGAGTATAGTGCTTTAATGTTATTACATGTTAGTTGAAGTGTATTAGTTAATAGATAAAATAAGAGTAAGCCATAGGGTAAGCCCTTAGATTTAAGTATTTACTGTCTATTAAGTTAGGTCAGAAAATAACTGATAATTGATCATTTGTGACCAGATAGCAGTATACAAATACCGTACAGGTGTTAAACAAAAAAAAAATACGTTGTAAATCATCTTCACTTTAAAAGATTCCATTGCTAGCTTCAATTGGATCCATTAGTTTTTTTCTACTTTTACTTTTATTGTGTTATTCTGGTAGATACTTATGACATGTTCACCATAAATATTAGACAAGTCAGTGACAAAACGTATCCTTGTCTAAACGCTCTCTATGTGAGGTATCGATTAGACAGTACGTTTATCTTGTACCACGTTTGGGCTTTTGTTAGAACATCCATCATTTTTCGGTGTTGAACTGTGTCAAATGCTTTTTGGTAGTCCACAAAGCAGGTGTAGATATCGCAAGTCATATCTCTGCATCTTTGGAATAATACCTGTAGACTAAACAGTCTCTCGTATCTACGTCTTTCATGAATCCAAACTGTGTGTCTTGTATTCTCTCTTCGTATAGCTTGTATATTCTGTGATGTATAATTTTAAGAAAAAGTTTTAGTGTATTGCTCATTAGACTTATTAGCCTATATTTCCGCACTTTTTCGCTCCATGTTTCTTTGGTAACGTTATAAATTCTGAAAATGGCCAATCTTTTGGAATATTGCCTGTGTCATAGATATTATTAAAGATTTTACATAGTATTCTTAAAGAATCATCATCAAGAAGTTTAAGAAATGCAGACTGTACTCCGTCTTTTCTTCCTTTCTTTTCGTGATATTATGGCTGTTCTTATTTCTGCCACTAGTAAAGGTGGCCTGTTTTTGTAGGTGTTGGGGACTGGTTCTCCCTCTTATCAAAAAATAAATATCGTATGTGATTTTTCCAGGTATTATCAATACTCTCGTTGTCCACTATTACCTCTCCGTTGTCATTAACAAGTTTACTTACTCTTCGGTTTTTACATTGGCCTGTAATTTCTCTTATTTTTTATGCACGTTGAAGTCGTCGTGCCAAGTGGTGGGGAATTCTTTTTTAAGAAGATAATTGATTAATTATTTAAGCATTAAAGATTCACCGATAATGTTGGATTATAAAGTATTTACTTATCAGATATTCTCTGCATAATAAGAGTGGGTGTGAAGTTCTAGAACCAGTGTGGCTTCATTTGGAGTGCTTTTTATCAACGCTAACATAATTGTCAAAGGTTTAAATAGGATTATATCAAGTTTACGTAAATTTGTTATACTAGCTGACCTATATACCAAACAGCCGTAATCTATAATATATCTTATATAGGCTGAATAAAAATGCAATGGAATATTTTCATCTGCAGTCTGCACCTCACGATCTCTTACAAAGCATTTTAAGTAAATTAATACCTTTCTCGCAGCGACTACTCGTGTAGTTAATATGTTAAGTCCAAAGCAGTTTTCTGTCAAGAGTATTAAAAATCTTCCTCTCCTTTGAGTACCGTGCCCAAGTTTTAGGCGTGCGTAGCTTCCATGACGAATTGCTGATATCGTTCTCGATCTTGCGCGGCATGTAATTCATCTGCTGATAAGCCAGTCCATTGACGAAGGTTTCGTAGCTATGAATATTTCTTCCTACCAATTCCTCTTTTTCCGTCGATCTTTCCATTGAGTATCAACTGCATTATCCTCTATCTTCTTCCTCTCATTATATGCCCCAGATATTCGAGTTTGCTCTTTTTTATCATCTTTATTAAGCCGCCTTCACCTTGACCTACTCTGTTCAAGACTTCTCTGTTTGAAATGTGTTGAACCCATGATATTCTGAGCATTCTACAATATAACCACATCTCGAAGGCTTCTAATTTGTTCATTATGTTAACCTTCATAATCCAGGTTTCACATCCATACCTACTGTAATACAGGATACACATAACATTTTAGGAACTTAATTCTCAGCTGTAAGTTCAGCTGAGAATTGCTCAGAATAGATCTAAGTTTCATAAATGCTCCTCTTGCATTTTCTATACGAGTTTTAATTTCTTCATCCGGATTTAGTGTCTCGTTTATCCAACATCCTAGGTATTTAAAATGGTTAACTTTTGTTATCGGTTCATTATTGACAATTAGTTGTATAGCGCCGAGGTCTTGTTTATTAACCACAAGTAACTTTGTCTTTGTTGTATTTATGCTTAGTCCGTTATTAGAGCATTCTCTAGTGACTCGATCTATAAGGAATTGAAGATCTTCGATACGTTCAGCCATGATCGAGGTGTCATCTGCATATCTGATGTTGTTAATAGTTTCTCCCCCGATTTGAACTCCTCATTGCCCTTCCATGGCTTCGTTAAAAATTATTTTTGAGTAGACGTTAAACAAAGTTGGGGATAACACAAGACCCTATCTAACACCTCTTTGAATAAAAATTTTGTCTGTTTTTGTCAAATATAGATGTTGTAAAAGTCTCAGATCTTTATCATCTGTTCTAATCATTGCTAGATATTCGAACAGCCTACCATGTTGAACCCCATCAAACGCCTCAAAATCTATAAAACAGACGTAAATTGGTTTCTGTACTTCCCATGATAGTTGAAGTAGTGTTAGTATTGAGAACAAAGCTTCCCTTTTTCCTTTCCAATCCTTCTTTGAAACTGAATTGTTTATTTCCCATTATGTCTTCACATTTCTGCTTGATTCTATTAAGAATTATCCTAAGAAGTAGCTTGAGAAAGCTACGCTTCGTAAGCACTCACGAGACTAATTAGCCTTTTTTTTTTGTCTTTATAGAGGGGGGCGTCTGGAATCTTCAAAAGACATCTCAGTCCAGGGCGCAGCCTGACTAACTTTAGTGCAGGATTCGTTCTTCGTACTCCCGGCGATAGTTCCCGAGGTACTTTAAAATGCCCTCTCGTCGCCGAGTCTACGCCGAACGCCTACCTGCTAAACCAGACCCTCCTCTGTTATCCAGCGATCCGGAAGCGGAATGGCCGCTGTAAGGCCGGCATCACTTTCGAATTACTACCTTTATTCATTCATTCTCCATTCATACACATCCACACTCTATTCATCAGCAAGGAGGTTCCCTGTCTCGTTCCAGGTAGCGCGTAGAAGACACTCATCGCTCCTAGTTCGGCATTATTTCCAGATGGGCATTTCCTCCTTTCCCACAGTCTGACTCACGCATTCCAACTCACACAGTGTGACCCACTTTTCTAGCTTCACCTTTCAGCATCATTCACTCTTACCTTTAGCGTTGGTTTAGCAGTTTTTCTTCCTCTTCCTTTTTCTTGATCACTGCACGGATATAGCTGTGTATGTTAGTCCAAACTAATTTATTTTCAATCATTCTCTCAATCATTTCTCTCACTGTAACAAAATTCACACCTGTCTCTCTCTCCATTCTGTTCCTTTCCACTATCCATCTGCTACAATCTAACATCGTATGTGTCACAGTGTCCGAGTATCCACAGTATAGGCATTCATCTGTATCAGCCTTTCCGATCCTATAGAGGTAGGCCCTAAAACACCCGTGTCCTGTGAACACCTGCGTCAGGAAATAATCCAGTCGCCTGTGGTCACAGTCCACCCAATCTCTTATGTTCGGGATCAGCATTTTCGTCCAATGTGCCACATCTTCCGTGTTGTTCCATTCTTCTTGCCATCTTTCAACTGACCTTTCCCTTTCCTGTCTTTTCTCGGCCCCAGTAAGGTTTGGACCTCTTCTCTCATAAAGATCTTTTCTTTCCACCGCCAAAACATGCAACGGAACACATCCAGTGATGGTCCATAAGGCTGCCGCAGACACAGTCCTGTAGGCGCATGCCACTCGCAACAGACTTGTTCTGTTTTTTTGTTTTTTTTTCTGAGACTAATTAGTCTAAAGTCTTTACATGATGATGTAATTAAAAATCTATAAGTATAAATTACAGACTAAACGTTTTATAAAATTGTTTACTTGTCTGTTAAGTTATATACGAATTATACATTCTTTGTTGATCAAGTTGGCTATCGTATCGTAAAAAAGCATTCACGTCAAACTAACACTAGAAAGTTTTACACAATCAATCGTACGGTTAAAACATTTCCTATTAAAAAACCCAATTACATTTTTTCATTTTGTTTATCTCCATAATAATCTTAATACTTTAATATACATTTTCTGACCATACAAGCGTTACGAAAAACCTCCTAATTAACATATAAATGTCGTTCATATGCTAAGTAAAGCCTATATCCATCGCCTCTCTCTCTAATTATTCCACCGAAATCTGGTTTTAGCTATCTTAATCTTTACCAAATGTGAAAGATAACTCCTTTTTATATTTAATGATGTTTTTAAAACAAATTCCTGGTCTCTACGAACTTGTAGGACTTAATTATTTTTTTCTAAACGTGCATAATTTAGACGTTTTTGAAATTCAAATATGGCGTCGAAGTTTAATATCAAATTTTTTTATATATATTAGCCAAGTAAATTTAAATCAAATTAAAAGGTTTCGTAAATATCTTAATTATTAAATCTGAATATCAGATACTTTACTATTTTTAAAATAAAAGTGACAAAGTTTATTGGTTTCATGAGAATTGTAAAAAATGACAAAAATCTCGCAACGTTTATTTATTTAACAGATTTATAGAAACTGATTTCATTTACGTCAAAATGCAAAAATTGTTTACGAAAGCTGCACTTTTCGTCTTAAAAATGCATTTTAATCTTTGTCGATAAGACATTCTGATCAAAAGATATGCAATTTTTACCGTCTAGTTGATACAAATTTTATTTGAAATTGATTTCGCGTGCCTAACTGGCATTTAAAATCGCCGGTCGCTTCAAGCATTATTTCTGACTAAACGGTTCATTCTACATAAAAAGTGATAATAAATATTATTTATTTCTTAAACATTTTTTTCTACGAATTTTTTTTTCGCTCTCTTAGTAGGAGGGATGATTTTATGTAGAAGTCGGGGGGTAGGAATGATACATTTTTTGCATCTTTTTTTGGGGTCTCAATATTTATATGCTCTGCAAAATTCAGCTTGTACATATAGTTTTTAGAGGTCAAATCTCTTACTACTGGACTAAAATAGTTTTTTTTATGTACACAATACTGACGATTAGTTAGAGTAAAAATATATCAACTATTTTGCTACAGCAAGATCCTATTTCCTATCTCCCCAATTAAAATAGGTTTCGAATTCATTCTTTATAAAACCAGTTGATAAATCTAAACTGATCCAAACAATCAGTAGTATCAAAAGCAAATCTTCTTGTAGTACTGATGGACTATCCGAAAAATTTTCTTAAATCTTCCAAAAAATGTATTGAGTCCTGGTCTCACTAATTAACGATTCCTTTAAAAAAGTTATATTTCCAGAGTGCCTAAAGACAGCCATTATTATTCCTCTTCATAAGGGTGCGGAAAAATCGTAGAGTTTTTGGGCTAATATTTGGGTAAGATTGTAATATTTTATAGTAAGTTCCAATTGTCATAACGTTATTTGTTTTGTAGTTTAAAAGTCTGATGAAGTCTACAAACATAGACGAAACGTGATAGTTTACCAGAAAAATGAAAAATTCTTAAAAAAAAAACAAAATGGCGGACATTTGAAGCAATTGTTTTAAATTTTTTTTTAATTTTTTAGTCACAAAAATTTTTATTTTTTTTTGGTCCAATTGTAATAAACTATCATAGAAAAACCAAAACAAACAAACTTCATCAAGGTTTATTAAAATTGATGAACTAGATTGGACGACTAAAAATTTTGTGAAAAACTACGCTTCTAAAACTTGAGAACGGCTATCTGCGAATCTAGGGGGTCGATTTTAATAAACCTTGATGCATTTTGTTTGTTTTGGTTTTTACTATGATAGTTGACCACAATTTGACAAAAAAAACTTATAATAAAATTTTTGTTACTAAAAAAGTTGGAAACAAATGTCAATTTTTGAACAGTTTTTTCAAATGCCCGCCATTTTGTTTTTTTTTAGGAGTTTTCAACTTTTCTTGTAAACTATCACGTAAAGGTACTCCTTTTTAAAACTATTAAACATTTTAAAAGAAAAAAAATTCTATAATCTTCAAAAGTTGTATAATAATGTCAAAAAAGTTTAATTCTCATACTCGTATATAATAGGTAAGATACAAAATGTTGAAAATGTGCATTTTTTTAAGCATTCCAGATGGTAATCTGTATCAAATATAAAAATACATTTATACAGTGTGTAAAAGCCAAATGGAATAAATTCATTATTTAGGTTACTGTAGATATTTATAAAAAATCCCGAAACACGTTAAATTTAAATTATAACTTGACATTCTTTAACGTGAAAATGCAACCCCTACCTTCAACCCCCTTAGAATGACAGGTACAACCCCCAATTTTTAAAATAGGAACTATAGGCTTGTGATATATCGTTTGAAAGGTCTTTTGATTCTCCATTTAAAAATATTGTCGCTTTCAAGTTAATTGAGATTAATTAAGATAAAATAAATTAAAATCATGTGGTTACGGAAATTCGCTAAAATATACTCAAAACTTACTTCCCGTTTAGGTCTGGATAATGAGAAAATGAACAAAAACCATAGCAATGTGGTTTTTAGATATTAACCTTTAAAAAACTTTAAAGAATTTCCGTGGCAACGTTATTTTAACACGCATTAGTAAATTGTTTTATTTAAGTTGTCAGTATTTTAATTTAAGTAAAAAGTTCGTTCAATTCAATTCTGAAAAATGGTTAGATTAACGGAAATGCATAAAATAACAGTTTTACAAATGATTGGTTATGGAGATAACACCCAAACACAACAGGAAGTAACTCGCCTATTTCATGAGAAATTTCCTAATTTACCGCCTATATCCCAAGGAACAATAAGTAAAATAGAGAAGCAGTTTCGCGAGTTTGGTCATGTAAGGCATATAAAAAAAGCAGCTGCCAATGCACTGAATGATGAACTCAAATTAGATGTGTTGCTTGAGTTTCAGGAAAATCCACATACATCGAGTAGACAGGCATCCACTACATTCAATGCTAGCCATACATCGATAGTAAACATATTAAAAGAAAATAAATTGCATCCCTATAAGATGATACCCACTCAGGAGCTCATGGCAACAACTATTTGGCACTACTTTAAAATGATGTCATTCTAACGTTGGCAAATTTGTATCCTGATCCAGGAAACCCTCAAGTTCCAGCGAATACGATATGGTTTCAGCAGGATGGAGCACCACCACATTACCAACTTAATGTCCGGCAGTACCTCGATACAATATTTCCCAATCGGTGGATAGGGAGGCGAGGATCAATTGAATGGCCAGCGCGATCATCTGATCTTACATTATTAGATTTCTTTTTATGGGGATATGTGAAGAGCCATGTGCACAAAACTAAACCTTCTGATTTAAATGACTTAAAAGAACGAATAACGCTTGCGATTATGTCGATCACGCCTGTTATGTTAAATAATGTTAGAAGACAGTTTTATTTTAGATTAGGATGTTGCCAAGACGTTCGCGGTGAACATTTTGAACATCTACTTCATTAACATTCATAGTTGTTTTTCGTGTTCTACATTTTATTACGTTTTGCATTACATTTTAGTTTTTGATTGTATTGTAGCGAATTTCGGTAACCACATGATTTTAATTTATTTTATCTTAATTAATCTTAATAAACTTGAAAGCGACAACATTTTTGAATGGAGAATGAAAAGACCTTTCAAATGATATATCACAAGCCTATACTTCCTATTTTAAAAATTGGAGGTTGTACGTTCTAAGGGGGTTGAAGGTAGGGGTTGCATTTTCACGTTAAAGAATGTCAAGTTATAATTTAAATTTGACTTGTTTCGGGATTTTTTATAAATATGTACAGTAACCTAGATAATAAATTTATTCCATTTGGCTTTTACACACTGTATAGTAAACTGTATACGTTTGTTATTTTGCTATATTTCTACTTTTCTTTTTCTGATATGGAACTCCTAGTATTAAAAACATAATCAATTAAAGATTTTAAAAATAATAATTTTTTTAAGTTGAATAGTCTTGGTTTTGGATCGTAATGTACGTAGAAACCAACGATAAAACTATAAGGAAGAATGATGTTTTCCGGTCGATCAAACCGTTGATTTTACCTCGCCGACCAATAAACTGTTAGGTTTAATCGTTGGGTCAATATATTTATTTTAGGTATTTCATTGGATTTCATTGTGCGGTTTTATCTCGAAGCAGCTTTCCGCTTTAAGTCCTGACTCACGACTTGTTAACGTTAGAGGTGACTCGTTAAGAGAATCGTTCAAAAGTATCAATATCATAGTGAGAACCAAAATCACTCAGTCCGATTCGAATTAACGTTTTAATTGAAATACACTTGCCTCTATTCAATATCAAATGCATTTACACCGATTAAAAAACTTTAAGAAGCAATTTTATGAATTTTCTTTTTGATACAGTGAGATCTTTGTATCTTGGTTATATCTTTAAATAAAAATAATAATGATTCAAGTCTTGGCTTCCAGATGGACCCTCGTTTTCTTTGAAAATTTCTATCTCAGCTCTCTATCCTCGTCTCGATAGTTATTGCTGCTTTTTATATTTTTGGTACTCTCACTTATTTCATGTGGTAAATTCTACTTTCTCTTGTTTGATCGTATTTTTCGGCATTCTAATTCTTTCTCTTGTTTGATCGTATTTTTCGGCATCTAAATTCTATTCTTTTGTTCTGTTTTGGTCTAGGCACTCTTTATAGTTCTCTTTATGTTTCTTCTTCAGGTACATATTTGAGTATTCGAGTTTTAATCTTATTTTTGCTTAAACCTAGAAGCGTTCTAGGTAGTGCGAGAACTTCAAAATTTTAAAAATTATTGAGAGAATGGAAACAAATTGAAAAAAATTTAAATAGAAAATATTCAGGGTAAAGAATTTGAAGCCTGCCCTCAAAAACTCCTACAGGAACAAAGGCTACAATTCATTTTAAAACAGAATGCAAATAAATAAAGAATCAATACCCAAAAACAAGAAATACAAGTAACAGAAAAAGAACTTAAAAAAATTATAAAAGAGATCAAGCATAAGAAAGTGCTTGCGCGTGGTAATCACACATATAATTTACAACATGCGGAGTATATAAATTTAGCAAATTAATGTGGATGTTCCAGAGGTTCAAAGTGTAAACATGATAAATATAATTAATGGGAAGAGTATACGGAAAGATACTGAAAAAATATAGCAAGTGATAAATGCTAAGTATAAGGCAGTCTTATAGAGCAAGTAGATCATGCATAGACCATGCATTTACACATGGGAATAACTGCTAGTAAAGCAAAAAAGCCAACAACAAAGACATGCATATGGACTTAAGAAAAGAAGGCATACGATTTCCAAGAGAAGTACCTAGAACTCATGAAAATGTTCATTAAAATAGGAACGAGAATTACAGGGAATTTTAATACGACAGTCTTTCTCACAGGAAAGTACCACGTTTCCAGTATTATTTATAGAATTATTTAAAAAAACACTAAACAATTTTTTAAATTATTTTCTTCTAAAGTGAAATTCTTCTCTTCTAGTTAGGGAGACCAGGAAGAGATGACTAATAAAGGCTTGGAGTTCACGAATTGTTGCTTTGCTCTTTTGCGGTAAGTTTTGCCAGGTATTCTCTACTGACTTTTTGAAAATAAGCTTGAGATCGTTAGCTAAATGAATTATGGTTATTCCAGTATTATGGTTGATAGCTTCTTTGGCAAAATGATCTGCTGTTTCATTCCTAGTAATTCCAGTATGAGAAGACAGCCATATGAGAATTACTGTACCATCTTGAGCAGAGTAATTTTGGTAGATGTTATGAATGTCTAAACCAATGGGTATTCAGTGAAAATTGTATTGATTGAATAGATAGATGAAAGGGAATCTGTACAAATAGCAATAAGTCTGTTTTGATGGGAGATGCATTTCGAAGCCCATAAAATACTATGTTGGTAACCTGTGTAGACGCTGCATATTAAGGGTAACCGAAATGATTTTACAAGTTCATGTTTAGTGGTTGTACATTGTTTTTTGAGCAGTATTTGTTTTTACGATTGGTAGGTTGCTAACCTTGCCAATCACCCTCCACATTTTATCCGGGCTTGGGACCGGCTGTAGTAACCGCAGAGCTACTCAATCCACCCCGCAATCACCCCAGGCAATAGGAAGACGATCAGTAGGAAGACCACGCAAACGATGGAATGACAACTTACTGGAGGCACGTTGAAAAACAGACAGAGTCATGTCTATATAAAAAGAAGAAGAATAAGAAGAAGAAGATGTTTAGTGGTGACTGCACAGCCAATACCAATGGTAGTGTTACAAGCATCGGTAAAGAGACTTAAATCATATGATTTTTTTTGTATAATTTTTAAAAATCCTTTCTTCATCAGAATTTTAGGAGATTTATGTTTATTAAAGATAGTAAATGGAATGCCTATTGAAGGAAGATATTTAGCCTACTGAGGAAATCAAGAGAAAATAAACTAGTCAGACGGTGGTCAATATGTTTATTAAGCAGTGGAGTAATTAATTCAGGTATGGGCTTTATGATAAGACATTGTTATTGGTAGAAGAGGTTACTGTCGTAATTAGGGAATGAACGGGATTAAAAGGATTTGCGGATATTGATGCATACGAAAGTAGAAAAAATTGTCGTTTTAAGGTGATAGGAGGTTTATTAGATTTATGATATATACTCCCGATAGGACCTGAGGGAACGACACCTAGAAATAAACAAAGAGCTCTATTATGAACAGGGTTTTATAAATCTATGTCAGACCTAGAGGCAGACGAATATATAGAGCTACCGTAATTGAGCTTAGTTCAGATGAGAGCTCTGTTGACTCTGAATACAGTATGTACATAGATTTCCAGCACCCCTTTAAAGATGACTAGGGGTTTTAGTTCAGAAGAACATTCAGCCTTTTAAAATATTGGTTTTTTATATTATCACGGTTTAAAAGTTTCACTATCCATTAGTCCATTAGTTTGAGTAATTCTGCTTGTATATTATTGGAGCCTGACGCTTTGTCATCCTTTAACTGTGTTATTGCGGAATAAACTTCCTGCTGTAATATTCTTGGTCCATCATTTACCTCTTCTTCTAGTTCAAAGGTGTTATCTCTTTGGTCTTCAAATAGTTTTTCTAGATATTCTTTCCACGTTCTTATTTTACTCTGTCCAAGATGATGTTTTACCTCTGCCTTCGTCTTAGTCCCCCTATGAGTTCTTTAACTTTCCTATGTACATTGTGAGACATCACGCAAGACATAGCACTTTAAAAAATAGAAATAATTACAGAAGCAATATGGATTGATAATTTAAAAATCACGATGTAATCGGCAGCATTAATATAGAGGAACTATAAGGATTTAAAAGGAACGGAGTGTTGCAGTTATTCTTTCCACTTGAAGTCACGACTCGCCAACATAAAACATACTTATTTTAAGCAGTTTATCTCTATACGTGTCGACCGTTTTACGTTTCTCGAACCACTCTTCGGTATTATACAGGGAGATATTTGTTGTCAACCTGTGCAATAACTTCTCAACTTTATGAATCTGAGTTCCTGCAATGCCTCGCCCTTTATTTCTAGTTCAAGAGCTAGTCCCAAATAGGTGTTCTGAAATAACTAGGTAAAACTAAGATATTTATCAAAGGAGAATACATTTGTAGGCTTTTAAAATACTTTCTGTAAATATTTATACGTTTTTGTCTGGATCTGAATAGTTTTTGAAGCTTATTTTTTATCGAGAATTGGATGATAATTATTAAAAAAGATCGACCCGGCCAGAACCAAAATTTTTTGGATTTTAAAACCTCTAATTTAAATTTTTTATTGAAAAATTTATTACAATTTTTAAAGAAAAGTATAAAAACTAAAAAAAAGATGTATGATATCGAACGATGGCAACCGAAAAAAGGTAACAAAAATACGAAAGAAGCAATAAAGTATAATATCAAAGATTTTTACTGCTATATAAATTAATATACGCAGTGTTGGTAAAATTACATTGAATAAATGGGATCTGGAAATATGTAATATATGCACTAGATTAAGTCTGACATTTTATTGGTATACAGATGTCATCAGCATACAGATGTCATCAGCATACAGATGTCATCAGCATACAGATACAACGTGGACTGCAGCGCTAAATTAAATAATTCATATACATCAGAAAAGTTGTTGGTCCCAATATAGACCCTTGAAGAACTCTATATGCAATACCTTCTGGTGCGCTCTGGTATTTTATCACTCAAATATTCCTTCAACCAAACTAAGGCCATTCCAATCTCGTCTCCTCTATCCTTCTTATGTGGTTATTCCATTCTTTTTTTATATTTTGTGTCTATTCATTTATACATTGTACGTTACATTTTCTTCTAATGTCTTCACTCCTCTGTCGATCTCTCAGCGCATTTCCCGTAATTCTTCTCAGTACTCTTAAATCTGCCGTTTCCAGTAGCCTTTGCGTTGTGGCTGTGTCGAGTCTTGTTTCTGAGGCATATGCCATTATTGGTCTTACACTGGTTTTATAAATTCTTGACTTCATCTCAGTGTTAATGTGTCTGTTTCGCCATATAGTGTTATTAAGGCATGCTGCCGATCTATTTGCTTTTTGTACTTGATTTCTCAGGTCTCATTCTTTGTCCAGGTCTCCATAGCTAGACAGTGTAATTCCCAGGTATTTTATTTCCATTACTTGTTCAATACTGATGCCATCAATTTCTATTTTACATCTGGTTGGTTCTTTGCTAACTACTATTGGTTTAGTTTTCTGAGATGATATTGTCATATTAAATTATTTTGCTCTTAGTTTAAACCTGTGGACCAGTCTTTGCAGACTATCTTTATCTTGGGCTATCAATATTGCGTCGTCTGCGTAACAAAGTATTTTTATTTCTTTGTCTGCCATTGTGTATCCTTTTCCTTTGTTAACGCTTTTGATGATTTCATCCATGATTAAATGAAGAGCCTGGGGCTCAATGAATCCCCTTTACTTATTTAGCTTACTATTTGTAGAGGTTCTGTTAGTTGTCCATCTATTCTGACTTCCATTTTGTTGTTTTTTTGGTAGATGTATTCAATGGTTTTTATAATATTTAGGGGAACTTCTCTATTATACAGAAGATGGGTTACTTCTTTCAGTCTTAGTCTGTCAAACGGGGTTCTTTAGGTCAATCAGACACAGAAATGCTGGTCTATTACACTCTAGTGATTTCTCAGTAATCATATATTCTTCAAACGATAAAATAAGTATGTCATGGTCAACTGTATCTGAAGCTTTTTGCAAATCTAATGATATAAATACACAACTTAACCCTTTGTCTAATTTTATATGTCTGAATATGTATGTAACTAAGTCAGTAGCTGGATGAATCAAACAATTGTACAATTTGGTTATTTACACATGATTCCAAGATCTTTGGCATGGCAAAGAGTCTAGCTTGGATATTTTCCTCTTTTTGATTTCCTATAACCTCTCTAATATGGTTTTCTGAGAATTTTTGCCATTCGAATATCTATTTTTCTGTCACTTTATTTACTCAAGGTTTCGATGGCTATGGTATGTTGTTTGCTAGAGATTTCCCTTTATGTGGAAAGTATTGATTTAATTGTATAGATATGTTCTCAGCTCTATTGAATGTAGAATTATAATATTGTAACTTTTATTAGGATATTAGGTATTATGATATTGTAACTGTTACTTTTTAATATGTTTTCAGTTCTGTTGTATGAAAACTAAAATATATTTACGAATTTGAATTGGAATTCGCAAGTGTATCGATGCGGCAGATGGATGAGCAATACGGTAAGAGTTAGGAACTTATGGATCAGTTTCACTCGTTCACTGATCATATCATTAAGAAGATTTTAAGCTCTGATATATTTATAATTAGAAACAAAACATAAATGTAAAAATGTTAGCCGCCTCTAATTAGAATAAAAATTTAAATAAAATTTTATAATTATTATGCAGAAACGTAACACGTGGATATATTACACATTTCTGTTGTATTTTTTGCAAATTAAACCGTGTAAATTGGTTGTTCATTAATATTCCAAATGGATACTTAACGTTAAAGAGTTGTGTTATATAAATATTTATGGCAAATAATTTTAATTCCTTTTCATATGATATTATATTTCATAGATTTAAACATAGATAGGATATGTACCGTGCCATAAATTTTTCTTTTCAGCAGGTTAAGCCTATTCAATATTTTGCATATATTAAAGATCGAAAATTAAAAAATGATTACGAAAACGAAAATAAAAGTTTAATTAATTAAGTAATCGAGAAGTGTATCAGGAAGTAAAATATAGGTTAGTAGTTCAATTCTTCGACACCTGATACGAAATGTTTTTTCAACAGTTGGTTTCGTAATCTCTAATCTTCATTTTGGGATAAATATATTTATCCTACTGTAAATAACGTATAAGCAACAATTATATAATTTTTCTGTTATCTATTGATATTTTTTATAAACATATCCATATTTTTTTATAAAAATATCAACAGATCGTTTTTTGTTTTTTGATACCGATCGTTTAAAAAAACGATCGGTATCGCCGCTGCAATGACATAGAGAGCCTTATTTAAGGTCGTCCTGTAGGCGCTAGATATACTGAGGAGCATTCGCCCTTGCGAAGTCTCCAGTGCGTATTAAGTAGTGTTCAGCAGTCTGCACCAAACGGGAGAAGCGTAGGTCAGCACGAACTGGAAAACTCCATTTAGCACTCTTCTTTTGGTGCTGCCTGGGCTTCCAATGTTCGGCATTAGGCGTACCAATGCCTCTAGACTTTGGTTTGCCTTCCCCACCGTCTTTTTGACGTGTACTCCAAACCTCAGTCCTTCCGACAGCCAGACTCCAAGATACTTAACCGATTTAACCGGTGCAACCTCTACCCCTTCCACTATAGGAGGATTTGTTTCGGCTACTTTTGAGAACTTCCACCTCAGTTTTCTGAGTTGCTAGCTGTAGATGGTTCTCTCTGATCCACCTGCTAATACGACGGAGGGTTGTGTTATCCACATTAGGCATGTCCGTTTTCATACTTGCCTTCGCAACCCGTGCGAGATCATCGGCATAAGCTACAAGATTGCATCCCCTTGGCATCTACTAGATCTGTACAAGACGGTTACAAGGTTCCAGAATTCTGGAATGGCTATCACAAATAAATGAAAACTGTAGGTAGAATATGTCAATTGTCTGCACTGTAATCAGACTCCACCAGGCAACTTACAGAAAAAAAATGGTCGTTATAGTGGAGTAGAAGGTATATCTGTCCACATTTATGAAACTGGGTATTTGTGGTGAGGTGATGATAATAATGATGTGCAACAACTAAGGAAAAACGCAGTCAAGAACTGACCAGTGAGTATTATTAAAAACAGGAGCCGATTGATATCAAACTTGGTGAGAGAAGTAGCTTTTTCTTTATTAACAAAAAAATTCTTGAAAAGTAGATGGATTAAAAATTATTCAGAAAAATATCTGCCAAAAGGTATTTTTTTAAGTTTTAAACTTTTTAAAACCTCCATCCGTTTTGTTAAGATTTTTTTCGTAAATGAAGAAGATTACTTGTGTTATCAAGTTTGATGCCCATCGCTTTTCTAACAAAGTTTCAACAAATTATAATAGCATGAGTCTGGAAGACCACAGGATCCCACTCACACTTTAGAAATATCTGTCTAAAGAAACAGACACAAAGGTATTTAAATATAATCTAAGTAATGTAAAAGTAGTTAAACCTCGTGAAAAGAGAGACGAGGTTATAAACTTAGAACGGGACTCTTTTCACACAGAATAAATTTTAAAACGTAAAAGGAAAAAATGTTAAACGACATAGCGTAAAATACCCTAAGAGAAATCAGATAAATAAAAATAGCAGGAAATCAATGGATAAGACGAACACATATTGCAATTAAGAGTTAAGTGAAAAAAATAATTTTAATCAGAAAGTTAAAAAAACAAATGGAGTGAAGAGGCTAGATAATAAGATATCCCACTTAGAGATAATGAAGTAAGGGGAGAAGTTGAAAGAAAATAAAGTGCAATTCCAAACAATCAGCTCTTGAATTCTAAACAAGATACGATTAAATGGTAATACTAATATATAAGAAATACTGTCCCAGCTAATACCTAAATATCACTTAGGTATTTCAGAAAATTCAATCCGAACAGAATTCTCAATTTACACACGTTTGAAGCTAGCTCCCATTCTATATGCTTTGTCCATGTCTTGTATTCCCGTTAAAACTTTAATGCATGCATACACAAGACGCTTAAGTACAACCATGGTCGGTGGAAGCCATCATAATCCATTCATAAGGATGAAATATCTTTAAATATATTTTGGGAGAACTCCACCTCGCACGGAAACTGACACCTCATAAGCATATTTTAAGAATAAGTAGACATTTTTCATTTTACTTAAGTCGAGTCGGTGTCCATATTTTGTTGCCGGGTGTTTTTAAATTGTAATTTTATCTTCTTTTGTACACTTTTTATTTTTATGAGTATTTTGTAGAAGGTTTTCTTGTGGTAAAGCTAATAATTTAAATAAAAGGAATTATACATTTTCTTACTTTACAATTTATAGGTAGAATAGATTATTCGCTTTTATAGTTTCATTGAACTATTTTGTATGTTCTTAATAAAATTGGGATTTTAATTATACAGAGAGCGGTAAAAGTCTGAAATATACTTAAGATCAGGAAAACAGACCAGAATCGAACAAATTAAACGGATTTTTAATTTTTTTTTTTTTTTTTTTATTTCAACTTTAACGTGCTCGGCTACTATGGCCACTTACACAGGTACTATAACATGAATTTTCATTACACAAACATTAAGTGTTACATTAAGAATATGTTACAATAATACGGAATGATAATAATATGTTATACAATGTCTAAATTAAAATCTAATTATATTTTTTGATATAAGTGTTCATCTCTAAGGAATTGTAGCACAGCTTTTATTTGGTCAGGGTTGTTTAGGATATCTCGTACTTCACTTTTGAGTTTGTATTGTAATCTTCTGGCCAAATGTTGATGGCATTCAGTGAGAATATGTTTGATTGTCAAATATGATTGGCAGATTTGACAGGAGGGACGGATGCTAGAGGACATTAGGTAGCCGTGTGTGAGTTTTGAATGTCCTATCCGAAGTCGTCTTATCACAATGAGATCTCGTCTTGAGAGGGCTGAATAGTCAAATGTAGGCTGACTGGTTATTGACGGTTGTATTTCGTGTAAGATCGAACGGTTAGAGTTCCAATGCTGCTGCCAAAGGAGTCTGGTTCTTCTTTTAATATATGATTTTAGGTCCTTACAAATTTGAATTTTATCGGTGATTTCAGGTGATGTTGTAGCAAGTTTAGCATAGTGATCTGCAGTTTCATTGCCTTCTATACCAATATGAGATGGCAGCCAGATTATGGTAACTGTTATGTTTTGGGACAAGATAATTTGGTAAGAGTCTAGGATCTTTTGGACGATTGGATGATCAGTAAATATATTTTTGATAGAATAGATTGATGCTAAAGAGTCTGTGCATATGGCAACCTGCTTATTAGGTGGAGATATATGGTTAAAAGCTTGCAATATACTAAATAATTCGCCAGTATGAACGCTGCTGATGGCTGGTATAAGTGATGACTTAATTAGTGAATGAGAGGTTGTAACAGAGCAGCCTACTCCTGTGTCATTTTTTGAGGCATCCTTGTATAATATTAGGTCGTATTTATTTGTATCTATAATGTCTTTAAATGCATTTATAATGATCTCTTTCGGATGTTTATTTTTATCAAAGTTGGTGAGCGAGGTGTTAAATTTGGGCGTGGACATGATCCAAGGAGGAGATGGAGGGAGATAAAGAGGAAGGGTATGTGTAAGAGAGATATCATTAAGTGTCTGTGCTAAAACTAGTGGAATAGGTTTTATTGGTGGTAAGAAATTGGTATTGTGTAAATTATACGTGGACATTACAAATAAGGGATGCACTGGGTTAGAGGGGTTAGCTGATACCGATGCTGCATAAGAGAGTAGCAGTTGTTTTCGTCTTATACAAAGAGGAGGTTCGTTAGCTTCGCAATAAAGATTATCTACAGGACTAGATCGAAAAGCGCCAATACAAAGACGAAGGGCTGTGTTGTGAATTGAGTTTAGAAGGTTAATATATGTTGTGGAGGCGGATATATATATATATATATATATATATATATATATATGTGACAACCATAATCTAGCTTGGAGCGTATTAGTGATCTGTATATTTTAAGAAGTGAGTTTTCGTCAGATCCCCAATAATGATGTGATAGAGTTTTTATTATGTTTAGTCTTAATTAAATCGAATTAAAAGTAGATTTTTATATTTAATTTGATTTCTTTTATGCTACAAGAAAATGTACAAAGCCAACCACCTTTAAGTAATGATGATATTGCCATCTTATTTAAATAAATATTATTCTCTGTAGCTCTATATATATATTTATAGGAATATAAATAGATCTAGAAAGCAGGTAGTGACCGGAGAATATTTTAAGCTTTTTATATACTTTTTGTTGCTATTTTGTAATATTTAATATAATATAAATATATTATATGTAATATAAAATTTTTTTTGCAGACATTTAAGTTAGTACTTTATAAAAGCTTTAACAAATGTATTTGAATACAAGTTCCATTTTCATTGCTATAAAAATATACAGTGCATTCCATTTAAAAAACAGCCAGCGACGTCATTACTTAATGCAATAGATGTTAGAACGGGAGATGTCGGAAGTTGACGTTTGGCATATGGCAGTTGACGTATGATGTTTCATATATACGCACTAAAATGAAAAATGGAAAAGAAGAAGTATTTATACGTGGCAGACAAAAGGAGAAACAGGATCTGCAGGATAATACACTTGTTCTCCTGTCTCATCTGTCGACCTACCACAACTACCAGTATATCAAAGATATGTCAAAGAAGATCAACAAAAATTGCAGACTGTCTAGATATTGAAAATATTGACATTTGTCTCATTTGTGAAACACACTTTTCAAATGAAACCTACATTACTTTTAAAGGATATAAAATATACCATACATTTTATTCTGATACTATAACCATATTGCTATCATAATAAAAGAAACTATTAAACATTATTAAGAAATAAGCTACAAAACAGAAATGTTTTAAGCTACTTTAGTAAGTGTTAAAACAAAATATTTTGAGCTTATCGTTACTACTCTCTACTTTCCATCAAAACATAACCTCAAAAAAGATCATTATCCAGAATATTTAAATGAACATGGCAAAAGATTTATAATTGGTGGTGATTTTAACATCAAGCACACTTATTGGGATCCTAGGTTAATCACAACCAAGGAAAAGGAACTCTTGCATTGAAATGCGACACACTTTAGGTAAACCGACATATTGGCATAATGATCACAACAAAATTTCAGACCTGATTGATTTCTGTATAACTAGAAATATTTCTGTTAATTATTTACATATAGAGGAAGCATAAAATACGAACAATTCTTCCATCCTTCTGACAGTGAGTGATACTGTTATTCAATGTCAGCTACCTTCTAAACTAACTAATAGACTAACAAATTGGCGGAAACTTTTCAGTTTCACTTAGACGAAACAATTTGAAAGACTCATTAAAAACTAAAGATGAACTTAAAGAAACGGAATCTTCTATTAAACAAATTCAGCAAGCTGCGCGGAACAACTCACCTGAACTGATCCATTGAGTTAAATCTAACGATTACCCTAAAGAAATTGGAAAACTTATTATGAAGAAAAGAAAACTCAGAAGGATCTGGAGGAGCTCCTAGTGATAAAACCAAACCAAATAATGCTACTTAACAGCTTAAAAAAAAATTAGAAAAAATAAAAACGAATCAATTGATAACTATCTAACTAATAAATGATAGCACAAGTTATCATTCCCTCTGGAGAGCCACTAAGAAATTAAACCGAATGATCTATTAAGAGAGAGATAGAAGCTTAGCAAAAAGAAAATTAGAGAAGGCTAATAAACTTGCTAAATATCTTGAGGAAAACATTTTAGCTAAATTAAGTTGATAACACATTTGTGTGGAAAAACGTCACATAGGAAGTAGTTAAAATTGGACTAGTGACTCCAATAGAAGTGTCCAATAAAATTAAAGCAAATATCAATTCAGTAAAGTATCTGGGTTTTATTTAATTACTGGGAAAATCCTAAAACACTTCGCTAAAGAAGCCATGGTAAAGCTGGCTTATCTTATAAATGCCTCGTTAAGATTAAGATATATTCTCAAGATATGGAAAGCAGCAGAGGTCATAATGGCCCTCTGAAACCTGGAAAGCAACCATCATCGTACAGTCCGATTTCCTTAGTACCTGTAATTTCATTATCCGAGAAGATATTGCTGAAAAGGCTGATCTCATAGATACCAAGGCTCTAATTTTATCACACCAATTTGAGTTTCGAGAACGTCATTCAACTATTGGCCAAGACTATAGAATAACGGATATAATAGAGAGGTCACTAGAAGAAAAGAAAATTTGTTCCGCTGTCTTCCTCGACGTGGTGCAAGCTTTTGATAAAATATGGCACCAAAGACTTAAATAATATAAATTAAGCAGAATTTTGACCAGTATGTAAATACACAGAATTATTGAAATAATATATTTCAGATAAAATGTTTAGGGTTGAGCACGAAGAAGCCTACTCGAAATTAAAAGTAATCAATGCAGGTGTACCACAAGGTAGTGTGATAGGACCAGTTTTGTATCTAATATACAATAGTGATATCTCTGAATTACGTCATAACACAATAGCTGCCTTTACTGATGATACTGCTGTGTTGGCAGTAGGTGATCATGAAAAAGCAAGAAGAAAACTACAATCCTCTGTTAACAGACCTAACAACTGGACTACATGCTGGCGAATTAAATTAAATGAAGTGAAGTCCATGTACATTAATTTTACAAAAAAGAAAAGACGATACAGTACTGAAAATGTAAATAATATTAAGATACCATATGCCGATACCGCAAAATATTTGGCTATTACAATAGACTATAGGCTACGCTGGAGGGCTCATGTAAAAAAAAAGAGAACAGCCTAACATCAGGTACAAAAAAATATATTGGCTATTGGGCAGACAATCTACCTATCAATCTAGAAGAAAATACTTTTGTATAAACAGATTCTAAAACCTATATGGACATACCGCATCCAGCGGTGGAATTATGCTAGTAGGAGTAATTTAGACATCGTCCAGAAATTCCTTTGGTACTATAGAAACAGTGACCTTCATAGGGATCTAGAAATGGATACTGTTAACAAGAATATTGAACAATTTGCCAAGATTCACGAACAATAACTTCTTCAATAGGTCAATGTTGAGGCCATCTAGCGCCCTAACAACACGGATCTGGCAAAAAGACTCAAGAGAAAAAAAGCATTTGAGTTAGTTAAGTGAAAAGCAGAGTATATATAGTACAAGTGATGGTACAGTTATAATTTAATACGTGTGAGTTTTTCCTTAGTCTTAAGTTTTTAAATAATAATTTAAGTTAGAAAAAAATTGCTCATTATCCTAATTCTTTGAAGATATTGTACTGTTCTTAAGTATCTTATTAGGGTTTATCAAATAAAAAAAATAGTACTGTATATTAGACTAATAAATGTTTCCCCTTTCTGTTAGTTACGCTCAATTCTGAGTAGTTCTGTGGATTAATCATAATTGACAGATTGAAAACACTCAATTTTATGTTTTAATTTCAAGCGCGGAAATGAGAATTTTATAAAGTAATACTTCTTGTAGAAATATACAAATAAATACTTTAAATATAACATTATTTATTGATACCATAAATCAGTTTTACAACCCATTCAGTTCTAGTCGCACTTCCATAGCTATTTATTGGCGATTGTTACCCATTTTTTGCTCTTGCTGGAGACCTTCGATCTATACCTAGTAACGACATTCCTAATCGCTGTTGCCGTTTTGCATAAGCCCACAAAATACGAAGTAGAAAGTTGTAGAAAAAATGTTTTGTAAGTTAAAGAGTGTGAAGGATAAAATGTAAATATTTACCCTACCACGCGCCCTGAAAGGCTTTGGCAATTATGTACTCACTTTCGAAATTTTTCTGTAACATAGCGATAGTAGACAATGTCAAGTATTTATAAAGGGATGAGTGCTCTATAAACAAGATTTTTTTTTAAATTAGGAACCAAAATTTTGATCTTGTGTAGCTTATATTGTAGAGGAATTGTATGGTAGGTTTTTAACAATTAACTTTCGACTTTTTAAATAATCAATCATTTTTAGCTTAAAAATGTTGGACAAATCACCACACAATTAAGTGAAAATCAATTCTTCGCAATTTAATATTAAGAAACTAAACATTTCATCAGTGTTTAATTGTTTCTTCAACTTTGGTCTCTTCTGGAACTTTGTAAAATTATTTTTACGAATTTTTATTTTATTTCAGAGATATCGAATGTTATTTTATATTCTTTAAACAGTTTTTCTTCTTCTTCCATTATTATATTATCAATTTGACTGAAATAAGATTATCATATATTGGTCATCAAGGTTTCTTATGAATTTCCTTCCTAATATTTTCTTTATTTCCCTATTACTGTCTTGCATTTCCGTTAATTATCATTACCTTCATGTCATATTTATACCTTTTCATATTCTCTATTATATATTACATAGCAATATTCTCCCATTACATTAATACTTTTTGTTTCTAGACAGTGCATGTATGTTTTTGGCAATTTTTTCTTATTTGCGAAATAATATGTATTTGTATAAAATTTGTTCGCTAAATTTGTTATTAAAAGAACGATTATGATCTAGAAGGTGAAGTTTCTATGTACAATCTTTTTTACTATTATTGAAAGCCCGTTTATGTTCTGCTATACGTTTGTTAAAAGTTCTACCAGTTTGACCGATGGAAGTTTTTGGGCAGTCGCCACATTTAAGTTTGTATACACCACTGTGTAAGTGCTTTTTATTTTGCCAAAATAATAAACCGTATCTTAAATAAATAGCAATAAATTAACCGTGACGTTTCAAGAACAAAATATGATTGAAATGTCAGATGTTGGTTATTTAACTGTCAGCTATTTAATGTGAGTATTTAATAGTAATCGGGGTTCAAAGGAGTAGTGAGGCGGAATACAAGATGTTGCTTCCAGATAACATCTCTAGCCTCTCCTACTCAATTCCTATCCTCACCTCCAAGAAGTGTGATCTTGATCACACGGGTGAACCCCGGTAAACCTGAGCAACCCTATTGGAGATTGGGTAACCAACCCCAATGGAAGCTAAGGTCAGGGCAGACGAGGAAGGGAGAAAGCATAGCTTGTTCAGAAGCTATAGCCAGCAGCCCTGGCAATGGACTCGGGTGCAATAGGCCGATAACCTGTTCACCTTAAACTCAGCTATCACGAATGCTACGAACAATGAACTAACAGGACGGACCAACGGACAACGACCAAAGCTACGGAATAAGGACTTAATGATGGATTTGCGACTGGGAACCTGGAATGTCCAAACCATGCTGTAGGCAGGCAAAATGCAAAGTATTGCACAGGAACTATTGAAGTACGAAGTAGACATAGCAGCTCTCCAAGAAATCAGATTTAAAGGGCATGGTTGCATAAATAAAAAAGAATACAGTATGTACTACTGTGGAGCAGAGAGACAAGGAGACTTTGGAGTGGGTTTTATGGTAAACCATAAATGCCGCAGGTCAGTATTGGGTTTTACTCCAGTTAATGAAAGAATTATGCAAAATACGTCTAAGGGGAAAATTTCATAATATTACAATTATTAATATCCATGCCCCAACAGAAGCAGCAGATGAACTAGTAACCGATCAATTCTATGACCAACTACAAGTAGAATGTGAAAACGCACAGAAGAGAGATGCAGTTATAGTCCTGGGTGATATGAACGCGAAGCTGGGAAAAGAGCCAATATATGCAGAATCCTTTGGTAAGCATAGTTTACATGATATTACCAGCAACAACGGTATAAGAGTGGCACAGTTGGCAATGACAAACAAACTAAGAGTTGTTAGTACGTGTTTCCCTCATAAAAATATTCATAAAGGAACCTGGATGATACCTGGTACTAATAAATTTAATCAAATTGATCACATATTAATATCTAAGCGGTGGGCAACCTCCGTAACAGATGTTAGAACTTATAGAGGCGCAAATTGCGATTCGGACCATTTCTTGGTTATATCGAAGATAAAACAAAGAATATCAATGGTAAGAAAAGAGAAAGGCACCAAACAAAGAAAATGGAATACATATATGTTTAAAAATCCTAAAAAGAAGAATGAGTACCAGCAGAAAATAAAAGTAATATTCAATGAAAGAGGAGAACAAAACAACATTGAAGAAGAATGGAATATCATCCAAACGACAATTACAAATATGGCAAAGGAAACATTAGGTGAAACCTCAAGCAAAAGAAACGAGAAATGGTTTGACCAAGATTGCCAACAAGTAATAAATAGCAAAAATATAGCTAGACAGAAATGTCTACAAAGGGATTCCCGATCGAATAGAAAGGCATATGAAGAACCCAGAAAAGATGCAAAGAAAATATGCAGAAGGAAAAAGAGAGAAATGTTGAATAGAAAAATACAACAAATTACAGATTATAATAACAGAAGAGAGACTAGAAAATTTTACAAGGAAACCAAGCAATGCACCCAAGGATACATGACAAGATCAACAGTTTGCAAGGACAAAAATGGGGCAATTATCAGCGAGAAAGAGGAAATAATGAAAAGGTGGAAGGAGCATTTTCAAGAGCTGTTAAACCCAGAAAAAGAACAAAACGAAGATGAAGAGATAATTCACCACACAGCAGAACAACTAGTTGAGCAACCAACATTGGAAGAAACGATAAACGTCATAAAACATCTAAAAAATAACAAAGCACCTGGCACAGATGGAATAACTGCAGAACTGATAAAGAATGGTGGACATGCGCTATGGAGGCGTATCCATAAACTAATCGACCGCATATGGACACTAGAAGTCATCCCAGAAGATTGGAAAGTAGGAATCATACTTCCTATGTACAAAGGGGGAGACAAACGACTCTGCAAAAATTATAGGGGCATAACAGTTTTAAATGTCATCTACAAGATATTATCAGGAATGATATACAGCCACCTGGAATCGTTTTCGGAGGAGATTATTGGTGAATACCAATGTGGCTTCAGACCAAAGAGGTCAACTATAGACCAAATACATATGTTAAGAGGTATATATGAAAAATGTGTTGAATATAACATACCTATTTACAACTTGTATATCGATTTCAAACAGGCGTTTGATGGAGTAGATCGACAAAAGATGTTAAAGCAACTATCTATGTTAGGGATACCCAATAAGTTGGTTAAACTTATACGAATGACTCTGGAGGGTTCCAAAGCTATGGTGAGAATAGATGGAGATATGACGCAGGCCTTTGATATTGAAAATGGAGTTAGACAAGGGGATGCCTTATCAACAACAGTTTTTAATCTAACTTTAGAAGGTGTTGTTAAAGTAAATGGATATAAACGGCTGTATTAATACAAGATCTATGCAAATATACGCATATGCGGATGATGTTGCCATAATAAGCCGCAACAAAAGGGTATTAAGCGAAAAAGTTATAGAACTGAAACGAGAAGCTGCTACGTTTGGTCTATATATAAATGAAAGCAAAACAAAATATATGGAGTGCACAAAATCAAACGAACATAAGAATGTGAAGGTAGACAACCATACCTACAAATATGCCTCCACTTTTCCCTACCTAGGCTCAATAATAAATGATAACGACAACATCAGTCAAGAAATACAAGCACGGATTCTTAGCGGTAATAAGTGCTTTTATGTATACAAAGACTTAATGAAAAGTAAGTTACTGAATAGTGAGTCTAAGCTAAGAATCTACAAAACAGTAATTAGACCAGTGGTCACATATGGATGTGAAACGTGGAACGTCTCAACCACTGATGAAAATCAACGGAGAATATTTGAGCGCAAAATACTTAGGAAGATATTTGGACCAACCCAATGCAGCGATGGTTCGTGAAGAATTAAAATGAACCACGAGCTGGATGAACTAATGCAGAGCGCAGATATTGTCAGATTTGTAAAGTCACAAAGACTAAACTGGCTTGGTCACCTAGAAAGAATGCCAGATAATCGAGATGTAAAAGTAGTACAGAGAGACTTTTTGTTAAATGTTCCCTTCGTAAATTTCTTCTAAAGGGTCTTTCTGAAATTTGGTTCTATCTTCTGTTAAAATCTTATGATAATATTCTATCCACTCTTTTTATTGGCAATAAGATGTAGCCGTACAGCGTCTTTATTCTGTGTTGGTAGTCCTCTAGTAACATTCCAGACCATATCAACTCTTGTATTTCCGGCATGCGTATTTGGTTCTTCACATGTTCTCTCCCAGTAATTATCATTCTTAAATTTCCTTGGGGTCAAGGTAAGCTATTGTAAAATATTTGTTGAAAATAGAAGTACAAGGAATAATCTTGCCACAAAAGGGACGTTGAAGCTTTTCTAGAACCTCGTTTATAAACAATCATACACAAATCAAAAACTTGTTATTTTTTAAGACATATTTAAGCAAACAACAAAACCAAAATAAATCGTTAATATGTATCTGTAATTTTATGTAATCTTTTATATTCAACATTTGACCCTAATACTATAAAAAAATTCTACTCCGACGAACATAATCCGGAAAAAATGGCGTAAACCTTGGAGTATACGAACGTTTCGAAAAATATTCAAAGAGCGCTCAGGAGCTGCTTTGAATCGTTTGTTACTTGTTTAATTTACTAATGTTTGTTACTTATATCATCTAGACCAGGGGCTTTTTTTATTCTTTGGCTGCATAACACTTTTTCGTACTTCGGCTGTAGTTATTATTTCTTTTTGTTTAACATTCCTTTCGTAAATTTCCAGGCCACATCAACTCTTGTATTTCCTGCATGCTTATCTAGCTCTTCTCATTCTCTCTCAGTAATTATGATTCTTAAATTTTCCTTGGAGTAGAGATAACCTAATCCTATTGTACAATATTTGTTGAAAATAAAAATACAAAGAATAATGTTGCCACAACAAGAGTGTTGCAGTTTTTTTAGAATCTCCTTTATAAACTTAATCATACACAAATCAAAAACTTGTTATTTTTTAAGACATATTTAAACAAACAACAAAACCAAAATAAATCGATAATATGTATCTGTAATTTTGTAAAATCTTTTATATTCAACATTTGGCCCTAGGACTATAAAAACCTTCTACTCCGACGAACATAATCCGGAAAAAATGGCGTAAACCTTGGAGCATACGAACGTTTCGAAAAATATTCAAAGAGCGCGTTGGCCTCAGTTATCTCGCTTGACATTTATGAGATTCTGCTTCGCAATTTCCTTTTAAATTTATTCCTTCTGCTTTTTTTGAAGAAAAATTAGCCGGCATCGAGTCGGCGTGCACGTTGTCCTCGGGCTATGAACAGATAGATATACTTTCCTGGCTCTGGACTTTAATTATGTTTGGTTTATATTTAATGAAACAGCTAGTAGAATTAGATTGCAATATCTATTCAATTTATCTTTGTAAATTAGATTACAGTGTGAATACATTAGTATAAACATTGTATTAGAACTGGTTACGATATTTCAAATAATCAACATTATATAAAACTCATGGTTCTTTATATAACAGTCTTCTTTTCCTTCATTTTGACGCTCTTTAGTAATTCTTCGTTAATTATATACTAGGTATGTAGTTGATAATTTTAGCGACTATGCTACTGCAAACGAATATCACTACTCATAATATTAAACTTAACACGTCAACAGTCTTTGTGAACATTCATATTTTTATTGCATAGAAACCATGGTAATTTTCAAATATGCAAAAATTGTGAACCCTTTACACTTTCTCTCTTTAATTGGTCTCTCGCATATGAATGATATGATATTAAAAGCATAACAAATTGTAAAGCTACTGAACCGAACTATGTGCACATCGAATTATAAAAACTACTTAATACAGACATCGTTGATATTATTGGTTCAACTCTTTAATCAAATCTAATATATTAAGCTGGCCCAGACATGCATGAAGCTGAAAGGCATTTTACACTGTTTAAAGTTAAACAGCACTTAGGCCACAATTAACCCATTGTGCATCCTGCCAGCTGTTATCGTTAGCTCATTATCCATCCTGCTATTTTTAGGAAGGTAGAAAAGTCACCAGGGGCCATCTTCCTAGGACTTGCCGAACGCGTACCCTCGTATTAACGATAGCTGCGGGCATTTACATAGAATATGCTCTACAGTTTCGTCTTCTCGTTCAGAGTTTCTGCATGGAGGTGTGTCTACTAGCCCCAGCATGTGGAGGTGTTTGTTTAGTTGACAATGGCCGGTTAAAAAACCAACCGTCAAGCGTAGGTTTGTCCTGGTCATTCCCAAGTACTTCTTTATTCCGCGAATCCTGCATGGAGGTGTGTCTACTAGCCCCAGCATGTGGAGGTGTTTGTTTAGTTGACAATGACCAGTTAAAAAACCAACCGTCATGCGTAGGTTTGTCCTGGTCATTCCCAAGTACTTCTTTCTTGCTGACTTTTCAAGGTTACTTAGTGTTACCCTGGCAAGTCTACATCCTTGCCCTTCTTCTCATCTTTACACGGTTTGTGTATGGGAGTGACAGTTCCGTGATTGTTGTAGTTGACCAACCAAAAAATCCTCAGGTCCTAAGAGTCTTAGGCGTGCCGCCTTCTAGTCAATTGGCCAGCAATACGGTCATATTGTCTTGCATTTGTAGCGCTTGTCTACTATCTGTGCAGATTATTATAGTTTTCCCGGCTATACTTTTTTGGGTTATCTATTTTGCGGCTATGGAGATACCAGCCAGTTCTGTCTGAACTACGCTGGCATTTTTGCCCATACTCCACTTTATTCTTAGGTTTAGTGGTCTAGAATATATCCCGCATTCTGAGCCTTCTTCCATTTTGGAGCCATTGGTGTATATATGTAGCATGTAATTTAAGATACGTATACGTTTTCTAGCCTGTTTCTTTGTTTCTGCTCATGATATTTGTATCATCTTTATATGCTGCTAGTTGAAACTGATTTATTGATAAGTGTGTTGTTTCTACCTGCTAACGTTCTTGTAATTACGTCTTTCAGTGCTAAATTAAACAGTGTTGGTTCCAGCCCATCACTCTGTTTCACTCCTGTCATTTCGCTTTATATCTATACCTGAGCTACTGTGTGTAATCGTCATTCAAATAAGCCTAACTAGTTTCGACAGTATTTCAAATTCACTTAATATTTTATATACATGTGCCCTATTTATTGAGTCATATGTTTGTTTAGAGTCAATGAAAATTTATGAAAATAAATAGTCAATCCTACCTGATATTCTCTGATGATCTCCTCTGCAAAGGGTTGTAGTATACTGGTAACTATTTTTTATCCACAAAACAGCAAGGAGATTCCTCTATAGCTTTGACAGAGGAGTTTGTCGCTTTTTTATGTATTGGGCAGATGATATATTACGCTCTTTTGGCATTTTCTCCCTTCTCCATATTTTGTGTATATCCTTATAAACAATTCTGTGGATATTCTATCACCTACAGGTGCCTTTTTATTTTTCGGTAGTTTGATTGCCCTTTCAATACCTTTTAGCGTTGGTAATTTTTCTATCTCCTTTTCTTCATTTCCTGCTTTTTCTAACAATCCTTTTCAATGTGTTCTACATCATCATTGTGAGTGTTTTCGATCAGCAGTTTTTTAAAATATGTTTTTTCAAAATAAGTTTCTTTAATTTCTTTAGTAATGCATAGAGGATATGAAACTCCTACACCAATTCAAGTACAAGGATAACCAATTGCAATAGGTGGTCATGATATGGTTAGTATAACACAGAGAGGATCTGGAAAAACTCTAGGTACATCTTATCTTCTGAAATTCATATCAATAACCAACCAACTCTAGATAAAGGGGAAGAACCAATTGTATTGGTTCTTCCCCTACTGGTCTCAACTAGTAGTCTCCCCTACTACGACCTGGTCTCAACGTAAAGTTGAAAAAAAAAACATTAATGCATATAAAAGAACTTTAGTTTTTCTTCTTTTACTTTTAAAACTAACCGACCCTATTGAAGCTGGCAATGAGATAAGACAGAGAGATTCCCTGAGTCCTCTATTGCTCAACCTGATTATGGACGAAATAATAAAAAAAGTAAGAACTAAAAAAGGATACCAAATGGTAGAAAAACAACTTACAACAACAACAGCAATAACAACAATAAACAATAAACAACAGCAATAATCTGCTATGCAGACGACGCAATACTACTTTCTCAAAGTAATGATGATTTACAACGTATGCTGCACCAATTTAATAGAACCGCCAGAAAATTTAACATGTTAATTCCCCAAAAAAAGATAAAATGCATGGTTACAACAGCAAATTTACTAAGATTTAAATTGGAGCTGGAAGGTCAGAAAATAGAACAAGTGATGGAGTTTAAATATCTAGGCATCACATTATCTTGCTATGGAAAGCTCGAAACCGAAGTGAAAGATCAAGTGAATAGAGCAAACAGAGCCGCAGGCTGCCTAAATGAAACAATATGGAGTAATAAAAATATCGGGAAAGAAACGAAAGGCAGAATTTACAAAACAGTCATCAGACCAATAATGACATATGCGGCAGAATCAAGACCTGACACAGAGATGACAAAAAGGATGTTAGAAACAGCAGAGATAAAAACACTTAGAAAAATTGATGGTAAGACACTATGGGACAGAGCTAGAAGTACAGATATACGATGTAGATGCAAGGTGGAGAACATCAAGATTTGGGTAAGAAATAGAAGAGTACAAAAGAGAAAACAAATAGAGTAGTAAAGACGGCAAGAGACGGTTCCCCAATAGAAAGACGATCAGTAGGAAGACCACAAAAACGATGTAACGACAACTTATTGGAGGCACATTGAAAAACAAACGGAGTCATGTCTGTATAAAAAGAAGAAGAAGAAGAAAAGATCATTACAATGGTAAAGTATTAGACCTATAGAAGCAGGAAAAAAAAAGAATGTGAATAATGATGATGACAACATAGTCGCAAAAGAATGAATCAGAGATAGCATATGCTTATTAAAAAAGAGAACAGGTCCAGTATTTGGTGGCATAACAAATAGACTCTTAAAATAGGGTGGAAAATGATAATTGATAATATAGGGGTAAATTTTCAGGGAATTTTAAGTAGCAAGTATGTAAAAACACTGTAAATATGTAGAAAAGTATCAAAAGCAATGGTACTAAGTTTAAAACTATACTTCAGTGCTGCTACATGTTATCTACTGTTCTTTGTGGGATAATGGTGTAGACACTTAACTTGACAGCTAGGTTCTTCTTTGCAAACATTACCTGGTTGTTCATATTAGATTCTGTTGATGACTTTTATGGTTTACGAATAACTTAAAACCCCCTACACACATCCCGACTAAACCATGCAACTGTCGTGGCCATCAACGTTGGGCCCGACGGTTGCTGTGTGTGTAGGCTTGTTGACCGACAAAAATAGTTGTTACGTCCTGACCCGACAGGTTGTACAACAAACCTACATACACACAAAACCGTCGGACCTAACGTTGTGAGTCACGACAGTTAGCTATTTGATTGGGACGTGTATAGAAGATTTAAAGGCGTATTTTTGTTGCTTCTAAACATTTGCTTAAGCAGAATAAAACTTAACCAAGTATCTTAGATTTCCAAGTCCTCCGGTCCTATGCCCTCTTCAAATTTTTTTTTATAAATTTTGTCGTGAATAATATTCAAGAAAAATTTCAACATGTGACATGGAAATCAATAATCAAAAATTAGTTATTGGTGGAACGATCTTTCCACATAAAAATATTCACAAGGTAACATAGACTGCACCAACAAGAGAAAATCAAATAGACCACATCGCTATATCAAAAAGATGGAGATCATCTCTTCTTGATGTACGTAATAAAAGAGGAGCAGACATCGCAAGTGACCATCATCTCGTAATTGGTACCATTAAAATCAAGATGGCAAAAACAAAACCCCGCGAAACACCAAGAGACCAACATACAATCTAGATAAACTAAAAACGGTCCCAGGAAGACATATGTTTAGAGAGGAACTTCAACTCAAAACAAGAGAACGTGAAATAAATAGCTGGGAAGATTTCGCAGACGTTTTGACATAAATAGCTGAAGACAAACTGGGTAAAAAAGAGAAAGATAGAAAGGAATGGATATCAGATGAAACATGGAATCTTATCGAGGAAAGAAAACAATGAAAAAAAGATATCCTGCAAGCAAGAACTGTAGAAAGAAGAGCACACCGACAATAGGAATATCAAACAATAAATAAATCAGTTAAAAGAAAAGCAAGAAGAGACAAAAGAAGGTGGGCAGAAGAACTGACAAAACAAGCAGAAACAGCTGCACAACACAACAGAACTAGGGAGCTTTACCAAATTACTAGACGACTAACACAAAAAGGGTCCAACTGTTCGAACATTGTAAGATCCAAGACAGGAGAATTACTTACTACAACAGATGACCAAGTAGAGAGATGGAAAGAGCATTTTCAGGAGATGCTAGGTATTCCCAGAGATAACGCAGACGAAATTGTCGAAAACCCGCAGAATATAGACTTGCATATTTCTTGCGAGGCCCCTTCCAAAACGGAGATAATAGCAGCTATCAAATCTCTGAGAAACAACAAGTCACCGGGAATCGATAACATTGCTGCTGAAATACTTAAAGCTGATCCGCATCTAACTGCTGAATGCAGATGACAAACTGCAGGTCTTTGTTAACAAATGTCTACGAAGAATTGTTCGTATATTCTGGCCTAACACCATCAGAAACGAAGATCTGCTACACCTGACCGAACAAAAGAGGGTACAAAATGAAATTAAGTCCAGAAAGTGGGGTTGGATCGGTCACACACTCCGAAAAAATAGTTCCAGTATCGCAGAGACTGCCCTAGAGTGGAATCCCCAAGGGAAAAGAAAAAGAGGTTGCCCAGTACAAACTTGGAGAAGATCCATCATGGATCTTCTATGGACGAGATCTATGGACGAGATAAGAGGCCAAGGAAAGTCATGGAATGAGGTGAAGGCCTTAGCGCAAAATAGAACCCGATGGCGCGTTTTCACTGAAGCTCTATGCTCCACTTAGAAGTTCAAGAACCTTAAGCTTCAAGAACCCAATATATATATATATATATATATATATATATATATATATATATATATATATATATATATAAGTATCTTAGATTTCCAAGTCTTCCAGTCCTATGCCCTCTTCAAATTTTTTTTTATAAATTTTGTCGTGAATAATATTCAAGAAAAATTTCAACATGTGAAATGAAAATCATTAATCAAAAATTGATACTTTTTTGCCGTGGTTGAACTTAGAAATGGGACATACGTAGAAGTTATGTGGTTCCATAAGCTTTATAATTTTGGTATAGATTTTATCGACTCTAATACAACACTACTGCGTACAGCTTACAGCGCACTTTTTAGTGAAAAAGAAACGATAGAGAATTAAGGTTATATAAAACTATAAACATAAGTACAACATTAAGTTAATTTATATTGCTATGAAGCAAAGTACAAATTTTGTGTATAATTTTTATATTTTTTTAAATGTTTCTATCGGGTTCCCGTTTTTCTTTAAAACGTTTAAAAACAAAAAGACAGAAGCATTAACAGTACATTAGCTTATAATAGTCGGCAATAATTTTTACTATTATTGCCATAATAGATTGTAGTAAAAACAGAAGATATTAACATTTCAGTCATAACAATAATTTTGAGTACCTACGCGTTAACATTTGGAGAGATATATTGCGTCTCATAAACCAAAATTGCTTCCGACAGTATTTCAACAGTAATCAATAAATCAACGGAAATTCTCTCTACAGGTGATTAATACTGACCCTACTTAAGTTCGCGCATAGGCGTAGCTCTAAATGGGATAAACTGGTCATACGATCGCTATTTATATTATATCTTTTAGTGGGAAAATACGGTTATGGATAATTTATAGAAAAAATATCATAACGTTAACAGATATTTTTTGTTTTAAAAAAATGGCGTTTTTTTAATAAACAAAAACTTTAAAACTAAAATTTACTTCTAATTAAAATGTATTGTTCAATGGGGTTCATGTCTGGAGACAAAGCAGGCCACTTCAAACCGCGAATATAAGTTATATAATAATATATATAAGTTCTATGTGGGCGGGGGTTATTATCCATAAATAAAAAATTTGCACCCACAGCTCCTTGCCACAATCTCAGATGAGATTCCAAAATCCGTATAATCTACCTTTATCCTGTTAAAGCTCGACGGGCATACGCTAGTTGTGCAGCTATCACAAAAAAGGAATTTGCCAGCTATCAGTATTTAAACAGATTCTTGTCTCATCTGAAAAAAATACAAAATTCCAAAACTGTAGAGGGAGATATATGTGCCCTTAAGCACACTAGAGGCGGTGCAAAACATGTCTAGGTTGTAGCTGAGGAACACCTATTGGTTGCCGACTGCTAAAACCTGAGTCTAAAACTTTTCTTATTGTAGCCAACGATACCCTGACTACTGCAGCATCCTGAAGTCTCTTTGGAGGGGGGTACAGACATAGAAGAATTACTTCGAATAGAATTTCTGACATATCCATTCTGTTGCTTATTGGTAACTCGATGTCTACAAGAGCGAGCTCTATTCTGCATCAAATTTTCCTCCAGAAACCTATTTCATACCCGTGAGACATCACTCTGAGAAACAGCCACTCTCAACCGCCACGAACCGCTGAGAGTGGCCTTATTATAATTAAGAACTAAAGCGGTAATTATTGCACGGTTCAACTCAGAAATTAAATTACGATTCATTATAAATCACGTTTTCACAAATTTTACAAGAATAAATTTTTCAAATACATAAATTTTAATAAAATAAAAAACCAAAATAGGTGTAATAAGGCTAGCATGCCTGTGTATTACGGGTGCCATAAAAAGAACAACTCCTACAGCAGGTTGGAAGTCCTGCATCTACCACCGCTTCGTATCTTTATACACGACGAAGCCAGATCAGTGATGCACAGATTAATCCATAGTCAGCGACATATAAGCCAGATGCATGGTGCTGAAAACAGAAAGCTCATCAAGGAGCTTAAAGCCGATATTGTGACGGGGCAACCTATCGATGCAACAGCTACGAGATATAGCTTTAACAATACATTCATCATTAAGATACCAAGCAGAGAAGACTGGAATGAAGGTGTAGCCATACAAGCTGCTGCTACCTGGTACACGGATGGCTCAAAAACATCGGAGGGTGTGGGAGCCGGCATAGTAGGGACAAATCAAGAGATACATTTCCAGGTAAGTCTATCTAAGGATGTGACAGTTTTATAGGCAAAAATAACGGCAATCTATCACTGCGTGGAAGAAATAGAAAGGCAGGAAAGAATGTTCCGTTCAGTTCCCACCTTTACAGATAGTTAAGCATCACTTAAAGCACTCAATTCTCTAGAGGTCAATTCTAAGCTAGTATGGGATTGTGTGTGTACCATAAATAAACTAGGAAACCGTAGCAAGGTTACGGTAGCCTGGGTAGCGGGGCACGAGGGTCATAAGGGCAATTCAAAAGCAGATCAAATGGTCAAACAAGGCTCATCAATGCCATTCATTGGATCGGAACCTTTCTGCAACATTGCAAAGACAGTAACAAGAACAGCTACAAGGAAGGAATTTTCCATCCACTCCTGAATGTAGGTCTCTCCCAATTGCTTTCATCTTTCTCTATCTTGCGTCAATCTAAACCACTGTTTGCCTGCCACTGCTCTTATGTCATCTACCCATCTTTTTTGAGATCTTCCCCTGCTTCTTCTTGTCGTTCTTGGTCTCCATTCTAGAATTCTTCGTGTCCACCTGTTGTCATTATATCGGGCTACGTGACCTGCCCAGCACCATTTCATTTTTGTAATCACTTCCACAATATCCCTAATCTTCGTTCTACGTCTTATCTTGAGATAAGACGTAGATAAAAGTAGTAAAAAAGTACAAGTAAAAAATCGTTAATACGAGTGGTAATGCATAACTTTTGAAACTGTGTGTATACACAACCCCCAATATACATATATTTGGTTCAGAAAATGATTCTACTAGATCTACTAGAAAAAGCAAAACATTTCTAGAGGTAGGTAATCTGTAAATTTCTTGTCAAAAAACATTTTGAAATTTTTAATCCTTTTGGATAATTTAAATTTTATAATAAATATATACACGATTATTCCACAATTTTGTGGAATTTTTGAAAACAAAGTTTTCAGTGTTTTATTGTTACATAAAATGAAGTTTCACCAAGTAACGGTCGAATCCATTAATTATTATAAATATATACCATTATAGACATCAAATGTCTTTTATTATGGTCAGTTTAAACTTATGTTTAAGATGTTTTACTAAGTTACACATTACTTTATTCATAATTTTAGTTCTTTACAATCAAATTACCTATACTGCAAAATTTTCTTTAAGTAAAATACTATTTTTTAGTTTATACCAGACTACCAATTAAAAGTTTTATATGTATTTATACCTATCGAAAGGGTTTCCTATCGCGCCACTGTTTTTAAGAGTACACTAAAAACAAACTTTGAACTAATGATTCTAACAGGTTCGTCAATCATATTCGAAATTAAATTTTTATGGAGATATAAAAGTTGTGTCAAATGTTTAGATGTAAAAGATTGGTTTATTGATGTTACAATATCATTATGGGTCGTCTTCCTAAGGCACGTGCGAACTGCCGTTTTACTAACGTGACAATAAAATTTTTTAATGACGTAGTACGTCACTTACCCACTGCCATTCACTCCGGATTTAGCGGCTCTTTCTTCATAAGTAGGTAAAGGAAATAACTATAAACCTATATTGCCTCCTAAACGGAATAAACAAAAAAGACTTGAAAGGAATAGATTTTCTTGCCGGTTTTTTATTGTTTCACGGTACGGAGCTAATGAATTGGATATAGTAATTTGGTTATCTGCAAAATGTTTTTGTTATTCTCCTTAATAATTTTTTTGTTTTGTTTGATTCTGACCTTGCTTTGACATTTTGGCCATTATTAGTTTATTAGTTTTAAACGTCATAGTTTTTTGTTTTGAGGTATATTTTTATTGGATTTGACTTCCGAAACAATTTCCTTCATATTAAATTAAACAAACCTTTATGTTAAATTGAAAATAATTTATACCAGGAACTGCTTGACCCAACGTTATTTTTCCATTACGGGATAGCTCACATAAGCTTAATTTATAGTCTTTAACTGAATAAGTTGAGGAGGGGAGAACTGTTTTTCTCAAGTTGGTCATTCAGAATTATGTCTGTATTTTTTAATTTGTTCATTTCTATAGATTCTAATAAAGATGGCTTAGGGCCTTTATTTTGAATGTGAAGAATTTGAAATTTGCCATTAAAAGAGTGAGTATGGTCTAGAAGGTGAATTGCGTACGTAGAATCTGTTTTTCTATTATTGTAAGCCTTTTTATGTTCTGCTATACATTTGATAAAAGTTCAACCAGTTTGACCGATGTAAGTTTTTATGCATTCGCCACATTTAAGTTTGTGTACACCGCTGTGTAATTGCTTTTTATTTTGGCTCTTGTTGTTCTTAATATATTTACCTAAGTTATTGTTTGTTCTAAACGTTGGTGTTATTCCTTTCTATTTTTTTGTGTTTGGCTATTTTTGTGTTGATATATTGGCTGTATATGTAATCGAGCAGAAGGTACTGGGCTTTTTCTCTGGTCGTGGAAATACTAATTTTAGGACTTTTTTATGTATTTTTTTATTTAAAATTTGATTTATTATGTGTTCGTTGTACTGATTTATTGTTATAATTCGATAAAGTTGCCAGTAGTTCTGAGAATAAATCATATACTCTCCAATAAGCCACGAAACTGCATAAGTGGTCAATAAGATAATGATAATCCTTAATATGTTAAATGCCTTCGACCATTCACCTGTCGTATGTCAGTGACGGTTCTCCATTTTTATCTATGTAACTAGATCTTCTGGTCAAGACCTCTTCAGTCTTTATTCCTACATTGGTCTCTGATATAATTTACTGATAATATGGCGTAAGTGCCTTAAATTACGAATTTTGGACCTACTGGTGTGTAGTGATATGACATATTTTACAGTTGGTACTTCTAAGTAGAGAAGAGAAATCGATAATTGATTACATGTAAGTAGAAAACAAAATAACAGTAGAAATGTAATATAAATAAAATTAGAAGTGGTCCAAAAATAGAAAGTGGCCACTATTTAGTAGTAATGAAAATAAAACATAATAATACAGATAATAATAACATTCACAAACTGCAACAAAAATAAAACAATAATATGAAACTATTAGGTCATATAAATTAAAAAATTATAAAATTACTGAGAAGTACCAGATCACCATAAGTCAAAAGCTGGGAAATACTAAAGAAAAGATAGAGGGTCGAAACGCAGAACAACTATGGAACTATTTTAAAGAGTTTTGAATAAATTTAGCTACAGAAGAATGTTGAACTAGTAAGAAAAGCAATAAAAGAAAGTAAACTGCATGGTGGAATGAATAAATAAAACAATAACTTATTGGTAGGAAAGAAAATTGCTTGGAAAATATATTTACACCAGAAAGCTAGGAGGAATATAAAAAATATAGAAGATTAGTAAAAGAATTTGTTACAAAAGCAAAAAAGGACAAATGGGCAGAATTGGGAGAGAAGATGGAAACAAACAGTAATGAGAGCCAGAAACTGTTCTACGGAGTTTTAAAATCAATGAGAAAAGAAAGAATGGAAGAGGTAAAAAACATAAAGAATAAAACTGGAAAACTACTTACTGAAGAAAATGAAATAATTAGCAGATGGAGAGAATATTTCCAAGAAATGCTACAAACATACTGCTATCAAGAAGAAAAAGACCTGTTAAACCAAAGAAGAGAAGATAATAATGTAGATTCAATAACCATAAATGAGCTGCAAGAAGCCATTGCAAAAATGAAAATGAAAAACGGGAAGGCACCAGGATATGACAGATAACAAGTGAAATAATGAAAAAAATGGGACAAAATGCAACAGAGTTATTACTAAAGATATTTAATGCCATATGGAGAGAAAAGCAAATAATAATTTACTTGAAGAAGGCTCAAATAGTACCGATTTATAAAAAAAGTGATAGAAAAAATTACATGAACTACAGAGGAATAACGCCTCCAAAATAGAAGAAAATAATGGCATCACCCTTGAGAAATCATAAAGCAGATTCAGAAAAAGAGGAAGTACCAACGATCATATATTGACCATTAAACAAATAATAGAAAAATATCAGCAAGAGGAAAAAATATGTATCTGGCGTACATAGACTTTGAAAAGGCTTTTGACACGATGCCATATACGTACCATACCATATACGATTATCACTATCATCTTTGGCTCGACAGGTTTCTGTGGATCCTTGCCTGCTCTAAGATTATTCGCCATTCTGTTCGGTTTCTGGCAACGTGTTGTCATTTTCTAATCTCTAGTATCCCTAAGTCGGTCTCAACTCCATCTAACCACTTAATTCGCTGTCGGCCTCTGCTTCTTCTTCCTATAGGTGTTCCTGTCGTTAGCATTTTGGCAATCATGTTATCACACATTCTTATTATGTGTCCGGCCCATCTAAGTTGCTTTGTTTTAATGAATGTTACGACATCTGGTTCATTAAAAGTTGGTATAATTCGAAATTAAATCGTTTGCGCTACTGCCCTTGATCGTTTATAGCTCCAAATATTTTGCGGAGTATCTTACGCTCAAATATTCCCAAAAATCTTTCATCCTTCTGCGATAGAGTCCATGGTTCCGCCTCGTATGTGAGGACTGGTTTCAGCAGTGTTTTGTATATACTAATTTAGGTTTTTCTTAGGAAAAGCTTATTCGTCTTTTAATTTCTTCGTTTGTTTTATTGGTAGTGGTCACTAGCGAGTCAAAGTATGTGAAGTTGTCAACACGTTCAAAAATATGCTGTTTGCCGTTCCTCATTTGTTATAGGATTATTAGTAACTAACATGTACTTGGTTTTGTGTTCGTTGATGACTAGACCAACCTGTTTCACCACCGTTTCCAATTCTAGGAAATATTGCTTTACACATCTAGCTTGCTACGCCCTATTATGTTAATGTCATCAGCGTACGCTAAGATTTGTATCGATCTATAGTAAATAGTACCGCCGTCTCTAATTCGTGTGTCTTGGGCTGCCTTTTTCAAGGCAATGTTAAATAGGAGGCAAGCCAGGGCATCTTCTTGTCTGAGTCCATCCTTTATCTCAAAGGATCGAGAATTTTCTCCCTGTATCCCAATGCTGGCTTTTACCATATACGATACCGCAAAAAATATGGGAAATATTAGAAAAGAGAGGTATGTATACAAAATAATAAGGGCAATTAAGAATATTTACCACGGCAATAACAACTATGTCATCAGTCAAAACAGAACATCAAATCCATTTACTACAAATGAGAGTCTGAGACAAGGAGGAAGACTAATGGCCGGTTTTCACGCTACGTCTTATTGTACGTTTTGTTGGATAGGACAAATCCTATACAATAAAACGTGGCATGTAAACAGCAAAACGTACGTCTTGTCGAATCGAACTGAAATCCAAGGTCAGATCGTAGAAATGATGGGAGAAGCATAGTTTTGCGAGAACTGATAGGATAAAACGTTACGTGAAAATACATGTTCAGACAAGTCGTCCGATCTTGACTTATTTACGACTAGTTCCACTGCAGTTCATTTCATTTTTCTCAAAAAAAGCCTAATAATGTCAGATTTGCGGCAATGCACCCACGATTTTCTCGGGGAATTTATTGAATTGTATAAAAGTTTTTAAGTAGTTATGTTTTAAAACCAAGTAGACTGCATTACAGGTTTCAGGAATTATTTGGCTTAACGCTGGTTTGGATATTATGATTGTGAACTCCAAGTCCTTGACGCTGCGTCCTGTTGTAAGATATCTGAGAGTTGCTGTGAGTCTTTCATGGGGTGTAATGACTTTTCTCATGAGGTGTCTTATTTCAATATGTATGGTGTTACCAACTCTAGCAATTGACAATAGGCTGAGGTGCCCATTCGCAAATAATTGCGCCAGTCATCTGGTTCGCCTCTTTTAGTAACGAGACGTGGGAATACTGGCTTCTTTTTAGAAGCCCACTCTCTTGACCATCTTGTCTTTTCCCTCTTCATCCCCTTTTTCCTCAGTCGTAGTAACTTTATAGTTGAAAAAATAAACGAAAGCAGCCGTGTTTCCTCCATAATAAAAAAAAAACACTAAACAAACTTCACACAACTCAAGACTCTGAATTAGAAATGAGGTAGAAAACGGAAGGAAAAACGTAGTGTGTATACACTGGACAAAACGTACATTTTGTCGTACGTTTTATATGATCCACAAAACGTACAATAAGACGTAGTGTGAAAACGGGCCTTAAGTCCAACGCCGACTTTAATTGTCCATTTTTTATTTTTTTTAACCAGTTCTATATTATTGGTAAGTATATAAAGAGAATAATGATGATGCGTTTCAACAATATCATGTACATACAATATGTACATGTAATAACTATCATTACTATTATTTATATAACAAAGACAATACCAATTTTAAAAGTGCTTTCAACAATCTTTAAAGCCTCTTTAAACAAACACGAATAAAATAAAAATTTAATTTAACTCGAAAAATCTGAAATGAACAAAAAATCAAAAAATGGTTTGTCTAGTTTAATCAAATAAGAGATAAATGAAACTATCGTCAAATATTAGTGGTTTTTCTGTAGAGGTGTTTAAGTATACATTAAATATTATTATGTCGATCTAATAAACAGTGGTAAAGTTCACGCCTTATTAATTAATTGGAAATTTTTTCACAAAAATAACAAAACTTTTCTCCTCGGACGAATTGTTCCGACGGAAACCAGAATGCTCTAATCTATGCTCCAGAGGGGAAGAGAGGATGAAAAAATAATCAGATATTTAATAAAACACACGACTTTTGTTAAATTGCATCACAAGAAAAACATCCGCAATAACTAATTAAACCCTGATATTTAATTCAAAATATTTGAAAACTTCATTTAAAAGTAAGCATCATTTCCCAGATTCTGAATACACTATGTACATACACGTGGAAATGAATTTTTTTGACTTGGATGCACACCCAAGCAGCCGGATATTACTTTTATAAACAGGATTTTACACAGGGACTACACTTTTCTCGTCTAGGGGGCGATCAGTGCATTCTAATAAGTAATATAATTGTGACCTCGGATTGATTAGGTACACACATAAAGGAAAAACCTGAGAAACAAACAAAAGAATATTATTATATTTATATTCTTGTTGTTCTGATGAATGCTAGCAAACTATCTTAAATATATTTTTCATATAAAACAATCAAATTATGTAATATGGGGTTGGAATATTCAAATAAAGAAGTTTTCTGAACAGCTCAATGGACAAAGTTCTATATTTTGATTAATCAAAGAAAATAAAAATGCTCTTCAATTTGATCATGGATGAAATCATCAAAGCCGTTAACAAAGGAAGAGGATACATAATGGGAAACAAAGAAATCAAAATACTCTTTTACGCAGACGACGCAATATTGATAGCCCAAGATGAAGATAGTCTGCAAATACTGGTCCACAGATTTAACATAAGAGCAAAATATCTGGGAATTGCACTGTCTAGTTATGGAGACCTGGACGAAGAAGTGAGAGATCAAATACAAAAAGCAAATAGACTGGCAAGATGCCTTAATAACACTATATGGCGAAACAGACACATTGACACTGAGATGAAGTCAAGAATTTATAAAGCGAGTGTAAGACAATAATGACATACGCCTCAGAAACAAGACCCGACTCGATACTATGGAAAAATAGAAAAAAATAAACATCATCACATTCATCAAAGAAGTTTTGGCGTATTTATACAGTGTATTTAATAGTCAAATTAGACAAAAATATATAATACAAACACTAATATAATTGCATAACTGTGGAAATAATTTTTTTCTTCAAACGTCAAATAATGATGACATTACTTATCTAACTTGATCCTGTCAAAGTTTGATGTCTCCGCTGGCAGTAGTTTTTTTTTCCATTTCTTTACGGCGGAGGGAAAAATGTTGTCATGGCAACAATATGAAACATGTCACAAAGCAACAATACAAATGTCATTAACAACAATTAAACATCATTTTTATTTATACTAATATTAAAAGTACAATTAGTTAATGAGGCATTTTCAAAATTGAAACCGTGCAAAAATGTTCCCGACTGTTGATACGCATTGGTAATTGTTGATGATACTGATGGTCGAGAACAACTTTCAGCAATCATTCCCGATGGCGAATCATGAGGGTTTAAAATGTTTTGAGCATTATCGTTCTTATCGGACTTGGAGGGCCCCAAACGTGCTACTGCATCATTAGCCGCGGACTTAATTTCGTTTAGGTTTTCCATTTTCGCACTAAATTTGCGCTTGCGGTTGCAACAACAATAAGCTGTCTTTAATAATTGCAAACAACTGTCAAACAACTGTAACCAGGGAGACGCAAATCCCACCGACGACTTAAATATTTTAATTTCTAACATCTAGACGACTTTGATAGTTGTCACAGTTAATTTCGAATAAAAATAGCGTATGAATTGTACTATTTATGGTTGAAAATTGTTACGTTTGAAGAAAAAATAGTATACTTTATTCGGCAAAGAAGCGACTTTTCTTGACTTGCCCGATATTAAGCGCCGAACGAAATGAGGCGCGTAATAGAGGCGTAATAAAGGCGCGTCAAGAAAAGTCATGCTTCTCCGCCTCATAAAGTAATATACTATTATATGGTGTACAGATATTATCATTATTGATATTTATTTAACAGAAAGAAAACTCAAACTTAGTTATACAAAAATAAAATAACATATTAGGATCCTCAACTTAATTTTCTGTTATAAGTTTGGAAACAGTTGTTGTTTTTTTTGTTAGCTTCTTATTATGTATTATGTTGTTTAGTATACTCCAAATTTTTTTGGATCATTTTCAGCTGCTGTCATCTCTATTTGCTAAAATTCTTTTTTCTCTCTTCAATGTTTTCTGTGAATGTCTTCTGAGATGTTTTATAAAGATAAAGTAAATAGTCACTTTTGGGGCAAATCTTAAACCTTTTGTAGTAATGGTTTCTGTCTTGTACTAATTTTAGTATGTCAAAATTAATTTAGGGGGCACAATTTTTTCGAAAACGACTTTTTAGTTTTGTACTTACTTGTACGGGGTTTCTTTAGAAGGTTCTATTTATTTCGTCACATAAGACGTTGGGGCCGTCCCAGATTTTGTCCAGTTATTGAAGTAACTCTTAAATCTGCCTTTATTTAGTCTATTAAATATACAATAGTTTTCAGATTGATTGGACTCGGTTTGACTGCAAATTATTAGAATTCGGTGATCACTGATACATGCTTTTCTAACTGGAAGTTCATGATTTGATTTAGTATTGGTGATTGTATAGTCCATAAGTGTTATTGCATTACTTGCAACTCTAGTAGGTATTCTTTGATGTACAGACAAAAAAGCGTTAACATTTAGAAACACTTCAAGGTGATTTTTTGGTTTGGTACTTGATAGAGAGTCTACATTAATATCACCTATAATCCAACATTTCTTGTTCAGCTGATTCAACTGTTAAGTTTGTCTTTTAGAATAGAATAAAATTTATTTACGATAAAATCCCATGGTCTATATATTGTACCAACAATTATATTGACTTTTTCAATATAAACAAATAAAATTGAACATCCTTCATCATAACGAGTAATTTTACTAACTATGTAGGGATCTTTTACTAAAATATCAACATCACCATCTAGCTTTTCTCTGCTTGCATAAAATGACTGATAGCCTTTGATGTTTAAGAACTTTTCTCCTAATAAAAAGCTGGTTGAATGTGAATACTGACTCCGATGAGATATAGTAAAAGAGTTAAAATGCCACGGAAGTACTTTATGACATTGAATACAGTTCTATGTAATAGAAACCTATTGATGCATACTCGTGAGAGAGTCCTGAGGTGTGCTAATTTTGGCTTATTCTATTAGGCATACGATTGCGAAGAGTAGACATTAAAAATCATATTGCTAAACAAATTTGAAACATTCAAATTACTGTGCTATTCCTAAATATCGAGTCTCTCAAATTTCCAATGGAAATGTTCGAATATAGACCGACTACTCTTAAATATTATAAAGGTAAGAAAAAAAATATTTTAATTACATAGTTAGAAGACAACCAACATCTAAATACATACACTGCAGCTAAATATAAGAAAATTAGTCTTAAATTAATCCTAAATCAATCGTTTTTTCGATCTTCTATCCATGTTATCAGCTGCTACAGCAGCTTATAAAAGAAATATGGATACAGAAGTCCCTTCCCAATGATTGGAATATTGGAATACTTTGCACCATACACAAAAAGGGAGATATCTTTGAATGCTCTAACCATCGAGGAATTACGCTCCTAAATGCAGCGTATAAAATATTCTCCAATATACTATGCCATCGTATGGCACCATATGCAGAGCGAATAATAGGACAATACCTGGTTTCAGAGGTGGTAAATCAACAATTCATCAGATTTCAACCCTAAGACAAATTCTAGAGAAAACACTGGAATACGGTGTAGACACGCACCACATATTTATAGACTACAAGGCAGCCTACGACTCTGTAAGTAGAAGAGAATTGTTTAGAGCAATGATAGACCTAGGAGTACCAAATCAGTTGGTAAGTTTAACCAAACTAACCCTTGAAAAAGTTGAATGCAAAGTACGAATCCAGGGGGAACTCTCTGAACCTTTTAAAACAAATAACGGGCTACGTAAGGGAGACCAACTCTCCTGTATACTATTCAATCTAGCACTGGAAAACGTAATACGTACGTCACAAATCACAACTACCGGTTCAATATATAACAAATCTGTGCAAATCTTAGCATATGCTGATGATATCAATATTGTTGGGAGAACGGAAAACGCAGCACGAGAGGCGTACGTAGCATTAAAGGAAGCGGCTACAAAAATGGGTTTAATATTAAACACCAATAAAACAAAATACATGAAAATAGGTACGCAACCACAAACACTACGGCCACTTGTTATAGAAAATGGCGTCATCGAAGCAGTTAACGAATTTGTATACCTGGGAACGCTCGTCAATACTGAAAATGACACTACCGCAGAGATAAACTGCAGAATTTGCACGGCTAATAGATGCTATTTTGGGCTTAATCTCCTTTTTAAATCTACAGTTATATCAAGAAATACAAAAGTAAAACTCTACAAAACAATAATACGCCCAGTCCTAACATATGGTTCAGAAACCTGGACTTTAACAAAAAGCAATGAAAACATGTTAGGATGTTTCGAAAGAAAAATACTAAGGCGCATCTATGGAGCGGTAAATGAAAATGGTGTCTGGAGAAGACGATACAACTTCGAACTCTATAGGATATACCAGGAACCAGATATCGTAAAACACATAAAGATAGGACGTCTGAGGTGGGTAGGCCATGTAATGCGGATGAAGCAAACCGACCCAGCTAGAAAAACGCTCCTTGATAGACCTATTGGTCAAAGAAGAAGAGGAAGACCCAGAACAAGATTCCTAGATAACATCGATGAAGACATGAGAAATATGGAAATACGTGCTTGGCGGAGGAAGGCGATGGATAGGGACGACTGGAGAAAAATTCTTGCGGAGGCTAGGACCCACACAGGGTTGTAAAGCCAAAATGATGATGATGATCCATGTTATCACTGGTCTTTCCTTTTTTTACTTATATATTCATGACATACAAACTAATATTCTATTGTTTTTAAGATACTAAGATGTTTTCTAAGTATATCTATATCTAACACAGGGTTGAATATTACAGTTGAAACAAGAAAAAGATTAGTTTAACTTTTTTATTTATAAGCCCACGAATGAGACAACAACTGATGGTTTGAAAGAACATTTTTCATAGATTTTGCAAAAAATTTTTTTTCATTTTAACAAACGATTTTAGTTCATTGCTATATTTCTCACTTTATTATCTTTCCTAGATCTTGCATGTAAGACTACGTAATCCATTACGTCATTTTCTTGGAAGTCAATGTGTGAAATAACCCTTATAAATTGTAGGTTATAATGAGTAGGTACCTATAATTAGGGGCTCGGTAGTAAATAATGGTCATGGACAAATTTTTATTTTTCCCGAAATATTATGTAAAAGATGGCAAGGGACATGGCAACGCAGAAAACTTGACTTATTTTATCCTCCGAATAATATATGGTGCCAGATTAATTTCTTAAAATTTGGTGAGAAACATGCATAAGCATGAAAATGTTGTGTGTCCATGATGGCGGAAGACAAAGCAGGTTGTTCAAATCTAAATGGCTTTTTTGATGTTAATAATGAGAATGAGAGCTACGATGATTACGACTCCGATAAAGATCCAAAATTTCAAATATTTAGTGAAGCTTAACTTTCTAAATTAAGAAGGTAATTTATTTATATTCTTAGAATAATTGTTTGCAAATAAAAAATGGTAAAGGATGTACTTAACATTGTTTACACCCACATTCACTTTGGTTAAAAAACTTAACATTGTTTACTTGCAAATATAAAAATGAATTCTCTGCAGCGCTATAATACTTAATATTATTTTTATTTATGTTTTAGAAAACTTTTGAAAGAACATGGACTTTAAGAAATTTCTTGTCACACATACCCAGAGTCCAGTACTGAAGAAGAAGCGAAGGAAGAAAAAGAAAATAGAGTAAAGAAGAGAGTAAAGAATAGAGTAAAGAAGAGAAAACATAGTAAACAAGAAAACAAAGATTCTGTTTCAGAAACAAAATCTAGAAAAAGAAAACGCAATTTAAATAAGCAATTAAAAACGAAAGAGCTCAGTAATCGCAGAAAAGAATATTAACAATACAGAGGTAAGGGAAATATTGTTTTATCAAAAACACAAGGTCTGCCGTGTAGTTGCCCCAATAAATGCTATGAGTTATTTGCATCTCATGAAGAACTGCAGAGAATTTTGGTTAATTTTGGGACGAACAGTTTTGATACAAAAAATGCTTACTTACAAGGTTTTATGAGATCTTAAAATGTGACTAGGAAGAAAACTAAAGTACTATTGTCAAGTATCCATGGATTCCAGAAAAATCGAGGTCGAGTTGAAAATTTAGTAAAACAATTAAAAACTGGATCAAATGTTCCAAAATCAGATAAATATAAAAAAATATTCCAATTTTGATATAGATTTACTGAAATCTTTTATTGAAAGCTTCCTAAGTACAAAAGCCATTACACCCGTGCTGACAGCTCTAGACAATATGTGAGTATGGAATATTCTACTCAGACTTGATATGAGAAATATGTAGGAGAATGCATTTTGAAAAAGAAAACTCCAGTTCTGCAGATAAACTCAGAAGAATATAATATAACTTTCAAAACTCCAAAAATAGATACATATCAAGCGTTTGATAAGTTTTCAGTAGCTTTAGAAAATGCTAAGTTACACAATGATGAAATTGAGGTTGAAAAAAATTAAAACTGAACAAGAATTACATCGTAGAAAAGCTGAAGCAGGTCATCAGGTAGTCAGAGAGGTAGTAAAGAAAGCAAACTTAAACCCAGATGTTCATGCAATAAGTGTTGATCTACAGCAAACCCTTCCCACACCAAAGCTTACCACTAGTTCCATGTTATATAAGAGAAAACTGTGGTGCTATAATTTAAGCATACATTCCCTTGGAGATGTTCAGGGTCACTTTTTTATGTGGGATGAGATGAATCCACTGCTAAAAGAGGGTCGGAAAATAAAAACTGGACCATCATGTGTCTTTGGCTTTATCTTTTACAAAATAACTATTTTAAATAAATAGTTCATATATTTCCTCAGGTAGAACATACAATGTTGCCAAGCGACAGAGACTTTTGTGTTGTAGAAAATTACGTCAAGAAAAACTGTGAAATGGTCTATTCGCTCAATCACTGGAAAGATATTTTCAAGAAGTGTCAGAAAAAGAAACCTTTTCTAGCAACTAGGGTCCAGCAAGAGGATTCAGTACTGAAAAGCTATTTTAGTCAACCGGTAGGTATTTTACAAAGTAGTGTGAAATTATGCCTATCTTTAGAAGTTCCCAAAAATATACAATATCCAGCATCATACAACGTAGGTATTATTTAATTCCATGTCCTTGAATCTTCCAACAGCTACAGAAGAAAAATTTCCTGCACTTACTCAAAAATATAATCATCCCTTTAGTATTTATCCAGAAAAACTGAAAAATGTTAAATCATTCTTGATATGGATTCCAGCTGTTTATCACGAATGGTATATAAATTTAAAACAAACTACTAGTAACTACCAAATTATGTTAGGTCAACACCACTTAACATGTTACGTTAATTTTTTTTATTATTATTTTTTTCCAAATTCAACACTTCAAAACTCAAATCTTCTTTATTGTCCCTTACCACTTTTTAATGCCGGGCCCCTCAATTGTTATTTTGATAAAAATAAGAATTTCGAGTATTTTTTGGAGTTTAAGTAAATAATAAATTGATAAACGACAAATACGAGTAGTTTACCAGTATTTATATTGCTTAAAAAGACATAGAACGCTTCACAATTTATTGTACATGTCATCTTTGTGAAGAGACTATGCTGATCTTCTAAGTGTCCTTCCAATTTTAGTAAGTATATGTATCGCTAAAGATAAAACAAAAATAAGAAAACAATTTATAAAAATATAATTTATCTTCCCATATGACCTATATATTATTATTTACGATCTTTTATTGAAAAGCTGTAGGTAATGGTAAATCATATCTATCATAAAGCTCTTAGTTGTTTTGTCTATTAAAATTATTTTAAATTAGTAAAGAAGAAATCCGCGTTTTCCACAATAAAAATTAATGAAACGTATACTCTTCATCTCTGCTGTATTTTGTACTTAATTAACTATACCCGGACATTTTTGTAATCTACTTTAATGATATTTTCTCGTCGTCTATGAAAGCTGCGAAGTCGTCTCTTTCCCAAACAAATATTTTCCCCCGAGGCCAAAAAAAGAAAAGAAACTCAGAGAAAATAACGATTTCCCCAAAAGCCGGCTGCCTCTTGGTTACCGCGTCCACGCGGAGCTCGGCGCACTCTCAGTAGCTTCCAACCTGGCTGTATCGAACAGCGTACCCCTGGCGGTTATTGATTCTGACACGAACCAAGATGGCCGCCGTCTCGTTACCGGCATTGGTGCACCAACCCACTCCCCTACTGTTCACGCTAGACTTTGCACGGCATGTAGTCCCCCCTCCAGGGCCCCGCGACTTGATCTACGATCCGACGGCCTGCCAGCGATACTGGCTCTTATTCGCCGGTGTTCTAAGAGCTATTAGTCCGATGGAGCTGTAACTACGTGCTTAGAGTCTGGGAATGGATTCAGGGAATAAAATAAATTGCAAGACATGCTTGCCATGCTATCTCAAGCGTTTTCAGAAAAGAAAAAAAGTGCTTGCTGTGTCTGAACTCGACGGGTTTCGCTGCAGTTTATTCTCAGATAAATGTATTTTTTGAGGAATTGCTTCTTTAAACAAAGGATTATTTTGTCAAACCGAGAGAGTGGTCGTAAAATTTGATGTATTTTAGTACGGGAATAGTTATCAAAGTAAAGCTATTTCAACTTTTCCGTGTATAAGATTTGCGGAAATATATATACGTACATAGAATCTCGATAGTTGCCTAGCTGCAAGCGTAGTTATATTATATCTACAAATAGTATTGTAAGTATCTAACAGGACATAAATATAAAAAACTGATAAATCCGCTTAAATATTATCAAGATAAAACTGATAAAAAATATTATATAAAATTATAATAAACCTTGGATAATACTACAAGTAGGGGAGGCTGGATTAAAACGACATACCTACTATTTTTTTTAAGTGTCGTTTTAACGTGGACGTAGTTTTCCAACTTGGACACCATTTAAGTGAGGATGTGGGTAACGACTAAAAAATTGGTTTTGTTTGAGTTTATTTTAATGCCCATTTCCTCTCCTACTTCGTGAATACGATCAAGCAGAATTTGGAGATCTTCAATATTTTGTGACAGAATTCTGATCCACTTACGAAGATTTAATAATTTTCTGTCGAGGCAAAGATCATCTATCCAATGGTATTACAGCCCAAATCGGGCCTTGGCCTCCTTCAACAGGCTTCTCCAATCGTCTCGATTTGCCGCTGTTCTTTTCCATGAACGCGTTCCCAGGCAGTACATCCTTTGGTTCAAGCTATCCAAAACCATTCATCATCATCATCACTGGCTCGACAACCCTTTTTGGGTCTTGGCCTGTTCCAAGATTCTTCTCCATTCTGATCTGTTTCGTGCTTTTTTTCTCCAGTTTTTTATTTTTAAGATTGTTATATCATTTTCTATTTGTTCTAAGTATCTCAGTTTGGGTCTTCCTCTTGTTCTTTTTCCTACTGGCATCTGTTTGAATATTTTGTTTGGTATTTCGCCATCTTCCATTCTTTCTACATGTCCTATCCAACGCAGCCGTCCTATTTTAATTAATGTTATAATATCCGGATCCTTGTATATTTTGCATAGTTTAGAGTTGTATCTTCGCCATATTCCGTTTTCTTTTGTGCCCTTATATATGTGTCGCAAGATTTTCCTTTCGAAGGTGGCTAACAACGTTTCCTCTCTTTTAGTGAGTGTCCAGGTTTCTGAGCCATATGTGAGTACCGGTCTTATTAGGGTTTTATATATTTGGCATTCTGTTTATCTTGCGACGTTATCGGATCTTAGTTGCCTAATTAAGCCATGGTAACATTTATTTGCAATAAATATTCGCCTCTTCACTTCCTCCGTAACGTTATTATCAGACGTGACTAGGGATCCCAAGTATATAAAGATTTTTACCCCCTCTATGTTGTATTCTCCTACTGTTATATTTTGTGGCTGCCTTATTTCTGCGTTTTTAGTTATCTGCATATATTTTATTGTGGTCTGATTGATTTAAGACCAATATTTTGTGCAGCTCGTTCTATTTGGTTGTATGCCTCTATCATTTCTCTTCTTGATCTTGCGATTATGTCAACATCATATCTAAAACCATTTCTATAGTTTAATCTCACTGGGAGTATCCATAACCATGATCTGGTTCCTATTTCCAAATCATCCTATTTTTGTCTTTTTTGGAATTCAAATATTAAAAAAAAGAAGCTCGTTTTTTGGGTTTTTTTTATTTTTTCCTTTTTTTTAATTTTATATTATATTTTTCGCATATTGCTTACAACCCTAAACGACCCCGTCCATTATCTACAACGACCGAGCAATGGTGCTTTAAAGACACAACTGTTTGCTTAATTTGTAAACACCTACATGTTTTTCCATTAAGACTAAAAAGGATCAGTGTCTTGATTTCTGGGTAATTAGTTTGTTTCACTGTATATATTATACCTACAGAAATAGACTTTCTAACGGTATGAGCAGAAGATGAGCACTATTTTTCATTTTATTTTATTATTCAAAAATTTATTAATTTATATATTAACCACGAAAAAATATGACTGAAAATAACTCAAAACACTCAATTTCTTTCTGAATTAGACTCAAATGTTGGAACTTACGAACAAGCATGTACAAGTATTGATTTAACGTTTATTACTTTGACTTTAAAAGTCACATTAATGAGTTCTTTTGATATTACGACAGTTTTTTGTTGAACATCATTTTGTTTTTATACTGCAATTGATATAACTTTATTTCATAGTTGCGTCTGTTGTGAAACAGTAAACAACTTCTTTAAAGTGTTTTTATAACAAAAAACAAAATTACCAGCATTTTATTACACTTTTTATTCTGTTGGTTTGCAATTTCCATTATTTCACAATATATAATACTAAGCTGCTATTTTTATAGTGTATTAGGTCAGTGCATTTTAATATTTCTATATGAAAGTATCTGTGGTAATTACCAAATTAACTTATGATTTCTGTAATTACCACTATATGTTTTTGTTTGTTGGATTGCACAATTAACAATGATATTGGAAAGGTTAATATGTTGGAATAACTATACTGATACTTAACTTCAACGAAAAATGATACGGATCAGAAGAAGACCTCCAACTAGAAAAAGTCAATGTATAGCAATGGATTCAAATACTATAATGCGATAATCATTATTTAAATAAGGAATTACAAATTTACTGATATTCAAACTATACTCCTATAAGTATATATTAGTATAAGTATTATAGATTCCTATATCCTATCCTATCCTATAAGTATTATAGATTGAGAATTTAATTGGGACAATAAATAAATAAGAATGATCGAGATGTATTGGAAATTGCACTAGAAATTATATAATATAAGTATATTTTCTTCAAATGCTATCTCCAATACGAAGAAGGGCAATCATAATGGCTATCCCAGATTTCGAAACAACCAATTTAAAGAATTATTGTGAGTTGCAATCATACCGGAAGATACTCGCGTTCTTTGTACATTTCTCCTGCCTTCTATTTTGCCCCAGGATGCCGTAATTTTGCAGTTTTCCTTTTTTTATTACACTTCTCACTTCTTTTTCTTTTCTCATTCTTCTTCAGTGTTTTATGTCATCAACTAATAAGAACTTCCGAATTCCACTAAACGTGGTGCGTTTAGTGGAATTAAGCCAGAATTAGGCTTAATAGGTATATTGTTTACTTTAAATTGTACCCTAAGGTGTTTTTATCATATTTTCATATTTAATAAATTCAAATAAAAATAAAATAAATTATTCTTTCTTTATTAATTTAGATTCATCAACTTACATTTTATTAACTATTTTGTCAATATCACTTTTACATACATTAAGTAATTGTTTTTTTGATTAACTTAGTAAAATTTTAAATTGAAACTGATTCATAGAATCTTTTTCATTCACAGTTCCAAATGCTATGAACCTTGGACTGTGGAAGTTGAATTAATCTTCACCTGTTGGTTGGCTAACCAGTCACAACGTAAATATTATAATACATGATATTTTGGATTGACCTTGCATGCTTTGTTCTTTGGTTTACTAAATCAATCACTGGGGGGAAAATGGTGATCTTAACCACCTTTCTTTTCATTTTTTGGCTTTTTAATGACAAGTTGTCACCCAAATTCATCATACTCTTTAAATATACCGCTCTATTGCACTAGAGGTTGGTATTTCGCCTTGCTGTTCTGTCACATTTTTACCTCAAGGCCAATGTCTTTTCACGTTGTTGGCGTGGGTGTTACACCTGTTAATTCATTTACCTGCGGCATTCAGTAAGCTAAAGACTGGTAACTTCATTTTTTACTTTTAAATACTATATTTTTATCTTAAATAATTTAATAATGTTACCTAAAGTCAAAATTAAAATTTAACTGATTATAAATAAATAAATTGTTGGAAGTGCATCTCATGATTTTTCTAGTTCTCTACATATCAACTTTAATGTTTTTTACTTAAGTTTTTTATTCTTCTTCAAGTGCCATCTTCGTTCCGAAGGTTGGCGATCATCAGGGCTATACGTATTTTCGAAACTGCTGACCGAAACAATTCGTTGCTGCTACAGCTATACCATTCCCGTAGATTCTTTATCCAGGAGTTTCGTCTTCTTCCTATGGACCTTTTTCCTGGTTTTTTATAATAATTTTTTATATACATGTATGATTATCACATGTTCTTTTTCAGATTCAATACCAACTCAGCTTTCAAGTAAGCCGGGAGTACTGGCCTTTAAGGCTTTGAGAGCTTTTGGAGAACAATTTGGAGTTTATTTTATTAAAAGTTGAGTAAAAATTTCTTCTTCGTTTGCTTGTTATCAAAGTATGGCAATGGAAACAAGTTATTTTTGGTGTTTGATTGTTGAGAAACATGGTTTAGTTAATATTAAATAAAATTGTATTCTGTTTAAAGAACCAGCAAGTCTACAGTAAATACGTAAATAAAGAATTCGCAGTTAGTTTTTCCACCTACTATTCTATGTATGCTGCTTTAAATAACTATGCTGAATTTTTCATTGATGGTGATATCTACCTACAGAATAAAACACCTTTTAATATTTATATTTTTCTTTAACATTTTATATATCCTGTGTCGTGCAGTGTTAGTGCTTTTAAGGTTTTTAAGTTCTTTTAAAAAAAAATGGTTACCAGATCATCGAGAGAAATTTATAGTAAACTTTACATAAAGATATAAAAAAAGAAGGTATTAATTTGTGATGGACATTTCTGTTTGTAAGATCTTAATTATTATGTCCAATTAAATCTAAGTTCTGATTTATCATAAATATGGCTTGTACTTAATAATTTTGTATTGTTTTTATTTTTTCTAACAATCTTCTTTTTTCTTGGACCACGAATAAATATTTGCTTACATGTTTGCTAAGTGAACATACGAGGTGAGTGTGATTTTCTTTGTTCCTCACAAAAAAAGACAAATTGGCCCTCGTTTTTGGCAAACACTTTATATTTTCTGTCCTTTTTGGTAAATTATTTATGATTTTTCTTTGTTTATTTCTGATTTAGCTCCAATAGCTGCCATCTCCCTAATTTTCATTCTTAATTTGACTAACTTTTCTAACTTTTAATCTAAATTTTTATAAAGATGTATGTTTGATGGTTTCATTTTGTAATAGACATTTCTGTTTGTAAAATTAAAATATAGATCATCGGGAGAAATTTATATTAAACTTTACATAAAGATATAAAAAAAGGAGGTATTAATTTGTGATGGACATTTCTGTTTGTAAGATCTTAATTATTATGTCCAATTAAATCTAAGTTTTGATTTATCATAAATATGGCTTGTACTTAATAATTTTGTATTGTTTTTATTTTTTCTAACAATCTTCTTTTTTCTTGGACCACGAATAAATATTTGCTTACATGTTTGCTAAGCGAACATACGAGGTGAGTGTGATTTTCTTTGTTCCTTACACAAAAAGACAAATTGGCGCCCTCGTTTTTGGCAAACTTTTTATATTTTCTGTAATTTTTGGTAAATTATTTATGATTTTTCTTTGTTTATTTCTGATTTAGCTCTAATAGCTGCCATCTCCCTAATTTTCATTCTTAATTTGTCTAACTTTTCTAACTTTTAATCTAAATTTTCATAAAGATGTGTGTTTGATGGTTTCATTTTGTAATAGACATTCCTGTTTGTAAAATTAAAATATAGATCATCGGGAGAAATTTATATTAAACTTTACATAAAGATATAAAAAAAGGAGGTATTAATTTGTGATGGACATTTCTGTTTGTAAGATCTTAATTATTATGTCCAATTAAATCTAAGTTTTGATTTATCATAAATATGGCTTGTACTTAATAATTTTCTATTGTTTTTATTTTTTCTAACAATCTTCTTTTTTCTTGGACCACGAATAAATATTTGCTTACATGTTTGCTAAGCGAACATACGAGGTGAGTGTGATTTTCTTTGTTCCTCACACAAAAAGACAAATTGGCGCCCTTCTTTTTGGCAAACTTTTTAAATCTTATTTTCTGTCCTTTGGTAAATTATTTATGATTTTTCTTTGTTTATTTTTGATTTAGCTATAATAGCTGCCATCTCCCTAATTTTCATTCTTTCCAATTTGTCTAACTTTTCTAACTTTTAATCTAAATTTTTATAAAGATGTGTGTTTGAAGGTTTCATTTTGTAATAGACATTTCTGTTTGTAAAATTAAAATAATATGTCCAGTTAAACTGAGTTAATAAAACTGAGAAATAAATTTTTATTATTTAGCTATTAATAAATACAGCTAATTGGTAGCAAATTTGTATTCCTGATTTCTTTGACCACATATAAATATTTCTAACAAGTTTGCTGAATAATCATATAAGGTAATTTTGATTGTTTCTTGTCTTTTGGCTATATTTATTCGGATTTTTACAGAAATCGTTAGGTGATAACTTCAGTAATAATAATTGACTTATCCTCCCTCTCAAATAGGTCGGTAATATTAATAAAAAATTAAATTAAGACCTTCATAATTCGTCTAAAAATCACGTAATAAAACAGTTTTACCAAATTTTATTAAAATCGATTTAGTAGATTTTAATAATTTTTGAATGTAAATTTTTTTTTAAATTGAATTTTTTTAAAATGTTGCACAACAAAAACTAGACCATATAGAAGTTTGCTAATTTGTTTACTTATAAAAACGAACTTAAACTCTCTAACGTACTTTATGGAATTATAATCGGATTATTTTAACGGCCTCAGGAATGTTTTAAAATTATAAACAATTTTTTGGCTTATAAACAAATATAATATATCGATAACTATTAGCTTGAATTAAATTCAGCAAACAGCGTTAAAATGGACTGGACAAGAGGTTTTTTATAAAAGAAAACAAGTTGAATTACGAGCAGTGTTTCTTGAGATACAACCGGTCAAAGAAGACCGATATTTCCGACGAAGTTATAAACAATAGGATGCTGATCTTTAAACCATTACCGTTTTGTTGAAGAGTTATTTCTCGACAAAAATTTTCACATCTTCAAGATATTTATAACATATTATATTACCATAATAAAAACCATCGGTATTGCGCGTGAAAAATATGAAAAAAATTAGATCGAAGAAAATTGAATTTGAAATATCAAGCTCCAAACTTAAAACATTTAAGGAGGTGCGTCAATTTTTAAGCGAAGTGTATGGAATATATTGTTCATTGAATAAATAAAATCATTGATGATTTCATAGCGTATTAAAATTTTTGATCGGATAACAACCTTTTGAATGGAATTTGTAGTTGGTTGAAGTAATTTTATTTTATAGCTTTTATACGAACTTTTAAGAATAAATCACAAATTTTAAAATAAATTTTAAATCATCATTAACATGCCTACTTTGACATCGAAAGATATTATCAAAAACCATTACAATTTGTGGTATATTCTCAACAGATATTTGAAAGTGTAAATAAAAAGTTATAAAATAAAGAACTTTATTTTATCGGGCACAATATTTGTCCCAATGTATTTATTTCAGTCGTTTCTTGAATTATACTTTTTTACATTTATAATCCATTCCAGTATAAAACACGTCTCAAGTTACTATTAGTATAATGTTAAGGTACACAATTTGATTGTTTTTCTTTCACAGCCGACATTGCTTAATTTATTTCCTGTAGACATGTAGGTATAAAGGAACCAAGATCTCGGATGCATGATCCTAAAATAAATTGTCGTATTTCTAGTACAAACAATGTTAAAATAAAAGATTCTTTGATTCTAATTTCAGCTACTGTTAGGATTAGGAGTCCGACAAGAGCATCCCAAATAGACTGTACATACTAAATTTCACAAAATGTTTATAGTCAAAATAGATATATTATTGATACTGAAAAATACACCCGTATGTCCATCCGTTGATACAGAGCATTTATATTGGTATACACAGTGTGTTTCACGATGAGCTTACACTATCTATATATCGGAAACTAATGATATTTATGAAAATGGGTTAGGTTTGATTATAGTTTATTATGAAGTTAAAGTTAAAGTTAAAGTTAAAGAAAATATTTTGACAGACATTATACTTCCGGTCATATCGGAAGAGAGCAGCCTGTATATTATTGCATTTTAGATTCTGCGTTTTGCAAAACTCAAAAACTATATCAAGAGTTGGGAAGAGATAGACGAGCAGATCATTATGATGGATCTTGAGAAACATGGGGAGACGATAGTTATAATAGGAGTATATGCTCCTAGTGACGATTCTGATACAAAAGTTAAGGATGAATTCTATGACAAATTGCTTGACGTGTTGACCCATGTAAACCGATCCAAAGAAATATTCCTATTAGGAGATTTCAATGCTCGGGTAGGCAAAAAATTACAAGACAATGTGGTAGGAAGATATGGTGAAGACAAAATAAACAACAACGGAGAGCGACTCATTGATCTTTGTGAAACATTACAGCTTAAAATAATGAATGGATTTTATCAGCACAAAGATATACATAAATTTACCTGGGAACAACCAAAGAAAAAGATAAAATCTATAATCGACTATCTCATCCAACCAGAAAACAAAAGGCTCCAAACAAATGACGTAAGGGTGTATCGTGGTGCCGAATGCGGATCTGACCACTATATGGTGGTCGCAAAAATAACCATACACTACAGGAAAGTAAACAAGAACAAAATTGAACAGGAGAAGGTAGCAGCTTCCACAAAGATAAGATATAATATTGATAGCCTCAAACAAGAATCAGTGCAATTCCTCTACAAACTTAGACTAGCCTCAAAACTAACTCACTTAACTCGAAGAGAAACAGCCGAAAAAGAATATCAAGATATAAAAAATTGCATTCATCAGGCGGCCAAAGAGGCATTGGGGTACGAAGAAGCTGACAAAAGAAAAAATCCTGAGTGGTGGAACGAAGAAGTAGGAAAATTAATTAAAGACAAAAAAAAAGCTTATCAAACATGGCTATCCACGAAAGACACAGAAGACCACAGAATTTACAGCAGACTCAACAGGGAAGCAAAGAAGGAAGTCACTAAAAGAAAAAACGAAATGTGGGAAGAGAAATGCGAAGAGATGGACCGATGCTTAGGAGGAACCAAAGTGACACAAGCTTGCAAATTCATAAAAAGTATTAGAAAAGAAAGAAAAGATGAGGGAAATATAAACCTGATTCAAAATAAAAAGTGGGAAAAATATTACGAAACGCTATTAACAGAAAGTAGGCACGAATTTATGGAAAGACCTGACCATATCTCAATGACAGAAAACTCAGAGGTGCATAAGATAAACAAAGAAGAACTGAAAAACGAATTGAAACAAATGAAAAATGGAAAAACACCCGGGCCTGGAGACATTCCCATCGAGTTGGTGAAACATGGACCGGATGCTCTTTTGGAAAGCTTAGTGAATATTTTTAATAAATGCTTAATTGAAGGCCAAACGATTCCAGACGATTGGAATTTGGCCCACATTAGCCCCATTTATAAAAAGGGAGACAGAAAAGAATGCGGAAATTATAGAGGCATTAGCGTAACTAGCTCGCTGGGAAGGTTATATGGTCGTATATTGAAAAGAAGAATAGAAGAGGAGTATAAAGAAATTGAAGAACAAAGCGGCTTCAGAGCAGGAAGATCGTGCGTGGACAACACATTTACCCTTCAACAAGTAATTGAAAAACGAACAGCTCGAAACCTCCCTACGCATCTGGTATTGATAGATCTCGAGAAGGCTTATGATACAGTTCCTTTAAAACTCTTATTTAGTGTCTTGACGAAAACGGACCTTAGTAAAACATATCTAAAAGCAATACTGAACAACTATAAATGTCCTCAAAGCACTGTAAAAACAGGAAATACTTTCTCAAGGGTATTTACAGTAACGAAAGGCTTGAGACAAGGATGTTGTCTTTCCCTTACCCTATTCAAAATATATATCCAAGAAGCACTGCACCAGTGGAGACAAAAATGTGCGGGAATGGGGTTGAAGCTTAACAACCATTATCTGACAACGCTGTTCTTTGCAGATGATCAAGTACTAATTGCAAGCTGTGAAGAAGATGCAGATTATATGCTTAGAAAGCTCAAAGATGAATACGAAAAATGGGGGATGAGTATGAATATGTCTAAAACAGAATATATGCGAATAGGCAGCGAAGACGAAGACCCGGATTTGGAAATTAAACAAATGAAAAGGTGCTACGAATACAAATATTTGGGAAGTATTATCTGCAGTAAAGGCACAACGGAACGAGATATAGACTATAGAGTGCAACAAGGCAGGAAGAGTGTTCAAATTCTGAATTCGATACTTTGGTCCAACAAAGCTACTATGAAAACTAAAATGACTATCTACAAAGTAATTGTAGAGCCCATTCTTACATATGGAGCAGAATGTTGGCAAATGACAGTAAAAGGAAAGAAAAAAGTTGACACGGTTGAAATAGACTACCTAAGAAGAGCTTGCCGTATATCAAGAGTAGAACGTATACCTAATTCTGAAATTAGAAGAAAAACAGATAGAGTACATACAACTTCTGAAAGAATAGAAACTAGACAGTTAATATGGTATGGACACGTACAGAGGATGGACGACAACAGATGGCCAAAAAGAGCTATGGAATACAATCCAAGTAATAGAAGGAAACGAGGAAGACCAGCCAAGTCTTGGATACAAGGTGTTATGGAAACCATGAAAGACAGAGCCATTGATGAAGACACCTGGAGAGATAGAAAAAGATGGCGATCGAAATGCGGGAAGCGGCAGAAGCTGTAGGATCCCCGCTTATATATATATATATATATATATATATATATATATATATATATATATATATATATAGATTCTGCGTAAGATTCTAGATAAAATTTGTATAAAGTACTATTGATCAATACTTTTTCATATTTTTTGAGTTATTCGTCTATTTTAAAAAATTTTGACAGATAGAGAAAAACTTTTCTTATTTAAAGTTAATCAAAACCTTTGCACACAAAGAGAAGGTAACGTTCTTTAAGGCATTTAATTTGAAATCGAATTTTTAAATTCAGTGTGTTCCGAAATAATGCGCCATGTCTTTAAATTTTAAACTACAGTAACTCAATAATTTTAAATAGAACTCAATGTATTTTATAATTATAATGAAAACAAAAATTAATTATCTTTCAAATGGTATTGGGGTTCTTTATACCTAAAATTAATTGTTTTGAAGATAAATGTGATTTAGTGTTAAACTTAAGATATTTATTGTTTTATTCTACACTGCACTGATGAGGAATAAATCCTAATCAGAGCAGTTCCTAGAGAGTTCTTTATCAAAAAAATATTTATTACCCCACTTATAACAGACTTAATAGGTGATATAGAAGAACGAGAATAATTGATGAGCAGATACATTTTCGTTTGGAATATCGTAATAAGTTCAGTTTTACCTTAAATTTTTACCTGAAGAAATAACACTTTCGTCCAAGTCCATATTTTTGCATATACACTTTCGTCCAGGGGTCGAGCTCCGCAGGGATCAATCCCATAATTAAGAAAAAGTTGTCTTACTGCGTTATAAAATGTATTATCTTAGATTAGTGAATTTCATTTACAACTTACAATATAAATAGCAAATAATAATAAACTTACTTAAAAACTAAAATAATGTATATTTAACATATTCCAGCCTAGCAATAGTTTTGTTAATCCAATTTACTATTTTACTTTTCAATAATTTCTCACGAGCTACAGTTTTGTTATTAGGTCTTTTATATTTATGAATACTTTGAATTCTAATGTATATCTCATTTTGATATTGAATGATAACCTCTAAAATACGAATATATTCGGATGGTATGTATTAAAGGATTTATGTAAATGTGAATGGAAAGATTCACATGCATTGATTGTTCTCGTAGTTTCTGATGATTTTGCAGCCCAGAGTATCGGTGGAAATGTTTAGTTTTCATCAACATGTGTCTCAACTAAATAATCAACAAAAGAATTTAGTTCGACACTCTTGGGCATCTCGATCAGATCAAAAACTAAACAATCACCGACTTCTTGATGATCTAGAAAAAGAATACCAAAGCAATGACCAATCCATTTTCCCACTTCAGTTCTGTTTTTACAATCATTTGTTACACCAAGTTCTTGAATTTTACGCCACCAAGCCTGCGAAAGATGGAATCTACATCCGAGTATTTTAGATTGACCCCAAACTGATTAAACAGGCTTATGAATTGATTTTTCAAAATCAATGACAATATCTTTTGGAAGAAAATTTAAAGTTAGCTCTGAACATTTGGTCCTTATCAAATTGTAACATGTTTCATATGTAGATGATAATTTATCTGGTAATAAACAAAATACTAGTGGAATGTAGTGGCCATTGTAGTATCTATGAACTGTAAACATTTGATAATAGAATTTTGGGCGCAATATTTAAATCTACCATCCATATATATTCTAGAACACTTACCTAAATGTCTGAGATTTGTCTCAGAAGATATAATAGTTAATTTTGCCCTTTTATCATTTACCAATAAAAAGTTTTCATTTCTAGTCGTGATGATAGGGTACTCTAATTTTTACAATGACTCTAGTACTTCTTCTAACGTTTTTGGTAAAACTGGGAGTAATTTTCTTCTTACATTATAAATACTTCCTTTCACTGAGTTCACATTCATAAACTTCTTCTTCACTTAAAACGCGATGTAAACTTTTCCTGAGTTGAGTACTTATATCTTCTGCAGCTTTACGCTTAGCTGCTACTCTTACAAACTGTTGTTGAATGAAGTTGGCCTTCAGACTTTCATAAGAATGATTTAAGTTTTGTCAAGAAATTACTACATTATCCCCAATTGTGTAGACGGCAGCGTTACAACCTTTGGTACATTTGCAGTGTGATTCCCCACTTTTCGGCAAAATTAAATTTATTAGTTATTCACGAATAAAAGAGGAGCATCTTTTTTCGTTGAACTTTTTTTCACCACCATATGTTTGTCAAAATTCTCCATACCGTTTCAAGAATACATGATTTTCATAACACAATTCAAGACTATAGCAATATAAACACTTTGAGAATATTTTCACAAATAAATAAACTCGAAGATTCGTACATATTTATATATTAAATATTAATTGTTTCTTCGAAAAGCATTACGAAAATTTACCTGACCCTTTGGACGAACTTGTATACCACAATTTTTGGGGCTTGGACGAAAATGTACACCTTCTTTTATGAAACTCATTATTTTGGACGTGTAATCGTCGTAATTGATATATACTCTTTCAGAAGTGTATGCAAAGGTTGATCTAAATTCTCAGACAATGTAGGCTCAAATTTCAATAAATCAACACGAATAGATTTTTTACGTTTTTTCCTCTGCAGTTGTTGGTTGCAGATGGGAGATATGAGCAGACAAATGTAAAAACCGATAAGTCAAGATTTTAAATTTGGTGTCGTAGTTTGTACCTATATAATCAGTTACAAGAGGTAAAAAATCATTATAAGAGGCTAAAGCTTGTTTAAAATCAATAGTAACGTTAAACAAATAGAACTTACAGAAAAACTGCGATTCGCAGCTTGTTGTGAAAGAAGTCCACTAAGGATTTTTCTTTTTTACTCAACTGTATTAAGAACAGAAATATCTCTAATAAGAATTTCATAAGACAATTCATGTGTTTTAAGATATTTAGGTACAAAATTTAGGACAAAAAAAATTACAAAAAGTGAAAAAAGGTGTTAAATATGGCTAACAAAAAAAACTAGTAAAGTTCAAACAAAAGAAAAGATCATTTAAACCAATATAAGAGTATCTGCCATAAAAAATCAGCCAAAAGATAGTGCCTAAACATGAAATATTTAAAAATATATATTAAATGGTAATATACTACATGTAAAAATACGTACCAAAATTAATGAAAAACTATCAAAAAATAGCAAGATTTGAAGAAAAATTAATAGTATTCATTAATATTTGTAAAACATTTGTCACCAACCAAGATTCAAAGAATAAATTTACAAATAGGATACATACATATTATAGATACAAATATTAAATCAAAATCTAACAAAACAAATCTTGCGTATAGATTTACATAAAAAGATTTTTAAATGACACTACAAATGATATTTTTTGGCATCTAAGTTGTCTTCAAGTAGCTGAACAGCATTGCAAAATGTTGTGGTAGTTGCTGATATAGTTGAATCTAGACACTTTCATGTTTGTATCTTCAGGTAGCCATTAAGTTTTAACTAGCTTCTTCTTCTTCTTATGGTGCCTATTTTTTTCGAATATTGGCGATCATTCGGGCTATAATTATTTTATTACCAGAATAGCTTTAAATAGATTAGTTGTTGTTGTGGACAACCATTTCCTCAGGTTTTTTATTCATGACCAATTCCTCGCTTTCCGAATACTTTGCCTTGAAGGATTATTTTCAGTAATCTATATTTAGTTTAGTTTAGGATTTTAGATTAAAAAGATTTCTCAAAGTCAAAAAGAAAACAGTGACAAGAAAAATAGACATCTCACAACTGAAGAACCCTGAACAGAAAAAAGAAATAAGTATCAAGCTTGAGGAAGAAATAAAAATAATCGAAAACTTGGTACAGACATATAGTGAAGTAACATGGACTGCTCTAAAAACAAAAATAACAAAGATACAAGAAGAAGACATCGGGTTCATAAAACACAACAAAAAACAAGAATGGATAACGCAAGAGATCATGGACCTCATGGACGTAAGACGAAAACATAAAACAAGCCCAATAGAATACAAGCGAATCAACAAAATCATTAGAAAAAAGTGCAGGGAGGCGAAAGAAAACTGGATCTCAACAAAATGCCTAGAAATCGAACAACTTCAGGAAAAATACGACACCTTTAATATTTATAAAAAAGTAAAAGAAATGACAGGTAGACACAAAAAGAGATAAGCAACAATATTAAAAAATGATAATAACGAAATAATTGTGGGTACAGAAGACAAACTAGAGAGATGAAAATAATACATACAAATCTTTTTGATGACGATAGACCTTGTTCTCCACCATCCACAGATAATCGAATAAATGAAAAAGGCCCAGAAATAACCAAAGAAGAAGTGATTCACGCAATAAAATCTCAGAAAGATGGAAAAGCCACCGGTCCAGACAATATCAATGTCGAAATACTTAAACTAATTGCAGATAACGAAAGTAAAAGCCTAGATTTAATAACAGCACCATTCAATAAGATATATGACACAGGTAAAATACCAACAGACTGGCTAAAATCAACATTCGTAGCATTACCAAAAAAATCGAATTCCTCACAATGCGATGATTATCGAATATTAAGCTTGATGTCTCATGTCCTTAAAACTTTTCTCAGAATTATCCATACACGAATTTATAAGAAGTGCGAGTTCCAGATGAGTGACACTCAATTCGGATTTCGAAACGGATTAGGAACACGAGAGGCTCTTTTTGCTTTAAATGTGTTAACGCAACGATGCAGAGACATGAATGTAGGTATATATGCATGTTTTATTGACTATCGAAAAGCATTTGACTGCGTTAACCATCAAAAGATGATCGAAATTCTGAGAACAACTGGAGTTGACGAACAAGACTTGCGAATTATCTCAGAACTATACTGGCACCAAACGGCAACAATTGAAATAGAGCACACAACATCCGAAGACATACAAATCCGACGAGGAGTGAGACAGGGTTGCGTCTTATCACCGCTACTCTTTAATTTGTATTCGGAGTCTATATTCAAAGAAGCATTAGACGAGGTCCAAGGCGGAATTAAGATTAATAGAATCAGTATAGACAACATCAGATATGCTGATGATACCGTCTTAATAGCAAGCAACGCACAAGAACTACAAAATATAATAAATGTGGTAGTTCACCACAGCGAAATGTTCGGTTTACATCTAAACGTTTCCAAAACTAAAACTTTAGTATTTTCAAAGACACCAATAAACGTACAGGTGTATGCCAAGGGTCAAATAATAGAACAGGTAAATTCCATAAAATATTTGGGAACACATATCAATAGTCAGTGTATTCAAAAAAAAAGAAATGTACTGTATGGCTGTACTGTATGGCTGTGAAAGTTGGACAATGGACTCTGAAATAGAAAAAAGAATAGATGCCTTTGAGATGTATATATACAGACGAATGTTGAGGATTCCATGGGTACAAAGAGTTACTAATGTTGAGGTACTTCGTCGCATGTGTAAACAAAAAGAATTAATAAGAATAATCAAAGAGAGGAAAATGCAATACTTGGGTCAGGTGTTGAGAGGCGAAAGATATAAATTACTTCAAGTTATTCTGAAAGGAAAAGTACAGGGCAAAAGATCAGTAGGAAGACGTCAGAACTAGTGGCTGAAAGACCTGAGGAGATGGTTCGACCGCTCATCCGCAGAGATCTTTCGCGCAGCAGTTTCCAAAACTACAATTGCCATTTGGATCGCCTACCTTCGAAAGGAGACGGCGCAATGAAAAGAAGAATATTTAGTGCCGTTTCTCATTATGTGTCCGAGATATTTTAACTTTCTCCTTTTAATCGTATACATCACTTCTCTTTCTTTCCCTATTTTTCGTAGTACAGTCTCGTTGGTTATCTTGTCCCCCTATGATATCCTTAGGATTCTTCTGTATAGCCACATCTCGAAGCCTTCAACTTTTTTTTCTTCATCGCTTCAGTGAGTGTCCAGGATTCAACTCCAAAGTATAATATCGAGCTATCGTAGAAGCCTTACTTTTATCCCCAGATTTAGGTTGTGGCTTTTAAAGAGTTTGACCATGTTGTTGAATGCACTCCTAGCCTTCTATATTCTACATTTTACTTTTTGTGAGTGATCCCATTGTTCGTTTACTATTGTTCCAAGATAGATAAACTGTTTTACTCGGTCCACTGGTGTATTCTTGATAAGCTGGACGTCTCTAATTTTATTTTTGCTGATGACCATAAATTTAGTTTTTGATATGTTCACTTGTAGTCCAAATTTTTCACTTACTTCATTGACTTTGTTTATTAGTTGCTGAAAACTTATTAATAGCAGCTGCAGTTAATATTGAAGGATCAATCATGTACTGTGGAAGTCTTCACCCAAAAAGGTGAACAAAAGTTAGGCCAAAAACCCCAGAGAAGTTTTAACAATATATGTAAAATGAAATTTTCAATAGAGAATCCAGCTAAAATAAGCAAAATACAACATAAAAACTAATCTCACGTTTTATTGAATTATATTATCTTTACTTCGGCATTAAAGTGTGACTTGATATAACGGAGTTGCCAACTAACAGATATACTATTTAATGAAGTTAGGCATAAAAATTTGTATATGTTCTATCATCTCATAGAACATAGTAGGGACTGAATAAAGGAATTAGAATATATAGTGAAAATGTAGTTGGAATTTTAAACTACGAGTATAACAGAATATTTAGTAAATAGAAAGTTGAATAAATAGTTGAATGAGAATTTGAGCACCAACTATTTTTAAAATAAAATGAAAGATAAAGTTTATAGATGAATAAAATCAAAAGAAATTAAAATAAAATAATTATTTAAAGAAGAATAACAAACATGTGCCGTTTATAACGTTACAACATCTAGAGTTACTGTTTGGGCAAGTACAATGGTTTAAATATTCGCTATCCTGGATAAACAAATTAAATAATTTAAAAACTATTTTGTTGATCTGGCTGAAATCTAGCACACTTCAATAAAAGATTAATTGTCATAATTTCAAGTAGATATATTATATAAAAAAACAAAGTTATTAACGTTTATAAATTATTGCAAAAATAACGGTTTTTTGCAACTATATCGGTCAATTGTTTATGTATTTTAATTTATAAACTCGTAAATTAAAGAACTTTTTAAGATCAATAACTTTCATTTGAACTATTTTTTTTAATGTACAAGAAACGTTTTATAGTAAAAAAATGATTTTTACGTGAAATAGATGATTTTTTTTTGAAAAAAACCTGAGAACAAACAGAAAAGAAACGAGTAGAATAGATTTAATAGAAGGAAGATCTTGGATCGAACACTACTCACAACTTTTGACTGAAACAAGACCTCAATTCACGAACATCAGTACAACAACATATGAACTGGAATTCAGTGAAGACGATGAAATAACAGTACAGGAAGTCGAGAATGCAATACAAAAATTGGAAGTCATGCGGACCACAAGGTATACCAAATGAATTATTAAAATATAGCCCACAAGATCCCAAAAAGTATTACGGGAATTACTGGCGTATGTCTTCACCTTATTCTATAATGGACACGACTTGCCACCGGAGTGGACAGAAGCACATATTAACAATATCTATAAAAAAGGAGATAGAAAGAATTGTTTGAACTACAGGGGGATAAGTGTCATAAATTCACTCTCAAGTCTGTATGGAAAAACAATAAAAAAAAAATTGAAAAAGAGATGACAGATGTTGAAGAACAGAATGGCTTTCGTGCAGGCAGATCCTGTATGAACAGTATATTCTCTCTAAAGCAAGTTATCGAGAAAAGATTAGCCCACAACCTTTCAACTCATATAGTCTTTATAGATCTGACAAACGCATACGATAGTGTACCACTTTCAATGCTTTGGGTAGCAACGGAAAAACAAGGAATAAGCAAAAAAAATATACAAGCAGTACAACAGCTCTACAAAAATATGATGGCAAACATTAAAACTGGAAATAGATTAACTAGAGAAATTCCTATTAGTAAGGGCCTAAAGCAAGGCTGCTGCATAGCACCTACACTCTTCAAAATATATCTAAATGAGGCACTCTCAGTGTGGAGAAGAAAGTGCTGCAATATGAGCATCCCAACCGGAGATGATAGATTGTACACGATACACTTCGCTGACGACCAAGCCATTCTAGCTGAAGACGAGAGTGATGTAGGCTACATGCTTAGAAAACTGGAAGATGAGTATACCAAATGGGGCCTCACAATTAATATACAAAAAACTGAGTACTTAGTTGTAGGAGAAAAACCAGAAAGCCTACAAATCGAAATGGGAACTATAAAACCAAAAGAGAATATTAAATACTTGGGAGTCCAAATAACAACAAAAGTAGGAAGTAGCGAAGAAATACACTGCAGGATTGGCCAAGCAAGATCAGCCACCAGACAGCTACACGCACTATTATGGAATAAAAAAATAACAAAAGAAAATAAAAGAAGAATTTATAAAACAATATTAGAAAGTATTGGGCTGTACGGCGCCGAACTCTGGGAAATAAACCAAAGAAACAAATCAAAAATTAAGGCCATGGAAATGAACTACTGGAGACGATGTTGCCAGCTCACTAGACTTGATAGGGTGAGAAACGAAGATATTCGGAGAGAAATGGAAATCGATCTAGACATAATAGACACAATCAAAGCCAAAAGACTTAACTGGTATGGACACCTTCAGAGAACGCCTGAAAATAGATGGCCAAAAAAATAGAAGAATGGACTCCGCCAACTAGAAGAAAACGAGGTAGACCAAGACGATCCTGGAGAGACGATGTCGACGATGCAATGACCGCCAGCAGAGATCTAACAACTGAAGATTGCTTCGACAGAAAACGCTGGAAATTAGGATGCGAGAAGCGGCGCCAACTGTAGAAGAATATATATATATATATATATATATATATATATATATATATATATATATATATATATATATATATATATATATATACATATTCTTCTACAGCTTTTCATAGATAGACTGGGGTGATACCTATGCGTGCAGTTAGAGAGTGAAAGTTAACGTTAAAAGTTGGCAGTAAGAATAGACTGGAGCTTGAGTGTGTCGAGCAAAATTATTTAAATTACACAGCCTACCCTGATCAGTATTTGCCTTTAGAGAAAAACATTATGGTTTGGTTACTTTAATAAAAACTTGTTTTAAGGTATTTCAACTCTTCAACTTTAAGAACTTAATTATTTATAAATTATACACAATGAGGCAAACACGTGTTTTGTGTTGTAACACTTAACACCTCTTTTTGTTCATTAACCTTTAAATCCTCTATTTGTTGGTAAAACAAAAAACTAATAAGAGAAATCCAAGCGGATTATAAATTGAAAGCATTACTTCGTTTACTAAAACGGCAAACCATAAATCAACGCTGGTATATTAACAGTCTATGAACGCGTATGCCGAAAAGAATATTACTTAATTTAATGGCCTAATGTACAAAAACGTAAAGAAATCTCTTTATTTATAGATTTATGAAAGTGATTTATACAAAACAGAAGTACAATGTTCTTCCATTATCGTTGATAATCACGATGGCCATAAAATAATATTTTATAAATAGTTAGGTGTTTAGGAAGAAAAAAAGTATTAAAGAGATAATAAAACGTCGTTAATGCTACAATGACCTACCGATAGTTATATTTTTATAGACAGTTGCGATTTTTGTAAAGTTTGTTGATTTGAGGAGATATAAATTTAAAGTGAACAAATCAAAATCATTTGTTACGGTTTATGTTATTGTACACGAAAATAAATGCGAAATCGCATAAATAATATCTCTCCATAAGTTTCTATTCTGAGGATTACCAATATCAATCGCTTTAATGATCTCCCTTCACGTATCCTATTGCTTTCCTCTCTTACTACTTCCGAGAACTTACAAATCTTCATATATATTCAGACATTCTACAGTATTCACTACCTTCCCTCGCTCAACCGTTTCCATCTCTCTATGTTGTCCCATTCTCCATCGTTTAGGCCTCTCTTATGGCGTCGTCTACTTCGTTCTTCCAGGATTTTCGGGGTCGTCCTCTTTTTCTCCTTCCTATGGGGCTCCATTCGGTTATTCTCTTTATCCATCTGCTGTCACTAGTTCTTCTTACATGTCCATACCACTTTAGTCTTTTTTGTTCTGTGTATGTTATTATGTCTGTTTCTATTGACGTTCTTTGCTTTGTTTCGTGGTTACTTCTCCTATCCATTCTTGTTACTCTGCAGCATCTTCGCAGGCATTCCATCTCTGTTGCTACTATCTTACTGCTGTTTTTCTTGTTTATGATCCAATTTTTAGCCCCATATGTCATAATACTTCATAACTCTTCACTTCTTCTAATATACTCATTCTTGATTTTATTCTTTTTTGTCGCTTCACTCATCATTCTAAGGATTCCTATTTTCTTCACATGCACTGGTTTTTCTCTTTCTTCTTAACTGCTCAACATTAATTACTGTACATTATAGCTGGTCTCATAGTTTCATGGTTTTATTGGAATCTTTTTGTGGAATTTCCCATCAAATTTATCGGTCCCTTCCACACTTGATCTAATACTAGTTGTTGCTGATTTATAAATGTTTTTAACACTTTTCACATACTCAAAGCATATTGAACACCCAGCTAAGGGAACACCCAACATAGGGAAAATATATAACATCAATCTACGATAAGAAGCATACAAAATAACTATTGGACATGACTCTTTAAAAATATGGAATACGACATTACATGGATCGCTAAGAAAAGTTTGGAATATTCTTAGATGTACAAAAAATCCATTATTGAATATAAAAATCTTGACAAAGGAGATACAGTGAATATCTTATATACAGAAGCAGAAAAAATTTACCATTTGATCATCAATTGAAATAAAAATATCAAGGATAATTTATGTAAATTAAAGAACAGAAAAGAAGGAATTATAACTGAAAACATAGAGATATTATTGTGGTTAGAAATATAGTATCACGCTCATATTTGTAGGTTTTGATAGTTCTGCTGTAAGATAAAGTGCTACGGATGGTTGTTCTGGTAATTAAATATGTAATTAAAAATACCGTTAAAGCAGGACCTATCGTATATGTTAAAATTATTTGGACCATTTTTTATTGATATTTCTCCTTACAAGGACCCACCTTCTTACCGCATGCTCATATTGATAATTGATGAAGAAAAGTTTTTTAATCACTTTTGTTATTGCTCGAAATTTTAATACTAAAAGAACTAAAAAAAAACAGGGTCAACTCTAATATATGTAAAAAACGTAAGTATACAGTTCAAATATTTTAAAATTTGTTAAAAAATGCAAGCATGTCCCCGCTCTTTTTTATTTAGTTCAAAAATACAAAACCTAAAAATATAACAACTTTTTTAAAACAAGAGTCTTTTCATTATTACACTTTTGTCGTAATATTAATTGCACAGTACAACAATTAGCAAGAAATCACTGAAAATACCTAATTAATTTTCTTCTTTTTCCATATTTTCTGCGGCACTATCATTATTCAGTTTAATAATAAAATTGTTTTTACCATTTATATGGAAGTGCCGTATTCTACATACGGCACTTCCCTATATACAGTATTCTTCAACTTTGATCACTTTGGCGATTGTCTTCTGCCAGTTTGGTTTTCTAATATTAGATACTTCTTTTTTAATTACTTCAATTACTTCTTATCTTCTTCTTTTTCATTCTTGTATGTAGGCTTTAAAGCCTCTTTCTTCTTCAATATTAGCCTCCTATACTGTTTAAATTATTGCACCATCTTTTTCTTGGTCTGCCAATACTTCTTCGTCCATTTGTTGACTTATCTCGTGCTATTCGTACTATCCTATACTTCTTAGGAAATTTATTTGCACGCCTTATACTTGGTATTCTTCTTCTTCTTCATGTTTGCATCTACTCCTAAACCAAGGCCTCCTTATGCTTCTTAAATAAAAATCATTTGTCATTAAAAATCTTTGCAGTTCAGCTTTCTTTTCAGATATATTTGGTGTCTTAATGAGTTGTCGGGAATGATAGAAAGCGTTGTTAAGCCCTATTACACTATTTGGCTCCAAGTTAGGATCAGTGAGAGAAACCAATCTTCAAAAATATCACTTCCCATACTCTTGTAATACATTTGTAACAAAAGTTACAATCCTCTATTTTCTTCCCACATAATTTTAAAGCATTCGGAACTCATCCCCTACTTCCTCCCCAATGTACAATAATTACCTGCGATCCTTTATCTACAGGCATTTTTTATGTGCACATGTTTACACACTATTTACATCCTTTATTAGCACTACAAAAAACAACACCCTACACTCTACTAACGAACTGGTTCTCGACTAAATCGTTTATTTTATTAAAACGACACCTGGTCGCTTGTAAAATAAAAGAGATCAAACGTCGATGCATTTCAAGTGTTCTACAATATAATATGTTAACCGTTCTATATTTTTTCAGGAAATCTGAAATAGCAAGCATGTACCAATCCAGTGGAGAACCAGAATTACTATACCTATAGGTACATAAAAAATATACCTATACCTATTTTTTGGACTAGAGAGCCCTTAATCTCAATTAAATGAAATATTTTTTTATTAGAATCTTTTACTTTATTATTAAAATTAGACTATGCTCTGGTTTTGTTCAAAGTTCAGGTTTTGACCTATATCTTTTATTTTATGTGTACCTTAAACTTTAGAACTTTTGATAAACTGAACTTAGAACAAATTCTTAATTTGGATACAAGAAGAGGTGTGGAATACCGCTTTAAGCATAAGGCACTCAATAACAAGCGTAGACATGCTCTGTCTACCCTTCTATTTGAATATGTATACCGGTATTTATAGATAGTTGGATAAGATATATTTTAGAATTGTATAATTGTTTAACCCAATTTGGTAATTTAAATATAATGTCTTGTAAAGGGAGCATAATGTTCTAATTTTGGATTTTATAAAATTTCAAACATACAATCAAATGATTATATCAAAGCTAGCTAGAAAAACGCTTCTTGATAAGCTCATTGGTCAGAAAACAAGAACCTAAAACCCAGAACAAGGTTCCTTGATAATATCGATGACGAAATGATAAATGTGCAAACAAGGACTTGGAGAAGGAACGCGATGGATACGGATGATTGGAGAGAAATTCTTGAGGAAGCTAGAATCCACACAAGGTTGTAAACCCAGAATGATGATGATTGTTTTAAATATCGTCATCATCTTTATTGGTGCTACAGCCTGAGTTAAATCTTCTAAGCTGATTCCTAAGCTGATCTTCCTAAGCTGATTATTTCATTAGGTCCTATTCTGAGCAGCAAGACGCCAGTTAACGACATCAGTCTTCCTGGCATCCTCATCGACACCATCCCCCTAGCTCAGCTTTAGCCTACTTCTTCGTCTCGGGCTTCGCCAATAAAATATGTCGTGCAGGCTAGCTTTCTTTTGCCCTTGCTAGACGTTCTGCTTACCGTAGGTGTCTAGTTTTTATTGCAGTGGCTATATCTCTCCGTTTGGCTAATTCTATAGACTTATTGTATAGTTGAAAGTTATATCAGCGACATCAGGTTCCATTTTCATTTATTGGACCTAGAATTGTCCTCAGGGCTTTCCTCAAGAATATTAATGGCCTATTTTCATCTATGTTAAAAGCATAAATTTATGACATTCTTACATTCGAACTAGAAGTACTAAGGTTCAATATATCATGGTCTTTGTTTTCGTTGTTAGGAGGCTTCTAAAGTGTTTGATTAGTCCGTAATAACTTCTATTTGCGAGCGTTATTTTATGATTTATCTCTTCCAATATTATATTTTTGGTATTTACCATACTTTACTGATAAGATAATTCCTGAATAACTACAAAATTATCTTCTTCTTCAGGTGCCATCTCCGTTACGGAGGTTGGCAATCATCATAGCTATTTTAATTTTTGGGGCAGTAGCTCTAAATAGTTGTTTGGTGCTGCATCCAAACCGTTCTCTCAGGTTCTTAAGCTATGAAATTTGTCTTCTTCCGATGCTTCTTCTGTCATCTATCTTTCCTTGCATTATGAGCCGCAGGCATCACATGTCCGAGATTCTGTAATTGGACAAAATTGGACACTATCTTTTTACGCATAAATTTTATCAAAAATGTGTGCAAATACATGTTGCGTATTTAGTTGTGCTAATAATAGCAAAAATAGTAAGTGTAGTTTTTATAGGTTCCCAAAGATTACATATAAATTAGAGAAAAGAAAAAGATGGATCCGTGCTATTAATATGAAAAAGGAAATATCACATAACCTAATTTTTATGCAATTGAAATATTTAAATAATTTACCTTAAATGATATTTTATAAGGCTTCAAGCTAACTGCAAAGTGCCTGATGACTTTAGATTTTATATCAAAACTTTTACTATTACTGTTTTTAATTATATGCTCTTTCACGTGAAAAACTTAATTTGCCAGTACTAGATTTTTAACTTTTCTTTTCCGTTTCTGCTTAAAAAGATATATTATAATGAATTTTGAGAAACCAGTTTTTAATATTACATTTATTTTGTACATAAACTGAAAAAATATAATTAAAAAGTTAATTATTAATAACTTTGTCAATTTCGTCTGTATTTAACAATGTCAAACATATGTCATTAATGTCATATGTTTAACCTGAAAATTGGTAGGTCCAAAACTGTCAGATGAAGGCGGTAGGTGTCGCGTCAGTCACGCACGGAACGAATAGCTGTAATCGAACGAAGGTGATATTTTGGTATAAATTGGTAACAGTTATTTGACAGTTGCGGTGTTAAAACTTTTTTTACTTTATTATTTTGAATTTTAAAGTGAATACCACTTGTTTTATATTTTTACCTATTTAATAAAATCTGTTCTTTTCAGAACAAAATTAGTGTGTTTTATTTCAAAAATATCACGTAAGAATTTAAATAGTCGTTGTAAAGAGATGGTAGCTTCCTTATTATTAAATCGAATAATCGATCTCTATCTATAGTGTATTTTTATGTATGAGAGAGTAATAAAACAATAAATTATGTATGCAAATCCCTAAACTGTTGATACGGGTGACTCAATGAAAAACAGATATTTATCAACAAGTTTACAGAAGTATATAGGAAAACAGTTTTAAATTGAGTATGACCACCAGGTATAAAGGTTGGAGGAGAATAGAATACAATAGTTGTGACGGTTACTAATCCCTAAATAAGGTTGCCAGTGTCGGAGTGATGGAGGTTAACAGGTACTAATGAATTTGCAAGAAATGTAAGATGTTTATTTTATTGGTTATATATAACCAATAAAAGTTTAATAAGTACCTACCTATTTGCAAAATAAAGTTTAATTCTTTAGATAAAATAAAACGTTTTATTTTATCTATTTGCAAAATAAAGTTTAATTCTTTGCCTATTTGCAAAATAAAGTTTAATTCTTTAGATAAAATAAAACGTTTTATTTTATCTGAAATGAGTGCATTCCACGAAGTAAGGGTTTCAACAATCAAATATTTAATTCTTTAATTCCAGGAATCTACGACAGTAATTGATTAGATAATTACCTTCTAAACTTATTCCACAGAAAATGTGATAGTGGGTTTTTCCATTTTGTATATAGGAAGGTCCAAGTGGCGTATTCAAAATTCTTAACAGTTCACTAAAAGTAGGTACTTCAGTTGCAAGGTGCAGTTTATTGTGTATACTAGTGTTATGGAAAATTTGGAAGTGCCGTGTAAACGCCGAAAAATTGGTCCTCTAACAGTTAATGAAAAAACATTAATATTTAATTGTTTTAAATCATTTACAGACAAACGTTTATGTGAAAGTGTTGATGAGACCGTTGAGTTAGTTAGCACTACACTTTGTGTTGGGAAATCTACGATTTACAGAGTTATTAAAGAAGAGAAATGTGGTAGTTTTCAAATGCCACGTAATGCTCCAGGGAAACCAAAATTTCAAATAGAATATCATTTTAAAGAAGGACTTCGACGGAAAGTGCATGAATTCTTCTTTAGACAAGAATTTCCAACATTGGATAAAGTTCTTGTCTCAGTTCGAGATGATAAGGATTACCCAGAAATGAGTTGATACCGTCGAAGTACGTTATGGAAACTTTTAAAAGAAATAGGCTTCCGCTGGAAAAAGAATCCCAGAAAGTCTATTTTATTAGAAAGAAGCGATATTGTCATATGGAGAAGACATTTTCTAAGAACCATAAAGGAAATGAGAAACCAAAAAAGAAAAATATTTTATCTTGATGAAACATGGATCAACGAGGGTCATACACCAAATAAATTTTGGCAGGATGAAACTGTTACAAGTCAAAGGCACGCTTTTGTAAATAACTTATCTACTGGTTTAAACCCACCATCAGGAAAGGGACGCAGGCTGATAATAGTACACATTGGCAGTTCAGACGGTTTTGTTAAAGGTAGTTTATTAACTTTTGAATCAACTCGTACCGGTGACTACCATGAAGACATGAACGCTGATGTCTTTCAAGAATGGTTCGAACAAATGATAGATCTTCTTCCTAAGAACTGTGTAATAGTAATGGATAATGCAAGTTATCACTCCAGACTTATAGAAGGACTGCCCACAACCAAGTGGTTAAAAAAAGACTTGCGGAATTGGCTGAGTTCAAAAAATATTACGTACCATCCCGGATCTATAAGAAAGGAACTTTATTCGTTGTGTGCCCTTCATAAAGAAAAATTTAAAAAATACGAAATTGATGAAATTGCCAAAAATCGTGGAATGACAGTACTTAGATCCCCACCATATCATTGTGAATTAATCCCGATTGAACTGGTATGGGCACAGATAAAGAGTGAAGTTTCAAGAAAAAATACCACTTTTAAAATTCATGATGTTAAACAGTTGTTTTTGGAGGCCGTAAATAATGTAAAACCTGAAAACTGGGAAAAGGCAGTAAATCACACTATTAAAGAAGAGGAAAAAATGTGGAAGCTGGACAATATTACTGATAAAATGATCGAGCCAGTTATTATAAATCTTGGTTCTGAAAGTTCATCTTCTGAATCTGATTTGGATTTGTAACAAGTAGCTGTAAGTTTTATATTAATATTTTTATTCATCTATTTAACATACCTTAGACGGTTTTAAAAACTCTTTTTCTCTTTTGTAATTTTTAAAAATTAAAAAAAATGTGAATTTTTTAAAACCCTTTTTAATGTAGGCCAGTCAGTTCTAATATAGTGGTGACTTTTGTTTACATACACATAACACTTTATAACACTGAAATAATTCATTTATTTTTTACAATTATTCAAAGTAATTTTTCAATTAATCTTGAGCACGCCCATGGAGTGGTCGGAGCTACCAGTTAAAATTATGCTAATTACTCTCTCGTTCATAAAAATAAACTATAATCACTATCGATCTGAAAACCGAAATTTATATAAATCTGAAGAAAAAAAGAAAAAATCATTCGAAAATTTAGTTGTAACAAAACATTTCAAAGTAAATAAGCAATGAAAAAAGTGTTGTTTTTGTTTAAGTATTCCATTTTACATGTTTATTCGACGCATACACGTGGCTCAAATTGATTTTAACAAGATTATTGTTTAACTCTTGTTTTGTTTCTATTTATTTACATTACATATTAATTTGTTTTGTTGTATAATCCACTTTTGCAATAATTATGTGACCTAAGTATTTGATTTAAAATAAATTCAGGATTTTTTTATACTTTGGCAACTATGTCAACTTCGATCTCTGTCAATGATAATGACGTGCAACGGTAAGTAAATTAGATGGTCTGTACTATTATGTTAATATCAAACTGTAACACCAATCATATCCATTGGTATTAAAAAATTAAAATAAATACATATTGTCTTTTATATCGTGTAGTTTAAGCTCTTAATACTTACTTTAATGTGTAAGACATAAAGGAAAAAATAAAGAATTCATCGACAATTCATGTCGCCAAAACGTGTGAAAGATATTGAAATATTTTATCAATTGAAGACCGATAAACCAAGAAATTTTACACAAAAGTTTTAAGGAACGAACATACAAAAACTTATATGCACACACACACAAAAACACTAAGATGCTATGTATTTTCAATATTTACCTACTTGGCTTGAAAAGATGTGTGGGTGTGTAGTTGGGATATTGACTGCGAAACCTATGGATTCAGTCGCCTAATCATAAGCTTGAAATCATGGACAAAATTAATTCGTGTGAGATATACTATCCTCTTACTTTCCATAATAGCCACTCAAACGATTTTGTATTTAAATCCAAGTTTTTTCAGCCGTCTGCTTAAAGTGATTTTATGGTAGGTTCTTCCCATTGCATCAAGCTTGATGTATCAAGGTTCTGAAACTACTTTTATGTGATATTGTTAAGTTAAATATTATGTTTTTTATGGGATTAAGCCACAATTATTGGTTGTGAATTGTGATGAAAATCGCATTTTTAATTAACAAATATTTGACGTTTCGATTTCTACTCCGGAAATCGTTCTCAAAAAAAGGTTTTTTTGTAGAGATAGTGCAAGCACTCCTGACCACGGCGCAGTAGACGAAATTTGGTTTAGTCCCCACTTCCATGCGAAACGCATTGTACTATGCACTGTATAATTCCACTTACAATAGAACTTTTCTGCCTTTACGTGAATTTGACTCCGCCTTCGCGCAGCTCCATGGTCAGGAGTGTTTGAACTATCTCTACAAATCATTTATGTGTATAATCAAAGATTTTGTTATTTGTTACATCATTTTAAAGTTAACATATCTGACCTAGATCTTGTAGGCCAATAGCCCCTAGTGGTTAAAACACATTTTGAGGGTAATGTTATTACCCTAGGAATTTCAAATTCTGACTGATTTTGTATGTTTCATGTTATATGTTTGTGTAAAGCTTGATGTATATAATATCAATCATTGCTTTGACTTTACCATTGTAAAACGTGAGAACAATCAGCAATATTGTTTAATTAATAGATGCTAATAGTAAGCTATATTATTGTGTTATTTTGTATACATTTTTTTGGATGAATCATAATATTTCTTTGATTTGCATTGAAACTAGGCACTTAATCAATTATTTATGATTCATCAGCGATGATCTATACCTATTGTTCTTAAATAATGACTTTTCTCGTTAATTCAAAATAACTTCAACTACATAGATTATCAGTGGAAAACGTAGATACATGTTTATTTTTAATTTTTTATTATTCTCATAGTATAGATTTTCTATAAAGAAAAAATAAAGAGCTAAGGAATGGCCAATATTAAATAAAAATCCAAATATAAAGACAAATAAGTGTACTAGAGAGAAAACTAAAATAAGAGATATTAAAAAAGAAATAGCAAAACTAGAATTGTAACTAATATGCATCAACATCAGATCATCATCATCATCATGCAACCTCTTCTGTCCACTGCTGGACATAGGTCTCTCCCATTTTTCGCCACTCTTCACGGTTCTGTGCTTCTTGTTGCCATTTCTTGGATATTCGTCTAATGTCGTCCATCCAGCGTGTTTATGGTCGTCCTCTGCTGCGTTTGTCTTCTCGTGGGCACCAGTCAATTAGTTTTCTGGTCCATCTTGTGTCTTTCAGTCTCGCTATGTGACCTGCCCAATTTATACCTGCCCAAAAACACCCTTTATATAATGAATTATCCCTAATTTTCAGAATGATACCATTTTTACTAACGTTTTGGTTTTTAGGTTTTACAATACTTTGTTTCTTTTTGGAAAACTAAACAAATTATTTTGTTTTTATTACGTTAGTTTGTCTTTCCTCATTTATATCGACAATTTATATACAGATTATACATCTAAAATTAGAAATTTTTAATATTTTGTTTTCTCCATGTTTTTATAATTTCGTAAGACAACTCGTATATTGAATTATTGCTATACGGTAATTTCCCGTGATACTATTTTTATGATCACTTCAAATTTCTCCAGTAACAAAAAATTCTCTTAGCTCTTGATATTTATTTTGAACTATTCTAAATACTGATCTTAAAGATGTTGCCTTACTGCCAGTAAAGAGAACCGTAAGATTTATTACTATTTAAATGGGAATAAGCCACAATTAAAGGTTAAAATACGTTTATTGGCGTTTCAATTTCCACTTCGGAAATCGTTCTCAATAATTTAAAATGCCACAAGAAAATAGCTTCAGAACAATATCGTAAGATTTATTATAATTATCTTAAATATTTCTGTTTTATATATTTGTGTTTCTTGTTTATTCAGGGTTCTAATTTCGACTAATTGTCTGCAAATCTTTGCAACAATTTTTTTTCAAATTTAGACCGCGGCTCCACGAACTTTCCCGCCAATATTTCTAATTTATACCATGGCGCTGAAAATTTTTGCCGCCAACAATTTTAATTTCGATCGGTGCTCTATGAAGTTTCACCGCCTATATTTATCGACGCCTAATTTAAAAAGCATAACCAAAATAATAGTGATCACAGATTTGTTTGTACTCTGTTATGTTTATTGTCATATATTCCATTTATTTTTCTAAAGAACTTTTCTTCTAATAGTCCTGCTTTTAACTGCTCTCAGCTAGTGCGCTAACTCGAATTGCAGCAGTATATAAGTGTTATTTCTCAAAATCCCGAAAGTGAGGTTAAGATGCCCCAAATGTGTACGGTATGTAGTGATTTAATTAATGACGATAATATCATTATTCTTTGTGATTTTTGTAGAGTTTTTTCTCACCTAAAAATATGCACTGGTTTAACTACTAGTGAGATTAGGGTAGTTGTGATAAAGAATCGCACGATCTGATACTTTTATAAAGGGTTCATACTCTAGTTCCTTTATCTGTGCAAAAGATAAATAGCCTTGACCAAAAGATTATTATTTAGCATAAATTTAAGTCACTGGATAAGGAACAAAGGTAACATAAACGCAACATGGTTTATCAGACATATATTTATTAGAGACAACTCTTAAACAGTCAAGCGTTATGTTATGTTATACAATGTTCAAGAGTCCAGCTTAAGTGACATTTCTAAAAGAATAGATGATGACAGACAAGTCGTCTTAGATACACAGATACAGTAAAAGCTCCAAATATTGTCTCTAATATTAAAAAAGTTTTGAGGGTTGGTAAATATGGTGCCAGACCAAGACTCATTAAAATTATTCTAAGTAATTTTCATTTGGCTAGCGAAGTTTCCAAGTCAAAGAATAAATTTACAATTGCTAGTGTTCAGGTGCCCATGAATAGAACAAAACTTCAGCAGAAACAGCTGCATAAGGTTTTAAAATAACTTAAAGCTAGAAAAGAACAGAGGAAGGAAAATGACCTAATACTTAAGTTTATCAATGGTGTCCCTTAGATTGTAAAAACAACTGACAAAAAAACAAGAGGGAGTTTTTTTTCATATATGTTAACTCTCTACTACAACCAGAAACAACATGACTTGAGGGAGTCTAAAAGGTAATGTCAGAGAGAGATCCACGACCAGGACAATAGGTCATTAATGGAGACTGGAGATCAGAATGTTTATCAATGAAAACTGCGATATTTTTATTTTTTACCAATTCTAATTTAAAGAATTTTGGTATTAGTCTCGGCGGGATCTATTTTAAATTGGACATTTTCCATTGCAGTATATTTATTTTGCTTTGGAATTACTTCAGGATATACATTGTATCAATAATCATAATATTCAATACTATTCACCAGTCGCAAACATTGTGTTTAATTTCTTATTTAACAAAATCTAAAAAAAAATCAAAATTTGGGCATTTTGCATCCATATTTTCGCTTATCACTCCAGAGATATTGCTCGTACAAAACGAAAAAAAAACTTATAATAGGTAAAAGTTTTGTTTTTTAATATTACATAATATTTTACTATCTAGAAATTAAAAATGTAATTTTTACTGTTTAAAAATAGCAATAATTGAGAAAAAAGTGCCAAAAATTGAGTTTTCCCTTCAATTTGTTTTTGATCTCTTAGATATAACTTACAGCCTTCCTATTCCGCTCAAAAAAACTCTATAATATGGCTGAAATGTGAACTAAATTTCCTTAGGATCGGTTAAATAGTTCTTACATAACAATTTTGCAATCCAGGGTCTGCAAAAAATTGCACATTTTTAAAATTATGCTGGGGTCAAAATAAGCCCTTTAAATAGTGTAATTTTTTTACGTATAAAGAAAGGCCGAAGCAAAACAATTGCAAAGCCCTCAGTCTCCAGCTCAGCTCAAGTGCAGTCCCTAGAAATCAGACTATGGTAGCAGTCTCGGAGGTAGAGTGACTTTTACAAACGGCAACGTATACCACCAGAACATTGATGGAGGCCGAAAAACTTGTGAAACTTGAAAACGAGCTGAAGCATATAAAAGACTTAGAAGTCTTTGTAATTTAAGAAAAATAGAAGTAAGAAAGACCGGGCTGAAGAAATATTATTGCCGTTCTTAGGCCTTTCTACAATAAAGGAGAATTCGAAATATAAAACGCACATATTAAAATCAGAAGGTGACCAAAATCAAAAAGGCTATGAGAACAGGAGCTGGGACAAAAGACGTTTATACTCTAAAAAATGTATGGTTTGATTTTGCTGATAGTTTTTAAGACAGAATGACAAAATACCGATTCACGTAAACTGGCCATAAATTTGATAGTACTATCACTATCACTTCTCTTAATTGTACTCTCGTGAGAGCATCTATCATCTTGAAAACGAGTCCTGAGACATTTTTGATGTGCTTATTTTTTATTTGTTTTTATAGAAATTTATTTATTACTTAGAATAACTTAATTTTTTTAAAAATTATCAGGATGTTCCTATTACTGTTTTATATTACTAAACATTTATTTTTAATTTATGTTTATTTCAATGTGGCCTACCTCTGTATACACTATTTTTTCTTATTTCGTGGTAAACTTTAACTTGCGACTTTGTATAATTATCTAATTATAATCATGTAGGTAAAATGTTTACAACAAAATATTCAATAATTTGCATACAAGACCAATCTCGCAACACCTACATACTAAACATTTTATTGGAAACATCATCACGGCATGAGTGATCACCAATCTCCCATTTCAGACATCATTGAATTTAACACTTAAGTTAATTCCGTATAATGAAAGTATGTGTACACATGTGGCTGAAAGGTAAGTCTTTAATACCTCTACTTCCATTTTGGGAGAACATCTGCGAAGTCGTTCCTTTCTATAAAATACTAAAATGTGGGATGTGTACATATGTTCTGTAGGGTGGTAAAGCCAGTGACGTCGTCAAAACAAAAACAGAAACTTCGGTAGGGAGAAGATCTAATGAAAATATTTTAAATAACTCAAAATCTACGTTATTACCTATGGTTTTTGGAAAAGTATTGATTAGATGCTAAAGATTTAGCATTGAGTTCTGTTAAGGTTTGAAAAACCGGTTTTTAAAATCTCTCATACCATAACTACGCAGTGTAGTAACACATGATCATGCATGAACTACCTAAGACTTTTAATTCCGAGAGTTATCACTCCCAAAAGAGCGTTTTTCATAATCATTGAAAAAGTAAGAATAGGGGCTAATAGCCGTTAGTTTTTCAACTTAAAGTTTCTTTATTTATTGAAGATTGGATAGCATTATAGCTTTGATAATTTTGCTAGGTGCTGCTCTGAATAGCTAATATGAGCTGCAGTTAAACCAATCCTTATAATCTGCTTTTAATTTTCTCTTCCTCAGATGTTAACGTTTTGATACGCAATTTTATTTCTTAATTTTGTTGTAACACTATGTAGTTGTCAATGTTAAGTTACTAGATAGTTTTTCTAAATAATCTGTTCTATTTTCGTTTACTCTATCTTTTTGACTGCATTTTGTGTTTTTGAAAAATGATACATTTGTTTTTCTTATTTACATATTTACAAAGTCCAAATTTTTTTTTATTTAAAACAAAAAGCCATCTCCTTTCGAAGATTATAGCGACGTAATGATTATATTATATTTAAATACAATTAACAGTACTTTGATTAAATTTTATACATCATAGACGGATAGCCTATTAGTTTTTTGTAGTCAAAAGTATTTAAAAGCACCGTTTGCAAGCTTCTCGGCATGCCATAGACACATCTTTTAATAGTATATATAGAACAGTCAATTAGGAAATGGTCTATACTGTCTACTAAATCATACATTAAACACTTTGAAGCTTCGCTGTTTGAGACTAGGTGTGCGTGTGAATATACCTGCTATGAGCCAGTCTGAGACGTGTTACGATTACTTGAGATCTTCTTCTTGTTGCTGTTGGTTGCCATGGAGAAATGCTAGTTTTAATCTATTTTAGTTTTGAAACTCAATTTGCACCACTCCCGGTTTCACGCACTTAACACTTTATTTTTGAAATGGGGTTTTAAATCACTTGTCACACTCTGATATTCGACCTCTGATTCTTTGTTAGCGATAGCATCGCGAACACTTACATCTATTAACTTATCATCGTTATATCGTTACCGACGTGGGAAGGTATCCAAAAGAAGTTTACTGTGAGGTTTTCTTGGGCTTTCTGAAGTCCCCATTTTATCATTTTCTCTATGGGATGTTTCGAGTAGAGATTTTTGCATGTCTTTAATTGCACCATCATTGCGAATAAGTCGAAAAAAATGATACTATAGGAGATAATTTGGTATTATTATATTGTAGGACTTTAAACAAAACAAAACGTTCTGATAAGTATGTGGTAGAATGGGTGGGAAGTTCAAATTTTAAGGGACCGTCTAATGTAATAATAGCTGCACTAACTCCCTCTTAAGTTTTTGATGCGTCAGTAAATATTTTAAATCAGTCTTTGTACTGCTGGATCAAGATAGGATTCAGCTCTGGTTAAAGATTGTTGGACTTGTTTGATCCTTAATATTTAGACTTAATCATACATTAATTTTTGGTTCCCCAATGGAAGTTCATGGAGGCCAGTTGTCAGAGTTTACTGCAAAAACTTTTGGAAATTAAATATTTAATCAGAACAGTACATTAGAATTATTTTATAGTAAGATTTTGGTGTGTGACACTTATTAATAAAGCAATGTATGTACTTATCGTTGAAGGTACTATCATACACAAAAGGTTTACTTGACTTAGTGTTAGATACATTCTTCGGTAAAGTAGGTGTGGCTCACCGCCTGTGCTCAGTAGGAGTTGTTTGGAATGCTCTACGTAGGTTATACTCTATGTATGTAATAACAAGATTAGACCTAACTCCTTTAATCCTTATTAATGTTCGATATTTTCTCAATATAGTTATTTGATCTTATACCCAATTTTTATAAGCCAGTGTTTTCAATAATATTATTTTACTGTATAATAATTTAGTCTTGATTTTTTGATACAGTCTAATTTATATGCTGCTGCCACGACGGTTTTTGATCAAACGGCATGCCCAAAAATTTTAAGGATGGTTTAAATGCCACTGTGGAGCTTTAGAATTCTAATGTTATGTAGACTGGTGGAGGTTTTTTGGTGAAGAATATTGCATCCCGAGGAATAATATATCATGAGGAACAGCGAAAGATATGGGTTGCTGCAATTAATTTTACAAGGAAACGTAGAATAAAAACGAGAACCAGAAAGGCGAAGGATTTCGTGGCAGAAAAATTTACGTACGTCCTTTAAGACAACAACCACAAATCTTCTTAGAGCAGCAGTTTGCAAAATACAGATTGCCATGATGGTAAGAGAACTGCCGAAGTTTCTATTACTGAAAATTCAAAACCTCCTGACTATTCTTTTTACTGGTTTAGCATTGATTGCAATATATCTCAATGCAATCTTCTTCTTCTTAACATGCCATACACCAAAGTGCGTAGGCGACTATCTCATTACTAGAATTCTGTTCTTGGCGGCGTGACACAGCTCGCCTGTATTGTGTATTCCTGTCCATTCTTTAATATTCCTTAACCAGGATAATTGTTTGCGGCCGGCTCCTCTCCTACCTTCGATCTTCCCTTGTAGGATTAACTGTGGTATTTCATATTTTGCTCCTCTCAATATGTGCCCAAGGTAACCAATCTTGCGTTTTTTAATTAATTCAAAGAGTTCTCTTTCCACGCCGGCTCTCTTAAGGACGTCATCGTTTCGAACTCTATCCACCCAAGGTATGCGCATCATTCTTCTCAATGACCACATTTTAAATGCTTCAAGTTTGTTGATAGATGTTTTTTTCAAAGTCCACGTTTCCATGCCATAAAGCAAGATGGACCATATGTAGCACTTGACCATTCTGTAGCGTATTTCGAAATTTAGGTTTTGAATTACATAGGAGCGGTCTGAATTTCACAAAAGCTTGTCTTGCCATTTGTATTCGGGTTTTTATTTCTTGTTGTGTATCCGATTGGTCATTGATTGTGGTGCCAAGGTATTTAAAAGTTTTCACGCGTTTTATGCGATCGTCACCTAAGCATATTATAGGGTTTTCTGGAGGGTTTCTCAATACAATATATGTCATTAATTTAATGTTTTTACCGTTTATGTTTACAAGAAGGTCGCCTGTTTAGGTAGTTTATGAACGATCCTATGTATTGCTACTATAAACAACGTAGGACTAATTACTGAAACTTGTGGAGTTCCATTTTCTTCAGCACATTCCCCAAACTAGAAGTACCTTTACTCGAAATGACCTACCTATTATACAAAAAATCTTTGATAAAATTAAGGCATCTCTCATGTATATTCCACAACTGTAGTTTTCTGATGATGTCAAATTTTCAACAAATTTAAATGCTCGTTTTAAATAAAAAAAGATTGCAATACGGGATTGTTTTGTAGCTAGCTGTTTGTGGATACCACTTTCCAAGTCTAGAATATTCTCAATTCCAGAGCGATTAGATCCAAATCCATTGTGTTCGGATATTAAGTGATTAGATGTGTTTATCATCCATATCAGTCTGTGGTCTGTCATTTTCTTTATTAATTTGCCCGTTGAACATAGACTTGGTTTTTGGGATTTTAAAAAGAGGAAGATGATGGCATTTGACCAAGCTATAGGAAATTTGTTTTGTTGCCAAATTAAATTAAAGATCTGGAGTAGGTATAGTTTAGAGGAAAGGGGAAGAAGTTTTAAAAATATTACTGGTATGTTTTCAGACTCTGGGCTAGTGTTTTTTAATTATTGCATTACTGGATTATTTAGTTTTTCAATAGTAAAAGGCAGGTTAAATGAATTCATTTCTTTCTCACTTTCTGGCAAATTTGCTTGGTGCTTTCAGCTTGTAGCTTGTAATTAAAGAAATTATCACTGTACTTTTTGTTAGAAGACAAATTATTAAATGTTTTAGCTAAAACATTAGCTATTTCAAAAGGACAGTTAGAAATTTTGTAGTTTATTTTAATTTTAAAATTATCGGTGTATATTTTAAGTCAAATATTTTCTTTATCGGTTTTCATACTTTATTCGTAGGAGTTAAAGTGATAATTTCAGAAACGTTTTTAGACCAGGACCATTTTTTGACTTGTTTAGTTATAAGTTAAGTTCTGGCTTTCGTCAATATCAAATTGAGTTTATTTTCAATAGTTTTGTGCATCTTAGATCTGTTTAGCGCTGCTTTACTTAATCTAAGTGTAGTATCACTTTCTGAAGTCCTCCAGGGTACGAGGAGATGCTTCCTTGCATTCTGACGCTTCTTGCAAGCATCAGCAAAAAAGCGTTACTATCTAACTTGACAATGGCACGTGCAAACTTGCCAAAACGTCGTCAAAATAATGGTTGGTCAAAACCAAAATTATTCAACACGGAGTCAAACCCGGAAAACCACAGAAACAGCGTTTGGATATGTAACGTGGACATAGTAATTTAAAGATTCTGCGAAAATCAAGATATTAAAACATAAATGTATAATATTATATACAAAAGACCTTTCAGATTGCAGTATAGAAATATCAATCCTAAAACTATTTGTGCTCCTCCGAGAGCCATTAGACTTTGTCGTGGTGAAGGGACACTTCCCAATTGTGATCGTTAATTCTGTGAAGTTAACACTAGTGACTGGAAGCTAAGATCGGCTCGACTCGGGAGATAAGGGACACTCTGGTTTTAGTAACAAAACAGCAATTAAAAAACGGGAATATTACACAAAATAAATGGAAATATAGACGAAATAGTGTACAAAAAATATCAAGAATAGCCAAAAGCTTGTCGCATTTTTATGAAATACGACTTCTTAGTAGAAGGATGTTAAAACCATTCCGGATACAGTTTTTAGGCGTATGACCTTTGTCGGCATGTTTTGTACTGCTTTCATACTTCGCTAATTATTGTTCTGTTACTTACGGAGCTAAGGCAACTTTTCCTAATTTAGTCTGTTTAAAAAAAGGGTGAATAATTTTATGGCCTTGTAAAACATCGGCACGCCAAATTTTATGTTGTTTATGGATTTTACAAAATTATTTACATACTTGCTTACAGCAATATTTTATTCAGGAGAGTACAACTAAATACGTAATTTATTTATGAACACATGCTTAAAGTGTTATTCTGTGACACATCGGCTTTTAACAAGTTTTTCATTATATTTCATTTGATTTCCAGATAAATAGATTTTTTGAATATAAAAACTTGTTTTGTCACGAAACAAATAAACCAACTGATTATATCATAATGTAACGTTATAAACGTTACATGTTTGTCATTTGTCTTTAAATAATTATTTTATTTCAATTTCTCTTGATTTTATTCATCTATTACCTTTATCTTATAGTTTTTTTATTTTGAAAATAGTTGACGCTCAACTCTTTATTCAAATTTTCAACAACTTAATATCCTATTTAATATTTATTTTTTACTTTCAATGTTTATTTATTTTAGTTATATTTCCTGTATTTGACTCCAGTCTGTTCTACATCTGCGACATAGAACGTATAAATTTCTATGCCTCACTTCAGTCGACAAGTATATTTGTCATTTGGGAACTCTACTCTGTCATGTTATTTAAATTCTGTAGAGGTAGATTTTATTAGTCTTTATATTGTCTTTTGCTTATTTAAGCTGGATCTTTAGTTCAAAATTCATTTTATATTGTTAAAACTCCGGAATTTTTGTTCTTATTCAATTTTTGTTCAGCTTTTTGGGTGAAGACTTCTCAAACCCCGTGGTCGACCATTGGAAGTAAAATACTGCAATAGGTGGCCGCTGCTATGGGAACTTAACATATCTCTGAGGTTTAATACCAATAAAAACAACTGTAACTAGCAACCAAAAACTATATTCTGCAATCCTGTCTAACTATTTAAAGACAACATCAGAAGCCATAAGTATCATTTAAAAATCTTTTTTGTAAAGCTGTAGGCAAGATTTGCTGTGTTGATTTTAATGAAATTTCAATTTTATATATTTTTAATGTATAAAAAATATAATTAGTTAATATCTTGTCCCAGCCAAACTCATTTTTTAGATTTACTTTTAAGATAAGACGTTCTCACACCTTAGAGACTGAGCTAGACGGGGCCTAACAATTGACCGCCCCCCCCCCCCACCAAAGACCCAAAGAAAGTTGTGAGTTTCATTGTTCTACATTGGCTCCCACCTTTCCGACGTAATTATATTATTACCCACTGGCACCCACCGTTTCTGATGGGTCGTTCAATGGTAACATATTGGCAATCAATGCCTAAAACCTAGACCTTGATGGTCACAATAATATATTATTTTCGCAAGGTGTTTTGCAGGTATATCGTTACTCATTTTAAAGTGTTAGATTGCTAAATAAACAAATCTTTTTGGGTATAGTTAATTGTTTCCCTTGTATCCTTTTTATCTTTAAGATTTCAACGTTGCATTACATTGATTCTGTAAAGAGTCAATACTTTGTGAGTTAAGAAGAGGTTAAATTAGAACATGATAGATTTGTCTATACAAGATCTAAACCCTAAGATCCAATGTATTCCCCTTTCCTTGCCCTCTTTGGTGGTTTCATAGTGATTAGAGTAGTTTACGCAGTTCTATTCCTTCCAGGAAGATAAGCATATCTAGTTGCTTAACTTAACTCTCCAGATCTAGAAAGCCCATGGTTTGGTTTAATATTCTTTTCTGTTTGCTGCATTATTTTTCCAATTTGGAATTTTAAGTTCTTCTATATCGTTTTCAAGATCTTTCTTCCACCTGGTTTATAGTCTACCTTTCTTCTTCTTTCCTCCTATTCCTTCCGTTAGTATTATTTTGGGAAATCTCGTGTTTAACATTCTTTGGATATGTCCCAACCATCTGAGACTTTATGATTTTATGATCCCTACGGTACTCGGTTCAGATTTGTAAAATCACAAAGACTAAACTGGCTTGGTCACCTAGAAAGAATGCCAGATAATCGAGCTGTAAAAGTAGTCCAGAGATGGAAGCCCCAAGGAAACAGAACAAGAGGAAGGCCCCGTAAAAGATGGATAGACGACGTAGAGAGGAATCTTAAAACCATGAACATCAGGCAGTGGCGAAGGAAAGTATCCGACAGAGCAGAATGGAAGAACATTGTTAAGCAGGCCAAGACTCACAAAGGGTTGTAGCGCCATTAGAAGAAGAAGAAGAAGACGGTACTCGGTTCTTCATACATCTTCTTTGGTTCTATATTTGGTCTTTTTATACACATTCCATTCCACAGCTTTCTTCCAAATATTTTCCTGAGAACTTTTCTTTCCCACACTTGGATCATGACTTGTATTTGTTATATTTGTATATATATATATATATATATATATATATATATATATATATATATAAATATATATATTAAATTAAATGGCCAAATATATGGCCTAGGAGGACAAATTCGTTAAACTTCTCGTGCTCGAATCGGTATCAATAAAGTGTTATGATCATTTCGGCCTAGCCCAGCCTCATCAGACACTTTGGGCTGATACAAATTCAAACTCGGAAAGTCCAACGAATGTCTCCCAAAACTTCACTACAACACTATATATAAATATATATATATATATATATATATATATATATATATATATATATATATATATATATATATATATATATATATGTCTTATATATTCTTGTCTTAATGTCTTTGGTCTTTATGGTTAATTATAGACTATTAGAAATGTTAATTATCCACCGAAGATGGAATATACGCAGAGGGTACTTCGAATAGACTGGTTGAAGTCCCTCTGTAAGGTACCGTGGGAATGGATAAGTAGCCGTAGTTTTCCAGGCCCTTCCTTCCCATCTGGTGATATGGCGCCTCACGTTGCATTTTTTGTATCTGGATGTAATTCGGCCGCCGCTCTTGAGGCAGAGTTAAGGTTCTTCGTCTCCATCCTCGACCTCGTGGTTACTTGTATGCACTTGTACCACACTCCACGTGAAGTTTACCGGTGTCTCTATAGTCCTCGAAGGCCCACCAACAATTTAGAATACTTTAACAGTTCGATGGTTCTTACTTGACGATGTATTACTTTCTTACATGTATTGAATATGAGTATTCTAATTGCGGTGTACGCCCTGGATTTCACAGAGATGCCAGACCTCCACGTTTCGACGTGTGATCGAGCACACACCCCACGACGTGTGTAGGAACAACGTCGGAGTGGCGACTTCGACGTTGGTGCTACGCCTCGCACGTTACCTCCCGCGAAAACAATCTGATGTATTGTAAAGACGTTGATTATTTCCCTCGAGGTTTCTGACGGCAAAGCACGACTTCAGCTTGGCCACCGAGTGAGGAGCAATTCCAAGTCCACCTGTGACTTTTATTCACTCCTAAACGTCGGTGGTCTAGTGGAACACTGTGCTAGTTCTGAAATAGGTTCACGATCTGAAATAGGTATAAGGCACACTATCTTTCCTATCTCAAAGATAGACTCCTACAAACGCAGGGAATGTTCACTCTGAGCTGATAGTTTTTTTCGTGAGGTTACAAGTTTACTATTAAACTTTTTTCGCCTTGTTGAAATAATGACCAACGGTTGCTACTCCAGTTCCTATACCTTCTTGTGAATGCTTTGTAGTCAAACAGTCTTTGTATGTATTCACTATGAAAGCGTCCGGACTCTTCTTCAAACAAGTCAAACTTCTTCAAAGTCTTCTCACAAGGGTAATAATAATAAACGTTGACATTTCAAAAGGCACTTGACCAACAAAGTCTATCACGGGCTAGTCGTGTAAGACGACTAGCTCCCGATCGGAAGATGTGCTGCCATTTTATACGCTTTGTGTTTGCAATTTAGCAGAGACCTTCCGCCGGGAGACCAATAACAATGCAGTTAATAAAACTGTTTGTGATTGGCTGGCCAGAGTGACAATCTGAGTCGTGATTGGTCACTTCTGGTGACATAACTCAACGACTAGATCTTTCAACTGTTTATTTACCACATAACCTGTGTCCAACATTCTATTTTCCTCCTCTATGGAAAAATAAATAGTCATTTATTCCCATTCAGTTTTGTCCTAGTTGTTTTGTTTTTTGTAGTGCTAATATTCCGAATTTATATTTTTTGTATTCCTAGAGTAGGTGTATTAATTTTCCTTCCTCGTAAGTTTCTCTTACATTTCATGTCCCTACCAATATATATTCGTTTATTGTTTTGTTTCCATTAATAACTTGTACATTTTGTCCATCTCGTGTACATTTACTTGCCAAGTCGCTTCCGTTATTTTAGCCTGTTTTAGTTGTGCTGCTAGTTTTTTGGTTTTATACTTTTTTCTTTTATTAATTGTCGTTGGCTCTTATTCCATGTCCATATTTCTCCATCTATGATTATTTTCTGGTATGCTGTTTTGACATTTTTTTCATTATGTCTCTCCTCCATAACCTTACTTCTAATTTCTTTCTAGGTAATTCTCTCTTTATTTGACATATCATCATTTTTATATATTTATTTAGTTTTTTTATTTACTTTGTTTTAATTACTTTGATTTTGTTTTCCCACAAAATTTTTTATAGCCTGTCGCAGTACTTTTTTTATAATTTGTGTTCATATTTAATCCTTGTATTATTACATTATTCCTCCTTCTTTCCCTCTTCAATTTCTCTATTTTTTCGTTTGCTGTGGTAATTTTCTTTTCTAATTGGCTAATTTGTTTTCTAACTGTTTGATTGTTTCCCGCAGCTTTTTTATTTTATCTTTAAAGTCGTATCTTGATCTTTTAGTTCTTTAATTTCCTTTTTTAATTATGTGTACATATGTACACATAGCACATTAGCCTTCCACCTTGTATACCTATTTTTTTGTTCCTGTTACGAGATATGCCCTTATTTTTTAATATATATATATATATATATATATATATAAGATAAGTGAAGTAACCGGACAAAAGGAATTAGTGTCCGTCCAGCTAATTGACTTTTTAATAAAGAATACGGTCCTGGCCGTGTTCGACTAACATCAATTCACATATTTCACTCAAAGGCTGGCATGTTCGTTAAAGATGAAAAGAAACAGAAAGCAAAAAGTGTGTGATGGTGGATGGAGCAGCAGAGTAAGGTAATACATTACCGAGAAAATGTCGGCTCAGCGTTTCTATACAGGTGGATAATAAATTATACACCGAGTAATATTTACGGCTGTGCCATTCTCGACTTGATATTACTAAATGATATATCAAGCTCTCTGATCAGTACCTACATCGTATACCGTGATATTTTTGCAAGGTCTGGGAGTGGCGGGTCGTGGGCAGCTATGTTCTTTATAACTTTATTTTAGCTGCCTTTCGAAATCCTTTAAGTATTCATTAGGGGTTTTAGTTAACAAATCGTTAAAGTTTAACGACTGGTTTAAGTTTTTTTTTCCAAACAGAACCATTACAGGGCGTACTAATATTTATTAACTACTCAAAGGTCTTTATTTTAATGTTTTGATCTGAAATAAATGGTTTACTGCGTTTAATCACTTAGTTATTATCACCATTATAAGGGTACACCACAAAATTTTAAAAAATTTACCCAAAATCATCATAAACCTAATAAAAAATTACTGTATGTAAAAATTATAGGGCGACATAACAATTATCGATAGCACAGGATAAAAAGTTTCATACTATCTTGTAAGAGTTCTGCATGGAATAAAATAAGTTTATTGAAAACAATTTTTGGTTAGTGAGAAACAAAAATTAACAAAACTATTAAGACCAGGAATTAATAAAACCTTTGCAGAGCTGTACAAACCTGGTGGTAAATACCTAGCCAATCAAATCACAAAAATTATGACAAGAGTATGGGGAAAAGAGCAAATGTTTAAAAGGGCAAAAGTATTTAATAAAGCTTTGCTGTGCTAACTACTAAAATATTTGGGAGCAAACAGCCAGTGTAACCCAAAAATATAAATCATATCAAGAATAGAACAAGCGAGGAAAAGCCTCATGAACATGAAAACATTTTTTACAAGATCAAACCTTACTCTAGAGCTCAGAATTCGAATGATCAGATGTTACGTTTTCTATGTTTTGCTGTGTGGCTGTAAAAGTTGGACAATGGACTCTTAAACAGAAAAAAGAATAGATGCCTTTGAAATGTATATATACAGACGGATGCTGAGAATTTCATGGACACAAAAGTAACCAATGGTGAGGTACTTCGGCGCACAAGTAAACAAAAAGAATGATCAAGCATGATCAAAGGGAGAGTAATACAATACTTGGGTCATATGTTGAGATGTGAAAGATAAGACTTACTCCAAATCATATTGGAAGGTTAAGTGCAGGGCAAGAGATCAGTTGGAAGACGCTAGAACTCGTAGCTGAAAGACCTGAGGAGATGGTTTGACTGCTCATCCACAAAAATCTTTCGTGCAGCAGTTTCCAAAGCTACAATTGCCATTTGGATCGCCAACCTTCGAAAGGAGACGGCGCAATAAGAAGAAGAAGTGCTAGCTACACAAGAGATTTAAGATGTTTGAATATGATAATTATAGGGGAATAACACATTTGAACACGATTTATAAGATACTCCCCAAAATATTTTTAATTACACACGTCTAAGTACATACTCATGTTAGTTCTTAAAGGGAGCCGGGAAAAATCCTCTCTTCGCTTTATAGTGGAAAATGTGGAGGTTGTAGCGGTTAAATCGATTAAATATCTGCTGATGCCAAACATTGGAGGCCCAGATAGCACCAAAAGAAGATGTTAAACGGAGTTTTCCAGTCGGTAGTAACCTATGCTTGTGATGAACCTAAGCTATCAATGAAATAAGATGGTCAGATGACTTAAAGAAACACGCAGGTCCAAAGTGGATACAAACTGCCTACAATAGAGAGACGTGAAAGAAGAAAGAGGAGGCCTATGTCCAAAATTGAACAGCAAGGGCTGTATAGATAGATAGAGTAACCTGTGCTACCCTCGTGTGGTGTAGCGTACTAAACACAGCGAAATACTCTAAGCTGATGGAGACTTCGCAAAGGCGAATGCTTCTCAGGGTATCTAGCGCATATAGGACAGTTTCAAATGCGGCTCTATATGTCATTGGAGCGGTGATACCTATCGTTTTGTGCAAAGAGCGAGCGAGGGTGTATGCGAGGAGGATGGATGTAAATATAGATGAGAATGAGAGAGAAAGAACGATAATAGAGTGGCAGAGAGAATGGGCGAATGATAGCGTAGAGGCAAGGTAGACGAAGGAGCTTATTCCCGGTCTAGGCCGTGGTGGGAATGTAAGTTCAGAAAACTAGACTACTTCCTGACGCAGTTTCTGATCGGACTATAGATATAATAGAATAGGCAAATCTGCCTCTGTAGACTGTACTGTTTATGGGGTACAGGACACTCCCGCCCACATTTTTAACTGCCAGAGATGTGCAAATAAGAGGGGAGATTTCGAGAGGCGAATGGATTTCGGGCTGGATGAAAGAAACGTTGTAAACATAATGTTGAGAGGAGAGAAAGAATGGAGAAAGGTACACTGTCTGATTTCTGGGGTGATGAAGAAAAAGTAGCAGGAAGACAGAGAAGGAAATTAAGCAAGGGATCTGAAATGTATGGTTAATATTATTTATTAGTTTATGGCCAAACTTATGGTTATTTATAAATTTTTAGTTTTTTATTTTAGTTGTTCATTGAGTGGCAAGACCACCTCTCTGGAACGGTGGTTAAGGTTTTAGCCGGAACACGGTTAATCCGGCACTACCCTGGGGTCTTCTGGCCTAATATCCTACTCGGTCGAAAGATGCCAGGGTGTCTTGTTCCGTGACGTAGATGTCCAAAAAATATTTCTCCCACCGTTGCCTGACAGAATTCAATGGTTACCTTCTTAGACTCTCACTGGAATCTGGCAATATGGCAATAACAAAAAAATGTACATACTCTAAGAAATGTCTGGATAAATATCAAAGTGGGTTTAGACTTGGACGTATAACACTGGATCAAATTGGTATTTTGACGGATTTTAAAAAAATTTTAGAGAATTTGATATTGACACCTTTCACCTATTTATAAATTTCAAAGAAACATATGAAACTGTTTAACCGCAATTTCCACCAAAAGCACCTGTTCTAGAGCTGGAACAATACATGGAAATCCACACTATTAAAGCTTCGGAGATAAAAAATAAGATTGGACTATGGCAACCATCCGAGGTATCCAGATGAAAACAAATAATTATTTCCCGTTTACGACTCGGATATACCCAGTTTTTTCATGAACATTTATTTAAAAACGAAAAACATCCAATTTATGATAAGTGGAATTCACCCCTTTCAGTAAAACATGTGCTAGTGGAAGAGTGCAGAAGGTTCAATCATCACAGAATTAAATACCATTTACCAAACAATCTTTTAGACATTTTAAACTCAAAAAATTTTATCGAGAACCAACTTTTGTTTTTAAAAGACTTTAATTTACTAGGCTCTTAACTATACTTAGTTATATCTAAACTTACCTGGTTTCAAAAACAGGATATTATTTCGATGTATTTCTGAAACAAAACCAAAATTCAAGTTTACTATTATCATACATTACATACATTATACACTCTACTCTACTATGTTCATGCACTTTCGGAGGAACCTGTAACCCCTAGAGAGCGAGTCCCTAGGTAGCGGATAGGGGAATGCCAGACCCTGTTTACCAGTAGGTAGGAGGGAAATAAAATACCTTTCATGGGTCAACAGGTAATTCACCGAATGATTGCCGGTATAACAATCGCCCACTTACTGACCAACGGCTTGGGGCAGATGAGTTGGAAAGTATTAGGGTAAACTTTTGTCTTGGGGTTGAGAAATTGACTCCGTAGGTGGCAAAACCAAAATCATGTTCAACGGCATAAGGATGTAGAAGTCAAAAGAAAACAACTACATTCTTCTTCTTTAAGTTCCATCTTCTATGTTAGAGATCATCATGGCTATGTGGACCCTGCTGACTGCTGCTCTAAATAGTTATGCACTACAGCATTCATACAACTACATTTATATCTTATCTCAGTACTCATATCTCATATCTCTAGTACGAGGAAAAGACAAGACCTCTTAAGTTGTTGCCCAGTGAATTCTTTCTCAGAAGAACGAAAGCGCGAGAAATAGACCGTCCAACACTAACATTGAAACCTGGAATATTCAGAGCTTGTTTCAGCCTGGTAAAATCCACAATATTATTGAAGAGACTAACACGTTAACTATTAATGTACTGATACAAGTGTATGCTTCTAAGGCGAATGTCTACGAAAAATAAGTAGAATTATTTTACTTGGATATCGAAGAGGCACTGACGGTAGCGAAAACTACAGAAACACGATAGTCTTAGGTGATCTCAACGCAAAAATTGGAAAGTGGAAAGTGTGTAGGAAACTACTGTCTGGGAAATCGCAACGAGAGGAAAGACCGTCTTTTACAATTTTGCCAAGAGCAGAACTTGATCGTTACAAACACACGTTTCAAACTACCAAACAGCCGACTGTATACATCGTGATCGCCTGCAGATATATCGTAGAAACTAGATAAACTACATTATGATAAATAAAAGATACTGTAATGCTTTTATTGAAAGTACATTTCGGAGCAGACGTGGCCTGGGATCACAACAGATTTATTGCCAAGATTACACTCAAACTTAAAAACATTAAAAGACATCAAAGAATTTCTACAATAGACACACGAAAGCCCAAAGAACCCAACGTAAAAGAAGGCCTCAAACATGAACTGCATATGAACTATAGCAAACTGAATATAGACACCAATGTTATTGAAGATCACTGGTATCGACTAAAATATCTACTGGAACCATGTAAAGAAATACTAGATACTTCCCCAAGGAGCAAATAGGAATAGATGAATGACGCGATGCCTAATATGATGCAACAACAGAGATGAGGTAAGAACAAAGATAACAATAAATACAGGGATATTAACCACGAGATCAGTAAGACGATAAAGCAGGCAAAAGAAAAATACTTTGAAAAGAAATTGTCGCTACTTATTTTCAATTCCTACTCGGAAGATATCCTGAAAAAAGCTTTTGAGAGTGAAACAGCTGGAATAAAATTAAATGAAGTTCCTATTAACAACAATATATATGTGGATGACACTGTCGTCTTAGGCGAAAATATTGTAGATCCCCAGAGACTGGTGACCAAACAGATGGGTAGGGATTTAGTTGGAATATCGTCATACCAAGGCTTGATTCTTTTAAATTGTTAAGTGAGTTGTTTAGTTCTTGTAGGATAAGATAAGCATTTAATAAAATATTATAGTTTTAAAAAGACGGTTCTGATCTTTCAGCATCTAGTTTGTTTTCCACAATTACAGAATTATTTTCGATGGAAGGCATTTATCTGTAATATTCTTAGCTTAAGCGTTAACAATTTTCAAGTTAAGATGTGATTTAATTTAACTACAAATGTGGAACGTTTTACGATTTTTTATGTCATCCTTGCGCACATGCCAGGCTAATCTTCTCTATATTATTCCAATTTTAGTATACATATCGCCGAAATGAGTACGATTTTATAACTGTTATAGTAGCTCTAGTACAAGTCGCGTATCTTCCATATACCTTTTGTATATCTCGTAAACACGGCTAATGCTTTGTTGACACAATTTTTTAAATCTTTTTTCATATTCTCTCCACTGAAGAGGTCAATATAGATATTTGAATTGTGGTGTACTCCCTACAGCTTTATCGTTGATCACGAATCATGTGACATTCTGGGAAAAATTAAGTAAAGGAAGATGCAATTTGTCAATAACTTATTTATCATGTGAATGTCGCACATGGTAATATACAAAGCTAAAAACTGTTTTAAAACTTTTGGTCTGTTTTTACATTTATCCTGAAGATATTTTATTGTATTTATTGCTTTATGTAATAAATGCAACCGGAAAAGTTGTATAATTCAAGAAATAAAATATGAAATTTAAGTACATGCATACAAACATGTAGTATATAAAGCACGTTCGTTGAACATAAAAGTAGTGTAAATTTCCTCCAAGGTTTTCATATTTTAGTACTTTTCGCCATGAATATTTACGCTTATCGTGTTTTCATATGTATTTACTACCTACACACGAAGCGAAAAAACGACGGTATGTAGGAGGATACACCCAGAGAACATTAATATACCAAGGTGGTTTCTTCTCTTGCTTCGATGTTTTTATTTTTTCGATAATATCTGCTTTAACGTGAGAAAGTGTATACAATTTATAGCAGAGTCAAGTAAGAACTCGAATATATAATTAAATTTATAGCAGTTGTTTAATAGGTGGGGACGAACCATTTCCAAAAAGCAAAAAATTTAATATTTCTTAAGAGAAAACATATCATTATACTACAACATATGGAAAAAAAATAGCACCTTATATTTTTTAGTAATTACTATTTAAATAGGAATAAGCCACAATTAAAGGTTAAAGTACGTATATTGACGTTTCAATTTCCACTTCAGAAATCGTTTTCCGAATATAAAATGGAAGAAAAACAAATTATCTAAAATAAAGATGATTTATAACGTATGCTACACCAATTTAAAATAACTGTCAGAAAATTTATTATGAGAAGTTATAACAGCAAATCTAGTAAGATTTAAATTAGAGCTGGAGGATTAAATAATAAAACAAGTGATGGAGTTTAAATATCTGGTCTATCTAGCTACAGAAAGTTCGAGACAAAAGTGAAAGAGCAAGTCCATAAAACAAAAAGAGTCACAGTGCCCAATGAAACAATATGGAGAAATAAAAATATCGGAAAAGAAAAAAGAGGCAGAATTTATAAAACAGTCTACAAAAGTGTAGAACATTAAGGACTCGGTAAGAAAGACTGCATATAGAAGAGTAGAATAAAACGATTATATAAGCCTAATGACCACAAATGTAGTGGTAAAGACGAAAAGAGACGGTTTTCCAATAGGAAGGCTGTTAGTAGGAAGACGAAAAAAGGATGGAAAAACAACTAACTAAAGGCACATTAAAAAATAATGTTTACACAAAAAGAAGAAGGAGGAAAGCTAGTGAGAACAAAGAGCATAGAATAGCAACAAATTATGGACACTGGCCATGAGTAAAAAACCTAATACAAGCAAATCAAAGATTACAAAGAACATAAACAACCACACACAACCTGAAACATGAAAAAGAGAATTGCATATATAAAATACACACAGTAGAGGTGGGCTAAATATCACTACCCTGTGATTTAACAGCTGTGATTAGAAAATAACAATCACGACCTGTGAATAACAACAAAATATACTATGACTGTGATTTCGGTCTTCTATTTATGTATTGAAAAAGCCAGAAACTCTTTTAACAGCCTTAGGAAGATTATCTGTAACTTATCTTTAAGTATTAATATACGCATAAGAATTCTTAGATGTTACCATGTTTTTAGTGTTCTCCTCTATGGAGTAGAAAGCTGGAGCCTTACAGAAGATGCCATAAAACGATTAGAGGCATTTGAAATGTGGTGCTAACGACGTATGTTGAGGGTTTCATATATACACCACACAAGTAACATAACTATTTACCAGAAGCTAAGAAAAAGAAATTATTAACATCATAAAAAACAGAAAATTGGTTTACTTTGGCTACATCATGCGTAATGATAAATACCGACTTCTACAGTTGATTCTACAAGGCAAAATTGAGGGTAGGAGAGGCCCTGGACGTAGATCTGGCTGGCCAATCTTAGGAAGTGGACTGGTTTAACGTCAACTGATCTATTTCGAGCTGCTGTGAATAGAATAATATGGGTCAATGTGGTCGACAACATCTCTAGGAGATAAGCACATTTAGAAGAAGATGTATGTAGTTCTTGATCGCCAAAATGTGATATTTCACATTCTCTTCTTAGTCGCAAAGTTGTGAAATGAGAGACTGTAACAGGATAACAAGGAACTAGATAGATGTAGTCGGCGCATCGGCGATATTTCTCTTCTAATGACGAATGCAAAGGCAAAGATAATATTATATCATCTTTGAAGGAATATGAACATCGACAGTTTAGTGTAATATTAGTAAATAATCAAATATTACTTGAAGAAAATAAAAAGGGTATTTAGAGTTTCAGTTTATTGAAATTTTGTAACTAATCGTATTTGCAGCGATATTTAATAATTTTTATTCTAATACATTTGGATATGCGATCTAATGTATTAATAAAATTTTTTAATGTGATTTACAGAATTATAGACCTATATCGTTGCTCAGTCAAGTATACAAACTATTTATGAGAATTATTAACAACCGGTTAACCTACAAAATGGACAATTACCAACCGGTTGAACAGGCTGGCTTTCGCAAAGAATATAGTACATCAGACCATCTGCTGACAATGAGAACATTGATAGAGAAGGCAAATGAATACCAACTACCCGTATTTCTTGCATTCGTCGACTATGAAAAGGCGTTTGATAGTATCGAGATATGGGCCATAAAACAAGCTATTAATAATTGTAGAATAGATTCGAGATATAGACAACTAATACATAATATATATGAAAATGCAACTATGATAGTACAACTAGACGAAAATACAAATCCCATCCCCATTAAGAGAGGAGTGAGACAAGGAGACGTAATATCGTCAAAGCTTTTCAACCTAGCCCTAGAAGACGTCTTCAAAACTACAAATTGGTCAACCTATGGCATTAACGTTAATGGCAACAAGTTAAACCACCTCAGATTATAGCGAGCACTTTCGAGGAACTGCAAATTATGATGGGCGAACTAGCAGCCAGCTCCCAATACGTAGGACTAAAAATGAATATGAAAAAAACAAAAATAATGACAAACACAGACGCATAACTACCATGACCCCAGACGTATAACTATAAATGGCAGTGGGATAGAACAAATCCAGAAATATATCTACCTAGGCCAAATCCTGAGACTTGACAAAGAGAACCAAAGTGCGGAAACTACTAGAAGACCTCGACTAGCATGGGCAGGATTTGGAAAACTTAGTTGGATACTTAAGAACCGCAAAATATACCAATACTTGAGGAGCAAAGTGTTCAACCAATGCATCCTTTCTATCATGACATATGGATGTCAAACCTGGATCCTAATCAAGGCAAACATGAATAAACTAGCCACAACAGAAAGAACAATAAAAAGAGCAATGTTAGGTATATGACTGTCAGATAAAAAGAGGAACGACTGTGTAAGATCCAAAACAAAAGTCGAGGACATAGCAACAAAAATTGCCAAACTTAAATGGAGCGTCGCGGACCACACTGCTAGACAAAAAGACCAACGTTGGAATACTACAATACAACACTGGAGACCTTACGAAAGTAAACGACCAAGAGGAAGACCACAGATGTGATGGGTTGATGACATTAAAAGAATAGCCGGAACAAATTGGAAATATGTTGCTCAGGATAGATACTGATAGAAGGAGTTGGGAGAGGCCTATGTCCAAACATGGGCGACAGAAGGCTAAGAAGAAGAAGAAGAGAATACGTTTTGAAAATGCCACCAGTGCCCAATAAAAAAAAATAGTAGTTTATGGAACTTTTTTTATAGAAGTGGATGATAATTATGCGCCATACAATATTTGTAAGGAAAATTTGTCTTATAACGAGCACATCTAATTAAAAAAAGACACATGCAAGTGAAACATCCGACCATATTGGATATACAGAAATAATAACACGTGTAGAATTGTATGATGATGATATCACCCCGGAAATGATAAAATTCATGGGAATAGAGGGAGTGGACAGCATGAAAGAACTAATGAATGATATCATAAAGAGAGCAGAAATACCACAGGACTGGAAGAAAGACATTATACTACCAATACACAAAAAGGGCGACAAGAGAAACTGTAATAATTACCGAGGTATTACTATATCAAGTATTCCTGGGAAGGTATTCGCAAGAATAATAGAAACAAGAATTAAAACCCAAATAGAAGCAACTATGAAAGATACACAATGTGGATTCAGGAAGGACAGAAGCACGCAAGACCACATATTCACAATAAGACAAATAAGTGAGAAAGTAATCAATAAAAATAGAGAAATACATATATGCTTTATTGATCTGGAAAAGGCGTTTGACAGAATACAAAGAAAGGACGTATGAAGGACATTAAAGGAAAGAGGAGTTGACAGGATAACAATTGATGTCATTAAGGATATGTACAATAATAATACAAATACGGTAAGAACCAACAACGAGGAATCCGAAGAATTTACTACAAGTCTAGTCGTCAAACAGGGATGCGTGTTGAGCCCACTGCTGTTCTCAGTGGTACTGGATGAAGCAATAAAGAAAGCCAAGAGAAGAATGAGAAAACTAACATTAGGATACTGGCAAATGAAACAGACTCAACTATGAGAGCTTCTATTTGCAGACGACATGGTTTTGATAGCAGAAAACAGAGAAGACCTGCAGAACAACCTTGAAATCCTAGAAGAACTGTCAAACATAAATATGAAAATAAATACAGAGAAAACAAAAACAATGATAATTTCAAATAAGAGAAAGACACACGCAATACAATTAAACGGAAAACAACTAGAACAAGTGGAACATTTTAAATACCTAGGACCAATAATTGAGTAAAACGGTAAACAAGACATGGAAATAAATGAGAGAATGGGACGAACAGGAACCTTATTTAACACTATGAAAACAACATTTTTGGGGAAAAAAGAAATACCGGAGAAGGTAAAAACGGCAGTCGTTCAATCAGTAGTTAGACCTACAATCATGTATAATAGCGAGTCATGGGCATTACCTGGGAGACAAAAAAAAGTAGAATTGTATGATGGTTCATCATGACAACACTTTTTATTCGGAGTTTAACATACAACTATTCCGTCCGTTACTCTGTTAAATCACAATCACAGGTGAAAATCACAATGAATAAAAAAACACAATCACAGTTATACCTGTGATTGCAGAATCACAGTTTAGCATACCACTAACTCACAGTTGAAAAAATTTCTAAATAAATAAACTAAACAATTAATTTAACACATAAATAAGTAAAAGAGTCACAAACAAATATAAAAATATATTGACAAATGCAGTCGTTTAATGTTCCTTCTTTAAACAATATAATGGGACACATCTAACTCGATGGATACTCAAATCATACACCACATGAGCAAACAAAAAGTATATATCGAATTCTTAATAGAGTAACTTAATTTCAATAGTGTTTTGAAATAAAAATAAAAATAAAAATACACTCATAATTTTATAATCTAAATTTGATAGGGTATGTAAAAATCGGCGTGAACTATATTAATTTTTCTAAATAAATGGAAATAATTATTAATTATTGATAGCAGTTTGAATAATCAAAAAATTTAATAATAAAAAGGGTGAACCATATTTAAAACCGTTAAAAAACTATATCCCTGGAAGTTCTAAACTATGCAAATAAGCTTCTAATACTGACGTTTTTTTTTAGTGTACCTTACCTTTTACTGGCCACCATCCAGATTTGCACGATTGGTCCGTGATTTTTTTGTTACATTTTAATCGTCGCCCTTCATACCAGGAATGCACTTTCACTTTTCAAACTAAAAATTTCAAAGAAATCCCCCGTAACGGCCGCCGATCGCCGTCCTTGGTATTAGAGGCAACAACAAAAAGTCCATGTTGACCTTCCAATTCTTAAAATAGATACGTAACTGATTAAATGGAGTGTTTGTGCGTTGGAGATGCCAATGAGGCACAAGGGCGACCAACCAAAACTGTGAGGGACACTGCAACACCCAACAGGGTGATTAAGAATGCAAGGGTGGTTCGGCGGGGCCCATCGACCCCACTAACGCTAGTTGCATGTGGATGTTTACAGGGTATGCCGTGTTGAATAAATAACGAAAGCTATTTTAGATAACATTAATTAGGAAAGGAGGAAGGTGTTTCTATTTTTATGGTACTGCTTTTAATGGTACGGTATTTATTTCAAAATGCAGTAGCTTTCTGCTTATCTACAATATTATTATGTTTAAAATAGTCTACATAATAAAAGAAAACATAAGCTTCGTCTTATTTTCCTGTTTTTAAAAGAATATTTAAAAATTATGACAATATATAACCTAAAAAGTTTTATTAAGTATTTAATTTTAGATTCCACATATCTACTTCACTTAAAACGATTTCTTGTCCTAGATCAGTCTGCGAAATAAACAAATCTATTAAGAATCAATAATATTTACTAGCAATTTCGACTGTAACAATTATATTTCCATGATATTTATCTCTTCAGCGTCCTAGCAATAGTCAGATATGTCTCGTTTGCATCTTCTTGATGTATTTAATCATTCTCATTTTACTCATTCGGGAATTCATCAGTTACCAAACCATTTTATTGAATCAATAGTTCAATATATTTTTTCTCTAATCTTTCACTGAATTAAATGACTGTTTGCTACAGGTATTTGTTGTTGTTTTTTTTTTCTCTTTACCTGCATGGCAAATAAGACAAAATGTTGAATATATGTGTATATGTATATGCTTTCAAGCATTTAAACATGATCTTCCTTAGAGCACGACTCTACTCCATATAGTACCATCATATTCTCCTGGTCTGTTTTTTTTTTCAGATGGCTCAACAGGCCTTATAGATCCACGTCTTAAAACTTTTGTATTGATTTTTTTCTACTTTCCTCTGTCGTATTTTTCGTATATCTATATTGAACGTTTTAAGCCTTTCTGTCATCCTCTTCTCGTCCTTACTTCACAGCCTCTTAATGAGAATTTGTTGTCTTATTTTTCATCTGCTATTTTTGCCAGGTTTCATAACTAACTCAGTCATCTCAGTATTTTTGACCTAACAATCTCACTGATGTCTTGTTTTCCGTAGACCTGACTAATTTCCACTTTTGTTAGTCTCAATTAACTATCAAAAAGGAGTCTATAAAATTGCGAAAAAGTTCATCAACAATCGAGGAAACTGTCCTGCAGGTAAGCATTAGCAGAGCAGAGAAGTAAAGGTTTAAGTACCTGATGAAGCAAGGCTTCGACCGAAAAACTGTTCCAAAAATCACAAATATTGATGAAGCGTATACATCGAAGATATTTCAGGTCAAAGATGATCTATTAAACCAAATGACTTGTATGAAAGATGTATATATAAACCATTTGACTGCAGTACTACTGGTGTAGAATAGACGGCTTTCATAGAAGAAAAAAATTGTACAATATTCGTGATCCATTACATTTCTAGCGTCTTTCGCTTTAATCTTGGGAGAAATAAATAAGTTATCTCAAAGCTATGAGTAGTACGATATTTTATCGTACTACTTCTCTATCAGCCAATTCGTTTCAGTCAAGAATTTTAATTTAAAGTAGTATATTTACTCGGGGTATGTGGAAAAGATAGAAAACAAACGAAGATAACACTTAACGAAAATACACTTGAACAAGTCGATACTTACAAATACTTGGTAGTACAAATAGAGAACAGAGGAACTGAAGAAACTAAAATAAGTTTCAGAATAGAAAGTGCTGCTCGGATATACCACGCAATTAAAAGTACGTTTTTGTCGAAAAAAGAAGTATCCCAAAAAGCCAAAGTGACCATATACAAGACGGTGTTTTTGCCGATTTTAACTTTTGGTAGTGTAAGTTGAACGCTTACCGATAAATTAAAATCGAAAATACAGAACATAGAAATGAAGTTTCTTAAAAGAATAATGGGTATAACCAGGTTAGACAGGATTAGAAATGAGGCAGTCAGAGAACATCTTAAGGTCCAATCAATTATTAAGAAAATTGAAGAGGCCCAACTGAGATGGTATGGACACATGGTTAGAATGAATCAAGAAAGACCAGTTAAAAAAGTATGGGAAGCCAGAAGACAAACCAAGAGACCAAGTGGCAGGCCAATGAAGACATGGGATGATAATGTAACCTAGAGACACGAGGAATCAGCAAAGAACAAGCAAGAAACCAAGAAAAGAATAAGAAGCAATGGAGAAAAATTGTACATGCAACTAACTAACTAACTAACTAACTAACTAAAGACATTACACCCGACACCTTAGGGTAAATGGGTTTAGGATTACAACAAATAAAAATGATAAACAGGATGTTAATTGATTAAAGCAAAACTATGGATCGTTTATTAAATCTTTAATTAGCATCAATATCAAACAAAACTCATTGTTAGAGATAATCATCTGAGATAAACCACAGAATTTGTAGGCTAATTAATAGATGCTATTTTGGGCTTAATCTCCTTTTTAAATCTACAGTTATATCAAGAAATACAAAAGTAAAACTCTACAAAACAATAATACGCCCAGTCCTAACATATGGTTCAGAAACCTGGACTTTAACAAAAAGTAATGAAAACATGTTAGGATGTTTCGAAAGAAAAATACTAAGGCGCATCTATGGAGCGGTAAATGAAAATGGTGTCTGGAGAAGACGATACAACTTCGAACTCTATAGGATATACCAGGAACCAGATATCGTAAAACACATAAAGATAGGACGTCTAAGGTGGGTAGGCCATGTTATGCGGATGGAGCAAACCGACCCAGCTAGAAAAACGCTCCTTGATAGACCTATTGGTCAAAGAAGAAGAGGAAGACCCAGAACAAGATTCCTAGATAACATCGATGAAGACATGAGAAATATGGAAATACGTGCTTGGCGGAGGAAGGCGATGGATAGGGACGACTGGAGAAAAATTCTTGGGGAGGCTAGGACCCACACAGGGTTGTAAAGCCAAAATGATGATGATCAAACAAAACTCGATCAAATTCTAATTAATATGACGGAAAGGTACTACCAAAGTTATTATATAATACAAACGACACGTGTTGGGATGTTTCCTAATATGTAAAAGCTTTTTCAAGCTTATAAATATTTCATTGATTGGTAATAAGAATCATTTTAACATAAAGCGTGGTAAAATTAATTCAACAATTCAATTAATTCCGAATTCCTTTTGCGTAATTCGTCTTAATATATCAGGTTGACAAATGCAAAAATTTAAATTTATTTAAATTTTGATTTCATTAATTAGAGAAAAGAATGTTATTAAAACTAGTTCTGTTATCAAGTTCTTAAAAATCAGACATTAATTTACTAGTCTTTTTACTAGACTTTATTAATTTAAAGGCTGATATCACGACTAATAGCATATTAGTGATTTCAATAAAGCAATTAAAATTAAAACAAACATGCAAAAGGCATAAACCACTCAACTATTATATCTAGTGATAAAAGAAAAATAAGAAGGAAACGTTGATAGAAAACAAGACGAGGAAGAATGCTACGCACAAGCTCAAATTTCAGAGTTCATCAAAAGTAACCGTCTTTCAAAAAGCCACAATTCGATTCGTATTGAGTTTACAGAAAACATTAAAAAACAAATTTCTTTGTTATTTATTAGCTAAATTTTTGTTCAAGTCAAAAGTTGTAAAGTCAAAATTTTTTGACTTTATTCGTGAAAAATATGCGTTTTTAAATGAAAAATGACAGGTTCAATCGTGAATAATTCTGAAAGTATCAGCATTTTATCAAAAAAAAAAAAATCATAAAACATAAATTGATTAGAATTGGTCAAACTTCTACTGTCTATTTTGATTAAAAAACTTTATACCTCCTAGAAAGGTTGGCTTCCATCCCCATTGTAAAAGGGCGCTTCGGTACTGTGTAGATTGAAAAGAAAGTAATAAATACTAACTAAATCTTCTAATTTCACGAAATCACGGCTAATGATTTGACTGTTAAATAGGTACACAAATAACTATAGACAATGCGAAAAGCTTGGGTTCGTTCGGAAAAAATTCTCATCAGATTTTTTTGCGTAATCATATTTATAAGATACCCCAAAATCAGGTTCAAGAGGTAGCCCAGATAAAAAATTTTTAAATAAATTTTTTTGGCACGGACAATTTTTTTTTAATTTTTGGATCATTCTGAAGAAAACCGGTCTTTTGTAATTTTTCTGTAAACTTGATCGTTTTCGAGTTATAAACACATTAAAAATTGAAGAAGATTTTCAAGTCTTAAAAAGACAAAAAAATATTATTTTCGAATTTACCAAAGACATAAAACAAATTTAAGTTCAAAATGTATTTCATCATTTCCCGATAAGTATTTTGGACTTATTTTATTTTAAAACATTGTTTGTTATTCGTTAATGAAGCGCTTATGACAGGACGAGCGCTCGGACTGCGGCATGTATAATAAAGAGAAACAAAATCTATGGCACAGATTTTTGCTAGTTTAAATTTTCATTGTACAAATGAGTGCCCGCCCTGTCATACGCAATTCATTAGCAATTAAAAAACAATATTGGCAGCGAATAGAAGAAGGCTTGGAGTTGAATTTATGCACTTGATGATTTCAAAAATAATATTTTTTACTTGTGTTTTCAAGCATTAAAAATCGTCATTTTGCGTTTTTTTTTTCAGTTTTTAATTATTTATCGAAATATTTTTTTTTTCTATTTTTAAACGCATATTTACAATCAACTTATAAACATTACATTGAGTAATTAGTAAATGAGATGACAATATTGACTTGATTTGGCTTCCGTCCAGCGACAGTTCTTCATTTTCACCTATATAAGCAGGTCTTCTGGCCAAGTCCGCTTCAGTTTTCGTTCCTCCATTGGTGGCTGATATAATTCACTGATAATTTGGCTGTGGTGTGTTGAATTAAAAATTTTGACCTTGTTGGTGTGAAGTGGTATGACATCTTCTGACGGTTGGTGCTTCTAGGTCACTATGGATGGTTGCATTGCTAATATACCAAGGTCTGCAAAATTTTTGTGTTTGAAGGCTTGCTACAGCCCCAGAGTTGTACGCCGTAAATCCATATTGATTTTAGTATGACTTTGTAAAGCAGTATTTTGTTCTTCAATGATAGTTGTGACTTTCTGCCAAGTAACGAATTCATTTGTTTTAATTTTATATTAAGTTGAGTTTTTTTGGCGGTAATGTGTTGCTTTCAGGTCAGCCTTCGGTCCAAATGCAATCCAAGATATTTCCCAACGTCTCTAGCAGGAATAAGGAGCATTGTTTAGACTAACCTAAAAAAAAATTAGTCTGGACCAAAAACATTTATTCTTACAATTTGTTTAAAACCAAATTGTTTAAAAAAATTTGACCAACTTTTCGCCGGGGCGACCTCTTGAACCTAATTTGGGGGTATCTCATGAAAGTGATCATGGAAAAAAAAATCTTATGGGAATATTTTGCGTAACTAACCCGAGCTTTGTCTACTAGTAAAATATTTTTACAAAAATTTCTCGTGGTAAAAACACAAATGTTTATTCGTAGTGTGGAGATCAGTTAACGAAAAAAATGTAAATGTAAAAAGAGAGATTTAAATAACAATAAAATATATATAAATGGGAAAACCTTCATGAAGATTTATATACATACCAACCTCTGTGAGATATTGTCACCGAAAATGGAAATTTAAGTGCTAAAATCTTCAAATAGATGACACAACTACACCGCACTTTATTAAACTCGAAAGAAATTTATACTGGACAGTAAATTAACAAATATACAAATTGCGTATTAAATTACAATCTCAGTTTTCAAAACATGCGACCTAAAACACAAGGTAGAAAGCAGGACAATCGTGAAGAATTGCAAATTAAAATGAATGTTATGAAGTTAAAAAAAAAGAATGACAGAAAAAAATCACTGTCATCAGAAAAATCTTACCAAAAAAAAAGAAATTAACTAAAATCTAACTGATTGTTTAATTTAGTAATTTGGATTTTATTTCTTCTTCTTCTAGTTCCATGACCGTTATCGATCGTTGGATATCATGTTGGCTACCATATTCGCTATCGTAACTTTATTGACAACAGCTCTAAATAACGATGTAGTTGATTTTTCATACCATTGCCTTAGATTTTTCAGCCATGATGTTCTTCTTCTACCAGGACCACGATTACCTTGGATCTTTCCCTGAATGATCAGATGTAAAAGATAAGCTTATCGCTTATCTTCAGTAGTCGTCTGTATACCTTCATCTCAAAGGCTGTCAAGCGTCTAAGGATAGCGTCAGTTAGAGTCCACGTTTCCACTCCATACAGCAAAACAGGAACATTGATATTACTGCCGAGATACACGAGTTTCTCTACTCTGTCCAGTGTGGCATCTCCGACTTTTATGCCGTCATCCTGTATATAATTTTGTTTGCTAACTATCATATATTTAGTTTTCTTAACGTTGAGTTTTAATCCATACTGATCACAAGTCTGTTTTATTTTGTTCATTAAATTTTGAAGGTCTTCTCCGCAATTAGCAAGCACTAAGGTATCGTCGGCATATCTAATATTGTTGACGGTTACTCCATTCACTTCATTCCATTCTCTTCTTCTCTTCTACTTCTACTCCATTCATTTCCTCCGAATATAAGTTAAAAAGTAAAGGCGACAATATACAGCCTTGTCTCACTCCTCTTTTTATATTTATTTCATCCGACAGTTCTTGTTCAACCTTTATTCTTGCCACTTTAATTTTATTTGCTTATTTAAATTTATTTAAATTTTAATTATTTTAGTCCAATTTAAAATATAGATTTCAATTGAATTTATTGTTAGAAACTGAAGTTAGAATTTGCTTAACCGAAACCAAATAAAGATTCACCCGAACTAATATCTTATCGTCTAATCAGTTTGCTTTCCATTATCTCTAAGATTCAGGTAACTTCTTCTTCTTCTTCAGCCTTAAGTAATCCAACTTTGGACATAGTCCTTCTCCAATTCAGGTAACAACATGGAATAATTGGGCACGTACATAGGATTGCCAAAGTAGCAAGAGATGCAATTGATAAGGAAGAATACTGCACTGCAGCCTTTTTGAATGTCTCACAAGCATTTGATAAAGTATGACATGAGGGTCTGTTATCTAAGATAAAAAACTTACTTTCCTCATTCACTGTATGCAGTTTTGAGATCCTATCTTACCAATCGATATTTCCAGGTCAGATACAATGAAGCAGTATCAAACATATCTCCAATTATATCGGGAGTATCTCAGGGTAGTATGTTGGTACCAACTTTATACTTACTCTATACGGTATATATTCCCACAAGAGTAAACAGCACAATTGCTACCCATGCAGACGATGCTGTGATAATGGCTTTTAGGTCGATTCCTGTTAAAGACTGTCAAAATTTACAAATTCATTTAAATGATCTAGAAAGATGATTTGCTGATTGAAAATGTGCTGATTTGCTAAATGAAATGTGCTGATTTGCTGCCATTTACTTTAATTCTAACGAGTTAAAGTAAATGGCAGCAAATCAGCACATTAACTTTACGCAGGGAGAGTGTACCATCCGTGCGTATAAACAATATGATAATACCCAAAAAAACTGATGTTAAATACTTATGAATAAATTTTAACAGCCGACTAAATTAACGAAAGCACATCTGAACAAAGCGAATGCAACTAGTATTAATATACAGAAAAATGTATTGGTTTATGAAACAAAAATTCAAATTAATTCTACATAATAAATTATAACTGTATAAATGTAATCTAAAGTCACTTTGGACTTACGGTATACAGATATGAGTAAGGCATCTAATTCTCACTGGCTGAAACTTCAGCCAGTGAGAATTCCAATCTAAAGTTTTGAGACATATTACCAATGCAGTGGTATGTGCCCAATTATGTTATACATCGAGACTTTTAGATCCAAAACATTAAAAACACCGTTATCTAACATAGTGGCATTTACAAAAATACACTACTAAGTCATCCAAATACGCTTGCCCAAGACCTACTTAAGCGACCGAGGAGAGGAAGACTAAAACGCCGGGATCCATTAGACCTCTTTATATAACATCATATTATAGGATCATCTATGAATCAACATGGAAACAACTGATAACAAATGCAACCATCAAAGAAAGGCTCCAGTACACATCACTAAGGGAGGTGGCTAAGAAAAGGACAAGATACTTCTTCCACCAATCCATCGGAGTTAAAGCATGGAGAAAAGTTGCCAGAGACAGGGGCGAATGGAAGATTGTCCTGAAGAAGGCTTTGGCTCATAACGAGCTGTAATGCCACTGATGATGATGACTTCTTCCACCAAGCCACAAAAGACTCCTAAAGACCAGAGACATCCTCGCGAAAAATCGTACCCAGAGGATGTTCGAACCAACTTATAGACTGATCGATTATCTGATCAGGGTCTAGCCGGGTGTTTGCCAAAGACAACTAATCAGGGAAGGAGGTACCTAAGCTCTGTACTCTGGTTACTAAGCCATTTCTAAAGACAAACTGTTTATTACCAATTTAGCTTTCGAAAATACGGAATGCGCGGTTTTGAATTATTCGCAAAAACGACATATCAACATATATTATTTTCATTTTATATCAATGATGTAATAATACGTATATATTTTATAAATTAAATTTCAGGTAATTTTTTACACAATATATTATTATATTCCTTATATTAATTATAATTATATGATTTTCCGTGATTTTCGGAGATTTCCGGTGGGGTGAAAAGTATGTCATCTCATCATTATTAATACTGCGGCAGACTATTTCAGCCAAATTAAAAAAAAGTAAGTTTTTACGGTAACTTTCAAATGAACTCAATTTTTCCGAGGTTTCCCATATTTCCCGGCCAGTGAAAACTATGTAGTTATTCATATTTCGACGAGCTACCCCAGATTAAAAAAAGGGCTTCTAGCTGCAATGGAAGCCTAGATAATGTAAATTTTTCCTACGTGTTTCAATTTGAAGTTCCAATCTCGAAGAAAAACTGAGCTGAAACAGTTATCCCTTCCACTTTCCTATGTCGATCTTTCGAAAGTACCTTCGTTTCGATGGGCTGTAAGTTTTAAAAAATTGGATGAATAGCTGTAAGCTTCAATATAAAGTTTAGATTTTCATTTAAAATTTGTGCAAATGTTTTTATACAATGAAGATATGATTTTTTAAAAAATAGTTCCTAACTTCGTTCCTATTGGCCATAGAAGAATTTTTTTAGTGTGAGTTTTTTTGCCAGCTATCCAATGGATGTACGTACTGTAGCTTGGAAAATATAGAAGTTATTACAATTGTTTGTAAGTAAAAAACATATCCCTTCCTCAAACGTTTATTTTGTAAATAATTTTGATGAAAACGCAATACGCATTTAACTTCTGAGATAGTTTCAGTCTTATAGAATCCTGTGAAATTTGCTAAATGTGTCTAGTATCGTTAATAGAGCAAGTTCAATAGTTTAAATATTTAGCCTCAGGGATAAATAAATTAAATAACTTTTAAACTATTTGACCGATCGGGGGGAAATTTCACACAAATTTAAAAGACAGTAATTCCTCGATGTTCAAATGTATTAATAACATTTTAGTTTGTTATTAAAAAAATTAATAAAACTTATAAATTAGTGCAAGAAAACTGCTTTCTTGCAAATATCTCCGTAAATGATTTATCAATTTTAATTTAAAAAACGGGAAAATAAAGATATTATTGATATAAAAAAATGATATAAATAATATTTATGTAAATTATAAGGGAAAAAACTTATAGACAAAAAATCAAATTGTGACTATAAATTATTGTTAAAAAAAACGCAAGGAAAAATACGAGTACTTTTTCATCTATTCGTCATCTAGTATCACCCACCTATGTCTTAAAAACTTCAGATATCTGCGAAAAATTTTGCCACGAAATCGATGATTTTTGCATAACCAGACTGGGCTATTTGTACACTATTATCACTTATTGTACATTTGTTAATTATCCTAATTGTCCAGAACTTAACAAAAAAATGCACGATGGCCTCTGTTTCTATAAAATTAGGAATGTTACTTAACAAGCTAATTTTACAATTCTACGCACCCTTGGCACTTTGAGACTGCAAATGTCTTTTTTACTCTCCCACACTTTTTAAAACATTTGAACGATCCGTCCTCTAACTCAGAGTTATTTATAACCCAAAATATTTTTTGCAGGATGACTTTCGGAGGGGAAACAACACGAGAAACTGCATCAAGATTTAAAGTTAGATTTTATGGGTTTATTGGTGTCTTCACTTTCCCCCACGTCATCGTCAACGTAATTAGAGTTTCGGAGGATGTTAGGACTGGTTCAGTCGTAGGATGGCAAGCAGGACCGGGTTTAATTAGGGCCTGGTTTTAGGGTATCTGGTCCTTCGAAATGGTGCCACTTAAGCTCGGTTTTATGGCTGGATTAAAAGGTCGTCCAAGAGATACACAGCCAAAATTAAATTTGAACTTATATTTACCGTACACTGCAAGAAAGGATTCGCCAAATGTTTCGTGCTTGAATAAACTTTTAAACCTCCTCTAAATCGCCAAAAATTACGTATGTTCCTATTATAAGTTAATTTTTTTTATTGCTTTTACTGTTATAGAATAAAACAATTCAAAGCTAGAGTCATTAAGAATTTATTTAATTATTACTATTCAATTAAAACAATTGAATTATAAAGTATGAATTTATTTCATAAGATAAAAAAACTCCGAACAATTAACAAACATTTGACAAAAATATTTACATTATTTCACTACCTTATATGAAAAACATTGCGATATATAATTATAACAGTAAATTTAATTAACCGAAATATTTGTAATATTCAATGAAAATATATGTCTATAAATATATATATATATATATATATATATATATATATATATATATATATATATATATATATATAGAAACTATTTACCTCTTGCTTAAACGTTTTGGCAAATTTGCCATTTTCAATAATTATAAAATGTAATGTTTATAAAATAAAAATAAAGTGTTTATTGAAAATTGCAAATTTGCCGAAACGTTTTAGCAGAAGTTAAATAGTTTTATTTACATCAGACCGACAAACCCAGGAAATAAAAAAGAGTTTCTATATATATATATATATATATATATATATATATATATATATATATATATATATATATATATATATATATATATATATAGGTAAATACATGTTTTATATTTTGTAAAAATACAACGATTTAATTAATTTATTCAATTTAAAAGACATTATTTAAAAATTAAAAACATTGAAAAAATAGTATGAAGCTTCGCGTTGGTCTACAGTACCCCCTACTGTACTTTTTTTTATCTCGAAATGTTCCTGCGGTATTTTTTTGTAACGGGTGCGGTGCATTACATGGTAAAAATAGAGGAAAAAAATTTTTTTATAGTGATGTGATAAATGAATTTGCAAATAATGTCTAAACAATATTTTTAAAAGCTCCTAACCGAATTCAAGCATTCAAAAAAAAATCCCAATATCCCGTTGCCACCGCAATCCACTTTGACAATCTGGGTAACTTCTTAGAGCAAAATTTTGAAAAACATATTAGGGTTCATTCATTTTAAGCTGAATGCCAGAAAAAATAAAAACCTGTTGTAAAATATACTATAGGAATTAGATATTAAGTATAAAATTAACTTTATTTCTAATATCTTCCAATAAAAGTATATCAATGTCTTTTGTTCAGATATATATCGACGGTAACTTAGCAGTTAGATAGACTGTAGTAATTTTTTTATACCTTGTTTACTTTAGAAATATCTTACTCTTGCAAAATTTGAGCTTACTTTGCAGTTGTTTGTCATATCATTTGAGTTGTTTGTTTCAAATAACTTCTACCGACTACCTAAGTCTGATGTCACAATGTTTTAAAAACCTTTCCAAACATTTTTAATTTGTGTATATTTGTCCCATAAGAAGTTGGAAATATTGGTTTTTTTAATTGTTTAAAGAAAATATAAGAACTTTTGGTTATGAAAGTTTATTCTGTGTGATTGGTATTATTTTTTGTTCGTGAATTTGTGAGGCAAGAATATCAAAGGATTAAGATATTTACGATAAATGTTTATATTTATGATAACATCTCCCTGGCGAACTCCTCTGTTGAATGATGTAGCTTTTGTTTTCGCATCTATTTGTATTTTTATTGTAGCTTTCTTGTAAATATTATGTATAAGAATTCTGTATTGGGAGTATATCCTGCAGTTGTTCATAGCTGTCCCTATTGCCCAAAGTTCTATGGAGTCGAATGTCTTTTCATAATTAGCGAAGCCAATGTATAAGTTCAAGTGATATTCATTGGCTTTCTCTATTAGCGTTCTGACTGTAAGAAGATGATCCGCTGTACTGTAACCCTTTCGGAATCCTGCCTACTCTACCGGTTGATAGCTATCGAGCTTCGACGTTATCCTGTTAGTTATTATTCTCATAAACAATTTGTACATTTGAGACAGCAGGGAGATTGGCCTATAGTTCTTCAGATCTCCCCTATGTCCTTTTTTTAAGAGAAACTTTCCTTCGCATCATCTGGCACCTCCCTTCTGTGAAGACATTCGTTGAAACAATTTTTTAATTCTTCGAGAATAATTTCACTCCCCTCCTTCAACATTTCTACAAGTATTCCATCTGGGCCCGGAGCCTTATTGTTCTTTAGTTGTGCCATAGCTTGTTTTATTTCGAAGCATTCTATGTTAGGAAGTATTTCTGAGTTGACATTCGTTATCTTTCTCTTAAGGTCTTCTTTTGCAGTGTTATCTGGGTTTTTGTTTGAGGAATATAAATCACGGTAAAATGTTTAAGTAACTTTTAGGATTTTGTTCTTTTCTCTTATTTCTTTTCCATCTTTATCCTTCAATGAGATTACTATAATCTTCTTAAGCTTGATCTTAAGCATTTCAGGCCTCGGTTCTTTTTACTTCACCTTCTTACCTTTTTTACTTCAATGAGATTATTATAATCTTCCTTTACTCCCTTTTTTATTTGTTTATTAAATTTTTTGAAACCATTGGTGTTTCCACTTTCCACTCGCTTTCCTTCGCTTAAAAATGTGCGTCTCTTTTCCATCCACCGCTTTGTTCCATCACTTATTCTCTCTTCTTTATTTTTCGTTTTTTTTTTCAACAGTCAGTCCTGCTTTCAAGAGCTTTCCTTGCATTTCTTTATTAATTGTGTTCATGTCCGAATATTCTTGTTGATAATGTTCTACAAATTCTTTTCTTGAGACTTCTCTGTACTCATCTCCTTTCTGTCGCATTTTAGTTTAATTTGTCTGATATTATGGGACACCCTGAAAAATATGAACTTGTACATCTGATCATTTAGGAAAAGCTCCATAGTAAACGTGATCCTGGTAGAAGAAGAACATCTTGGCTGAACAATCTGAGACAATGGTATGAAAAATCGACTACGTTATTATTTAGAGCTGCTGTCAATAATGTCACTATATTATGATCTCTATCTAATTAGCCTTCTTCGGTCCATCTTTGGACATAGGCCTCCCCAATCCTTTTCCATTCATCTCTGTCTGTCGCTATAGTCATCCACCTGGAGCCCACGTGCTTCTTGATATCATCTGCCCATCTCATTTGGGGCCTTCTTCTGCTTCGTTTATATTCCCACGGTCTCCAGCTTATAAGAATTTTGTCCCATCGGTCTTCTTTTTGTCTTATATTGTGTCCTGCAAATCTCCATTTCAATCTTGTAACTTCTTGTCTAACATCCCTCACTTTTGTTTTCTCTCTTATCCACTCGTTTCTCTTTTTATCCATTAATCTTATGTGCAATATTTGTCTTTCCATTGCTCTTTGGGTTTTTATGATTTTTTCCATGTTTGCTTTTGTAAATGTCCACGTTTGGCAACCATAAGTGAGAACAGGGAGTATGCATTGATTGTATACTTTGGTCTTAAGATGCTGTGGATATCTTTTGTTTTTAAGAATGTAGCTTAGTTTGCCAAATGCCGCCCATGCCAGTCTAACTCGTCTTTTTATCTCTGCTGTTTGGTTTTCTTTGTTAAGTTTTATAATTTGACCCAGATATATATAATCCTGAACTTGTTCTATTTCATTTTGTCCGATCCTCATTGTGATGTCTTCATCTGTATTTGTTATGATTTTGGTCTTGCTGTAATTCATTAAGGCCTACCTTTCCAGCTTCTACGTCCAGTTCTTTTATCATTTCAAATAATTCTTCTTTTTTATCGGTTATCAATGCGATGTCATCAGCGTACCTTAGATGGTTCAAGCGTTGTCCACAAATTTTTATACCTTTTTCTTCCCATTCTAATCTTTTAAAAATATCTTCCAGAGCCTGATTGAAAAGTTTCGGTGATATTGTGTCACCCTATGTCACCCCTCTATTTATTTGTATTGGATTTGTTCCTTCATATACTTTAATTGTTGTGTTGGCTTCCTTATATATATTGGCTATTAGTTCCGTATATATGTGGTCAATTCTGCTGTTAATCAAAGAACTTTTCACTGCTCAATGTTCGACACTGTCGAAAGCCTTTTCGAAATCTATGAACGCTATATATAGAGGAATGTGGTATTCATTTGCTCGTTCTATAAGTATTTTCATACTTAGTAAATGGTCACTTGTGCTGAATCCCTTTTTAAAACCAGCTTGTTCTTTTGACTGGTATCCGTCGAATTTTGTCGTCAATCTATATTATGATAGACAACATGATATCCAACGATCGATAACGGTCATGGAACTAGAAGAAGAAGAATTTTTTAAGGAGCTTTAGCTATAATGGTAAAGAATTTGTGTAAATCAATAACTGGAGTACAATAGACAGTGATAATAAGTGAATAAACTATATGATCATAATTATAGTCTTTAATACCTTTTTAAAAAATCTAAAACTCAGGGTTTGTTAGAATTCCGTAAAGCCTGCTTCAAGGCACACAGTAAACAAAACAAAAAATACCAAACTATGAAAATTCACTCTCATTTGAAAATAATAAAACTTTATTGTGCCATAAAATTCGAAGTGAATGAATGAACTGAATGGTGAGGAAGCCACACTAAAGATATTCAGATTTCGATTTCACTTTTTCAGGTAATGGGACACTCTTGTGGTTTATGCAAAACCACAACATAAAGGGTGGATCAGTTTGAATTAGAGCGTCGGTTATTAAACCGCTAAAATATGTAGTAGTGAATATTTATATTTATAAAACTGTAGTGCGTTTTAAAATAATTAATTTGCTGCTTTCTTCTCTGTTTACTGTTTACTATGGAGTATGTAAGGTAATGTGAAAATTTCATGAAACTTTTCATTTATATTTAGAGATTTTCTTTAAATTTTTGTGTAACTTCTCTTTTAGGAAACCTCCTTTCACTTCAGATCTACCTTTATTATTACCCAAGTGTCCAATTTGCGTTACACATTCATTTCTTTCTATTGATTCTCTTTGCCTTTATTCCTAGGTAGGCACCGCCTTTCCAGTTACACTTCTCCATAAATTTCAATGTCGGATCAGTATATATATATATATATATATATACATATATATATATATATATATATATATATATATATATATATATATATATAATTATATAATCTAATCACCTCCAAAAATGTGCATTCTTTGGTCTTTATTTCTTACCTATTCCAAAAATTTGATAAGCTATGCTCTCCTATCTTGCATCACTAATTGCAACACTTAGACGTCCCCTAATAAATTCTTTTTTAATGTAATTGTTTTTCGTCACCCTTCCCATTAGTGCCTTAGAACACAAAGATTCTTCTTCTTCTTCTTCTACTTTTTATGTAGACATGACTCTGTCTATTTTTCAATGTGCCTCCAGTAAGTTGCCGTTCCATCGTTTTCGTGGTCTTCCTACTGATAATCTTCCTCTTAGGGAACTGTGTCTTGCCGTCTTTACCACTCTATTTGTTGTCATTCCGCTTATATGATCGTTTAATTTCTACTCTTCTATTTGTTACCCAGTTCTTGATCTTCTCCATATTTCTTTTTGTGTTACGTAAAAGTCGTGTTCCATCTGTTTTAAGAAGTTCTGCAAATGTTCCCTTTTTATTTGTCTAATTAAAGTATTCGTTTCATTTCTGATTCATTTATAGTGGTTATATGCCTGTTGTGTCCTGCATGGTAAAAAGGCTTTCTTTCTTCTTCTTCTTCACATTTTGTCTTCATATTCTCTCTAAACCATGGTGTTTTCTCTTTTAATATGTTAGTGTTCGTTACTTTCCTCTCTCCAAGTGACTGTTGCTGCGTTAATTATGTTATTTTTGAGTTTTCCCATCTTTCCTCGATGTTACCGTTTTCTAATATTTCATTTCCAGTGATTTTCTCTGATATTCTAACAAAAAGATTGCTTTCTTGCATTATATCTATCTCGATCTTAAGGTATTGCATGCGTCTTAATCCATTTTCTCATGATTCTGTAAGAAGGCCTCTTCATTTATACCACTACGATACTGTAATAAGGGTTTTAGATTGCTTTATATATTTTAGTGCTGGTCAGTAATGTCGATCCTGCGAGTAGAATTTTTCTATCTATATATCTATCTCTCTGTTTAAAAAGCCTAAACTGTCCACCTCTGAACTTAAGCTTTTTGCCACTCTTCTCTGTCTTGCCCACTTTTTATTTAATTTCCAGCAATTTGTGTCTGGGACTCCATTCCACTATCTTTCTTTTCCTGAACTCATTTATTATTCCACCTACATTCCGGCCCAATTAAATTTTTGTTTCAAAATAGCCTCAACAGCAATTTGCACACCCGTCTTTTTCCTGATAACTTGATTTGGAACTCCGTCCATTTAACTTATTCCTTACATTCATTTTTTTTTATTTATATGTGATTTTGAGAAAAATCTAATAAAAGATATAATTTAAGTTAAGATATTAACAATATTTGAATTTTCAATATTTTTATTTTGTGTTTTGCAATTAATTTAGATTAAGATATGAGAAGGAAAATAATCAACAAAAAGTTAAATAAAACTGTATGTCTGTGTGTCTTAATATGTCTGGGTATCTGTGTTTCAATCTCCTCCTAATTTCAAATAAATCTGACAAAAAATCTTTTTAGTTTTATCTAAACTATTCACCTAGTACCACGCAGTAAATTTTTCCAACCTCTGTAGACTACACAAGAAGTCGCTGCGAAAAAGGTATTAATTTACTTAAAACATCGTGGGGTGATCGTGGGTGGGAGAACATGTACAACTAGTGCTTACTTTGTACTAAAAATGAAGACTAAAAAGCATTTACTTTAAATAAATAATCCAGCATCTTTTCCGCTGAAGCATGTGCTATATAGAAAGCCCTTGAATGGTGTTGTGAAAACCAGTGGAACAAAATTGTCGTATGCGATGATTCATTATCAGTATTAAATGCAGTACAAAACTTTTAAGTCACAATTAACAGCAATATATTCATATTAAAATTTTTCAAAAGTTACTTAAATTATCAGCTTTATCATACGACGTTAAATTCGTATGGATTAAGGGGCATTTAGACATATTGGGTAATAGTATTAGTAAGAACCAAAAGCCTTAATAAAGAACTCCTCAAAAACCCGCAAACGGTAGAAAGGTTTCAAAACTATATCGAAACTAAATACATAACTAAGGAGAATCTAATAGTTAGTGAACAATGGGAAATGTCTAAAAATTATTTTAAAGACGCAGCAAATAACATTCTAGGGCCGCAATGATCACCACCACGCAATAAGTGGTTCGATGCTGAGTGCGAGGACATTACAAGAAGAAAGAACAATGCATATAAACTGATGCAGCAAAGAATAACCCGAGAATAAAAACAAAAATATAAAGATCTTAGAAGAGAAGAAAAGTACATCCATTGGAGAAAAAATCGAATTTATGAAAATAGAATATTGGAAGAACTTGAGGCATTAAAAAAGAAAAATCAAACAAGATAATTTTATAAAAATCTAAATAATGCAAAAAAAGAATTTAAACCACGGATCGGACTATGTAAGGATAAGGAGGGTCATATACTCAATACAAAAGAAGAAATATTGAAAAGGTGGGTGGAACACTATAAAGAACTACTTACTATCGAAGTAGAAGATCCAAATCAACGATCCATAGGAGCAAGCAACAATACACCATTGGAGCCTCGATCAATCCAAGAAGTACGGGATGCAATAAAACACCTAAAAAATAATAAATCTCCAGGAAGTGATGGTATACCCCCGGAACTCATTAAATGTGGAGGTGCTACTCTGAATAATCATATATATAAAATCATACTGAGAGCCTGGAATGAGGAACAAATCCCGGAAGAGTGGTGTATTGTGATCGTTTGCCCGCTACACAAAAAGGGCGATCAATTGGAATGTAGAAACTATAGAGGAATAACCCTCCTTAATACAGCATACAAAATATTTTAGAGTATTGTATATGGTCGCCTGAGTGCATATTCAGAGGAGCTTCTTGGTGAATATTAAAGCTTTTTAGGACTAGTCGATCAACAACAGACCAGATCTTTGTGCTAAGGCAAATACTGGAAAAAACCAATGAATTCAATATCGACACACACCATCTTTTCGTAGATTTTAAATCTGCCTATGATAGTGCCCTAAGAAATAAATTGTATGAAGCCATGGATGAATTCCACATCCCCGATAAACCGATAGGATTGGTTAAGGCTACAATGCGTAAAATTGTTTGCAAATTCGAAATACAGGACGAACAATCACAGGCATTTGAAACGCATGTTGGACTGCAACAGGAAGATGCGTTAGGGTGTCTCCTTTTCAACATAGTTCTGGAAAAGGCGGTCAGGGATGCCCAAATAGACAACAAAGGAAACATTTTTAATAAATCATCCCAAATTTTGGCATATGCAGATGATGTTGACCTAGTTACCCGCACAACACGCAAGCTAGAAGAAATGTATACCACCTTGTCAAATGCCTCAAAAAATATGGGCCTGCATGTAAATGAGAAAACTAAGATAATAGCATCAACACCCAACAATAGAGCCACAAACATCCGCCATCAATTCACGGTTGATAACTCTACCTTTGAAGAGGTGGACAAATTCACATACTTAGGCTCCCTGATCACCAAGGAGAACGTTATGACGAAAGAAATCAAGCAAAGAATTATCTTCGTAAACAAATGCTATTTTGGACTGAGTAGACATATGAGAAGCAGAAACTTAAGCCAGACAACAAAAATATCCCTTATATACAAAACCCTTATACAACCAGTGTTGACATATGGATTGGAGACATGAACCATTTCCAAGGCAGATGAAAACCTCCTGCTTATATTAGAACGAAGGATTCAAAGAAGAATATTCGGTGGCATTTGTGAAAATGGTGTTTGGAGAAGGAGGTACAACTACGAGATATATCACAGATATAAACATATATTTGGTGGTAGGGACGTGGTATCTCTTATAAAAATAGGAAGACTAAGATGGGCAGGGCATCTGGCAAGATCATAGTAGAACAACCCTCCTAGAAGAATCTTTATGTCACAACCTTTGGGAAGTAGAACAAGGGTTAGGCCAAAACTCAGATGGAGGAATGGGGTAGATGAATATGGTAGAAAAATAGGCGCAGCAAACTGGCAATACTTGGCAATGGATAGAACTGACTGGGGTAATAGACTTGGGAAGGTCGAGGCTCTTTTATAGGGCTGTAGTACCAATGATGATGATGATCTCCTTGTATATGTAAAACAGCATATTAAATTTAAATAGGATAGACTTGGAATTCAATTCGGTGAAACTACAGGTACTAATTTGTTTAAATTACAACCAACAGTGGCTGCAAACCAATTTTACAAAGTTGTTGCACTAAGGAGTTCTCGGAGTTCTCCCAATAGACAGATGTGAGTGTGAAACTAGTATAGCTGATCTAAATCAGATATTCTTTAACTGTCCCTTACATGTCAACACAAGTACGTGGCTGCTTCAAGTTTAAAGAAGCCATTAACTTAAATGTGCTATTAAGTGAAGATATTAAAAAAATTTTTAAATCGATTATGGTATTTCTGCAAAAAATTAAATTAAAAGTGTGAATGAAAAATTTGATGGTTTGAATGGATATTTCCTTTGTATGTGTACCTATTTGTTACCCTCGTATCTAACAGTGGTTTATGTTTTGTGAGTGATGAAGTCACTATGATGAACCCCTTAGCGTGAAAATTGTCCTCCCTGTATAATCCTGAATGAATGAATAATAATATTTGTATGTAATTACGTGGCTAAAAGTTCTAAACCAAGGCTAAAATATAAAAAAAACTTCTATAGAATTTTACAAAATCATTTCCTTACTTCAGCAAAAACTTCTTTTATTAAAGATGTGTTTGTGTAAAATTAATGTATTTTAAAGGCGAATAACAAATTTGTAGAACATGATTTATCTCTGTTCCTTTTAATTATTTACTTCTTCTTAATTTTAAAGAACATACCTTTAGTTGATAACTTTCCCAATTTTGCAACATTGTTGCAGATGTCAGCTCCAAAAATACTACTCCAGTTCAAAGTATGCTGCTCTTCCTGTGTTCGTGTATTATTTAAAGAAGAAGTTCTCGTAAACGTCGAGCTGGTAGAGGGTTATTAATTTTTAGATTAATTTATCGCATCATCCTTTGAAGATGAAATTTTAATGCTTCGTGCTTTGATATCTCAATAATAAACACAAATATGAATAATTAACATAATATGGCTTTTATTGGTTTTTTATAAGTTGTTTACTATCAGGTATATAGTGCGGAACCGACAAATTAAATAAATTCGGTGTTTCCATTATTTTTGTGAACACAAATACTAATGTATATATGATTTACCAAATTATTGTTGACAAAAAATGATTTTTAATTTAATCGCAAATAAGCCACCCATTAAAATGAGCTCTTTTGTTCCGTTTTTCGCGGGGATCACTCCGCCTTTTCTTTGTTTTCCTGTTCTCCGCCGTCTTTCTTCACAGGTTGTTGTGTGATTTCGACCGATTGGTGATTTAATACCATTTTTTTCTATTTTCTTAAGTTATTTCAACCTTTGAGCCTCTATATCTCTGACTTTATCGTCTCCGTTTAGCTGGTTATTTATTTTGTTGTTAAATAAACGTCAAAACTGTCCACCTTGGATATTTTTGGCCCAAGAATTTTTTTTGAGAATCTTCATTTCTATTATTCTTAGCTTGTCTTCGTCTGTATTAGTCAAGCACATTGTCTCTGCTACGTAGGTTACGACAGGTCTGATTGCTGTTTTACATATCTTCAATTTATTGTTGTTACTGATGTCTGTCTGTATGTCCAACATCCTCTATTTGCTTATTTTTGTGTCTGTTATAGCCTCTCCTACAGAGTTGTCTATGATCATTTTCGCTAATCTAATCAGTTTTGCTAATATATTTTTGTTTTTCGTTTCGAGTAAGGGTGGTATCTATTTAAAAAGTCAAAGGTTTGCTGGAAGTCGATAAATACTAGGTGTAAATTTATGTCATGTTCGTAACACTTTTCAATCAGTTGTGTAAGTATGTGTATGTCGTCAATGGTTGACTTTCCTTTTCTGAAGCCTTGTTGATATTATCGTAGTGTATTTTCGGTGTATGTATCTATTCTGTTTTCCAAGATGCTTATCAATATTTTGTATGTGCTATTCAGTAGCATGATTCCTCTATAATTACTGGTATCCTTATAGTAGGCATATTTTCCGAATGTCATATATTTTCTATTAGCTTAGGAATCCGGGGCATCAAGTCTTCTCCTCCATTTGTTAATAACTCATTGTTAATTTCATTCGGTTCAGCTGCTTTTCTTGATTTCAACCTTTTTTACTGCCTGAATAAGTACCTAGTATTGTGTAAAATAAAAAGAAGAAAGGAAAGGTAATGAAATATAACTGATTCTGACGAAAACATAATCTTGGACAAACAGAGTAAAATAAGAACGTATAAAGAATATCTAGAAAAACTATTTGAAGACCAAAGAGATAACACCTTTGAGCTAGAAGAAGAGGTAAATGATGGACTAAGAATATTACAGCAGGAAGTTTATTCCGCAATAACACAGTTAAAGGATGGCAAAGTGGCATGCCCTCATAATATACAAGCAGAACTACTCAAACTAATGGACAACAAATCAATAGCAATAATCAATAGCAATAATCGCTAAGATATTTAACAACGTATACAACTCTGGAGAAATACCAACAGAATGGCTGAAATCTGAATTTATTGCACTTCCAAAAAAAACAAGAGCCAAAAAATGCGAAGATTACTGTACTATAAGCCTCATGAGTTATCTCCTTAAATTGTTCCAAAAGATAATTCATAAGGGACTCTACAAGCTGTGTGAAAGTCAAATTTCCCCCAACCAGTTCGGGTTCACCAGAAATGCAGAGTAAAAGAAACAGGAATAAACAACCAAGATCTGAAAATAATTAGAAATCTTTACTGGACAGCAAATCTCAGAGTTGAAGGTGAACACACTGACTATGTGAAAATCATGCGTGGAGTAAGGCACGGCTGTATTTTGTCTCCTCTAATCTTCAATCTGTACTCTAAAAAAATATTTATCGTAGCTTTGCACGAAACTGTAAAAGGTATTCTACTAAATGGTTACCGGCTAAACAACATCAGATATGCAGATGACACCATAGTATTTGCGGACCACTTAAAAGACCTACAAGTTCTTATGAACAAAATCACGTATTACAGTCAACAATATGGACTTAATATAAACGTTAAGAAGACAAATCTTATGATAATTAGCAAGAAAAGAAACACAGAAGGACAACTCTACGCCAACCAATCTCCTGTAGAAAGAGTGACGCACTACAACTACCTCGGCACCATAATAAATGAAGAATGGACCAACAACCAGGAGATTAGAGCACGCATCGGAAAAGCTAGATCCACCTTCAATCGGATGGGGGCCTTCTTCAAGAGTCACAACCTCTCTCTTGATACAAAAGTAGGAATGCTGCGATGCTACGTCTTCTCTGTCCTTTCTTTTTTATGGTGTTTAATCGTGGATCTTTAATCGTGCCGCTTTTTTTGCTTTTGGTTGTTCTGTTGTATTTATTTAGTTTTTCATCTATTCTAATGTTTATCTAGGTCATCCATGCTTGTTTCTGATCTATGTTTTTGTCTTTGCATTCTTCATTTAACTACTCTTTGGATTCATTCCTTTGCCTTTGTCGTATTGTTTCTTCTGTTGTCTCTATTAAGATTGTTTTGATCTTGTTCCAGTAAGTTTCTATATCCTTAATTTCGACTTCTTTTTTCAATTTTTAAGGCTTTTGCTACGTCTTTTACGTATTTATTGGTCACTGCTTATGTTTTTAGCTTGTCAAGATTCCAGATTTTTTCTTATTTCGTTGAGCTTGCGTTCTTATTATTTTATTAAACAGCGTAAAACAAGTAAATCTGCACGGGTATAATCAATAGTAAGTAGATCAAAGGAGAATATGAGCTGCAATAGACTGTAGTAATTGTGTGATCATACGTACGTAACCATCCAAACATAAACCACATATCCACATATATACACCTACATCATGTCCAATTGGTAAATCACCAGAGAGCTTGACCATAACTTCACTTCGTCCCAGCTTCCTAGCTCTGGATAAGCTAGCCCGGCAGGTCTTACTCTTGTTACAGAATATTTGATATTACTTTGATATAACAGCACTAGATATAACGGAGCTCAATAAAAGGTCTATCGGCTTTTGAAGCAGACCTTATAAGTATTAAATCTACCGAAGTCCCGGGGACTTGTACTCGTTTATGTAATGTAATCTGTTTATGAATGAGGTTAAGGCCAATTGGCTGCAGTATCACGGTTATAGAACAGATGACTAAGAAATAAAAAAATATCTGGAAGTTAGCATAAACAACAGAAAATATAAAAGTTTGTAAATATAGAGCAGAATAAAAGCCGTAGATGCACAGGGGCATTATGAAGAATTTTAAAATCGAAGCGCATCTCTAAGACGACTAACGTAAAAATGTGTAAACTTTTACGATCCAAACTATACCTCCAACCTTCTCCAGGTTCTCACGTCTAGCAAATTTTGGGCGTCCGCTAACACTTGATCCTTATATCTTTTCCGTGGCCTTCTTTTTGGTCTTGCGCCCTGCATTTTACTATCTAGGGCTCCTTTCGGCAATCTTTTGGTCTCCAATACATGAACTGCCCATCGAAGTGTCTAAAGTTTAAAGAATTCTCAGATCAGTGCCTCTTTGAACAATTGGTAGAGTTCATGGTTGTACCTGTATCTCCATACTCCGTTTTCGTTAATAGGCACAAATATTTTTCTTAGGACTTTTCTTTCAAATAATTCCAGCTTTCTGTTTATGGTTTCGGTCATTATCCATATCCCGCATTCATAACATACCACTGGTTTGATAATAGTTTTGTAGACCCTGATTTCCGATCTCCAGTGTGTGTTTTTGAAGCGGTACACATGAGTGAGTGAAAATTAAGCTTTATTTCCCTTTCATCATCATCATCAGTAGCTCGACAACCCTAGCTGTTCCTTGCTTTGTTTTTCCAGTTGGCAATCTCTTGACTTTTGACTCTCTTTTATTTTTCTTTACTATTATTTAAATTTCTGGTTTTTCTGTGACATATATGCTTATTGCAACTCCCAAATATATGAAACTTTCTACAGTTTCAATATTGTATGTTATGTTATGGACGGAGGATTTCCACCGATTGAAAAAATAAAAATGTTAAATAAATAACTTGGTAAATAGAAAATACCACAAAATTGAAATACTGAAATTATACCATCACTTTTTAAAAAAGGAGACGAACAAAAAAAGATTTAGGGCTATAGATAAAGTAGTCTAGTATATAGGACATACTAACTATTATCTAAAATTATTACAAATAGAATTACGAACAATTTCGAGCTCTATCAAATTTCTGAACACACCTATTTTAAAAACAACTTAGTACAATTGATCACATACAGTCATTAAAGATCAGAGCAATATTTAAATCCTTTGAAAACTATAAAATAAACTCAGTAAATACGTATCTTTTGAAAAATATTTATAGACAAGCTACAAGTATTACTAACCTATACACTAACTACATATGAACTCAAAAACGATAAGAATAAAAAGGAAAACAATATACTATATCCCCTATACTACGATGCACTTTAAAGATATGTTTAAAAAATTATATTGTTAAGAACAATAACATTAAAAGAAAAACTAGCAAACGAAATAGTTAACACCGATGATATCGTTTTAACTGTAAATAATCTCACTAAATTGAAATTTGTACACTGTGACAATACCACTTGTCCAATAAGAAATGTATCACGAATAAAATAACATTTAGATTAATGGGAAGACAAACGAGATAGTTGATCGTTACACATACTTAGGAAAGACAATAAAAATTAATAAATAAACTACATCTTAAGAAATAAAAACAAACCACTCATGATCAGTGTCAAAATAAGAATAGTTACACAATGTATAATCCCAGTTTTTATATATAGAGTGGAAACGTAAGCAAGATTTAGTGCAGTGCAGTGGTGAAACCAAAATGGAAATGATTGGATTGACACTGGTAGAAAAGAGCGATTAGAAACCAGCGGCTGGAAAAAGAAGACTTGGACGTCGTGACGTTTAATGCGATGATATAATTCTATTACAAAAATAGCGAAGAAAAATTGGATTGCTAAGGTTCAAAACCGAGGTAGGATGAGCTGCAGAAGGCATATGTCTATATGTAGACGTAAAATGTTAATAGCGAAAGAGAGGGAGAAAGATATCTATTAAAAATCATAACTTTAATATTAAGAGTTATAAATCTAGTTGAAAAAAATAAAGCATAAGAGAATTTTTATGGAATTACGGAGAAATTAAATAGAAATTAATTACAAACATGACGAAGAAATGAAATAAACCAGCAAGTAAGGATAACTCATGTCAACAAATTGGTAAGAGTACAACAAATAATATGTACATACGTATAAATAATGCTTTTTCTAGTAATAAAACATAAGATAAAAAAAATAAAAGGAGATAAGTACACAATTTTGAATGATAGAATTTGAATTGTACACAAGAATTGATAATATAGTGTCAGAAAAAATGACAGCTTGATTAGGACTTACAAGTATTACAAGGATAAATGATTGAAAGCATTTTGTGATTTTTTCCTCGGGTTATTAAATGTTGATTGAGAATTAGACAAGGTGTAAAACATATAAAGTATTTTATTTGCTACATGCAAGGGCCTTCTTTAATCGTTACTCAAAAAACCGGTGCCAATATTTTTGTCCGGCTTTCTAATCTTAACAATCAACATCTTCCCGATTCCTTTTGGTATATGAGTGTTGATATAATAATACGGATGTGAAAACAATATATTTTGTATATAGAACATTAAAATGAACTTGATAATAATTCATATCTTGTTCACTGTATATGAATTTGACCGTTCTGGATAAGTTTATATAATAGTAGAAACCTTCACCGTCGGAAAGTTAAAAATAGTCAATAAGTAAACTTACAAATAATTAAAAGTCATGATTAGTAAAATCCATCATCACAATCTGATGCACATAAAAGAATTTAATGTCCATTCACAGCAAACACTTCGCTTAAACATCAACGGGGACCCAAAACGTCAAAACAATACGGCGATTTTATTCGTCATCGTGAAAACGCTTTTATTGGTTTTCTCGGCGGCGGGTATATCAGTAGCAATGAAAGTAGTATATTTTTTTATGAAATCTTTATAGCAAATAAAATTAAGGCTAATAGCTTACTTGTGTTTAGTGGTAAGTGTTTGGAGAATGCATGGGGGGAGACACCGTAGTAAGCACTGATCGCGCACCTCGCTCGCTCATATCAACACACTGCGCCATTAAAAACATATATACGATTAAGTTGTTTGGAGTTTCAGAACTGCCTAACTTACATATTTTAAGACAACGTGGTCATTTGAAAGGAAAATGGCCGCCTAGCCCGCCGCTGTTGGCCTATGAGAGAGCGAATATAGAGAAATTAGCCGGCGAGAGAGAGAGAAAGGTGCGTGACAGGACAGGACTACATTAAAAAGCAATAAAAAAGTATTTAATTAAGAGCTTGATTTAAAGTGATGAGTGTGTGACAGTTATACGGTTTAATCTGTTTTAAAAAACTGCCAATCACTATTTAAGTTTAAGCTCACCTAGACATTCGTATTTGATTGTAATAAAAACAGTAGTAGGTACTTACCTACAGTATATCTCAGGCAGGAAATTATTTAATACCTCTTAAAAAATAAATAAAAGTAGTTTTTCTCCTTTATTTTTTCTTATATTAGATCTTAGGCCTGCTGTTATCCGATTTTAACGTTGTAGTGTTTGTAACGTTGACTGCGATATTTTAAAGTGTTTTCGCCTGGTGCCTGTTTTAAAAGTGTTGCTGTTCAAGCTAGTCTCTGACTCTCCATTAGTGTACTTAACATTTTGGCTGCATTTCCGTCTTCTTTGTCTTTTACATCGTATATTATTTAGTGTTTTCTAGAGATATCTTATATGGTTACTTAGACATCTGTAGCTCATTGTTTTCCTAGCAATTGATCTCAAGGCTCTAGCACCATGCATTTCTGACGTTTTATGTATTATTTTTATTTCTGCTGTATTTACTGTCGTTTTTATCACAATATATCAATATATACCATATATCAAATACTAAGAAAATTAGTAAAACTAACTGAAATGTACGTGACAGACTCATATGCACAGTGCACACGTAAAGATAGGAAACAGAACACCGATGCCATTTAGTATAACATCAAGACTTAGACAAGGAGACTCTTTATCACCGTTGGTATTCAATTTGGTTTTAGAATATGTAATAAATACAATATTGTCTGAGCTGACAGGGTGAATTGCGAATCGAGGATCAAAACCGTTGTTGGCCTTTGCTGATGATGTAGATGCAGTCTCTCATTCTACAAGAGACATGAGAGAGGTTTTTCACAACTAGACGAAGCAACAGGTAGTCTGGATCTTTGAATCAATGAAGAGGAGACGAAGTACATGCTTGTAACCAAAAATATAAGACCAAGAGTTAGACAGAACATAACCATTAATGACCACAACTTTTAAGTTTTTATCCACAAAAAGAGTTTAAATATATCCATTGTTGGACATAGGCCTCCTTAAATTGCTTCCACGATTTCTATCTTTTGCAATTCTCATCCACTACTTTCCAGCTACAGCTGTTATATCGTCTATCCATCTCTTTTTGGGTCTTCCCACGCTTCTTTTTGTTTCTCGAGGTCTCCAGAATGTCACTTTATAAGACCATCTGTTGGTGTCTTGTCTTGCTACATGTGCTACCCATTGTTATCTCAATGTCGCTTTTTTCTCATGATTTCGGTTACTTTAGTTCTTCGACGTATTTCGGTATTAGAAATTTTGTCTCTGAGGCTTATATTTAACATGGCCCTCTCCATAGCCCGTTGAGTTACTCTTAATTATTCTGCCATTTTTTTTTGTTACTGCCATAGTTTGCAATCCATAAGTTGCAGTTGGTAGTATACAATTGCATAGGTTTTTCGTTTTAAGTGTATTGGGATTTTTCTGTCTTTTAAAATAAAGCTCACCTTACCAAAAGTAGCCCTTTAATTTCTAGGGTTTGATTTTCCTTTTCGTTTTTAATTGCACGTCCTAGATATATATATATATATATATATATATATATATATATATATATATATATATATATATATATATATATATATATATATATATATATATTGAAAAAGTTGTATTTTATTAATTTTATTTTTATTTATAATAAATGTTGTAATTTTTAAAATCTGTGGTTCGTTGTTTAATTTAATATATACCTCAGCTAGCTCAATTATGTGTTCTAAGCAATCTGTCACTGTGTGACGTCGACTCTGTAGTCTCCTGGTAGAGTTCAAAAAGAAATTAAACCAAAATTTACTTTAGACCTTTGATAAATTAACCCAAATAAAGCACGTTATTTATTAATATTGAACAAATTTAATATAAACAATAAAATTCGTCTGCAACTTGGGTTGCCTTTAAAAATTTACAAAAATAGGAATCGTATAAATCTTAATGTGGTTTAGAGTCGTGACAATAAAAATTTATTACAAAATGTGGAGACTATACAAGTACCTAAAAACTAAATAAATATTGCAACTTTATAAAGTGTTTAAATGAACTATAAAGAAAAGAAAATGAACACTTTATTCCGCTGACTTTTAACTTGCATTCAAATATAATCAAAATTTCAAATGATCCCCAAAATTATTATCCAACCTTACTTTAAAACAGTTCTGATTTATTTAAAGAAAACTAACTACTCGCAAAATAATTGGTGAAACTGGAATATCAATCCTCTCTTCGGAAGTTAAGGTACGTACTATTCTATTTATTTTTAATTTAATGATCATTAATATTTTCAATTTTTTTAAGGCCTATCGCAATTATGTTAATTCATGAATTTTAATTTTCTCAATTTAAATGACATTTCTATACTCCAATAATAATTTATAAGTTAAATTGTTTCTCTTACTCTCTGGAACAAATTCTGGATATCTCTGCTGTGGAAACTGTGGAAAAACTAAAATTCTCTTTAGACGAGTTAAAAAAACACTCCCGACCTATTCCACAATTTCAGGACTCCTTTCAAAAATTCTTGTCCGCCTCTCCCCAAAATCTATTATCCGTTGCTAACAGCAACCAACGTTCTTTTTTCTTTTCGTCTTCTATTTTTTTTTAAACCATAAAACTGTCCTGTTCTGACACATTTGTCAATCCACATTAATTTCTCATAATCACTTTAATCACATCTAATTTGGGAATTTATAAAAAAAAATGTTCAGATATAAAACTTATTCTATTACAATGCTAATACAATTTATTCTTTTCATCTCCACATCATTGTAATTTCCTATTTAACAAAACCCCTATTAATTTAGCTCCCATAGACTTGCTTGACAGTTTATTTTCTGACGTTTTCAAAATTTCTATGTTTAAATATTTTTTTTAAGAATTCTTCTTTTTTTTGTTCTTTTTAAGGTTTAGACGATTCACCTATACACTAGGCAACTATACTATTCAGAAATTATTAACACTATACCAGGTAAGTCAAAATTAATTTATTTAACAATTTACTAATCTTTTTCTCTCTTTTATTTCAGAGTCGAACCCACATTGTGATGGCTTCATGAAATTCATGAACAACAAACTCATATAAAAATCCATTTAAGTTGTATCTTTTTTTAACATATTGAAATCATTTCAATATATATATATATATATATATATATATTGTTCTACCTTTTCTATATTGATGGTGTCTATCGTGATGTTTTCTAGGCTGTTACTAAATATTTTTGTTTTGTCGAGATTCATTTTTAATCCTATTTGATTCGATTTGTGATTTAAATCTTGTAGCATTGATTTTAGTTCATGGATATCTGTGCTTATTAGTACTATGTCGTCTGCGAAACGCAAATGGTTAAGATATACTCCATCTATTTTTAATCCATTTTCGGTCCAATTTAGTTTTTTGAAGACATTTTCTAATGCCAAAGTAAATAACTTGGGTGAGATGGTGTCGCCCTATCTCACACCTTTGCCAAGGTCTATTTTCATAGATTTCATATCATCATCTATTTTTACGTGAAAAGTAGCATCATCGTATATATTCTTAAGAGGGGCAGCATATCTTAAATCTACTCTGGCGTCGTCCAATGCTGTTAAGAAAGCCCATTTCTCGATACTGTCGAATGCTTTGTGATAATCGACAAATGCCAGATGTAGTGGTATGTTTTATTCTATTATTTTTTCAATAACTGTCCGGATTGTTTGCAAGTGATCGATAGTGCTAAAACCCTTACGAAAGCCTGCTTGCTCCATTGGTTGGTATGCATCTAGCTTAGCTGTCAATATATTTATTTTTATTCGGGTTAGTAGTTTGCAGAGGTGTGACAATAAGCTTATTCTACATTAGCGTGAAACAAATAAGCTATGGCTGTGTTGTTTTTTATTATTCACAATTGGTAAGTTTTTACTTTAATAATATTTCGAAATTTATTTAACATTACAATGTTGTCAACATGGTTAGCGGAAAATCTTTTTTATGTCAAATGCAGTTTTGATGAACTTTCTCTCCAAGGCGTAAGGATTATTATTAATTTCAGAATAATATTTGGCCCTCAAAGAGATGAATTGACAGAAGTGTGGAGAAGGCGCCGCAATGCTGAACTGGTGACTCTATATGGTACTGAAAACATCAGACATATAAAATCTTACCGGGTAAGATCTACAGGTCATGGGATAAGATCAAAGGAAGTCAGTATGTTAAATACAGTGTTTTTGAGATACCAGATGATAGAAGATCAGTAGGTTGTCCCGGAAAAAAAAGGAAGGATGATGTTGAAGCCGATTTATCTAGGAATGGGTACAAAAATGGGAAATGGAACAGCAAGATAGTAAAAGATGGAGGGCTATAGTGGATGCGGCGAAGATTTACTCGAGTTGTAAAGCCAGTCAAAAAGGCGAAGAACAAGAATAAGCACTTTAATTATATAAACATTACTTAATACAAGTTATATTTTTATGGACATTTCAATTTCCGTTTTGTCACCCATCCATTTATGTCTTCTATATCGCATGCTCTTCTTATGTTTTCGCTTCTTTCCCTATCCAACAGACTTTTCCCTGATATTCCTCTATTATTTCTCTGATATTCGATTATTTTCATCTCTGTTGTTTGTAGAAGTCGTTTCGTTTTAGATGTGTCAGGTTATGTCTCCGCCGTATATGTTAATATAGGTTTAATTGCCGTTTAATTTATAGATTCTTGTTTTTGTGTCTTGTCTTAGATGTTTGTTTTTCCAGATTGTGTCATTGAGACATCCCGTCGCTTTACTTGCTTTTAAGCTTTGTTGTTGTACTTCTTCTTCAACATCTCCGCAACTAGTTATGTCTATTCTTAGATATCTAAACCTTGCTTCCTTCTTTATTATTTTCCCATTAATTTCATTTTTACATCGTAGTGGGTATTTAGATGTTGTCGTACATTTGGATTTTCTGCTGATAATATCATATTGTATTTCTTGGCTGTTGTATAGAAGATGTGTGTTAATCTTTGGAGCTTGTCTTCTGTTTCGGCGAATAATGCGGCTTTGTCTACATAACATTATATTTGGATGTCTTTTTTTCCCCATTCTGTAACCATGACCTTTACGTACTGCTTGTATTATTTTATCCATTATTATATTAAAGAGAAGTGGGCTTAACGAGTCACCCTGTCTGACTCCGCTTTGTACTGGTGTACACTATGTTAGTTTTCCATTTATCCTTGCCTGTATTCGATTATGGAAGTAGATGTTTTCGATGGTTTGTATAATATTGAATGGTACGTTTCTTTTATACAGTAGGAGTAAGACGTCTTCGACTTGGATGCGATCAAAAGCCTTTGCCAGGTCTATAAAACATATGTATGCTGGTTTATTGTACTCGATGGCCTTTTTTGTGATTTTTCTTAGTACAAATACGGAGTATACTCAGGATCTTTCGGATCTTAATCCTTGTTGTTCTTTCTAATGTATTCTTTTAAATACTTGTACAATCTTTTTAATTTCCTTGTTATTTACCAGTTTCTGGAATTCTGAGTGAAAGTTATTAGAACCTGTTGCCTTACCATCCGTTGTTTAGTTTCTGGCATTTTTATTTTTCATTTTTCAAAGTTAAGTTAACACAAATATTAGTTATGTTATTTCAATTGCCTTGACATGTTTTCTTTATGTATTTCAACCACGTTTCTTTTTTTTATTCAATTCCTTTTATTGTGGCCAACCTTTCTGATTTATATAAACATGTTACATCTTTAAATTTCTTTGTGAAGATTTAACATGTTTTTTTTTATTGTAGCAAGTTTATTTTTGCCCTTACCAATATGTTTATTACTTTTATGATTGATTTCTTTATTTTCTTGTCTATTCAATATTTGCAAATTATCATTTGCAATATTTAAAAAAAAATCGTACAATCAACGTTAAAAGTAATACACAGTTAAAACAGACAAAATATGTTATCTTAGTGCGTCTTTAACATAATTTGTTTTTAAATATTCTAAAATTCTTAAAATTTCTAGATATTCCTTAGTAATTCCAAACACTGTCCTTATCGACCCTGAGAAGGGAATGAAATACGACTCTGTATTGACGGCCCCTATGTAGAATCTTGAATCTCTCGTAAGTCAATGCCATTTGCTTACTTTGTCTACGGGAATACTGAAACGAGCTTGATTTGTATCCGAAAGGTCGAGAGACCGAGCCAAGATGCACCACCGCTTCCATTTCAAAGTACAGCCTTCCATTCTTTCGTGCATTCTCATTATCAACTGGGAAATTTACAGGCATATCTCTTCAAGTTCTTTGGGCTTATTAACTACTTAATTAAATTCCACGGATAGCTGGTCACTAGCTAGGTGGTCTCAATATCGAAACAATCTTCGGCTTTGTAATAAGTTGGCTTTCAAAGAGAGTAGACATGGAAAACAATTACTAGAAATAGAATTGTATCTCAACGATGTAAATCAATTTAATTTTAACTTCAATAAATAATTTTAAAAGCATACGAGAAAAGAAATATTATTTAAAATCAATTAAATAATTAAAGAGAACAAGAGTGCCTATAAATAAAATTAGTTCATTAGTTAAAAATAAAATAAGTTTAGTCCATATACAGTCGCCAATAAAGTTTCTAATTAGAAAAAACTGCAAGGAAAAAGGGAACCAGGTCTTTGAATAGAACATTAACTGTTTCCATATAATGAAATTTGACTGGCGAAAACAGTTTTATACGATAACCTTGAAATTGATTAAAACATTTACCTGAAATAGGGCTAATATGGCCACTAAACTTATACAACAAAGTTAAAGAAGGTGAACTGATTCAAAATGAGTGGAAAACTCAAATTATTATAAGTATTCCTAAGAACAACAAAATTCAAAATTATAATTTAAGAGCAGAAAATTATAGGGCTGTGGAACTTTCATCATGTGTAGTAAAACTACTGGAATCAATGATTAAAAATAGGCTGGATTGGATCGTGGAAAATCAAAAAACCTTTAGCCAATTTCAAGTAAGATTGAGAAAAGGTATGAGAGTTAATGATAATTTAAATTATTTAAATACTTAAATTAAATTGGTTTTCTCACAAAAACCAATATGTAAATGCTACTTTCTTAGATATCAAAATAGCTTTCGATCATGAGAATATTTACATATTATACAGACTTCTTAATTTTGCTTAATAGGCGTTTGATGGAGTAGATCGACAAAAGATGTTAAAGCAACTATCTATGTTAGGGATACCCAATAAGTTGGTTAAACTTATACGAATGACTCTGGAGGGTTCCAAAGCTATGGTGAGAATAGATGGAGATATGACGCAGGCCTTTGATATTCAAAATGGAGTTAGACAAGGTGATGCCTTATCAACAACACTTTTTAATCTAACTTTAGAAGCTGTTGTTAGAAAACTGGATATAAACGGCTGTATTAGTACAAGATCAATGAAAATATGTGCATATGCGGATGATGTTGCCATAATAAGTCGCAACAAGAGGGTATTCAGCGAAAAAGTTATAGAACTGAAACGAGAAGCTGCTACGTTTGGTCTATATATAAATGAAAGCAAAACAAAATATATGAAGTGCACAAAATCGAATGAACATGAGAATCTGAAGGTAGACAACCATACCTACAAATATGCCTCCACTTTTCCCTACCTAGGCTCAATAATAAATGACAACAACATCAGTCAAGAAATACAAGCACGGATTCTTAGCGGTAGTAAGTGCTTTTATGGATACAAAGTATCCATAAAAGCACTCCTTTATGAAAAGCAAGTTACTGAATCGTGAGTCTAAGCTGAGAATCTACAAAACAGTAATTAGACCAGTGGTCACATATGGATGTGAAACGTGGACCCTCTCAACCACTGATGAAAATCAACTGAGAATATTTGAGCGCAAAATACTAAGGAAGATATTTGGACCAACCCAATGCAACGATGGTTCGTGGAGAATTAAAATGAACCACGAGCTGGATGAACTAATGCAGAGCGCAGATATTGTCAGATCTGTAAAGTCACAAAGACTAAACTGGCTTGGTCACCTAGAAAGAATGCCAGATAATCGAGCTGTAAAAGTAGTCCAGAGATGGAAGCATCAAGGAAACAGAACAAGAGGAAGGCCCCGTAAAAGATGGATAGACGACGTAGAGAGGGATCTTAAAACCATGAACATCGGGCAGTGGCGAAGGAAAGTATCTGACAGGGCAGAATGGAAGAACATTGTTAAGCAGGCAAAGACTCACAAAGGGTTGTAGCGCCAGTAGAAGAAGAAGAAGACAAACTTCTTAATAACTTTGATATTCGAATACACATCAATAACCTTATACTTCAATTCTTGAACAATAGGACTCTATGTTAAACATCATTATCACAAAATAGTTGGACCATCGCATACTACATAAGGTCTAATACAAGGCTCACCTTTAAGCCCGATATTATTCAATACTTATCTTAAAAATTTATCCATGATTCATCTAAATAAAAAATATTTTTGCCTTCTCTTTGCAATTTTCGAATTTCCCTTAAATATTTCCTCCTCCAACAAATAATTTCTTCGTTCTCTATAAGCGCAGATTTTTTATTGTTATTCTCATAACCGAATCCTAATTCACGTAAAGTTTTCCACAATTTATCTCTTTTAATATTTGGCAAAGATTCGTCTTCATTAATGTCTACTAAAAGTTTATCCAAAGTAGAAATTTTTTTTGTAAATAAAATGAATAAACTTTTCTATATGAATCGGTTTTTTCCTGTTGACGTTTTAGGTGCTTCTGTAATACCTCCACTCTTTTGTTGCTTTAAAAGTCTATTAATAGTTGCTTTTCCAACTCAGGTCATATCAGAACACTTGAAATTATACTCCGAACAGTACTTATAAAATGTTTACGTACAAGGGCATAAGATACATTTAACACTTAAGTTTTCATTGACACGATTAAATGACACTCTAATTTTACAGCAGTAAAATTAGACCTTTGTGAGATTTTTACAACACAAGTTCACTTATTAATATAGCTTTTTATTATAGAACTAACAATTATGCGTATTATTATCGCAGGACTTTACAAACACAACCTGTTAATCTTAACTAAAATGATCCACAATCTGTAAAACACGTTCTACCGCTTGGAAATTTTAATCCTTTCTGAGAAAGTTGAGGGCTTATAAATTTACTCTCTATTTTTTGGAAATTGTAAATATTTTGTACCTATATAGATAACGTACTTATATTATTCGTTGATTAAAATGGCTACTAAATTTAAGACAACAGTTGAAATAAATTGTTGTGTTAAAATATTTTAGGAAAAAGCCATTTTAAGAACGAACAATGCTGAATATTTTATTGTAAAAAATCTCCGTCACTGTTTTATAATTTTATATTGGGTTTTATCTCGCGTTAATTATGAATGTTCTTTTGAAAAACACTTTTTAAAAAAGCACAAACACTCAAAATAAACCTTTATTTACACTAGCAAAGATTTTAGTTACAATTCAAAATATATTATTCAGACTTCAAATACAAATATACTCTATCTATCTATACAGCCCTTGCTGTCCAATTTTGGACATAGGCCTCCTCTTCCTTCTTCCACGTCTCTCTATTGTAGGCAGTTTGTATCCACTTCGGGCCTGCGTGTTTCTTCAAGTCATCTGACCATCTCATTTGTGGCCCTTCTCTTTTTCGTTTGTAACTATATGGTCTCCAGTGTTTAATCATCTTATTCCATCTTTCGTCTTTCTGTCTTATGGTATGTCCAGCAAACTTCCACTTAAATTTTGCTATCTGCGTTAATACATCGGTCACTTTTGTTTTGTTGCGGATCTAAGTATTTCTTTTCTTGTCTGATCGTGCAAATATACTGTCAGACTAAAGAAGGAGGTTTTATAAAGCTTTATTTCAAGATTCCAGACGGTTCGGTGCTGATAGACGGTAACTTCTTATTGAATACTCGTGATTGAATATACTGGATTCTAGGATGTACTATAACTCATGCAATAAAATTTGTGCTTTCAATAATTTTCAAGAATCGCCGATCAAATAGAAAAAACTGTAGAAGACAAAAAGAGATGTTCGCCAGTTTTTATGAATGTTTCCTAGGCTTTTGATAAAGTCTGGCATGATGGGATAGAATATAAACTAGAGTTACTTTTACCTAAGGAACAGTCAATTACTACAATCGTATATTAGTGAAAGATTGTTACTGTATCTCTAACTTAATAACAATAAGTCCTTTTTTTTAATATACCCCATCCCGGATCTATAGACCCACGTCCCAAAGCTCACCGTTGTTTTCTTCGCAACACCTAAGCTCCGGTTTATAAGGTGAACATACTTTCACCTGGATTTCCTAATTCTCTTGTAAATAACCTCCCACTTTTCATCAAGACAAGTTTCGATACAATATAAACAAGTACTGAAGCCGGTATGAACATATAAGGTACAGCTCTGAGGATGTGCCAGTGAGAGTAACATCAAAATTATTCAGCTTTTCTGAATAAAGTACTGAGAGACATTGTAAATGCTTCCTGGAACATAAGAAGTAGTGACCCACACAAAGACCTAAATGTGGAACTGGTTGTTAAAGTATTTGCAGCAAAAAACGAAACCTTTCGAATTAGTATAAAACCTTTTAAGTTGATGCAAATCGTTTATGTCTAAAAGTCCTGTGTATGGTGGTAAGTGCTATGTTTAAGTCGGTTAAAAAATTGTGGAAGACCATTGGGGAGAACTCAACAAATATTATTTTAAGACTGTTGCTAGAGAAAATTTTCTCGTTAGCCTAAACTTTTGTGACTAGTTGTAAATAACTAAGGCACCGCTTAGGTGTTTTTTTAAACAAAAAAAATTAAAAATTATGACAGAAAAAGCCAAGTATGCAAAACAATATTATTCTTTTTCACCCGGAAAACGCACCCTCCTACCAAACACTCACGTTTCTACTGATAGAATTGATAAACTGATTTAACCAAATCGTTCAAAATAGCAGGTAAATATTTTATTCAACCAATTGTCTGGCTAAATAGGTCTCGAACCTAAGGACAAAAAAAAGCAGGCAAATATGTTTTAGGAACTTGATATGATAAAAGCCGTTTTAAATTGCCAGAAAAATACAATAGGATTATTTTAGATTTCTGAAATAAATTAAGAAACACAAGTCTCTTTCGAGAAGCTTATAAACAAAATTTTTATACAATAGGAGTTATATGAATTTTTTTGATTAGACCAATTAACTATTTTCAGTATTAGCACGTGGACTATTCAGCTTATTTCCGCCCCATCCTCCGATTGCAAAAAGCTATAGTACAGATATCAAAACAAACCCTAGCAAATTAAATTATAAACAATGGTAAAATTATTAAATATTTAGAAGAAACAGTTAATTCAAATACACATTGTCCTTTTTGCTAAATACTTTTTGAAATGACAAAAACAATGGTCTTTTAACTGACTCTATATTAAATCAATATTATCAATGGCTTAAAAAAAGTTCATTTGATACACTTCCACAATGTTGTCAACTCTATTGTTTTCCGAAATACATTAGGGCATGACTGGCGAACCATAAAATTGTATAAATTTTATATGGCTCTGTGATTACCTGAAACAATATGTCTAGTCGCGACGGGCAGTTCATTTATCTCTAAAGGCAGAAGTTCATAATCCTGTCGTAAAATTTCTTGAACAATATTGGCAAGAATTAGAGTTTTTTCCTCATGTATTAACCCTAATATAACGCTTTTGTTGTCTATTTTATTTTTAAATATGTAATAGTAGTTCCATCTTATTTTATATTTTTTTAATTTAAATAATAAATAATTACGAACAATTCTGTTCAACAAGCTCTTGCTCTGTGCACAAAAGTTGCAAAATATTCATTTGTATCAATTTTTTTACCTTGGAACGTCCTTTTGGTTAGATGTGATGATTGTATATAATATACGAGCCCCTTCCCATATCATTGGCCCACCTATGGAATTTGCAATTTAAGACAATTTTGGTGCCCATCGAGTATTACCGAATTTTCATTTGTTAACTATACGAGAAACAATATATCATATGCATTCAGTGAATAACTTACCAACTTTAAATAAACTTTTGAGTGAATTAAGAAACAAAGAAATAATCCCCGAGTGTATAAAACTACTTTTTGGAGGTTTTTAAAATATAATGGTTGTATGTCTAAAACAGTGAATAAACGGCAGGCAATTATGGAATCCAGCCGTTTAACAAAGTGGAGGTTTAATTATTTGGATAGTCTAATGTCTTTTTTTTTTAATAGTGAAGGGAAGAACTTGTATTATTTGGATGAAACTTGGTTCAACCCACGATATAGTTAAAAAAGGTTGGACCGATGGTAGTAAAAATTGTGTCACCAATGTTCCTCCCTCTAGAAGGAAAAGAATTTATATTTTACATTGTGGGGGAGAATCAGGATGTTTAGAAGATGCTTTATTACTCTCTGCTAAGAGTGTAAGTGATGGTCGCTTAGATTATCATCAATATATGGACAGTACTTTGTCTGAAAAGTGGTTTGAGCAGCAATTACTACCTAAATTAAAAAGAAATAGCGTTATTATTTTGGATAATGCTCTGTATCATTGTAGACTAAAGAGTAAAATTCCAAACACTAATTCACACAAAGCTGAAATTCAAGAATTTTTATCATGTGTGTGTGTGTGTGTGTGTGTTTTTGCATTTTTGGCTTCAGATTCTCTGTCCATTCGCCATCATACCTTTATGGAATTATTTTGTATTTTTTGTTCGGAAGCTCTAAAGGAGTGCTCCTTGCTTTCTTCTCGTTTGCTAGACAATCATAGTCCTGCTCTAATTTTACAAAGCAATATTTTCTATATATCTAATTTTACAATTATACATTAGATTTTTATTTCTCTTATAAAATATTCAGCTTGTTTTGAATTATGTCCTTTTGTTGTGTGTTTTTTTTTTTATTGTTCTTTTTTTTTGTTTTTTTTTTTATTTTTTTGTTTTGTTTTTTTTTATCAAAACATAAAACATATTTTATGGATTCTTACACAAAAAACAACTTTAGTTGTTATTTAGTAGTGCTTTAGTAGAATTATTAAAATTAGTTAAATGTGAAAAAAATTATGTTACCGACAGCCTGGCTGAGAATTATGGCCATAAAGTATTTAGATAACCTCCTTACTATTGTGTACTGCATCCAATAGAGTTGTTGTGGTCTCAATTAAAAAGTAATGTGAGGAAAAATAATAATTCTCCTAAATTATTTTCGACTTAGATTTAATTAAGACCGAATTTAATAATATTACAGCAGATAATTGGAAAAAATGTATAGAACATGTCAAAAAACTAGAAGAAAAATACTTACAGTTCCAAAACATTATAAATAGAGTAGTTATAGATTTAAACGATAGCGATGATAGTGATACCGATTTGAATGTAGACGATAGTTAAGTTAAAAATTATTTTTTTGTGTATTTTTTCACTATGTTAAATATATGTATATATACAAGGATTTCCACAGTTTTCACTGTATTCCTTCACTCAACCGTTTTCTCCAATTTTTCCTGTTTAGCCAGTCCCCTTCCTGTAGGTTTCTTTTACTCATTGCTTCGTCCACCTCATCTCTGAAAGATCTTCGGGGTCTGCCTCTCTTTCTTCTTCCTATCGGGCTCCACTCTGTTATTCTATTTATCCACCGATTTTGGTCTGCTCTTCTGACATGTCCGTACCATCTTAATCTCTTCTGTTCGATGTAGTCTATTATGTCGGAGTTCATTCCCATTCTCCTCTTAATCTCCATGTTATTTATTCTGTCTCTTCTTGTTACTCTGCAGCTTCTCCTTAGGAATTCCATCTCTGTTGCTCTTATTTTGTTTTTGGTTTTCTTATTTATTGTCCAATTTTCACACCCATAAGTGAGGATACTTCTTGTCATGGTATTATATATTTTTTTCTTTGTTTTCATGCTGATGTTCTTATCCCATAGTACCGGGTTCAATTTTCGTATGCAGTCTCTTGTTTGTCCTAGTCTATTTTTTATATCTTCCTCCGTTGTTCTTTTGTTTGATATTATGAAACCTAAATACTTATACTTGTCTGTTCCTTTGATTTGTTTACCTTCGTCTATTTCCAGCTGTTTTATTTCTGTATTCTCCGTTGTTAGGTATTCAGTTTTCTTTAGGTTTATTTCCATCCCATTCTTTGTATATTCCTGCTCCAGTTTTCTCATCATAAAACTGAGGTCATCCTCGTCTTGTGCGATCACTATTTGGTCGTCGGCAAAACTTAGCGTATATAGATATTCGTTCCTTACTGGTATACCCATTCCTTCGCACTTTCTTTTCCATGGTTTCAGGGTTTTTTCCAGGAATATTTTGAACAGGGTGGGGGATGTGGAGCAACCCTGTAGTAGTCCCTTTGTCGTCTTAAATGGCCTGCATATTCTATTGCCCGTTTTGATAGCTACTTCGTTATTCTTGTAGAGTGCTTTTACCGCGTTTATTAATCTTCGTGGAACTTCGATGTCATCCATTCCTTAAATATATGTTTTAATATAAAAGTATTAGTTAAACGTATTTTTCTTTTACTTTGTGGGATTGCCGTAATTTTGATAAAATATATCAGAATATCAGTCCTACCCTGTATACAACTATACCTAAAAGATTAAATCCGAAATATCTTGCAACGAACAGTACATTTTGTAGATTAATCTGTAAGTCGCCAATAAATCTTGTTTATACGTGTTACAGATATTTTTCTTAATATTCACGTAACACTCGTCTTTTATTATTATAAGACGACAGTGATATAAGTACATGGCTCTTTCTAGTAATTTAGTACCCTTTTAATCCACTGCTAAATTACCTCTTTCCCATTCCAACTCTGTGCGCCATTAACAATTTGAGAAAAGACCCGACGACAACATAAATTTAGCCATGTTTATGGCATGCAATCCTTGTACAAATAAGTACCATCGTAAAAGACAAAAAGATGCAATTGCACTTTTAATGGATCGAATTCATTAAAATATTTGCAAGGATAAGTTCGATAGAGGCAGTGCCTCTGCCGCTAATCGATTGGCATTCGGGAGAGTATTGAACTGCTGTTTTTAGAGATCAATTATTTGTCTCGACCCTGTCTGTAGGCCAGGAAGTCAACAAAGGACGACAATAATCCCAATTTTCGATACAATTTTCCACGACATTAATCAACTTTTATCAATGGTTTTAAACTATACCCAATTAAATTGAATTTAATTTATTATATTAAAATAATAATTTACTTTTTTTTTATTTCATTTAAATTAATGTGTCTCGGCTGCAATGACCATTGACACAAACAATATTGTGTACAATAATTACAATAAGCACATGTAACTAATTGCTACAGTTAATCTATAAGCTTAGAACCTATGACTAAATAATATAATATAATTTAAGTACATGAAAAACAAGGGGTCATATTCTGTTGAACAACTGAATGTCTTTCAAGAAACCAATTAGGTTAAAGACTTGATCACAAGAGTTTAAAACGTCTTTGATATTAGACTTAAGTTTATGTTGCACTCTGTGTTTTGTGTACCGGGGACACTCGATCAGGATGTGTTTCACAGTTAATGCACTTGAGCAGATTTGGCAATTGGGCTTTGACTCGGACTTCATTAAGTATTCATGTGTGAATCGGGTATGTCCTATTCTTAATCTTCGGATGACAGCTTTTTCGTTTCTAGAGATAGTTGGAATTTCAAATTTTTCAACAGTCTGCCGGATCTCAGGTAATGCACTGTTGATTGTGTTCCAGTGGGTTTGCCAGGTATGATACTATTGTTGCTTGAAAATTTGCTTTAGGTCATTATGGATTTGAATATGTTGGTCTTTTGAGGATTGACTGTTTACACAAGAAGCTTGCTTGGCTGCTTGGTCTGCTTTTTCATTACCGGGGATGCCGATATGAGATGGTATCCAGATGATCGTGACATTTACACCTTGAAAAGCGAGTACACTGTAAGTCCTATGGATTTCTTGAACTAAGGGATGCTGAGAGTATAGACTGTTTATCGATTATAGTGACGACAGGGAGTCTGTGCATGTTGCTTGGTTTTTATCATCTGTTTTTAGTATTTTAAAAGCTTCTAGTATCGCATAAAGTTCTCCAGTGTATACGCTGCATAAATTCGGTATAAAAGATGATTTCATTATTTCATCATATGTGGTAACTGCACATCCAACGCCTGCTTCGCTTTTGTATGTACTTTAAAAGTTGAAAAATACTTTTTGTAAATTTATATATTAGAATTTTTAAAAACAATAAAATTATGGAAAGAAATGGAGAGAATTAATGCAGATATTTAAAATTATTGAAAAAATTGAATCATTCAGAACTACAAATACTTTCTTAGATCTTTCAGACAGTTGATAGGTTATGGTACAATGGATTAATTATAAAAATCGACCCATTCCGTTTTCAAAATTCCACAGTCGTAGTTAACAGAATTATCGATTATATCTAAATGTAGTCTTCTTTTTTCTTCTTCTTTCTTGGCTCTACAAATCCAAGTGAGTCTTGGCCAATTGTAATATTTTCCTTCACTCTTGCCGGTCTTGAGCAGCAGTCTCGCATTCTTGCACCCCCATCTTACGAAGATCACTCGTTAGTGCATCCCTTTATCTTTTTCTTGGGCGACTCACTAACCTTCTACTGTCTTGCTTTTCCTAGAAGGTTGTATTAGGTAGTCTTTGATCATTCGATCTCAGTACATGTCCTCCCATCTTATACGATTTGCCTTGATGTTTGGTACTATGTTTTTGTCTCAATAGAATGCTTGGATTTACTGGTCTTCGTCTTCACTTCTCTGTAATTTTTTTAAAGATCTTCTCCAATATAACAAAAATTATACTGAAATGATGTCACCACCTAAGGTAAAATGTTTCAGGAGCAAACTGAGCCTCCATCTGGATTTCCGGGTGAGAACTATTTCACTATAGTTTAGAAAAATCAGGATAAGGTCTAATAATCTTAAAAGGTCTTATAGGTACGAGAATGAAGTAAACAGTTGTAAATTAGTTTAAAAGAAGAATTATACAAATTGCTTACACTGAAATGTTGTCTAAATTAAAAATATACAAAAATTTATTAAGTGCCGCTAAGATGAGATCTATAAGAAGAGTTAAATATTGTCCAAGAAGAGATCTAATAATAAATAAACACATATAATGAACTAAATATATAATCCATAAATGACGAGATTTCTGTTCATCGTGAGCTCTTCACCTAAACCTTTCTGTCAAGTCCTGTGCCACTAGTCTTTCTATCTACCTCTCTTTTCATTAACTTCGAAGAGATCTATCCTTCATCCACATTATTTTTATCTCTCCGTCTGATATGACCAAACCATTGCAGTCTTTGTTCTTAAACCTATTTTGCAACTGTAGTCATCCCGGCTCTTTCCCTAATCAATTCGTTTCTGATTCTCCTCCTTTTAGTCTTATCCAACATCCACCGTAACACTTTAATTTCAGCTACCTCCATCTTTTTTCTTTCATAGGTCACAGTTCATAGGTCACACTTTATCACTGTACACCAACGCTGGTCTAACCATACTCTTGTATTTTTTCCTTTGAACCCTTCCCCGATTTTTATATGAAAAAGTACCTTGCTCATTCGCTTTTAGTTAAACCAACCAGCCTGTATCCCGTGGGCAATTTCTCGATCTAGTGTCCCATTTTCCGTTATATAGGAGCGATGGTATTTAAATTCTTCTACTCGTGCTAGTTTTTCTCCAAGCAATTCTATGTCTTTACTTTCTCCTTTCCTCTACTAACAAGATATCATCAGTAAAGAGTATTGACCAAGGAGCCTCCTTCATTACTTTCTCTGTCAGTACATCCTAACAAGATTAAACAGGTAAGGACTCAGTGAATAGCCTGGATGCAAACCAACCTTCACTGGAAATCTTTCGGTCTATTCGACAGCAGTCTTTAGTCTGGTGTACGCTTACTCAAACATATCTTTCACGAGCCTTACGTACTCCTCATTAACTCATTTCTCTCTCATACATCTCCATAGCTCTTGTCTGGGAACTGTGTCCTATGCCTTCTCAAGATCTATAAATATCAATTGTCTCAAAGCTAGCAAGTCATCCTTTGTCCTCCTTCCTGGCATAAACCCAAACTGTTCTTCTCCTATCGATGTCTCTCTGCTTAACCTAAGCTTTACAGATCTCTCCCAAATTTTTAATGTGTGCGACATTAACCTTATCCCTCTATAGTTCTTACAGTTCTTAATGTACCCTCTATCTTTATACAGTGATACCATCACACTCTCTCTCCATGTATTGAGCATCTATTCTTCCTCATATATCCTAGTCATCATTTACCACAAAATATCAACCTACTTCTCCTCCTAGAGTCTTCTTAACCTCCTCAGGTATTCCATCAGATCCTACTATCTTACCATAGGATTTCGCATCCTTTGTCTCTCCTCCGGCGTTCTTCATTTACCAACCTTCTAAAGTACTCCGCAATGCTATATAACCTTTTCATCCCCTCGGATGTTTCCAACTCTTTATACAGCTGTACAGACGATCTTTACAGCTACAGCGCGCCTTGCTTGCCTCTTCGCTACTTTGTATATATCCTTATCTTCTTCTTTTTTAGACCTTTTATGCTTCTTTCTAGCATTTTTCTTCTCTCTAACCTTCTGTTGCACTTCATCGTTCCACCACCAAGTTTCTTTGTTTCTAGGAGATCCTTTACCAGATGTTTTTCCTAGCACTTCCTTTCTCACTTGCACTACAACTTTACTGTTGACTTTCCTTCAGTTATTTATCGTATTTTTTCCTTAAGCTCTTCCAGCACTTTAGTTACTTCCTGCTGTCCTACTTGCTTTCCTTTTCTCCCCAGCTTTATCTCCGCATCTACACTTTACAGCTGGTAACCTCCTTTAACTGACTTTTTTACACAGCACAAAATCTATCTGGCTCTCCCTTCCCCCGCTACTGTAGGTAACATACTGGTTTTCAGTCTTCATAAAAAACGTATTAATGACAGCCAAATCCCAATTCACTGTAAAGTCAACCACACTATTTTCTTCATCATTTTTCTACCATTCAAATCGTCTCCAATAAAACACGTTTTGTCTACAAAAATCTCGAACAACTCGCAATCAAGAGCCCTCCAAAATTCTTCTTTTTCTGTTCTTCACATCCTACCTGTGGGGCATAGGCACAAATGATATTTACATTGGTATGGCCTGTATTCAGTTGGACTCTCATTATTCTATTAGTTCTTCTGGTTAAGCTTAGAAGGTGTTTCTTTCGTTTGTTGTTCAAAATAATACCTATTCCATTTCTGCTGTAACTGTTCGAACTACGATTTATTAAATTGCATCGATCTCCACTTCGAGATCTCTCGACTTATTACTTATCCAACGAATTTCCTGCACTCAAAGAATACCAATCCGTCTCTTCTACATGAAATGCGAGCTCTCTTCCTTTACCTGCCATGCTTCCGACGTTGAGAATTGCAACTCTCAGGAATAGCTTCTTTGGCCGCTTACGACCTCTAAGGGGTAGCCCTAGCACACATTTCGAAGGGACCAGGCGAAGCCACAACTATGCGTCGCTTACGGGGAACGCTCTAGCCTCTAACTAAACTATTTTCCATATGAACTCTACAAATAAAAAGCAGATATCGATTACAGTTTTTTTATTAAATATTGCTTAGGTACTTCCACTTCCAGACCATCTTTAGGGACATTTGAAATAAGGCAAGAAACATTTTTTCAAGTGAGAAAAAATTAGTTAATTTCGAAAAAACTCGGAGTTGATGGTTGATAAAATATTTTATATAACGCTTTAGATTTACTCCGTCAAAAATGTTTGCTATCAAGCACGTCAATGAATGTTATACACATTAAATACATTTACACAAAAACTAATACTAGACAAAGAACAAATAGATTAAAAATTGTATAAAAGTAGTTAGGAAAGATTTAAAAAAAACTGCTCGACATCTGCCTTTTATTTTTAATGTTCATTTATTCAAGCATTCAACCATATATTATTTCATTCCATATTCCTTCCTTCCATGGTTTTAGCAAAGTTTTTAATGCCGGATGCCCTTCTTGACGCAAACTTTCCTCCTTTACCCAGGCTTAAAACCGGCACTGACATTTACAGCCCTACTCAATTCACCCAGCAACTACCAGAGGCAGAGTTTGACGAGATAAACGATCATGAAGACAACCTGTTTATAGCATGGAAGACAAAAGACTGCCCAAGAAAATACCCAATTAACTAGACAAAAATAGGAAGACCACAAAAAAGATGTAAAGATGATTCTGGTCAAAATAGAGCAACCAAAGCCTAATTTATATATCAGAATATGCCGGATGCACATTGCAGAATTGCCATTAATTAATTATCATTTATTGTCTTGTAAATATTTTTTTATCTAACTACATTACCTAATTCTCTAAACTTAACTTCTCTTGAAATAAACCAGAGTACGCTACTGAACTAAACTCCACTATCTCTATTAATTTCTCCTAAAATTACAAAAGCATACATTGTTATTGTTTTACACTCTTGTCGTTAAGACACATTTGTAGCTGAATGTCGAAGAGTGTCTCGGCCAAATGAAAATATTAGCTGAGCAGTAAAGTTTGTTTGATTTGCCAATTAAATGGTCTTTATGTAAATTACATAAGAGGCCTTTGAAATGTATGTATAGGAGCCATTAACTCAGTTATATTGTGTACTAAATGGAAAGGTACACTCCATAAAAATTTACTAGCGATTTGTTATAGTACAATTATAGTGAGATGTTTATTTTAGAACTGGAGACAGTCGGTTGTGTTAACTAATCTTAAGTTAGAATTTCAAGCCAAAAGGTATATGGATTAATACAGTTAACATACATGTTTTTCTTGATTCAAATACTTTTTTTATCATTTTTTTCACCTAACAAACAACCTTGTTTGTTTTCTCTTTTGATTCTAATTATAAATTTATCCTAACTTACATTTTATTGATATGCATAACCAAACCATGTTTGTTGTCTAAATACTGTCTAAAACTCTCGGTAAAACCAAGAAGATAGGACCGTTCTTTCAAGCATAACGTATGTCCTAAAGTTTTGGCACAAAATATTTACTATATATTTTTTAATAAAAAATTTATTTAAACACTAACTAGATATCATAAAGTTATAATTCAACTATACCATAGAATTATGTAGGTAGCCACAATCAGACGCAAGTTTCTTCGAATGTCTTTCATGAGATCCTGGACGGAATTCAAATCAATTTCTCTCAGTTTTTTGTCTTAATTGTTCTTCATTTTGGGCTTGCCAGTCTCAATGACCTTCCTAGACAGTACAGCCCAAAAATCCTCTATTCTCTGGGGCAAGTTTGGAGGATTATCGTTTTGGAAACAAATGGAATGTGGTGTTGTCGAAGCCAGTCTTGGGTATATAGTGAGTAATGGTATATCGTCAGTAACATAATGTTTGTGGACAAACTAAAGTAATTTTAAAAGGCAGTTGCATTAGTTCTTCTACGTTGTCCGTATAAATCCATCGTTTTCGTTAATTTCATAATTATTAAAGATCAAATAATTGTCGTCATCTAAAATAATAATAATAATTTTTCATTGACAAAGTATACCCGCTCCATTTGACGACAGTATTTCAGTATACGAAGGAGTTGCACTTGGAAGTATTTGGAGCACTTAAATCGCTTTCGACATTCCTTCTCAATTTTAACGATATCGTACTTTTAGAAGATCTGTATTGACGATCTAGTCTTCTCGTTGACTAATTTTTTACTTTTATGGACTAATTTTTTACTATTTTCACCAATATCTCTAAGCTCTGTGCAATAAATGCACGTGGTCTTTCACTTTTTGGGAGATTCAGACATGGATAATCCTTGCTTGCTTGTTTTATAGATAGATCTGCGTAAAATGTTTTCATTCTAAAATATTTGACAGATTTTAGCTTTGGGTACCGGCCCAACTAACTCTTATAATAGACACTCTTTTAGACACTTTTTTATCTCTGATTTATAGATATCTTAAAGCGAAAACTAAAAAATACATTAATCTCAACCAACAGTAAACAAACTTTTTTTCCAAAGGCAACCTGATATTATTTGGTTTTTGTTAATATTAAAGCAAATGAATTTTGTGCCAAAACTTATAGGACACTATTATGGCTTTTTTAATTTGAACATTCTTTTGTTCATAAACTTATGCCGGTTTTTTCTTTATGGCAGTAATAGATGAGTTCCGAATTTAAAAAAAATTTATAAGATAGTTAATTTGCAGTCCAACTTTGGGAACTACTGCGCTAGAAAGTCTTTAGATGCTAATTAATAAAGCAATACTTATATGACTACATTGTAAGTGCAAAAACGCAAAAATAGTAATATTTATTAAAAAGAAAGTATATATAAACTAGAAGAAGATTGAACAAGTTGGTTGTTATAAATATGAACGAAATACATCAACACAAAGAAAAGATTCTGCTCATATAAACCAAGTGAGATCGGTTTTTATAAACATGAAGAAACTGTTAACATTTTTAACTCTTGCCCTGGGAATATAAATGTTGCAGTGTTATGCACTGACTTGGACATTAAAAAAATGCAATTTAAAAGAATCAAGGCTATCAAACTCGGATTATACCGCAGAGTATTAAAAATATCATAGACTGATATTTAAATTACATATAAAGAAGTACTGAAGAGGAATGGTAAAGAAACAAAACTTACCACCACTGTACAAACAAGAAAACTGGAATACCTGGGAGTCGTGATGAAGGGACCAAAACATGAAATTTTGATACTCATAATCCAGGAAGAGATTCAAAGAACAAGATCTGTTGACCGAAGGCAGAATTCTTGGTCGAAGAATCTACGTGATTTGCATCAATACAGATCGATTGATTTGTTTAGAGCAGCAAGTTAAAAAATAAAAATAGCCATTATGATTGCCAACTTCCGTAGGGAGACGCTACTCTAATAAGAAGAAGTGTTATGCATTTCTAGTTCTCTCTATGGACGTGATGATTGGACCCTCACTAAAGAAACAACGAAAAACTAAAATATTTTAAGTGAAAGATGTAAAAAATTTTAAAATTTACTGGTTTGACAGAATTACACATCAACAGATGATAGAGAAAATTAAAAAAATAGAAATCAGATTTATGGTCAAGAAAAATATGCAAGAATTTCTGCAGTGGCATATTTCTCACAATCTGAAATGTAGAATAGTGACTCCTAGCTAAGCAATATTCGAGAAAGTATTGGACTGTTGTGAAAGCGGAAAGCGGAATTCTTTCACATAGCAGTATCTAAAGTTCGAACTTTCACATTGATAATTAATCCCCAACATTTGAGTTGAAAGAATTTCGACGCAAAAAGAAGAAAATTGTAAAATAGGAAATATGTGAATATTTATAGAAGGAAAAGTAGTAGGAATCGCTAGTGAGGTCTAATGTATGAAAACTTTTGGTTCATACTCTATTAGTCCAGTCGTTAGAGATAAAAATGTCAGTGAACTTTTAAAAAGCATTAACAAGCTGAATTTTGCTGAGAACTTTAATTTTGGGATCCCAAAAAAAATGTAAAAAGTTCCACGCCTGCGCTTCCTCGTAGGAGTGGAAAAGCGAAGAATATTGATTAAACAAGAATCTATTATTTGATCAGAGGATCCTATCAACAAAAATCAAATGGAGTTTTAAATGTGAAGAGCGCTGCTGTCGTATTCAAAATTTTGTGTATTGCCGCAAATGATGTCAATTCCTGTAAGCTGTTAAATTACTAGATATTTCGCGATTTATCATTTTTTGTGATTATTATGAAAATAATAAAATTTATCACCTCCATTGACCGGTCTATGGAATTTCTAATTGCTAGTACCTAATCTTCAAAAACCTATAACATGAAATTTCGAGTTTTGTCAATCCATATGAGACATTTGAAATATGTCTAAAAAACGCTGAATTTAAATTACATACGTTCTAAAAGTTTAAAACTGCCTTTTTTTCGATTGCAGAAGTACGTTTTTTAGAACTAAACAACTTCAGCTAAAAATGAATGTAGTCAGCAAATATATCCATTGTAGTCGTCATGAAAGCATTTTCCGTGACGTGAGATTTGTATTTATTAGTAGGATCTGGTTACCCATATTGAAAGAGGAAGTTATTAAGAGGAAAATACCAGTATTGGTAAGTCAGTAACATATAGAGCATACCTCAATTATGTTTTTTTAAATAACAAACATATAACATCAGAAATTGGTGTTTATTGAAGGTAAACTAAATGCACGACCAAATACTTACCATGTCGGGATAGTATTATGAGGTTTTTTCCTGGTTTTTCCCTCATAATTTACTATGGCATGTATTTGTCTTTTTAAAGATGAATTACATGCTACGATCTTTTCTGATGGATATTCTCAAGTTAAAGTTGGTTTCATATAATGAAATGAACTATCTTATAAGTAAAGTCTTCACAGGAGCGCAACTCAACAATATTGGCAATATCACTTTAAAGTCGTCTACTTTAAAATGTATAATGTATGTCTGAATTGTCAATATAAATGAGTCAGATAAAATTAAATTATTAGAAGAATTTTTCACTAAGTAACAAAAAACAAAATTTGTTTAATTTACTTCTTCTTCTTCTTCTTCTAATGGCGCTACAACCCTTTGTGAGTCTTGGCCTGCTTAACAATGTTCTTCCATTCTGCCCTGTCGGATACTTTCCTTCGCCACTGCCTGATGTTCATGGTTTTAAGATCCCTCTCTACGTCGTCTATCCATCTTTTACGGGGCCTTCCTCTTGTTCTGTTTCCTTGAGGCTTCCATCTCTGGACTACTTTTACAGCTCGATTATCTGGCATTCTTTCTAGGTGACCAAGCCAGTTTAGTCTTTGTGATTTTACAAATCTGACAATATCTGCGCTCTGCATTAGTTCATCCAGCTCGTGGTTCATTTTAATTCTCCACGAACTATCGCTGCATTGGGTTGGTCCAAATATCTTCCTTAGTATTTTGCGCTCAAATATTCTCAGTTGATTTTCATCAGTGGTTGAGAGGGTCCACGTTTCACATCCATATGTGACCACTGGTCTAATTACTGTTTTGTAGATTCTCAGCTTAGACTCACGATTCAGTAACTTACTTTTCATTAAGTCTTTGTATGCATAAAAGCACTTATTACCGCTAAGAATCCGTGCTTGTATTTCTTGACTGATGTTGTTGTTGTCATTTATTATTGAGCCTAGGTAGGGAAAAGTGGAGGCATATTTGTAGGTATGGTTCTACCATCAGATTCTCATGTTCATTTGATTTTGTGCACTCCATATATTTTGTTTTGCTTTTATTTATATATAGACCAAACGTAGCAGCTTCTCGTTTAAGTTCTATGACTTTTTCGCTCAATACCCTTTTGTTGCGGCTTATTATGGCAACATCATCTGCATATGCGCATATTTGCATAGTTCTTGTATTAATACAGCCGTTTACATCCAGTTTTCTAACAACAGCTTCTAAAGTTAGATTAAAAAGTGTTGTTGATAAGGCATCCCCTTATCTAACTCCATTTTCAATATCAAAGGCCTGCGTCATATCTCCATCTATTCTCACCATAGCTTTGGAACCCTCCAGAGTCATTCGTATAAGTTTAATCAACTTATTGGGTATCCCTAACATAGATAGTTGCTTTAACATCTTTTGTCGATCTACTCCATCAAACGCCTGTTTGAAATCGATATACAAGTTGTAAATAGGTATGTTATATTCAACACATTTTTCATGTATACCTCTTAACATATGTATTTGGTCTATAGTTGACCTCTTTGGTCTGAAGCCACATTGGTATTCACCAATAATCTCCTCCGAAAACGATTCCAGGCGGCTATATATAATTCCTGATAATATCTTGTAGATGACATTTAAAACTGTTATGCCCCTATAATTTTTGCAGAGTCGTTTGTCTCCCCCTTTGTACATAGGAAGTATGATTCCCACTTTCCAATCTTCTGGGATGACTTCTAGTGTCCATATGCGGTCGATTAGTTTATGGATACGCCTCCATAGCGCATGTCCACCATTCTTTATCAGTTCTCAGGTTTAATTTACTAATGTTTGTATTTTGAGAACGATTTCCGAAGTGGAAATTGAAACGTCAATAAACGTATTTTAACCTTTAAATGTGGCTTATCCCCATTTAAATAGTAATTACTTAAAAATGCCACAAGAAAATAGCTTCAGAACAATATCGTTTGTAATATGAAAGTTCAAATTCAGCGTCTTTTAGGAATATTTCAAATTCCTTTATTTGTTGCTTAATCTCAGATTCGAAATTTAATGTTATGAATTTTGAAGATTTGGTTTTAGCAATGAACACTCCACAGCGAACGGTCAATGGTAGTGATAAATTTTATTGATCTCATAAGAATCGTAAAAAATAGCAAAAATCGTACAACGTTTATATATCTAACAGCTTTTACGTTTATATATCTACAAAAATTGCATACGAAAGCTGCTCTCTTTACCTTAAAAAAGAATTTTTGTCGATAGAACATTCCGATAAAAAGATATCAAAAGAATTTTTACCGTCAAGTTGAAAGAAATTTTATTTAAAAAATTGATTTCGCGTGCGTAACTGACATTCAAAATCGTCGATCGCTTCAAACGTTGTTTCTAAGAGAGTTTCTACACAAACAGTGTTAAATATTTTTGTTTAAAATTATGTCAGCTACATTGAAAATCGATGTTTTCCGCCTACTCCCCCTTCGTGTGGGTTTTAAGAGGAAGCCCGGGGGTAGGACTGTCAAACTTTTTTCCATCTTTTTTGAAGTCCCAAAAATGACATTCTCAGGAAAATTTAGCTTGTTCATCTCGTTTTAAGAGAATCTCTGACTACTGGATTATGTAGTTATTTACTTGAATATTAAAAATATTTATTATGTGTAAACAATTGAAAAGAATGGAGAAACTCTTCTGTGGTGTAATTAAATTTTTATTTTTAATAGCCCTTAGTCTCCAAGTTAAATTTATTAAATACTATTTTTATTTCAATAAAGTGTTTTAGATTCATAATATCATTTATATATTGTTCCCAATTTAAATACCTTGACACTGCAAGCAGGTTTTGGCATTAAACTTTTCTCTTTCTTAGCTTACAGCACTTTTCTTTTACAACTTTACATCTGACTACTAGAAAATGCATTAAAAAGATCCCTTGGGCTCGAAAAACGTACGAAGCTTTCAGTGCGTCGCAACTTAACACAAATTTCCTCCTAGTAAAAGTTTTCTTTCTTGTTAAAAAGTAATGAACTGCCTTTGTGCCTGATGATATCACAAGAAGGGTAGCGTAGATAAGCCCCAAGATCGTGTCAAGTTCGTATAACGTGAAAAGGTTCTAACTCCACGTAACTGGCGGTATATTATCCGCCGTTCGCCCTGGGGAGCGCCATTTTATGGGAACACGCAACGGGTTGATTGCTTTCCCTTCGGATGGGCTCAACAGGGACGGTACACAACGGAGAGATCGATGGTCTTCCGTAAGACTTAATACTAGCTAATCAGCTTTTGTACCATTTATTTAATGGATCTATTGTTGCGAAACAAAGAATTGCTTAATTTTTACATACATCATTAGCAAAAATTATTATACGAGCATAAAATAGCATCCACAAATATATAAGGGGTTTCATTATAAAACTCGCGTTGTACATTTTATGTAATATTTCACAATTCGCAAAAATCGTTTTACTAGATTCACGGAAATTAGATAAACTGATAAACGATAAATAGATGGACAAAAAAACTTTGGCATGACTGCTTGGATTAAACAATTTATGCATCACTTAATATATTTTATTTTTATAAGTTTTAAAACATTAATTTTTTATTAAAAAAATATGGTTTATTAGGTTATTCTAAATTCTTGGCAAAATATCTTTCCTTTGCAAAACCCATTCGTTTCGGTCTCTTCATCTAATCTTTCAATACTTTTGGCTTGTTTCTCGCAGAAACTCTTAAACAAAGTTAAATCTTCTCGCTCCACCCAATACTCACCAAAGTGGGAGTCTAGTAACCTCTTGACTTCCTCAATTTTCTGTTTATTTATGGCCACACCTTTCTGAATCTCAATAACTTCTATCTGGGTTGCTCGTTTCTCACGTTTAAAAATTGGTTTTGCCTCTCCTATATTGCTGTTGCAGTTTTTCTTCCCTCTAACTTTTATTGTGTCTTTATTTTTTTCAATTATAATTATTTTGTTAAAAAGTTGAAATGTCAAGACCGAACACTTTTTAAGTATTGCTTCGTCACTTTCTTCCAGGACTTTACTCCACAATCTGTCAATTTAAAAACGGTTTTCCTTTCCATAAAAATATCAATGTAAGTTTTAGGGCTAGTAATTTCACTAATATTTCTTAATTTCTTTTCTGTGATACCAAAAACCCAGTTAGATGGTAGAAACGAATGTTCTCTAATGGGAAATAACAGTTCAATTTCTTCAATATGTTTTGGTGCGTTTTGAACTAGAAAATAAATGCACATTACGCCCACAGTTGAGTTTCTGTTTTGCCCTCGGCAGCCATCCTCACATAATCGTATCTGGTTTTAAGTAGATAAATCCATAAAACTTTGCTGAATCAATTTCATTTGATCCTTTGCGAAATTCTTACTTCATCCAGGTGAATGTGAACACATTATGAAGTTTGGCGTTTGAGGAACTTTTTACGATAGTAAAGTTGCAAGTATACGGTTGGCGGCTGTCATAGGTGATTTGGTCCTGTACTTTCAAATTAACCAAGTTCTTTTAACAGTCAAAAGATAAAAGGAGGATATCTGGCTTTGTTTCACTCAACTTAAAAAAATGCTTTGCCTTTAAATACTCTCTTTGCTCTCTGCTCTTTTCCCAATTGCTGATTACATATCTCGGTATCCTTTTCTTGTTTTATTTTTTCAGTTAAAGAACTGCTTGGGAAGCATGTATCACATGCTGGCGAATCAATGCCAATGTTATATTCTATGCAAAATATATTTCTAAAAAAAGTTTTTTCAACTTTCAAATTGTTTTCAGGTAGGTACTTAATCATTATTGTGTGTGAGCAGTTTATTATTAGTTAAATCAGAAGCCAACTACTGTCGGTTACTTTTTTCTCTACATTAGTGGACATCAAAGCATTGTAATGTTTTAAGAAACCTTTTGACTGCCTCTTTCTTTTTTAATCATAAAGGGATTTTTGTTTTGAACCATCTAGATTCTCTGTCAGCGCTAAAAAATGTGACCAATTCTTTGAATGCAATGCTTGTAAACTTGAAGAATATCCTCTAATGCATTTTGAAATACCTGTAATTTGAACACCTAGGTTTTCCTTATTTTTACAAAATACTTGATAGCTACCGACTTTCTAAATGAACCTGTTTTCTTTGCTCTAGATCTCGAAGAGACACCGACAGACATATATTTCAAGATAAAGTTGTCTTGTTCAGTCTTCGTTTTCAGAGAATAAAATAGGGTACGAAAATTTTTAATGTCTTGCATTATCGAGTATTGAACAGCGATATGTTTTTTTAGTTGAATGCTTGCATATTGGGAAAACAGGTACTTACAAAAGCGCGTATCTAAAAAAGAGGAACAAAAACATAACCTAAAATGTTCAAATTAGAAATGTTTATAGATTATTCAATTTTGCTATATTTTTCTTCCAGTTCGTAGGATCACTGGGACGGCGTCTCCCTTTTCCTTGTTCCACGAGTAAACAAAACGATTCAATATTATTAATCTTTTTTTTGTCAAAGAAGTGTTTAAATGTCAACAGAACAAAACGTTTTCAAGCCGTTTTTGTGATAAATATTATAATAATTGTTCAATGACGCGTATGAAATACAAATTCTCAGTTTCTATTGGTCGCCCGAACAAGGTGAGGTTTGAAATGACAGACGCGATAGATAATGCTAGTTCTGGAATTATGCATGGATTTTCTTATGCTTTTAACGTAGGATACGGGGAGTTTTAGCCAGTTTTAAGTGACTTAACGAATAGGTGATTTTTAATAGATGTCATAATCATCCGTGGACTCTACAACAAACGGAAAGAAGAAAGATATATGCCACTAAAATCTTCTGTTGCTAAAAGTCAGCAAACGGCTATCCAGCAAAGTCCATCTCCAACAATTAAAGACTTTGGATATGTTATGAGAGCAGACACACAAAACATGGAAAGACTTATTATCCAAGGATACGTAGAAAGGTGAAGATCAGAGGAAGATCTACAACAAGATGGATCGTTAAAATTACAGGAATATGCAAAAGTACTCGTACCTATGTACGAGTTAAAATAAATGACTAGAGACAGAGATCATTGGAGGCGAACAATACACGACATCACGATGGCCACTACACTCCCTCTGGAGCGTCAGGATTGAAGAGAGAATCACCGGTATCTGTTTTTTTTTAATTGATAAGACTAGTTTAGGAATGAAGCCTCTCATTATATCAACTTTTTTAAGGCATCTCTCTAAGATGATCCTGTAGTAAGAATTCTTTTCTCGCATGCTTAATGTTTCAATTATTAAGTGAGGGATTCGATCATGAACCTATACAGTAGAATATATTTAAGTTTACAGATAAGATTAGGTTTGATATTAATATTGAATTGTATTTGTATTATAATGTATTGTCGCCCTACACCACTATGTGGCATAAGGGTTTTTGAAAATATATATAATTTCTTTAGTCATCAAATACGATTAAGTTTTAAAATATATGGAGAAAAAATAGAGAACTGTAACATTAATCAGAAAAATAGAGGCAAGCAGAAAAAATTGCCGTAACCATTGTTTCTGGCTGAAGATCATCCGTGATTGACAGGACTTAATTCAAATACACTCCTTAGAACTGCAGAAAATTGCACATAGTTTGTAAAAATTGTGATGAATGTGCGTGAAGAAGAAAAAGGTAACTTGATACTTTGTATAAGACGAAAGTTGTATTTTGCATTCTCTGTGATTGTTCATCGTATTTGAGATTTTTCCAATTCAATTATTTTGAATAATTATTTAAATTTCCTGAAACAATGATACGAGTAAATATAATTTTATATAGTTTTGTGTAGTTATTAGACAAGAAAACTAGTTATACGAACCTTGATTTTACTATTTTCTGATCTATCTTCCTAATTTTGTTTTCATAAATGATAATTTTTTCCGAAAGCCGTCTATTATAAACTGGTTAAAAAACTCAAAAAAATCAAATACTTTTAGATGCAGTCAATATAATTTTCCCAAATAAATTTCTACGCGGCACTGAATTTTGTGGGTAATTTCTGCACCGTGTTCTAGGTTCTTGCTCGAGTAGAGTGGAAAGACGTTTATTTAGTCATTATTTGCTCTAAACTCATCAGCCTGAACGGTATTTTTATCGCAAACGCACTCTCTTTTCTATCTCTCGTCGTTCCTTTATATTTATTCACCCCTATTTCTTCGCTGATTTCTTTCTATATGATACCAATCTTTATAAATTAATACAGGGGTAGATATTTACCATCGTTTACGACCAAATTTATATGTGACGCAATTAGAAGTTTATATATTTAATACCATTTTTATGACGTTGACGTTCGGAGTACATTACTGTTAATCTACGTTGAATGGTTTAACTAAACTCTGTTCAGTAAAACCATTCAACGCAGGAATTTTGACATATTGGTAGTATGTTTGTATGCATATATTGAGGTTTTTTTTATGTCAACAGTGTTATTAAAAATTATTTATTGAATTGTGAACACTAGAAATAAATAACACAGGAAATTCAATGAACCGAGGATAAAGAAAATGACTAGATAACTGACGAACTATTTTATATAAAGAATGATTGATGAAATTGCTATATATTAAGGTATAGTAAAATTCACAAAAAAATTAAAAAGGAAAATAGAATAATCAAAATAAAATTGGTCAAATTAAAAATTCGATTAAGTAAAACTAGAGACTATAGTAATTGCAAAACTTATGTAACATAATAAAAGATTAGAGTAATTACCTAAAAAAAGATCGTGTACAGATGCAATATTCGTTATAAAGCAAATTACTAAGAAATCACTAGAGTATAATAAACAGACCAGCATTTATGTGTCTGATTGACCTAAAGAAAGCGTTTGACAGAGTAAGACTAAAAAATGTAATCCATCTTCTGTGTAATAGAGAAGTTCCTCTGTTATTATAAAAACTATCGAAAACATCTACCAAAACAACAAAATGAAAGTCAGAATAGATGGACAACTTACAGAACCTATAGAAATAGGCAGCGGAATAAGACAAGGGGATTCATTGAGCCCCATGCTCTTCAATTTAATCATGGATGAAATCATTGAAAGCGTTAATGAGGAAAATAGTCTGCAAAGACTGATCCACAGATTTAACAGAAAACTAAAATAATAGTAGTCAGCAAAGAACCATCCAAATCTAAAATAAAAATTGATGGCATCAGTATTCAACAAGTGATGGAAATGAAATACCTGGGAATTACACTGCCCAGCTATGGAGACCTGGATAAGGAAGTGAGAGATCAACTACAAAAAGCAAATAGACTGGCTAAATAACTTATTAACACGGCGAAGTATATGGCGAAACAGACACATTAACACTGTGTTAAAGTCAAGAATTTATATTGCCATTGTAACACCAATAATAACATGTGCCTCAGAAACAAGACCTGACGCAGCCACAATGCAAAGACTGCTGGAAACGGCAGAGATAAGAGTACTAAGAAGAATTACAGGAAATACGCTCAGAGGACGAAAGCGGAGATAAAACGTTAAAAAAATGTAATGTACAGTGTATTAAAAATGGATACTAAACAGAAACAAAGGAATAATTATAAAAAAATGGAGATGGGGGAGATCCACGTTGTTAAAATGACAAGAAACAAATCACCAATCGGTAGAAGAAGTATCGGACGACCGCGCAAAAGATGGAGTGACAACCTTCCATAGAAGTATCAATCCACTAGTGAACAAGCAGAGTCGCTTGTAACCAGAAAGAAAAATCTCTGAGGTAGTGCTTTTTTTAATATTGACAACTGCGCCCAGATATAACTGTATGGATGACATCGTCTTTTATAACGAGTGGTCGTAGGATTTGCGGTTGCGGGCTTATCTTGGCAATATCACGTATCGCAACTATAAAATTAACTCGTATATCTCGTAAACAATCTTTTCTATTGCTACATAAGCACCTCAGATATGAAGGTTAAAGATCTCTGACCATATAATAATAGATGTCTTCAAGGAGTCGGCGAATAACTTACACAGAGCACTCCAATTAACATTTTAAATATAAAGCAACTAAAAGTAAACATAAACAGTCAACAAAAACAGAAGGCATGGAAAAAATAATCACGAAGGGTAAAATTAATGGCAAATGATCGCCACGAAGATCTCCTATATGCAAAGTGGAGCAAGTCAGGCAAATTATCAGCCATGGTCCGACTCGAAGTCGAATATATAGGATCCAGATATGATGCCATTTCCGAGAGTCAACAGACAAAAGAAGGAAGCTTCTCATAAGTCTATATAATTGGAACTTAACTTGAAGTAAAACACAGATGTAGGGTATACACAAAAGATTTTTCACACTGCAGTGTAAAAAAGACCGCAGTGTAATTTTGGAAATCTACAATTGACAATCTTCGTGCCTTTGACTAATTCACAAAAGGGTTCTGGATCTAGAAAATTGACTTTGCTTCTTGTTTTGTCAACTTGTCGGTTTCTTTATTTTCCTGATTTTTTTATGACCTGCATCTACATGCATTACCTTATCGTTTGCTCCAAGTTTCTTATAAGAGAATTTTGTAGGTCAAAACCAAATGAGACTACAGAAATATTGAAACCTCTTGGCTGTTCGACAGAATATAAACATTTTCCCAATTCTTGTTTTATCAAGCTGTAGCTTCAGTTTCATAAATTTTATGTAATTAACACTTTAGTCAAGTTCATTTATCAATAAAATCAACTGTTATTTACTGTTTTTTTTTAACAAAACGTTTCTTTACTGGGTATATAAAATTTGTAATGAAGGTATGTAACCGACTAAGAGTACAATTTTTTAAGTTCATATTTTTATTTTACGTACTGATATCTATAAAATTAAAGATCTAATTGATCAAGAATTATTACTTTATTTATTGACTTTTAATGCTTATGTACATAGTAATATAATAGTTCATAAAATTCAGATATAACGAATATATAGAAGCTATATAATACTTGTTTAAAAGTAATTCATTTATTTAGCTTGTGAAATTAGAATATGTTTATTAAAATAAAATATTTAATATTAATGTAAATACCTACATATATAAACCAAAATGTTAGTTCCTGAAATTGTTTTAGAATGCATTTAATAAATTGAGACGGGTTCCATTTGTATACCTATTGTTTGTACATATAAACGATAGGTATACAAATTAGACAATATATAGTACATTGTGTTTCAGACTAAACCCTTACATTGTTTCTAATTAATTAGAACTTTTGTACTTTTCCAGAATGTAGTCGAGGTCTAAGAATTATAATTTTATAATAGTTCCACTATGTTGTTAGGTATTTTTTGTGCTTTAGAAAAAACGAGACTTAAAGACCTACGTGAGGCCAATCTTTACCATGTAGAACCAAGATATACTGTATGATGTTTGTAACGATGGCATCGTCATCGTTTGCCGCTGGTTTACTGCACCCCCACCAACTACCGATCATTACCATCGATGTGCGCTGGGACTGGAACACCGGCAAAAATATAAAACGCCGTAAACCAGCTTGAGAACGTAGTTCGATCCAGATTATTGATCTGGAGAGAGCTCCTACTTCTGGTCTCTAAGTATTGATCGGAGGCCCCCGCCTTTCCGTTTTCCGTCTGGATGAAGTATTAATCAATTATTGCTTTTCACCTCTGACCTCTGGACTAATTAATTATTAGAAAGTCGGTTTTTGGGTGTTACCCGAAGACCGTCTTTGCCTCACCTATCTAAGTGTCGGTAATATTTATTTTCATCTGTAATCACGTCGAATCGCAGCACCGTCGATTTTATTTTCATTGTACAATTATACAGAAGGTTTTTTTTGTTGTTTGTTTGAATATAGTTTTATTTGGATTAAACTGGCGTTTTACTCAATCAGGTGTCAAATAGAACTGCCCGTCACAGGTTTCATCTGGTAATTAAGTTCTCATAGGTAAAATTTTTTTGGTACACTAAACAATAATATTCACTAGAAATTGACGAATTACTCACTATTTTTAATAAACCCGTTGAGTTTTCTCTAAATAAGTTTGTTGTATAGATAAAAGAGGATTTTTATTTCGAAAGCCCTCTGTTATTAACAGGTCTTAACACACTCAATTGGATTATTGTGCAGCTTCAATTCATTCATGATACACATTCCAGAATTCTAAAACATTGTACCAGCCTATACAGGTCTAGAAGATGGGTAACATCCCCTAGAGTCACGTGGTAGTCTCCAAAAGGTGTTTGCGTCTCTTATATTTAAGGTCTCACAGTGATACATGATAAAGACTGCATGAAACAGCCCCATTATATACAGTTGTCTATTGACTGGCGTATATCTTGTAAGGAAACCTGTTATGATTTTAAGCTGATTCCAGCTTGTTTTATGCAATACTTAAGCCCTTTACATGCATGTTTGACCTATAGTATAACAAGCTACGTTCTGAACCAGGCTTTTTTTCTAGCATTTCCATGGTCAGTTTTGGACAAAGATAAATTGTATCTAATCTTTTTCTGGTATGTTCATTAGCTCTTTCATTGCTACTTATTCATTGATGGTCTGCCACGCCTACCACTGTAATACTGTTATGTTTTGTCAGTCTGTCGAGTCCTTTTTAAGGCTAGCCCTACTCCCACACTAGCCTAGAATCTATCTTAGGTTAGCTTACTTACTTACTTACTTAGTCCTAAGCCTTTCTACCGCTAGGTGTAAGGCTGGTGGGGTTAAGATTTGCACTGTTGTCTCCATGCTATCCGGTCTTGTGTTAGATTTCGTGCACTTTCCCATGTCAATCCTTTCTTCTCAACTTCTTTTCTGATTTCGTCTACCCACCTAACTCTTGGTCTTCCTCGTTTGTTTTTCCCTTGCATTCTCGTTTCAAACACTCGTTTTGTTAATCTTTCATTCGACATTCTACACACGTGTCCGAACCATCTTAGTTGCCCCTCTACTATTTTTTCGTTTATTGGTTCTATTTTTAGGTTTTGTCTGATTGTTTCGTTTCGTATTTTGTCTGTCCTCTTTCTGTTTGCTATTTTCCTCAGGAACCTCATTTCCATAGCATTGACTCGAGATTTTTGTCTCCCAGTCAATGTCCATGACTCGCTATTATAGATGATTGTAGGTCTAACTACTGATTTAACGACTGCCGTTTTTACCTTCTCCGGTATTTCTTTTTTCCCCAAAAATGTTGTTTTCATAGTGTTAAATAAGCTTCCTGTTCGTCCCATTCTCTCATTTATTTCCATGTCTTGTTTACCGTTTGATTCAATTATTGCTCCTAGGTATTTAAAATGTTCCACGTGTTCTAGTTGTTTTCCGTTTAATTGTATTGCGTGTGTCTTTCTCTTATTTGAAATTATCATTGTTTTTGTTTTCTCTGTATTTATTTTCATATTTATGTTTGACAGTTCTTCTTCTAGGATTTCAAGGTTGTTCTGAACGTCTTCTCTGTTTTCTGCTATCAAAACCATGTCGTCTGCAAATAGAAGCTCTGATAGTTGAGTCTGTTTCATTTGCCAGTATCCTAATAACTTACCATTCACACATAGCTAACCTTAGGTTAGCTATGTGTGAATATATTGATCCGTTTCAGGTAGAAAAGTGCCAAGTTGGTTTACCTTGCACAATACAAGATTGTATAAATGTCTGCTTTCTACTAAGATACAAATGTTTACAGTGCTGAATATTTCTACGCTCGACCATGTTGGAGTTTAAGATCCGTCTGTATACCAGGTACAACCCTGTAGCGATACTTATGTGTTTCTCATGCCCCATCCCTCTCCTGGCCTTATATTTGGTTGAAAAGGTATTTTATGCCTATATCTGGATACCATATGGTCAGAACTCATCATCAATTTAGTATCTCTGATTTATTTATGTTGTTAGTAAGTTTTTTGATTTGCTAATCTAACCATACCATTCCTTAAGCTTTCTAGCAATCTATAATATCAAATTCTCACCTCCCCTTATAGCGATGTATAAAAGAGGAAGATCCAGTAGTGATTCCAACGCTGCTATTGGTGTGAACCGTAAAGAGCATGTGATTCTAAAGCAACCAAGCCTATGCGCCTTGCTTAGTTTGAGAAAGGCTTGCTGCACTTTACACCACTATATTACTGATATATAATAAAAAAGACTAAAACAAGTTTAGTTTTGGAGGTATTACGTCGAATCCTCTTTTTAGAAAGAACCTTAGCATATATTACTTCTACATGTTCAAAAAGAACTCGTAAACTAACGAGCAATTGCACTAGTTTCAATTCTTGTTGGTCACCTATAAATATTCTAAAAGTGCTCACTGTTGATCCAGGTATAATATGATCTTCCAGTATAACCTTACAGCTCTACAATTCTTCTTTATTGTTTTCCTCATTTTTACAAATCAAACGAATCACCAGAACTGACATTTATAAAGATTCATCTTCTTGGTTAAAAAATAAAAATATTATTAATGATTTATTTCTACATTCTGTAAAACGAAAAAAGAGTAAATGTTAAAAAGAGTACAAATATTAATGTTTTCCTTGTTTTAATCACTTCTTAATATATTCTCGTGTAATACTTCCCCTAATCTCATAAAGATAATCCGAATCAATCTAATATTAGTCAATTCGTCCTTGGGATTAAAATAGCGAGATTTTTTTAGAAATATATGCTAGGAACAAAATGGTATGACCTTGATAAGCTTTAAAAATTTATTATAAACATGTATAGTTTAATTGATGCTATAAATTATGAAGCAGCTATTTAACGCCAACTGATATAATACTAAACTATAGAAGTGACATATTTCACTGTGTTTCTAGTTGAAAGAACTGTGATTAATTCTATTTTAAATAAAATTCAAGGCGTATATTCGGAGATCCTCACATAAAAACTAAAATTGGTTTTTTCCTTAAAATATTAATGCAAAAGAATCACTTGCTCAAATCGAGCAACTACAAATGAAATACATTACATATTGTGCACAAAAAAGTTCTTTCTATGTGATTTCTCTTCTGATTTCTACCTCAGTTCCAATCCAGAGTTTTGAGTTGTGTGAAGTTTGTTTAGTAAAACTTATTGAGACACATTTTTTGATTATAGAGGAACAACGGCTGTCCCTTTTTATTTTTTTAACTATAATTGAGAGAAGGCGAAGGATGAAGAGAGAAAGGACAAGATGATCAAGGAACTGGCTTCTGCAAAGAGGCCAGTATTTCCACGTCTCGTTACTGAAAAAACTTTGAAGCGAATCTACTAACTAGGGCAATTATTTGCGAATTGAGACCTAATCCTTTTGCCAATTGCTGCAGTTAATAACACCATACATACTGAAACAAAACACCTGCATGAGAAAAGCTATTACACTCCATGAAAAACTAACAGCAACTCTCAAATATATTCTGAGACTTCTCATCATCGTTAATAGTTTCTTGTAGTATCCTTGGTACATTTTGAGTATTTAAAAACTACAATATATCAAAGTACCATAAAGATGGTTTGTATATATCTTCTTCTCTAGTTCCAGAGATTACTCATGCCCTTATTTTTTTAATTCTTTTTTAAAAACCGACCTCAACGAGTTTTTTTTGTAACTGTCGGTTTATTTGCCATCGTGGCTACTTCTTAGTACTTTTTTTAAAAAGTTGCACATAAGCGAAATTTTTTTTATTACCTTTTCTAGAGTCATTATTTTTCACGCTACAAACACGGAAAACTTTTATACATTTTAATGAATTAAAAAGAAAATATCACGTGCAGTGTATAAATGAATGGACACAAAATATAAAAAAAGAATGGAATAACCATATAAGCAGAATAGGAGAGACACGTTTGGTCAGAATAGCAAGAGATAAATCACCAATCAGCAGAAGTATTGGACGACAGCATAGAAGATAGAGTGACAACCTTCCATAGAGGTATTAATCCGCCAATCAACAAGCAGGATTGCTTATAAAGAGAAGGAAGAAGAAGAAGAATTCCCCAAAAAAATCATAGGCGCCTTGCCGCAAGTCTCACATTATTAAGTTTTTTGGGAAGAAAGGAATTGAAAGCGAACTGAAATTTGGAATGAAAAGTTCCCAGACGATACCAATTATTCTTTCTACTAGAAGTGTCATTCCCAAGATCTGTATACAGAACATAAAACAGCTAGGTCTTAGTGGACATGTCTATTAGATCATACAGAAAGTCATGCTGCTCTCAAGATTTAGAAACGTAAGAAAATTTAGAAAGATTTCCGCTGTTAGTAACATTTAAACCTAGAGTTAAGATTAATACTATTACAGGAATTAATATTAAACTCAACAGTATTCTGGGTTGAATAGCGTCGATTGTCAGTGCGCCGATCTTTAGACATCATCTTCGATGTCGTTTTTAGGGCTTCCGAGGTCTTAATCTGCCCAGCCCCCAGGGATTGGGAGCAATTGGTTTTAAAAACTCCAGAACCATAGCCCCCATCCCCTTCTATAAACCAACAATTATCCGAGAAGCCATGGACGTACAAAATAGGCCAAATTGTCTCAGTAAAAGACAATTACCTTCAACCGTAGCCAACCTCCAATCAAACCAAGTCACCATAGACAGTATAAATGAACTCTCCTCTGTTCTCAGTACCAGTAATGCAGCATTCGTTAGTGATCAGTGTAGTAGTCTGAGGGCTCGGGCGACTAAGACCTCGGAAGCCCTGAAGAAGACATCGAAAAGAATCTTCAACCCGGAAGACTGTTGAGTTTAATATTAATTCCTGTAATAGTATTAAACTTACGAGGGTGGATTGATATAAAACTAGCCTTTGATAGAAAAAACAAGTTTTTTGAAATTAAATCGATTTATTTCTCAACATTTTTCCTTAACGATTTCTCCATTAAAGCTACGAGTGACATTAAGAATCTAAGCGATATATACCACTTCTTACTTAAATCAGATACCAAGACCAATACAACATCACAGATAACTAACTTGACTGATATATCCATTAACAACTAACCTACCTTTATAATTAATTTTCATTAACTAAAAAAGATAACATTCCCTTGTTTTTCTTAGATACATCTCAATAAGATATAATAATATATGAACAATAGAATATAATTAAATAAAGAAAATCAAAATAATATTTCCCTATACTGGGATTTAATTTCATTCATTTTTCCAATGAACCTTAACGACATAAAGATTCATAAGAACTACTTGAATTTGTCAGCGCATGAGTCTAAAATTTAGTTATTGCCGACAATTCAAAGACTTACCTCCTTTTAAATGTAGTTACATTGGGTTTTTCGATTAACCTTGGGTAAACCTTTGCGTTTTAAGTTTAAAGCTACCATACATTTCAAACCTTAAACAAAAACTTTTTTTGCACATAGTAACAAAAAACACCACTATGTTACTAGCAAAGTTTTTTAATATTCTAACTCTACAATTCTAAGTTACGGTAAGATCAATAATGTTTTTAATAGATAATATATGGTAGCTAATTATAATTTATTCTCTTTCAGCCCTGAAGCAGCCAAATTAATTCTTTTTGGCGAAAACGTTCGGCGAAACAATTGATACTTATTAGAGTTTTTCTTGCAGATTTCCCCAATATTTAAGAGTTTACGATATATATATATATATATATATATATATATATATATATATATATATATATATATATATATATATATTATGTATGTGTTAAATAATCTCTCCCTCTTTGTGTCTTTCTGAATATTTTCATTCCTGTTTTAGATGATATAATACATTGTCATTAATTTTATTCTCAAACCATCTCAGAACGAAAAGACAAATATATCTATCTGAAAAAACAATTTGATTACTCCATCAGATATATAAATTTAGTGTGTAGCCAGTGCGCCGGGACGCTGAAAAATAAGAAAAACTCGAAGCGAGGAAAGTCGTAAAATGGGGAATGAAAAAAGCGAGCAAAATATGTTTGTGTGCTCTGCAGAAATAGATAAAGTCTCAGTGAAATATATTTTTCGTGAATAAAGGGTGATATATTACTTTAAATGAAGTTTTACTATTGGACTTTTTGACTTTTCCGCTTTTTCTTTCATTTTGAGGTTCATCTTGATTAATCGACTGGAAAAGATATTTTTTTATAGTTGAGAGATGAAAAATAGGAGATTTCTTGGAGCCAAAGTTATTTCCGAAGGAATTTCGGTTCCATTTCATTAGTAAAATACAAAAAATGGAGCTTGAAAAATATAGTCTTTATAGCTTGTGAGTAAGCAATATTTTATGCTTCAATTTTATTACTAGGATAATAAAAAAATTTAAGGATGTTAAATTGATCAGCGCTTTTTTATTACCAATTGAATATTTAATAAAAAAACGTTGTTTAATATTATTAATTTGACATTTATTAAAAAACTGTTTTTACTATTTTTATAAGTAAATTTCATACTATAGGCAAAATAGCATTTTTGCCTATTTTGCACATTCTATGTGTTTTTTTGTACATTTTGCATTTTTTCGTAAATTCAGCCTAGTTGTGCGCTTTTTTAAAAGTAGGCTACTAACCATCATATTATTCATACTATTATTACTAAGCCTTTCTCTAATAAAATTTTGAGTCAGTAATAAACTATCAAGGGTTCCGACATTAAAAATCCTAAGATTACCTACTTGGCCCAACTAAATTCAAATTTTTATCACAGACAGATTGATGAATTAGTCAACAAGGGAATATATAATTTGCATTCCACATATCGTTCATCATGGCAAAAATTCTTAGTGAATTAGTTTCTAGTACCAGAGGCTCTGGATATTACCCTCTCATCATACCGAATAAGGTTGAAATACGTATAAGCCGATGACAGGTGCCTTGCATTGAAATTAAATCTAAAGCTGTTTTTCTATTTTATCAATGGTTTGTTTATAATAGATTTCTAGGAAAATGTACCTGATCGAGACCTGAATCCTAACTATTGGGAAATCCCTAACCTTTTTCCCTTGTTTAATAAACAATTATCAGTTGTACAGTTTGTTACTGTATCAGAGTTTAGTTTTGTTGCCTATGCCAAAAAGCAAAGAACACACATTTTAAAAAGTTTTAGAATTTTGTTTAGAAAAATGACAAGTTAAGCTCATGGATTGGACGATATTCGAAACTTTTTCTAAAAAGAGAAGGAGCATTTTATAAATCGTGCGGCAAATCGGTAAGTATTATTTTTTCTCTTTCTTTCTTATTACATATAAGTATTTAATGAAGAATTATTGAGAAGACTACAAAAAGTTTACATAGTTTAAAAACCAAAGCTAGGATATCTAGGCAACGTAATTCGAAATGTCAACAGATATGAATTTTTGAAACTAATGATACAAAGAATAACACCTGGCAGAAAGAGTCCCAGAAGAAGAAAAATCTACTGTCTAAAGAACTTATGTCTTTTTTCGCTGCTGCCAATAAAGCAAGAATAGCCATGTGGGTTGTCAACATTTGGTTACGAATTTCCACTCACAGAAGAAGATAATTAATCTGTTAGTCAATTTGCATCTATCTCTTCAAGGTGTGGCGATAATTTTACACATTCTTGGCCACTATTGATGTTACTTTCTATGATGCCTTTACCTACCCATTTTGTTTTTTCAAACATTGGAATTTTGATAATTTGTATCAGAACTTTGCTTTGAACACTTTTTATTATTTAATGTAACTCAGATCTAATTACTTCTAACTTTCTAAAATTAAAATTTTTTTTTTCTATGTTTACCATTAAATACATTTTCTTACTTGTCTCTTAACATCGATTGTTTGCATTTTGTGAGCGTCTCCAAATATTTCAATTCAATTTGACTAAAAAAACTCTATGCAGAGGAAGAAAAAACGACGCTAGAACCAGAAATACCAGAAATTTCCACCAATGAAGAACTTAATATAAATGTAAAGGAAGTTCGGAAAATACTTAAAACCCTGAAGAACAGAAAAGCAGCAGGTAAAGACGGGATACCAAACGAATTACTGAAATATTATGGAGCAGCAATGACAAAACGATTAACAACATTAATTAATAGAATTATAAATCACAATAAAATGCAGGAAGAATGGAGAACGAGCGAACTAATTCTACTACTCAAAAAAGGAGATAAAAACAGTCAGAAAACTGCAGAGGTATAAACTTGTTAAATACTATGCTAATACTTACTTAAAAGTACAATTTTACAAGTGTTAATAAATCAGAGGATAAGTTTAGCAGATGAACAACAGGGTTTTCGTAGTGGAAAATCGTGTACAGATGTAATAATCGTTATAAAGCATATTGCTGAGAAATCACTACAGTATAATAGACCAGCATTTCTGTGCTTAACCTAAAGAAAGCGTTTGACAGAGTAAGACTCAAAGATGTAATCCATCTTCTGTATTTTAGAGAAGTTATTTTAAATATTTTAAAAACTATCGAAAACATCTACCAAAACAAAAAAGTGGAAGTCAGAATAGATAGACAACTTATAGAACCTATAGAAATATGCAGCGAAATAAGACAAGGGAATTCATTGAGCCCCATGCTCTTCAATTTGGTCATGGATGATATCATCAAAAGCGTTAACAAAGGAAGAGGATACAGAATGGGAAAGAAATAAAAATAGTCTGTTACGCAGACGACGCAATATTGATAGCCAAAGATGAAGATAGTCTGCAAAGACTGGTCCACAGATTTAAGATAACAGCAAAAGAATTTAATATGACTATTTCATTTCAGAAAAACAAAAACAATAGTAGTCAGCAAAGAACTAACCAGATGTAAAATAAAAATAATGGCATCAGTATTGAACAAGTAATGGAAATAAAATACCTGGGAATTACACTATCTAGCTATGGAGACCTGGACAAAGAAATGAGAGATATAGTACAAAAAGCAAATAGACTGGCAGGATGCATTAATAACACTATATAGCGAAACGAAAACATTAACACTGAGATGAAGTCAAGAATTTATAAAGCCAGTATAAAACCAATAATGACATATGCCTCAGAAACAAGACCTGATACAGCCATAACGCAAAGGCTACTGAAAAGGGCAGAGATGAGAGTACTGTGAAGAATTACAGGAAATATGCTGCGAGATCGAAAGAGAAGTGAAGACATTAGAAGAAAATGTAACGTACAGTGTATGGATGAATGGACACAAAATAAAAAAAAAAGGATGGAATAACCACATAAGCAGAATGGAGGAGACCCGTGTCGTCAAAATAGCTAGAGATAAGTCACCAATCAGCAGAAGAAGTATCGGAAGACCGCGCAAAAGGTGGAGTGACAACCTTCCATAGAGATATTAATCCGCCAATGAACAAGCAGAATTGCTTATAAAGAGGAAGAAGAAGAAGTTATTTCAATCTGTAGAAAAAGTGGACTTACAATCATATTAATTATCAACTCGCAGTATCCAAAAATTTAACAGAAACTCTTCCTCGACAATCCTTGTTTGTGATTCTTTGACGAGTACACCAAAGCCAAATTTTGTAACATTAAATAAGTTTACGATTATTTCTCAAACAGTATTTATTCGGCGGTCGTATAAATGTCCCCAGCCCTTTCATGCCATTTTATCCCTTGTATTATTTACCGAAATAATTTCATTTTCTTCGTGTAAACCAATTAAAATTCAACTCAGTGCGAAACTGTTGTTCATTTCGTTGACGCGGAACGTTTTCGTTTAGATGAATAAAACAAAATCCAGCGCAATGAAAATGGAAGAGACAGGGCCGGATTCGGGTTTTCGAAAACGTATTACCCCTGTCGTCAGAGACGAAAATGCCACTGAATCTCTAAAAATCATACGAACAAGCTAAATTTTGTTGAGAATATAAATTTTGGAATCCCCAAAAAAGGAAAAAAAATTTACAGAGCTTTAAATTATAGTAAATTAAAACATAATGACGGTATTAGATTTTTGTTTCGATACAGGACAGCGACAAGCCGCTTATACGTATTTCGACCTCGTTAGGTCTCCTCAGAACGGTATAGCCACTGCTCTGAACCAAAACAAAAATCTTTCCCGTCCTAGACAATAGTTATCAAAATAACTTACTTTTTTTTATAGTAATTTAATTTAATTAGGTAAGTAATTTAAAAACGATCTAAAATGTTTAAAAGTTTTCGATTGCATAAGAACGATTTTTAAAACACATCTTCCTCTACAAATTCCACAGCACATTCAGATTGTTTGTAAGATGAAAGTTTAAATTCAGCGGTTTTAGGCATATTTCAAATTCGAAATATATCGTAATTTCATGTTATAGGTTTTTAAGATTAGGCTCTAGCAATGGAAATTTCACAGAGACGGATCAATAGAAATACCTTTATATAAACTGACTTCATTTGCGACAAAATGCAAAAATTGCATACGAAAGCTCCAAAAAACGTTTCTGTCCAGTTGTTACCTAAGGTCCATATGAAGACGACGAACGGCTTAGGGCCAGCAACCCTAGTTGGGAGTTTTACGGCTAGTTTAGTTTTAGGCTGCTGGAAAAGCCATGGCAATTTTTCCGCTGACGCGAACGTTTTTTCAGTGGTGTGAGGCTGGACCTCATGTCTCACATCAAACTGAACAACTGTTGAGAGATTTTTGCTGGGCTCTTGTGCACCACCCCCCCCCCCTCCACCCTAAAGTCCGGACCTAGCACCAAGTGATTATCACTTATTCCAAAAATTAAAGGAACACTTGGGTGGCTTACGCTTCAGTTCCGATGATGAATTCAAGGAAAAGGTTGAAGGAAGAGGTTAGAGAATTAAGACAAAATAAATTTGTCTATTTTTAAAATTCATGTGAATCTTATTTTACAAATGGGCATAGTATTTAGTATCTTCATTTATATACCTATACTTGGTTTCAGCACTGATGATAGAATTTTAATTCCAAAAACGTTCTGTGTTGTAGCCCAAAAAGGTTCTTTTCAAATAAATATGCCTTTTAATAAAGGAATTTTTAAACAAAACTACGAGTCATACTATTTTTAAGATACTGCACAGATTTTTCTGTTCTAGTGCATCCTTACATTTTTCTTTATTTGTGCTATTTTATTTTTCCTCTTTTCCACCTAAAAAAGTGAACAAAATAACTCCCAAATAGATTACTTCAAGACAAGAAAAGAAGATATACGTGACTGTAAGAATTGTAAGGTAATAATTAGTAAGACTATAAGCCAACAACTTACAATAGCAACAATAAGCAACAATAAGTTGCTTTTGCTGGACATCGAAGTAAAAAGGGAAACTAAACCAAAATATCGGAAAGGACCACAAAAATCAAGTAGTGGATATTAATAGATGATAAAGAAGGTCTATTCAAGAAAAAAATAGTAGGAAAAATGTGTTGGAACATGAAAGGAAGTCCTAACACATTTTGGAGGAAGGCGGTTAGTATCATTAGATATACTGCTATTAAAATACTTCAGAAAACCCTCAGAAAAGAAGCTTAAGAGTAAAGAGATCTGTGATGGTCAAACAACGAAGTTTAAGAAAAAATTAAGGAGAAGAGAAAATTATATAAAAAGTGGGAAGAAAATAAATCGGACACAGATCTTTAAAACTACGCCAAAAATGAAGCGGAAGTAACAATACAAGCAGAAGCGAATACGAATCTATATGATTAAATTAGTACCAGGGAAGGAGAAATAGAAATATATAGAATAGAGGAAAAAACGCAAAAGACTTTAGTTAGATTATGTATATTTCCGAGATAACAATAATAAAATACTAGGTAGTTTACGAAAGGGATGTCAAAAAGAGATGAAAAATGTACTTTGATAATTTATGAAATGAAGAATTTGACCGAAATCCAGTTAACGGAGACAGTAAGAGTAATGGTTACTAAAATAATAAACGAGGAAGTGGTTTAAACACTTCAAAAAATATAGCAAGTTAAAGCAGTTGGACCAGATGATATTCCTGGGGATGTGTGGAGAGCATTGGTGAGAGAGATTGGAACAAGTTGGCTAACAAGTTTATATAATAGAATTATGGAAGTGGGACAAATAAATAACAAATAAACAATGGTATGATATTTATTGATCTTGAGAAAGCATGTGATAGAATTCTTCAATAGATTTTGTTGTGGGCGCTCAATAAAAAGGAGTTTCTGGTGAATATGTAGATTGTAAGATATATATTCTCATTAGGGTTGGATCAGATAACAGCGAAACTACAGGGTAACATTCCCTGGTGCTTAATGTATGCTGATAATGTAGTACTGGTATTAGTAGGAAACAGTGAAAGCGATTTAGAACAAAATCTGGAACAGTGGAGATAAGCTCTTGAGAAAGAAAAGAAAATTTTATAGAACTGTTATAATACTAGCTGATGTACGGAACTAAACATTAAGCACTTAAAAAGAAGGAGGAAGAACGAATGCATGTGGCGGAAATGAAACTACTTGGATGAGTGGAGTGATAAAAAAGGATAAAATTAAAAATTAGTATATCAGAGGATGTCTGTCTAGGGGTGAAACCGATTGATGCCAAGATGGAAGAGCATAAGTGGAGATAGTTTGGGCTTATTCAAGTGCTGGTGGAAACGAAGATCAAAGCAGACCTGGGGGAGACACTTAGACACGGCAAGTCGGTAAAGAGGGTTGATATTGGCATGAACCAAGATAAAAACTTATAGATTAATGTAATTAGGGAAGCCTATCCTGCATAGGGGTAAAGGCAAACAGAATGACGATGATAATGAATTTATTTTTTTCCTGAATTTTTATTTTGATTTTTCATTTTATTTTATTTTTATTTTGATATTTTAAAGTCTCCATTTAGAAAAAACTTACTGGTAAGAAATTAACACTCAATTCATAGTATGTCCCGTCTTTCTCCTCCTTTTTTTAGTTGAAAATTTGATGATATAAAGAAAAAGAACAAGAAAACATTCAAATTAATTTAAAAGAACTAGAAGAACAGTTCTAAGCATATTTTAATTTAAATAAATATGTAGGTAATTTTTTTTATTTTTAAATAAATGTCTATCAATAGTAAAAGAGCAAAATGCCATAAAACTTTTATATCCATTAATGGTATTTCCTCACTTAATCCTAAATACATTTCTTTGAAGATTATCATCTCTATTTGACATGAATCGTTCAGGTAATATGTAAAACGGTTTTTATAGAAATAACGTTATTTCACAAAGGTATTCTAAATAGTTGTTGAAATTTCAGTATGGACGTCTTTGTCTGTATACACATACTAATTCCACGATTATTACCAATCCATAACAATGATCGTGTGCAAAGAATCTGCCGTTAAAAACTTAAACAATTCTCAGATTTTAAATGCCTTTTAAAAAGTGTGTAGAATGCAGTAACATTTGGCTACCGATATTAAGAGAAAATATGGTTGTTAAAAATATTGTTCGTTGATTGGTATGTTCTTGTTCAGTCGGTATTAACTCGCCATATGGAAGGTAGAAAAACTACATCAACGAACAGTGACTATTCAGGCAGTAAATAAGTTTTTCTTGTTGTCAATTATACGCCAGTCACATGAAGTAATTTTTAAAAGAAAATAATATGCTTTGGAATATTAAAGTATCGTTTTTAAACTCTTTATAAAGTATGTACGTCGAAATTAGTTATACATATTATTAGAAATCTCAGAATGTTATTATAAAATGTTTGGAAAAGCTTCTGCAGTTAATAAAATAAGAGATGTAATTATTATTAACATGTTAATAACTAATATGAAATTTGCGTTTGTCTGTTTCTTATTTCGTAAGCCGGGAAAGGATATAGATATCTTTTTTCTTGTAATATTTGTCATTTGTATTGATTCTATCTTTACCCTTTTATAGATATTATGTCTAAAGTTTCCTAACGTTTTCCATGCCCCTCTAGCTATTGAGCTTTCCACTAAGCAATCTTTATATTTTTTTGGCAAAATTTTGTCTGTTTTTTATTTAATTTTTGTTTCATACGTCAGATATATATGAAAACGAAATAAGAAATACACGAAAAGGGATGAAAAACAACTAAATTTATAAAAGCCGTAATATCACCGGTTCTAATCAACGAAAAGTTATGTTTTTGTTTGGTAACTCGTTGCATAGATTATAAAAAGTGGTACAGTAGGCGGTGCTGAAACTAAGGTTAAAAATATTTTTAAACTTGGATAACGTATTATGTATATATATATATATATATATATATATATATATATATATATATATATATATATATATATATATAAACATTAAGAAGAAATACAGGATATTAGTGACTGTCGATATAAACAAAACAAGTAAGTTTATTAGGGCTGCAGTCAGAAGGTTGGCCGAGATGTTAGAGAAATACTCTTTTGACTTTTTGTCGAGCTTTTGGAATGGTTTTATTCCTTTTTCAAGACACTGTCAACTACATGCATGCATGCATCCAAATTTCGTCTACTGCGCCGTGGTCAGAAGTGTTTGCACTATCTCTACCAATATACTCAGATCTTTGGATATATCGGTTTTACGCCTATAAGGAGGTTACTTTCCTGGCTTAATGGTGAACTTGTAGTGATATTGCCAGCTTTGGTCTCCAGATATGCCAGTGTCAGTTGCTACCCCTTGATATTATGCATATACTACCCATGGCTCGTCAACACAGACTCGTTTGTATCAAAGGGAAGATGCCACGGCATGTGAGGTCTGTTAAGTAGGACATGATTTATGTAACGCATCTCTACCGCATTATATCAACTTTATACACACTGCATACTGTAAGTATAAAGCAAATTACTAAGAAATCACTAGAATATAGTAGACCAGCATTTCTGTATCTGATTGAATTAAAGGAAGCGTTTGACAGAGTAAGACTCAAAGATGTAATCCATCTTCTGTATAATAAAAAAGTTTCCCTAAATATTATTAAAATTATCGAAAACATCTACCAAAACATTAAAATAGAAGTCAGAATAGATGGACAACTTACAGAACCTATAGAAATAGGTAGCAGAATAAGACAAGGAGAATCATTGAGCCCCATGCTCTTTAAATTAATCATGGATGAAATCATCAAAAGCGTTAACAAAGGAAAAGCATACAGAATGGGAAACAAAGAAATAAAAATATTCTGTTACACAAACGACGCAATATTGATAGCCCAAGATGAAATCTACAAAGACTGGTCCACAGATTTACCATAAGAGCAAAAGAATTTAATATGACAATCTCATCTCAGGAAACTAAAACAATAGTAGTCAGCAAAGAACCAACCAGATGTAAAATAGAAATTGATGGCATCAGTCTTGAACAAGTAATGGAAATAAAATACCTGGAAATTACACTATCTAGCTATGGAGACCTGGACAAAGAAGTGATAGATCAAATACAAAAGCAAATAGACTGGCAGGATGCCTTAATAACACTATATAGCGAAACGGAAACATTAACACTGAGATAAAGTCAAGAATTTATAAACTAAGTGTAAAACCAATAATGACATATGCCTCAGAAATAAGACCCGGCACAGCCACAACGCAAAGGCTGGCGGAAACGGCAGAGATAAGAGTACTGATAAAAATTACAGGAAATACGCTAAGAGATCGAAAGAGAAGTGAAGACATTAGAAGAAAATTTAATGTACAGTGTATAAATGAATGGACACAAAATAAAAGAAAGAATGGAATATCCATATTAGCAGAATGGAGGAGACCCGTGTCGTCAAAATAGCACGAGATAAGTCACCAATCGGCAGAAGAACTATCTAAATACGCCAATGAACAAGCAGAATTGCTTATAAAGAGAAAGAAGAAGAAGAAGAAGTATACTGTATAAGCATTACTGTTTGTTTGTTTGTGTGTGTGTATGTGTGAGCGTATGCTTGTGTATATATTAGTTTATGTAATGACTAAATTCTGATATTATCAAGTATTTATCTTAAAATTACCCATAATTTGAGTTATTTAAGATTTATTAATCATTAAAATATTCTGAGATCTTTGCCGCGTAAGCCTAACCGACAATTATATTTGACATTTATTTAACATTAATTATTCCTTTATCTTATATTGTTAAGAAAACACTTTGATATCTATTATTATATCTAGGATGAAAGTTATCTCGAGCACTTACCGACCCTGCAAAGGAAGCTCCGCAGGGAGCGAGTATAAATGGGAATGACAATTAAAAGCCCGCCCTTTAGCCTTTTAGCCTTTACGCCCTCCGACAGATAACAGCTAGGAGGCAATTACGGACCCGCGATGGGAGCACTGAGCTGTCCTAACCCTTTTTCCTTCACTATGAACTTGATTATCAACTCTTCTTGTTTAATCAACTACGCGCCCTTATCGGCAGTAGCGTCGTGTGACCGAAAAAAATTTAGGTTCAAAGAGCTTAATAAAGATTTATCTAGAGTGCTGATAAAACTGGGGCGGGAGTTACTGCCTGTCGGAGGGTAATTTTAAAATCTAAACAATTTGATATTGTTTAGAACGTACTCTTCGAATGAAATATATGATTTACAATTTTTGGAACGCTAAAACATTTCAAACCAATTGCTATGTAATTGACAATATAAGCTTACACAAAATATTGAAATGAACTGCATAATGTATTAATAACAAGATACAAATCGCTTTATTTTAACTAAAAAAATGATTAACAAACCAAATACATATATAACATAGTTGCATTCGCTTACTTAATTAATTAAATTGTCCTGTCATTGTTGTCCTGAAGGTCCTTCCCAATACTTGACAGTACGGTCATCGGCGTGTACAAAAAATATAATTTGTGGGCAAAGAAAAACTGAGTAGTTTTGCTGCTATAAGTTCAATTACCAAAAAAGTTTAAGCTAGTTTTATATGTCGAATGGAGAGGCGATATGGAAATATAAGCATATTTGTTAATGTTAGTAGGTGTGTCTTAACACCCATTATTAGTATGTTTATTTTTTCTGATTTTAGACGAAATTTATAGCATAAATCTTGATTGACGAAGTTTCATTGAGCGCCGCTATCTAAAAGAGCTCTACACTGTACCTAATCTCCGTTAATATATTTTGCCAATACAACAGCTGTAGTTAAAAGTATTTGTCGTATTGGTTTTTTAAAGAATTTGTTACTGCAATGTCTTTAGTTATAGAAGCTTGAGATGGCGTGTGTGTAGTAGTGTATTTATGATGCTTAGAATATACCATACACCCTTGTGCAATGTAATTCGTTACATCATGATTAGCACGTAAACAATTTTGACATAATTTGAATTTCGTTATTTCATCCAATTGTGAAGATACGGATAGATCTTTGAAGGTTTTACACTGATAAATTATTTAAGATTCACTACAATACTGACAAACAATTCATTTCAGACGTTAAAATATTTGTGGTTTGGAATATGATTTGGCGCGGACATAAGATTTGACGATTTTATATGTTTATATGAATTAGTTGAATTTTTGGCATTAAATATAGAATATTCTTGTTCATATCTAATACTTTCCTTTGCTAAGGATTAAGCTAGACTGTATCTATCTCACAAAGATTTAAGAAAATTAGTTAATTTTGAAAACATTTATTTACAAAATCGTTTATAAAAAGTACATAATATTCTAAAAATGCCCTTTCGGGTTACACCATAGAACGTTCTTGGACTAATAAGCCAAGCTTGCTAACTCCTGGGAGTCATGCGTTAATAAATGAATCAATAAAGAATTCCATGACTCTAGCTACACAATCACTGCCTAGTGATTGTACCCCCTAAACCTAAATCGGAAATCGTCTTTTAAATTTCGCAAGCTATTGCTTTCTCAGAAACCATTAGTACTTCAAATAATCCTTTTATATAATTTTTTAACGTTAGACAATCTATCTTTAAGTAAGTTCCAAGCTACATCCTAATTTTTTTGGTAACAGGTATACCTGATAGAATCTTTTGTGTTAAACCACCTAGACTTCCGATTAAATTATCATCATCATCATTCTGGCTTTACAACTTTGTGTGGCTCCTAGCCTCCTCAAGAATTTCTCTCCAGTCGTCCATATCCATCGCCTTCCTCCGCCAAGCACGTATTCCCATATTTCTCATGTCTTCATCGATGTTATCAAGGAACCTTGTTCAGATTCATCCTCTTCTTCTCTGACCAATGGGTTTATCAAGGAGCGTTTTTCTAACTAGCCACAGCTATAAGCTAAGCTATACTGTATTATACTATAAAAGGTATTATATTGACCAAACTACGACGGAACTGAAGAAGCTAAAAGAAGAGCTAGATCAAACGAAAGATATAGTGATGTATAGATCAGGATAATATCAAAGCGGGAGTTACCGTTAACGGAAAATTAATTAACAACTTACGATATACAGACGACACTGTGATCATAGAAACGAGTATAAAAGATCTACAACATATTATCGAAAGCTTAAGTATGAACAGTGCTGAGATGGAAATTACTATAAACGCTAAAAAAACGAAGTGCATGCTAATTACAAAATGACCACAAAATATACATCACCCATTGACAATCAATGGTAACGTGAAAGAACAAGTAGAAAAATATCAGTACTTGGGAACTTTGAATGAAACCAATGATCATACTGCAGAAATAAACAGGCGAATATAGATTGCCAGATCAGCATTTATACAAATGAAGCCTCTGATAACGTGCAAAAATCTAAATTTGGAGATCAGACTACGTACCATTCGCTGTTATATATTTTCAATATTATTATATGGAGCTGAGACTTGGACATTAAAAAATGCAAACCGCAGAGTATTAAAAATATCATGGACTGATTTATTTAGAATTACAAATAAAGAAGTACTGGAGAGGGTTGGTAAAGAAACAGAACTAATCACCACTATACAAACCAGAAAACTGGAATACCTAGGCCACGTGATGAGGGGACCAAAATATGAAATTTTGAGACTTATAATACAGGAAAGATTCATGGAAGAGGATCTATTGGCCAAAGACAGAACTCATGGTTGAAGAATCTACGTGATTGGTATCAATGCAGATCGATTGATTTTTTTAGAGCCGCAAGTTCAAAAATAAAAATAGCCATTATGATTGCCAACCTCCATAGGGAGACTTCACTCTAAGAAGATGAATAGATCAGGATGTCAGGAAGATCGGTGTGGCCAACATGAATTAAGCTTCTGCAAGAAATTTGACTGGATACATAAATACTTTTAGCGCTGTTAAAAACTCAATAACTATGGTAATGATGATTACTATGTAAAGAACAACTGAAATCGACTCATCTTTAATCAAGCAGACACCAAGAAAAGGAATGTTTTTACTAGTTATGTTGATAATAAAATACCTTGCATTGAGTCCCGAATCAATGACTTACAAATATATTACTAACTATAACTATAAAAAGATTATAAATACTTTATATTATTGTAACTTTTTGAAAGGTGTAATATCAGATTGGGAGACTAAAATTGGTCTTCAAATAGCAGATGACAACCATATCGAAACCGAAATATTCTAGTAAACCGGAACCTATTCTAACACGGTGCATTTTTTTTTAATAATTAACACGTAAGTTGTGTTCACACCACTGAAATCTGGTCACATTTGGCAAATGCACTATATAACACAAAGGAAATTAAACTCCTGATCAGATGTTTAAAACTTATTAAACTGACTATTCCAAATATCGTCAGAAGGAAGACTTAACCCGGATAATTTAATTAGCAAAATTACCAAAATATCGAAGATATGTGTAAACTAAAAACGTACAAAGATCGTAAAGTAAAGCAAGCACGAAAAATTTACCATAAATCGATAAAAACCAAATTAAATTTTCATATGAAAAACCATATGCACATAAACCATCTTTCTAAGAAAGAAGAAATGCTCATCTGGATTGGTAAACTTCTACATTGGCGAGATCTAGATAAAATCAGCGAAAATTATGTCAAATGTCAAATACAGCTTTGAACGATTGATTGGATAAGGAAAGATGTTTCGAGATACAGAGGGTTTTCTACTAACCATTTATGATCCGGTTATTCTAACCAAACATTTACTTCCAAAAACAGGCAATCTGAACCAACAAACTCAGTCTTCTCCAAATCAACCATCTCCCTTATTATCAATATGTCCCTAACATGCTTGAGAGACAACTATTCTTCTCATTCCTTGAGCCCTTGTCAGGTCATAATGTGTCTCTAAATATGATTAACTTGCTGTCTTCTTTGGCTGCGATCATGTTCCGTCTTCATGTAGGAATTTTTCCACCAGAGTCTTCATTTGGTCTGTTCATTGTATTGGAGATCTTCCTCTCGGTCCTCGGCCTTTTACCTCTCCTTCTACTACCATTAGTTCTATGGTCCCCGTTCTTTAAGCTATGTGGCCGAAGTTAATTAGGTATGCCCTATTTACTTTTTTTAATAGGCTGTCTTTTATATGACGCTCTTCCAGAATTAGATCAGACACGCGTAGAATTCTTCTATGGACCCACATTTTTAAGGCTTCGATTAATGGGATAAATAAGGGCATTGACCTATCTGAGCTTAATATTCCTTGTTATTGGTCTTTTTATATTTTAAGCAATTTAGTTGTTGCGGTTCGGGCCATTGCTAGTCTACGCTTGATTTCTGATGAGCAATCGCCATTGTTATCAGGTAGCCCAAGTATTCAAATCTGTCTACCACTTCGAAATTTTTCACTTGGTGTATGGGCGGCAGATTAAAATTTGCTCTGTCGACGATCATTGATTTTGTTTTTCCGGTGTTGATCTGAAGTCCATATTCTTCGCCTATCCGGCTTAGTTGTTCAGTGATATTGATCATTTTGACTTCATTCGCTACATAAGTGTGTCATCTGCGTATCTCAGGTTGCTGATTTTTCTGCCTCCTATACTGATTCCTCCATACCATTGGTCTAGTACTTTTCTCAATATATATAATCAGAATATATGTTGTATAATAATGATTGTAATAGCAAGCCCTGTCAGAAACAGAGCAGCATTGGTAAGTTGTGTTCTAGTGCTCGCTTCTTCTATTATCTGTCTGGTGTTCTGTATCTGCTCCCACGTTTCTTTTCCTGGTACGAATCCTCATTGTTCTTTAGGTATCTCTGGAAATAGAAAGTTCTTTAATCGTTCGTTCATTACATGTTGTAGATTATATGACAACTATAGATGTAGATTATGTAAACTGTAAGCTACATGACATACTGGCACCATAATGTGCTTATATGTCAACGTCAACCAGTGGAGTACCATAGATGGAGTCTCATTACTTAATAACCTAACTAGACAAACAATACTAATTTTATTGATGTGGTACCTAACAATAATATTCTACGTATTACCTACAAAAAAATCGACAAATAGAGAGAGAGCTCTAAAGATACAGATAAGGAGACGATATTAGAAGGAAAATACCTATTAGATTCATAAACCACATAAGTATATTCGGTAAAATTTTTGAGTAATCTTGTATCATTCTGCCATAACAAATAATAATAATTAGTTGACGTAAAATATGTTGATGTAGTAACACTGATAAATATTATTTAACATCCTATTGCACCACACCCTTACAACATTCAAGATCATATTTAGCCCCCTCCCACAGGAGCCAACCAAGTTGTCTGATAAAAACAACCTGACACGGACAAAACTTTAGCACTAACAATATATATCAGTAGACATAACTCTAAAGTTCCAAACAACCCTATAAACATAACTAACTTAATTTGCTGTAAGACATAAACCAGAACTTGTGTAGCTCTTGTCCCCGGCGGGGCTCTGAGCTGTTTCTCTCCCAAGCCTCCTAGATTGCGTGGAATTTAATTTAATGAAATTTCGTGCTTGCTGGCTTTTCTCTTCCACCTTTTTCTCTTTTCTGCTTGCGTTGTTAATTTGAATCATCTATTGGGAGCTTGAATTTAATTAAAGCAAAGTTTACACGAAAAGACATGTCAGTAAAATTATTATAATATCTAACATTTTTATAATGAAATGAACATCGACAAAATTTCTTACGGCCTTAATAATTTTATATAATTATTGAAAATAAATTATGTTATTATAATTCAACTAAATTCTAATATTAATTGGGTATATGCAATCTATAATTTGTGGAAGCGCGAGTTTACTTTAAATAATTCGATAATTTTTGTTAAATAAAGAGTTAGGCGTGGATTTAATATTCTAAATCAAAATAAACGGCAATTATTTTACCATTATTCAATTAAAATCAATAGAATTAATGAATCCAATATGATGTCAGTACTTATTGGCCTTCCTCTATTCCAATTTAACACGTTAAACGCCGTAATGGATATAATAATAAAAATTTTCTGTTCCGACAAATTTTTTTATTCAAAAAATATTTATTTGTCATGAATATTCCGCACACAAATACGTTATATCAAAATATTTTTTCCAAATCGTACTTTAAACCGCGAAGCAAGTATGCACCATGCGGCCACAAGTAGCAAATACCTATTTAAGGCCGCGCGGCTCATCCATGGTTCACACCCACAGAAATCAACTTATCTCAATAGTGACAGTGATATCTCTTCTTCTGAATATTGCTCGCCTGTAAGTAAAAAGAAAAAAGTACGTCGTACAAAGAAAGACATTTGTTTGACCTTGAAAGTAGCTGACCAACAGCAGTTGGTAAATGAAAGCAGCAAGCAAGACGACGGGTTAGGTCGAAGTATAAATCATGTAGATGAAACGCTTGAGGAAATTATAAAGAACAGTGCAGCAACCATTGTTCACCATCATGTCAAGAAACAGATTTGAACTTCTTCTGAATAGTTATATTTTACTGATAACGAAAATGCAGATATTTCCAGAAGTCTATATAAAGGTGGGTACACATATGCGAGCCGAACTGTTCGAAGAGTTCGTTGAAAATATGTTTATGTTCAGGCTATCCAATACCCTAAGTATCTAATAACAAACCGAGAATTAATTTACTTCGTTATTTTAAACATTTCGGTATTTTGTTTACATTATCTGTTATTAATTTCTCTCGTTACTTTTGAATAAGCCGCGCTCGTTCAGCAATTTTGTTTAACCGAATGATCTCATCGCACACTTAGCAGAAACAATTTATAGTCTCGAACTCCGTCCAAATTTAACTGCGAACATTCTTTGTGTTCGTCCCAAAAACCGACAGACTGTGGTTCTTGACGAGCAACGAATGAACAACTCGCAAGCGGTTCGTCCCGTCGTACAAATTAATGAATATAGCGTTCACAAACGGTTCGCGAACAGTTCTGCTCGCATATGAGTACCCGCCTGAAGATGAAACCGTTCACATCTTTCCTATAATTTATCAAAAATACATGGCATAAGTTTGGTGTTAAATTCTTTCAATTGTGGATACAAGATGAGTACACTTATGACTTTAAAATTTATTGTGATAACAAGAAAACTGATGGTTCTCCAACTTCAGTTGTTTTGGAACTATATGACTGGCTTCTTGGCTTCTTTGTAGACAAATATTACACTTGTATTTAACTAACGCATAAATTATGAGAAAGACAAACACACCTTGTGGGTACCTTGCTAAGAAATGGAAAGGAAAATCCAAAGAATAATATTAATAAAAATCTAAAAAACAGAGGGTAGGTAATTGGCAAAGAAAGTGACTCAGGAGTAGTAGTAAAGCGGTGTGATAAACACGAGGTTTGGATGTTGTCAACAAAACGGACAAATACTACCGATAACATGAAGAAATTGAACTCTGAAAGAAAAGCTAGAAATTATCGTCGACTAAAATAAAAATAAAAGTTTTATAGATTTATAGAAGAACCATAAAGTGGTATCGGAACATGGCCATTGAAATATCTTCTGGGATCAGCAGTTGTAAACGCATTTGTATTATATAAAAAAGTATTGGACTCTAATATTAGCATAACGCAGAGAAAATAGCAAAAGATTTACTACAAATATACCTAAAGAAAAAATCTTCGCCTAGGGAAAAGCATGTTTTGGAAGAAGTAGAGACCAAGAATCATTGCAAATGCGTATTTTATTATAAGTAGTTGTCCGAAAAATTCAACAGAAACTACAACTTATGACATGGTGATCCTTGCCAGTATGTAGTATAGATGAATTACAACAGGCACTGAAAATGGTTAATGCAGTCAGTGAGGACCATGGCCCGAGCCTCAACTTCAAGAGGACTTTTATAGCAAATCAGAGAGAGCATAGTAAATTAGCACATATAAATATTGAAGAGATTTAAGAACCTACTTGGAAGGCTCGCTAAGCAATAAATGGTTATTCGTAAAAATCGATTGAAAACAAAAAAAAAATCTATATTTTCAATCACGAATAAGTCTAAAAGTATTAATTTTTAGACAAATCTCCATAAAATTGTTTTCTTAAAATATATTTTTCTATCGATTATTGAGGTTAGTTTTAATATAAAGGTACCAACCCCCAGTTAGGGTAGATTTTGAAGTTAAGGGTAAATATATCTTAAATCCGAAATTTCATCAAAATCGATGCTTATTGATGGAAATAGAAGTTTATACCAGTACAATGGAATAAAAATCAAAGCAATATTTTGCAATAGAGTGTCTGCAGTCTGTCTGACTATTCGATGGCGTGCCATTAAATGCTACGTACTGACTACAGTCTTTATTGTACGGAATTAAGTGGTCTTTTGAGATTTGGTTGTACCGGCGCGGCGGTTACTGACTTAAAGTAGTAGGCTGTAGGAAAAAATGCTTTAAAATACGTGTTACAATAATATTTCACAATCCTGTACATAATGCATTTTTTTGTAATTTTTTTGTCATATTATGGTTTTTAGAAAAGTGACATTTGTTGTTTCAGAAAAGAAATGAATTTTTTTGGAAATTTTATGGTCTTTATCAAATGTTAAAGAAAGTAAAAGCATTAATCATCATTAATTGCATCCGTAGTGGCTACTGCGTAATCTCTTCAAAAAATGATCTTCTTTCTTCTGGTATGTAATCCATTAGATTGCGTATATCTTCAATTTTATTTTATTAATTGGTACTTTATCATTCGGATAGGCTAGAACTGTTGATAAAAATGGAATTCAATCACTTTGTTAAAAGTTGTTAGTGATAAAACCATTAATCTTTTCCGATTAACAGTCCCTGGTTCATTTGAAGAATAAAAAAAATGGTAGTAGTTTGAAATCTGGAAAATGATTATTTTTATCCTTTTGTGTCGTGTAAAATTTACTATAATTTCTGTATATTCTTTTGGTTGGTAAACACGATCAAAGTTTTTATGACTCTTTTTATTGTTGCAAAGTTTCTACTACTACTACGACTTGTAGGTCTCCTGCTCGGAAGTAAGTGGAAGTTGAAGATTTTGCAATAATCAAACGTCAGGCCACATAAACTGGCATGTGTCTTGCAAATCTCTGCAATTCCTGCCAATTTAGTGTAGAAGTTTTTTGCACGTCTTTTATGTACAGAAAATTGCGTAACAGCCACGCGTTTTGCTGTCTTGTTTAAAGATGGACTCTTATTTTTTATATCTAATTGTTTGCATTCACAGCAGGTGTCTATGAACGTCCAAAAGATAGAGAAAAATGTTCCTGAAAAATCTTCAAATAAAGTTTATACTTCACTGAATTATTATTATTAGCAAATTTGACACAAAATAGGTCATAAATAATTCGCACATTTTATTTTTGTTCTAAAGTAATGCTTCTCTTTTCCTGCGTAATTGCAATCTTAGTGGGAAACCTCCCAATATGAGTCTTTCTATTGTACTTAATTTTCAGAGTTAGCATTCAATGACATATTTTTCTCGTTTATCTAGTGGTGCTTTGCCATGCACAAGAAGCTTTATTATTTGGATTTTCATTTCATTTCACGAGTTCGTTTCTGTTTTACTTCACACTTTCCCATAAGCTCTTGTAAGTATAAATCTTGTGCATCCTTGGTAAGCATCCTTCTGAATTTGGCAAATATTTCAGCCCTCACACCGGTATTAACTTTTTCATATCACTTTAAGCGACAATTTTTAATAATTTTACTTTTTTCAACTAACAACTAACTTGAAATTAAAAACTTACCGACAATCTCCTCCTGGTTTTCTTGCAGGGACAACATTACCTTAATAATTTTCATATTTTTTCCCACACAGCCCCGCTTCCTTAATTCTTTCTGACTTTTGACTCATATTTTTTCTTAAATGACCTATTCAAGTATGGTTTTCTACAGTGGAATATCGGAATCGTGGAATAAAGATTGAAGGGAGACGAGGCATCGGACAAAAGAAGTCCTCATGGATGCGAAACCTACGCCAATGAACATCAGGAAGCACAATAATACGATACCACAAGATAGAGAAGAATTCATGATTCCATTTGATAATCGCCAACCTTCAATGAATAGGTTAGAATAGAATAAGTAGAAAAGAATATTGAGAAAGTTCGGGCTGAAAATTTTGAGAATCAAAATGAGTGAGATTGGTTTTAGATAAAAAGGATATTTAAGGCTTTAACAAATAAAAACTGATAAACCTACTACTTTTATATTTTCAGAGATTTTTCTCAGATGAGTGTTTCTCATTATTACTTATGCTCTTACCTGTATGATGTTATAAAATAAACAGGTATACCATGTTATAAAATAGGCAGTTCGGAAGATTATTGATCGAAAAAGATGGTTTTAAACACCATGAATCACATTTCCATTCATTTTTTCTAAATCATTTTTCACTTTGTAGCCCTGTAGCATAATCTATACATAATTTTCATAATCTACATAATTTATTTTAATTTGTAAACATCCTAGTCTGATTTATGTACAATCCTTATAGGACGTCTCTATGCTTTATGTTTGTACGGACATGTATCGCAACCATAAGACAAGGCCAAAATGCAAATTGTAACGTAATTTATACAACGAAAGTTTCAGTTGTATCTACTATTTTAAATATTTATTTATTGATAGTATATCCCCGCGTTTTCAAAATATCGAAGATAAGATAAACTAATACCAACATTTTATACATTACGAAGGATATAATGGATGTTTATAAGGTGACAACTAGTATATAAATGGCTAATATTTAAGTACGCATGTAAATAAGTATAAATTTGCCTAAAATATAGATGTAATCTTCATGATTGATAGCAAAATTTCTAATTATGATAAGCAATATTTGACGACAGCTTTATTGCCAAATTAGTTAACTTTAACGTAGGTGGTTAATTATTTTTATGATTTAGTGTGATTTCAAGCGCGCATATAGAATCTATGTTATTTATTATATTCTTCTTCTTCATGTGCCGAGCTTGATTATCGAGCGTTGGCTATCAAATTGGCTATAGTATTTTTGTTCACGGCAGCTCGGAAAAGAGATGCAAAGGATCTGTTAAACCAATCTTTTAGGTTTCTAAGCCATGACGTTCTTCTTCGACCTGGCCCGCTTCTTCCGTCTATCTTGCTTGTATTATTAAATGGAGTATATTATATCTCTCTGGGTGGCACATAACATGGCCAAAATATTCAAGTTTGCGATTTTTAACTATGTTGACGACTTCCGTAACTTTTCCTATCGATGCAAAAAGGCTTTGTTACGAACTCTATCCACCCATCTTTATTATATTAGAATCTATTAAAACAGTATAAAAAATACTAAGAACTTATTTTTAGACAATAAACGAAAAGTACCTATAATTTGCACTTTGAACAATGCCACTAACGGAAAAATTTTATAGTTAGTATTACAAAATTATAGATATATTAGAGATACTAACATTCTTCTTCTTCTAGTGCCGTCTTCACTAATGAAGGTTGGCTATAACTATTGCAAATTCGTCTCTATCTTCTGCTGTTCTTGAGAGCGTCTGTGTGTCTACCAGGACCCCTTTTTTCTTCGATTTTACCCTTCATAATCAGCTGCAACAACTCGTACTTATCATTTCTAAGTATGTGCCCCAAATATGCTGTCTTTGCATAGTACATTCATCCCAGATAATAACTGAACTCATTTGCATCACTGCAACCATTCCACTCTTTTTTTTTAATGTACCACATTGCATTTGGTTTGCTATGAACGTCTAATAGCAGCTTGAGTACTAAATATGCTGTTTGCCCACCATCTAACAATTCTCTGAATCAACAGTATTAAGTAATTTTAAAAGTTCTGGTGGAGTGGTAAGAGGTGGTATCACAACTTTTCCTGATGCGCAACAGGTGCCAAGTTCTTTATTGTAAAACTTCAATGCCTGGTAATACTGGTATACTGTGTCCATTGCACCCATACCAATTTTAAAAGAAACACCATAATTAATGTCATAGCATCTACCAAGTAATAGATTCGCTTAGGCCAAGATAATCATACAACTGAAATAAAAAGAAGGATAGGTCTCACAGGGGTTGCCTATGGTAGATTTAACTACATTTTAACAATGTGTTTTATTGGTCCTTACATACGGTGCTGAAACAGTAACTCTGACAAAAGAAATAATAAATAAAATAAGAGTTACACAACACGCTATGAAAATATCAATGTTAGGCGTTACCATTAGAGATAAAGTAGTGACATATTGACGGATGAGGGATGGGCAAGAAAGATTATTGAATTGCGACCAATACAAGAGGCATATCGAAACTCGAAACAGAGGACAACCACCGACGAGATGTAGTGAGCCCTATGTTCAGCAGTGAACAAATATAGGCTATTTGATGATGATAAATTATTTTATCAGTAACTACTTTTATCTCTGCGCTTAGTACAGACGCTTATCTTTCCTATCGCTACCTATGCGTCGGAAACTTGGACCGTTAAAAAGTCCGACTCACGACGTATAATGGCCTCTGAAATGTGGGTATATCGTAGAATGATGCGCATACCCTGGACAGCACATCGCACAAATGTCTCAATATTGACAGAACTCGACATCAATACTAGGCTTACCACAATCATCAACCAAAATATATTGAGGTACTTTGGACACATTACCAGACGAATGAAAGGCATACATAGGTTGGTGGTTGAAGGCAAGGTAGATGGTAAAAGAACCCGAGGAAGATCGCCACTCCGATGGTCAGACCAAATAAAGTGCGCTACCGATTACTCTCTGTCTGAGGCAGCACACCGCGCCCAGGAGAGAAAGGAATGGATAGTAACCATTCGTCAAATACCATAACATCACCACATCCTTACGAAGGATAAAGGATAGAGGAGGAAGACTTTTATCTCTACAATTAGAAGCGATAGAATTTGTAATTTTCTTCTATTTTTGCACTAATAATTTACTCAAGTCGTTAGAGACGAAAATGTCACTAATCCTCTAAAAATCATACAAACAAGCTGAATTTTGATGATAATATTAATTTTGGGCTTTAATAATTCAATAATTAACTTCAAAAAGATGGAAAAAAGTTTACCACTTTTACCGCCGGGCTTCCCTATAAAACCCCCTCGCAGGGGGGTAAAAGGGCAAAAAAATCGATTTACCAAGAATCTGTGAACCATAAAAAAAATATTTTAAATAAAAAATGTAGCTGACATAATTTTAAACGAAAATGATTATAAGCATTTTTTCTGTAGAGTGAACCGTTCTATTAGAAACAACGGTTGAAGCAACCGTCGATTTTTAAGTCTGTGAGGCATTTAAAACATTAAAATTTTTTATTTTCAATTACACTAGTACGTTTTTCAAAGGCACAAAACATCTGCAATAAACTACACTCAAAACCGTCTTCTTAAATGCATTTCCCGTGACGTGTGATCGTTTGTAATGTAAAACATTAAGTTCTGCATTTTTATTCATATTTCAAATGCCTCATACTTGTTAATATAACTCAAAAATGAAATTTCATTTCATATGTTTTAAACATTGATCTCTAAATACAGAAATTTTGTTACAACTGGTCAATAAAAGTGATCAGTTTTATTGATCTCACGAGAATCGTAAAAAATGGCAAAAATCGCGTCACGGTAATTTATTTAACATGTTTATAAAAACTGAGTTTATTCTCGACAAAATAAAATACTGCATACGAAAGATAAACTCTTTGACTTTAAAACGCATCTTGATTTTTGTCGATAGGACATTTGGATAAAAAAAATATCGAATTTTTACCGTCCAGCTGATACAAATTTTATTGAACATTGATTTCGCGCTTAACTGACATGCAAAATCGACGATCGCTTCAAGCGTTGTTTCTAAGAGAACTGTTCATTCTACACAAAAATGCTTAAAGACATTTTTGTTTAAAATTATCTCAGCCACATTTTTTATTTGAAACATTTTTTTCTAAGGTGTACAAATTGTTGTTAAATCGATTTTTTTGCGTTTTTACTCCCCTGTAAGGGGATATTAGGAAGAAGTTCTTGGTAAAAGTGGTAAGTAAACTTTTTTGTATCTTTTTTTGGGGTCCCAAAATTAATATTCTCTGCAAAATTCAGCTTGTTCGTATGATTTTTAGGGGTCAACACTCTGACGACTGGGCTAATTGTATATATTTCTTTAAATGAATGTACAATAAATACATTATCAGTTAAATAGTATTTTTGCTTGTCTTTGTCAGTGCTTCAAATATTGGGAAAATTTGCTATTAACTTTCTCAGCACAGCGGACCGTTTAAGTCAAAAGTTTTTATGCCTAATCCAAAATATTCGCAAATTGGTGAAATATACTTTAATTCGCACTACAATTAACTTTGGTTTAATCCAATCTGTAAAGATTCAGTATAAATTCTCGTTTAATTTTAAGTTAAATGAACTACCTACCGAGAATTTTTTGTAATACATAGTTAAATACTCGTATTTCTATGTTGTCTGTAAAGTGAAAGTCAGTTATAAAATTTACAGTAACCCGAAATTTTGAATATTCAAATAGGCCTTCGTCTGTCCTTAACCGACAATAGTAAAACTAAACTTTTGATAAATACGTTATTGAAACTTGCACGTAAGGGGTTATTGTCATTGCTCCATTGTGCAGATTATGTCCGATGCCTATTGTTGACATAAACATGTCAAAATTTAGTGCACTCTTTCATGGGAATTTTTTGCCGCATTTTATTGCATCTAATAAATATGTTTACTTCTTAGGGGATGCGTTTATATTTAGCGGAAAATTTGTTTAGCGATAAAAAATTGTTTATTGCAGTACAGGTTATGTAAGTTTTTAGATTTTTATTCCCGTGAGGGTTGCTTGCCCTCAAGATAATTTATATCTAAGACATAAATTTTCATTTCTCTCAACAAGTAATACAAATATATAGTGGTATTAAATTTTTTATGGCGTTTCGTAGCGAGATCACTCGACAAGGGCGCTCTTGTTAGTAAAAGGGAAGAAATGTATTGAATATAAATAAGTTTGGACCGTTAATGTACCGGCAAAGATGTCGAAGAATAAAAATAAAACGGGTTCGGGTCAAAACAATAACAAAACAAACATGGTTTTAAAAATACTTGAGACTATAAATAACGTTTAAAAGACAGGTCAATCTGAGCACCAAAAAAATTGCACCAGTTGTTCTAAGATATATTCTGTCATCCATTTACCGTTTTTAATTCCGTTATTTTTATAATCGTTATGCAAATTTATTTGACTTTATTTTTAAATTTGTTTCACAAGGTCTTTGGGATCTTCTAGTAATTTATTATTATTACTGGGAATTAGGAATAATAATAATTTTAAAATCGTTTTTTGGTATTCTGAGAACGATTTCCAAAGTGAAAATCAAACCGTCAAAATAAACTTACTAGTAATTTAAAAGTAAAATCATGACTTATTCCCAGTAAAAATAATAAACTGTATTAACTTGCCATAAGAAAATAGCTTCAAAACAATACTTCTAGTTGTTGTTCGATGTTTTGTATTTATGATTAAATACCTCCCTCCTTCTCTATATTTTCTCTTTCGTAATGCTTAAGTTCTTCTCCTTTCAGTGCCTATTCGTTCCGAATATTGGCAATCATTCTGGCTATAATTATTTTATTGACTGATGCTTTAAATAGATTCGTTGTTGTTGTGGAAAACCATTTCCTCAGGTTCTTCAACCATGATATTCTCCTTCTCCCAATTCCTCACTTTCCGAATACTTTACCCTGTAGGATTACCTTCAGTAATCTGTATTTAGTGCTGTTTCTCATTATATGTCCGAGATATTCCAACTTTCTCCTTTTAATGGTATACATCACCTCTCTTTCTTTGCCCACTCTTCGTAATACGGTCTCGTTGGTTATCTTGTCTGTCCATGATATCCTTAGAATTCGCCTGTATAGCCACATCTCGAAGGCTTCAAGTTTTTTCTCCATTGCTTCAGTTAGTGTCCAGGATTCAACTCCGTAATACAATATTGAGAAGATATAACATCGTAGGAGCCTTACTTTTATCTCCAGATTAAGATTGTGGCTTTTAAAGAGTTTGGCCATGTTATTGAATGCACTCCTAGCCTTCTCTATTCTACATTTTATGCTTAAGTAGCGTCATGTAATTCATTTGACTATTTGTGTCCAATCATTTCTCTTCTGTGCGTATTGTTTTGCTTCGGAAAATAATTAATCAGCTTTATTTGGTCTGATTATCATGCTGGCCATCTTCCTCTGAATTTTTGTCTGCTAGGTACCATAGCGAGAGGTAGGCCATTGGGAATAAATGAATGAGCTGATCCCAATCACTTTGATGTGATTTCGCTTTCGCTTCATCCTCTCGACCATTCCATCTGATTGAGGATGTAGCGGTGTCGTTCTGATCTTACTGACACCAATCAATTTGCAAACGTTTTGGAAGAGTGTTGACTCAAAGTTTCGCTCTTGGTTGGAGTGAATCTCCAAGGGAACACCAAATAGGCTAAAGAATTCTTTAACAAATACATCTGCAACGGTTTCAGCTTCTTGATTTAAAGTCTAATAGGCCTCAATCCATTTCGTAAAATAATCCATGGCTACTAGGATATATTTATTTCTATCATTCGTTTCTGGAAATGGACCTGCAATGTGGATTGCTAATCTTTTCGTAGGACTACCAACATTGTACTATTTCATGGGTGCCCTCTTTTTACCAACTGGACCATTATTGGTTGCACACAGTTTACATTTCTGGCACCATCTTCCTATATCATCTTTACAGTTCACCCAATAGAACCGTTCTCGAACCTTTTGCAGAGTCTTCGTAATACCAAAGTGTCCACCTGATGCACCGCCATGTAACTGACGCAATACTTCTGACACTTTACTTTTAAGTACAATCAACTGAAGCTTAGATTCTGTACCATCATCGTTCTTAAAGGTTCTATACAGAAGATCATCTTTTAGTAGTATGAAATTCCTTTGGTTCCAGTAAGACTGGACTTCTGGACTACATGCACTAATGGCTTGCCAAGAAGGTGTTTCCCTTCGACGCATCCAATCCAATACCCTTTTTATACATAAATCATCTGCTTAAGGATCTTGTAGCTATTGAGGCTGCCATTGATCATTAATGACGATGGTTCGTCTTACGGGACAAAGTCGTTCTTTTAATTTAAGACAGTGATTACAATTTGCACTGAATGGCCGTCTTGACTGAGCATCAGTATTTGAATGACTTTTTCCAGCCCAGTGTTCGATCTGTTCTAGCTTTGTTGCAATTTACGGCGAATGTGACCTACGTTGCCACCATTCCAATATTTGGGTTTGCGTCTCTTAGGCATCGTGTTACTAACTACTTTTCGTATCATTTTTTCCAGACCTTCATCGTTTGGTTTGTCGCCTTCTTCAATGGTTCTTACTCGATGGCTCCGTGCAGTTTGACTAGCTGTTTCATGTTCAAAGGCAATAGCGAGCGCTTCATCTAGAACTAACTTTCGGTCTTGCTAGTCGTAAAGCTTTCTGTAATTCACTTTCTTTCGACCCATTGACGAAGTTGTCTACAGCAATTTCTTCCAAAATATTGCCTGGTTCCTACGGATGAGCCAAATCTTGTTCTGTCCAATGATTGGCTGTCGCAATAGCTTCAAATTGTCTAAGGTATATGGACCAAGAAGACTTTCCATCAAATGGTGGCAATTTAAAACTTATATTATGTATCGTATTGTCTCTAGGTGATTCTTCTTTCACTACAGGATCTAAAACTACTGCATTAACTGGTGGTGAAAGGTGGTGGTGGATAATACGTGTGAAAGTTTCAACTGCTAATTTCGGGTCCTTCCAATGATCTCAACAAACGATATAACAAACCGAGATATTTATGTTTGGTGGTCCTTAAGAAGGCATTTGACAAGGTTAAACTAAAGGACGTTATCAACTTATTGTACACAAGAGAGATACCAATGTCATCACTTAAACCTCAAATATTGGTAGTATTTATCACTTTTCTTTTTAGTACAGTGTATTCTTTAAGTCAATGCTTTACTATTTAATCAAAAATAATTTTGAATATAATTAAACTTTACAATACATTTATAATATGTATTATATGTATTAGATATTTATCCTCTAATTATCCCCTTCAAACTTCCTGTCACTTAAGTATTTTCCTTAATGTTTTGTTCATTGTTTTTTCACAAGCACCTAGTTGCGGTTTAGCCTTCGACAAGAATTTAACATATACATACATATACTAATTATCTTGCTTAGCATATGTAATTTATTTCTCCCCGCCTGTACTTCATGTTATATCACCATAGATTAAACACATCAGAAAACAATGCGACGATTTCACACCTAAACATGCAAACGCTCCATGCTAAAAGAAGTTTTCTTGTAAAAAAGTTATTTATGGGTGAAACTTTAATTAAATTCATAATTGTCTGGAAGAAGCAGTAAAACGAGAGATAGCGCAGCGAGGAGTGTACCTCCGTAAAAGAACGCTAAAAGAAAATGTTCAGTTGAAAATGATACCCCCAACTAATCTAATAAATCATGAATATCCAATTGTGGGGGAACTTTCTCAGCAAGGAGTTTTCGAATAAAAATTTAACCAGGTTAATTTGGAATATCTCAGCGAGAGCTTTGTTGATTAAGTCAAATACTGGGTGGCAGTCATTATATCATAAAAACAATTCTTATTAACATTTTGATTTCCAAAACTGAATCCGTTTTAACATATAATTTTAAAATAGATTAACTACAATATTTTCATGTAAGAAACAAAATAATTAATTATATCGTCTGTAACTTCTTATGAATCTTGAATGTTTATTATAACAGTTCACTCAATAAGTTCAGAAATTTACTAACACAACAACATGTTTTTGACAAAATTAAACTTTGTTCATCAACATACAACAGTGAAACACTTATTCCAAATCGACACCTGATATGAAAAACATTCTAACTTACTTTTGCTTAGTTTAGAGGAGCGCGATTTAAAAAAATTTCCACAACATTTTATTTTTTTTTTACTTCCTTAGTTATAATATTTTTTGCAGTTTTCTTAATCCATATTTTATAACTTTTTCTCATCTTTTTACTTTCACGTAGCGCATTGTTGTTAAAATTAGTGGTCCTTGATTTAGGTGAGTTACAATACCAAGTTTTTCAAAAATTTTAGGTGAAGATCATTGTAGTTAAGTGGTTTATACTTAAAATGATATTTCAACAAAGTATGTTTCTTTGATTAGGTGCATATAAATGGTAACTAATGTTTATATCAAAATAAAGAGATTATTTTTAGTTTTGTTTTGTTTGAAATTCTAAACTAGTATTTTCACACGAGTGTTTAAGATTTAAGACATGCTCACTATGCTCAGCAGTTAAGAATTTACTTCTTGTCTATCATCTTCCTGATTAGAATAGCCTGGTTAATTGACTTGAATGTTATTCATAGTAATACTCCACTACCTTGCTTTCTTGTATCACAACTTACAATGAAGTTGTAAAAACTAACTCAATAAATTTTGACTTGAATGTTATTCATCAATAATAAAATTCTTCAATATTGTAACATTGGTTACAATGTTTTTCCACCAATTTATTTAAAGTATGCACTTACAATGAGGTTATTTTATTAAATAACTTTATATTTACATAAGATAGGATAAAAGTTATTAGGCCAAAATAAAGGATATCCTTTATAGATGTTATTTAATCCATAGTTGATTTTATTGAATCACATAGGTGATTCGATACCTCATATAAATAACATTGTAAGTAGAGTTACAATGTTATTCATATGAGGTGTCGAAATCTTCTTCTTTATGTGCCATCTTCTACCGAAGGTTGGCGACCATCAAACGATAGGTTTTTCTGTTTTGTGCCGCATGTATTATGTTCGCAGCTTCTGGTATTTGAAACCATTCTCTCAAATTTCTCAGCCAGGATTTCTTCTTTCTGCCCAAACCTCTTCTACCTTTAATCTTGCCTTCCACGATAAGCTGTAGCAGACTGTACTTATCATTACGGAACACATGGCCCAGGTATGACGCTTTCCTCCTTTTAACAGTTGTTAACAATTCCATCTCTTTACCCATTCGTCTTAATACCTCTGTGTTGGTCACTCTGTCTGTCCAAGGTATTCTCAGTATGCCTCGATACAGCCACATTTCTAGAGCCGCTAACTTCTTTATAGTTGCTGCTGTTAACGTCCACCCTTTAACTCCGTAAAGTAGCGTAGAGAGTACGTAGCATTTCGTGGCGCGCCATCGGAGGTTAACGCTTAGGTGGCGGTTGCTTAGAGCTTTCTCATTTTGATGAATTTGGATCTTGCTATTTAAATTCGGATCTTAATCTCTACATCTGGGTCCCACTTATCATTTACTGTATATCCCAGATATTTAAATCGGTGTACTCTTTCAATACGTTCGGCTTCAATATTCAGGTCGATATGTTGAATGTTCTTTTTATTGATCAACGTAAATTTAGTTTTCTTTCTATTGATCTTCAGTCCAAATTGGTTGCCAGTTGTATTTACTCTATTTAGCATCATCTGTATATCTTCGATGTTATCGGCCAGTATAACGGTATCATCTGCATATCGAAAATTACTTATTGGTACGCCATTAATCTTGATGCCCTCGTTGTACTCTTCCAGTGCCTCTAGAAATATTTTCCGTGTACAGGTTGAAAAGCAGTGGCGAAAGAATACAGCCCTGTCTAACCCCTCTCGAAATGGTTACGTTTTCACTCACCATATGTCCATTCTTCATGTGAGCTGTTTGATTCCAATATAGATTTTTTATAATCTGGATGTCCTTAGTGTCAAGTCCTGTAAGATGTAATAGTTCTATGAGTTTGTCATGTTTGATAGTATCGAATGCTTTCTCATAGTCGATAAAACAGGAGTAAACATCTTTCTGTTGATCCAGACATTTTTGAATTAAGACTTGTATTGCAAAGAGCGGCTCTCGAGTTCCAAAACCGCATCTAAAACCGAACTGTGTTTTACTGATGCTGTGTTATAATTTTGCTCGTATTCTGGAATGGATCATACTCAAGAATACTTTAAGAGTGTGACTCATTAAACTTATAAGGCGATATTCACTACACGTCTTAGAATACGATTTCTTGGGAATTGGCACAAATGTAGATTTCAACCAGTCCGATGGAATTTGACCAGTATTGTATATCTTATTAAACAGTTCTAATACTACATTCAGGTTGTTCTCGTTAAAAACTTTTAAAAATTTGACTGGTATTTCATCGCATCCTGTTACTTTTCCATTTTTCGTTTCGTGTCGAAATATTCTCCAGCAATTCGGTACTTTTTTTCTAAAAATATTGGTACTTTTCTGCAAACGAGTCGCTTATTTGATCCTAATCTCTTTCCTTGTAGAATTCTATTAATCTAAGTAAGGGATGTGATTTGAATTTTTTAATTTATCGCAAAATAAGATACCGCAAGGACTGCGGTATCTTCGGAATTAATTTTCTTCTATCAAGCTTGACATTTACCTAGTTGATAAAGAATAACAAACAATTTCATGCTTCTCATTAAATGAACTAGAGCTTTATTATTATCATTACCGGTAAGTCTAATAACTCCATCTACCTTTTTTGTATAATTATTAATAAACAATACACATATAACTGGTTTTGCTTTTATTTTAGGACTTCAATCTTTAGAATTCCGTTAAAAATTTAGTTTTTTAAAAGGGTTCCACCACCTAAAAAGTTTGAAAACCGGTGATATAGATAGTTTAGAACATACAAAACAAACTACATACAAAATTAAGGTTTATAATCATCTGTCATGTACATAAATTATTGCATGTGAAGATCTATCAAGTCATAGGGGATATATTTATGTAATTGCTTCTAAAACTACCAGTTACTAATAACTTACACATTACAATTTGTAGATCGTTGTATATTTTAATAAATATATTCGGCCCGTATAACCAACTCATCACTCAACCCTTTATGTACCCCTGTCCTAACACCATGTTGGTATTAGTCGACGTCTCGGAGATAAGGGATTATGGTTTCTATTTATAAACAACGACAGGACCGTGGGGAATCCACGTCTGGATAATATTTTAGGGGTTAAAGTAATGGTGGATGTGCCCCGTATATCTGAAATTATTTTAGAGGGTTGAATGCAGTGATTACGTTTAATGTTGAGAATCATTTAAATCAAATCTGGATTATTTCATTGCGTTATTATAGTGTCATTACATAGGAAATTGAAAAAGATATGTTTAAATAATAAAAATATGTTTTTCTCTCTTTCTGTTTTCTTTTGTTACTGTTGATCTAAATAGGCAGTTATTTGAAATGCGGAATCGTTGTACTAGATTTTTTAATGTTTTAATGACCAATAACTAATATCTGACTCTCCTTGTATTAATACTTTCAATGGTTAATATATTTCTAATAATAAGGTGTCACTATAAGGTGTTCACTTTTAGTAAAAATTTTTTTGTTGGATACAACTCTCATTTAGTTTGAAATTCTTTTTAGCACTTCATAATTCGTGATCGGCTTAATCATGAAACGCTTAAAATATGTTGATGTAAACCAGATATTTAATGAACCAAGAAATGATTGATCTTTTCCTTTTATTATTTTATTTTCTAAGCAAGTTAACCATCTTGGTCTAATATGTTTGAAATCATCTGACCTCCTATATTCCAAATTTGTTTTTGAAACGATTTTTTTTGACATTACTGTATACTATATATTTTGTTTCTATTTTCACTTACTAATCGTTCTCAAAATACAAATTGTTTTTAATAAGACCGCAACAGCATATTCAACAACTGAACGGTCCGAATACAGAATAAATAATTTACTAAAATATTGTAAAAGGGCTTAAGCAAAGATGCTTTAGCCTGACATTATTCAAACTGACTCTTGAATCTGTTGGAAGAAAGGTCCATGTTGGCAGATCGAATGTCCTAACAAACAAATCAGTACGGCTGACCGCTTATGACGGATGTAGTAACATCAAGCAGAATGGAGAATCCGACGGAAATATAGGAGATATAAGTATAGATAGCTAAAAAGGGCGAAAAAACGTAGATTAATTAAAAAATAAGAATACTAAAGAGAAAAACAGAAAGATTTAGAATATCTTTGCACAAAATAATTTTTTCTGAGTGCTTCCCAAAGAATTAATTTTAATAATAATAACTTTTTGTATATTTTACAATAAAAATTTAAAAGTTAACTATATTCGTGATTTAAAAAATGAGTTGTAATTAAGTTATTCGGGACTAAAACAGATTAATCATCTTCAGCTCACAGTATAGGCTATTGCTTATATACATTAGAAAGGAACTACAACGTTAAAAAAAATTTTTTTGTTTCATATGGTCAATGGACCCCCAAATATAAAGAAAACGCAAGGTGCTAAAGTGGAGTGTTTTTGAGAAAGGAGTGAATTAGTCCCAATACACTAGGGTGCATATGGGTGAATTCTGTGCAGTTTTCGTACATAATATATATATATATATATATATATATATATATATATATATATATATATATATATATATATATATGTGTGTTTGTGTGTGTATGTATGTATTTACAAAAAAGTTGTTTAAAATTAAATTTCCTATCAAAATGTGTCCTTAAAGTCAAAAATAATTGATTCAAAAAACCAAGCAAAAAAAACACGAAAACACGCAACACAAAAGCATTGCTTTCCAAAAAAATTCCATCCTTTTACTTTAAAACGACGTTTAGTAGAAATCTTTAGGATTCACTTTATCCGAGATTTTTCAAATTTTAACACACTATTTTTGGGCCATTTTCCTTATTTCTTCGCAAGCATTGTTCTATAGCTTTGTTCTACGTAGTTCTTTTAAAATGGTCGATTGTAGACAACTTTAAACTAGAAACGGTCCTTCAAAATTTTATACTTTTAACGATTTTTGCGCTTATTTTTTAAATTTCTCTTTATAACTTTTTTTCTTTTACATTTGGGTATATATATTACTAAATAAAAAAGAAAGCTGATTTTCTGAACTTTAAAACAGTATATTGTAAGATTCAAGGACTAACGGTAACCAAGATAAATAAAATAAAGATCTATTATAATACAAAATAATATCCGTAAAAGTTAATAAGAGTCGTTGCAAGCATTACACTTTTACGAACCATATCTTGGTTATCGTTAGTGCTACAATATTTTTCATTGAAAATAAGCTTTATTTTCTTTTTTAATTAGCAATGAATATAACTATATGTACAAGAAAAAAAGTTATAATAAGAACTTTAAAAAATAGCAGCAAATATCGTTAAAACTAGAAAATTTTGAAAAACCATCTATTATTATTATAACCATCTATTATTTATAGCTTAAAATTGGTTCCAGCACCTTCTACAAAGGACCATTTTAAAGGTGATTAATTTTTTTCTTTCTACCAAATGTACACTGCATATACCTAAAGTTATGTAGAAAAAGTTATAGAACTATGTTTGCAAAAAATAGGGAAAATGGCCCAAAAATTGTGAGTGGCGAACTTTGAAAAATCGTATCTGAGAATCCTAAAAACTTCCACTAAACGTTATTTTGAACAGGAATTATGGATTTTTTTGTAAAGCAATGCCTTTACCTATACCTTCATAAAAAAGTTGTTGGACAAGAAAAAAATGGCGTTTTTTCGTGTGTCCTTTCTTGCTTCTTTTTCTGGATATATTTTGTCAAAAAAAAATGACTTTAAAATAATTTTGACAGGAGATTTAATTTTAAACGGTATATATAAATATTGCTTTATCATGTTGTCTGGCAACATGTCCTACCCAAGACCACTTTAATGAAGCAGTGAGTTGTATTAAATTCTCCACTTTTGATCTTGTACGTATTTTTTATAGTTTTTATAGTTATTCCATCAAATCGTTTCACTGTCCGCTGTAATACTCCCTTTTTGTTAACGGCTTTAAAGTCAACGTAATTGTCTCTAGATCGTATACCAATTCTTAATTCTGAAAGCATTTCTTGTAACGGCAAAATAGAGATGACTCAAATATCGTCTGTTAATATTTAAACCTTCACTCATTGCTTTGAATATAGCCCACAGTTCTACTGAATCAAAGTTCTGAGATAATCAACAAATGATAAGTGTAGTAATACATTCTAGTCATTGCTCTATCAATGTTCGGATGTTCTGAATCTGTTCTATAGTGCTTTAATAAATACTCTTACCTGCTAAACATTTATTCAGAAAACTTCCCATTGGCTCTTAAATTATTATAATTCATTTAACATAAAGCATGCGCAATTTACTCATATGTGATTTCTGTTAGTTCTTCTGATCCGGCATTGGTAACAACAATCGATCTTAAACTGTGAGGTCGTGGGTTTGTTAAGGTTTACAAACTAAGGATAGAAGTTTTCGATTATTTTCGTAATTTTATCTTTCTCACGTTTGACTTTTTTGTTTTGTAATCATGCAGTCGAGTTATTTGCAAATTACATTGTGTGAGTCTTTTCTTCAGGTTTTCCTCATATATGTCCGATATTTTGGTTTAATTCTAAGAGTGTAGGAAATAATGTTCCTCTCTTGTCCGGCATTAATAATTACCTTGGCCCTGAGAAGTATTTTAAAATACATACATGATCAGATTTCATTTGATTCTCGCTTACCAATAAGAATATAAAACAAGAACCTAGTATCCTTATTACTAGATCGATTTTGTCGGACCAGATTGGAGCCTGATAGTTGTTTTTGATAAAAAAGGGTTATAATTTCTGAGTTTAAAACCAAACAAAGCTTGATGAAGATCGGCACAATGAACAAAAATACTGTTTTATACTGATATTTTATTGTGTTTGGTATTATAGGTAAAAAATAGAATAAAACATCTACTAAAACAAAAAGATACTTAAAATGTGACATACAAAAAAATAAATTGTAAAAAAAATTAAATACGTAAACAGTTTATATTACATTTTATGTGGTAATTACGATATTAAAAAAATAGTTTCCATATATAAAAAAATGTCAAAATATAATACTGGACAAGGACTTTTCTTTAACGGAAATTACGTAAAAAATTTCTCAATACTCTCAAGCAAGATTTACATTAAGGATTAATATTATATATTCGTCATTTTTCTAAAATTTCGTCAAGTTCACACGACCTTCACCTGGATACACAGTCCAAACACCTAATCATTTATCGGTTCTCAGAAAAGAAATGTGGCCATTTTGAATTCTTCTCCGCCAATAATACAGACATAAAAGAAACTTCGCTGTGATGACAGTTGATATTTCAGCTGATCCCTTTTTTAGGTAGAAATCCAACACAATGGCCTCGCCGAAAAATCAACAATCTCACAGGGCGTATCACCTTTAAGATCATAAATCGACGTTATTTATTCAGTGAAGTGACAGTTTCTTTCGGAGGTACCACCTTTGTCTTGGCTTCAAATCAGATTAGTGGAGATGGTGGTTTTTTAAGGTGGATTATAATCTTAATATTGAGAAAGATAAATGTTGAAATCTTTATTTTAGATTGTTTTTCATAGGATTCTGAGAATGTTATGCCTGTACTTAATTAAATAATTCGTATACTGCGACACGCATAGAAATACCTATTAAAGTTTGTCAATTTTAGATAACTTTAAAGAAATTGTCTTGACTTTAAACGAGTTTAAAAAAAATTAGTTTACTTGATGCTCAGACAAAATCTAGGCAAAATAATTTTGGATTGCAAGGTAATGTTATGACTCAAAAGACGTTTTTGAATACGTTTCTTCATCGACCTTAAAGCAACAACGGTACCAGTTACAATCTTACTAAAAATGAGTTATATCCATTTTTCAAAAGGTTAGGTTCCTATCTACCTACAAAATACTACAGATTTTGCTTCATATTTGACTTCACGAGTTACAAATATCCTTGTTACTTTTATACCGAAATCAACTATTTTGTTGCTCTTTTGAGGCTTTAATTCCCCTCCTGTACAGAATATCATAAATTATAAAGTCTATGGGTTGACAAATTGGAATATAAAGGTTTGTGTCGGGATAAACTATGGTCAAATTATATTTTAGTATAGTATGTAAGATCGATCAATTGAGTTAAAAAATGTGTAAAAAATTTTAAGATGGTTTGAGCTTGCTATACTACTCATGTTGCTATAGAAATCAACTAAATATCAAATTGGACAAAAAATTGTTGTCCATTTTACAGAAAATATGTATGTTTTAGACAAGACCACACAATGGAATACCAGTCTAGAATTTAAAGTAAGAAACTCCACTGTCTGTGATTTTCGTAGTGACGTTTTTATTGTGCATTGTTTGAATTGTTTCCAGTAATTTCTGTCTAAATCTCGTTTTTAAAGTAGGAGGAGTAATTCAAATTTACGGCATCATAATGATTGTTTGTAATTGGTTCAAACGCAGACAAGTTTGATCCATTAAATTATGAAGTTTTGACGCTATTAACATTTAAAAGTCATAGGTTAATTAAGTTCTATCGGCCAATTTTTTGTGTTTTCTGCGTTATTCCTTTAATTTTTGGATTTTTAGTCTGCATTTATTTAAAAACAGTTCTTTTACAACTCTTTAGTGACGTACTCGTGTTAATAAGCTACAAATATGAATTCAATGCTAAGTACTAGTACTGTACCAGTTGTAATTGCCCTTCACCACCTAAACAACGCCGGCGCCGAGTGGATTTGGGTCCTTTATAATCAAATGAAAAACAATGCATCATAAATAAGTACAAACAAATAAAAATTGATGATCGCAAAATGTAAATAACAGCCATGGATGCAAAAATAAAACAGACAAAAGGTTAGTTTTGCAGAATAGTGATTGTTAAAATCAATACTTACTAAGTAATGTGCTAATTATATAAGCAGACTGGAACAGTAAGATGTCCTAAACAATCTGGCGGTAGACCTTCTGCTCTTGCAACATATGATGAAAAAGTGAAAACATTTTCAAGTGAAATTAACAACCGCGCAGATCTTTCAAATATATGTCCAACTACATTAAGTAGTTTCCCGTTGATTTTAATTCCATATGGCTGTCTTTCAAGTACCTTTTTAAATAACCGGTATGAATAAACATTGGACAATCTTGGGGACAAAATGCAACCTTGTCTGACTCCTCGTTGTGTGGAAACTTCGTCGGTGTAGTTGTCTTCAATTTTTACGACAGCAGTTTGATTCCAGTACACATTTTTAATGACACGAATATCTTTGTCATATATTCCTATATTTTTTAGCATCTTCATTAATTTTACATGCTGTACTTTATCTAATGCCTTTTCGAAGTCCACGAAGCATGCAAATACATATTTTCTTTAATCACGACATTTTTGTAATAGGATATTTATCGCAAAAAGTGCCTCATTCTCATGACATCAATACATCATGACATCAATACGATGTATTGAAGACTAAGTCATTACTGAATTGTCTATTATGCTCGCCGAAGCCACCCTGCCTACATTCGTGGTTCTAAACTACACTCTTTCTCTGGCTACACTGCAAAAATACATAAAAATACTGTTTTTGTTATTAAACTTTTCTTGGTATGTATTTTATAAATGTGATCACCGTGATCACTTTGTAATCAATATAATTTTAAATACTTTTGAGGTTATAACCGTTAATAAGACGAATATTTTAGTAAATTATGATACTCACTTTTTGGTGACTGATTAGGAAGCACTAACGCAATAATTTTATCTGCCCTCTTCATAATTTCGTCAAATAATGTTGTATATAACGAAAATTTTCAATTTATTTATCAAATATTGACACTTACTGAACAAGAACTCCAAACGCACATATGCAAATCACACGACTTAATTTCATTGGCCGTATTATTGATTTCACTATTTTTCAAACAAATGGTGAGATAAGTCAACTCATCTCGTTTGAGATACTGAGACACTGTTTTTGCAAATAACTCATTTTTGAATTTTTTTGACTCATCCCGTTTTTCCGTAACATCACAGAAATTACACCCAAAACCGTCTTCTTGGAGGCATTTCCCATGCCGTGCGATCGTTTGTAATATAAAAGTTTAAATTTTGCGTTTTTAGTCATATTTCAAATGCCTCATATTTGTTGTCTCAAATCAAAATCGAATTTTCATGTTATAGGTTTTTAAAAGTGATCTCCAAAAATAGAAATTTTATTACGACCGGTTAATGAAAATAATAAATTTTATTGATCTCACGAGAATCGTAAAAAATGGCATATATTGCGCAAAGTTTATTTATTGAACAGCTTTATAGAAACTGACTTTATTTGCTGCATAATACAAAAATTGAATACGAAAGCTGCACTTTACTTTGTTCGCGAAAGTGACATTCAAAATCGCCGGTCGCTTCAAGTCTTGTTTCTGAGAGAACTGTTCATTCTACGCAAAAGTACTAATAAATATTTTTGTTTAAAATTATTTCAGCTACATTTTTTAATTAAAACATTTTTTTATGGTGTATGTTGATGCGTTTTTACGCCTCCACAATGGGGGTTTTAGGGGGAAGCCCTTGGGTTAAAGTGGTAAACTTTTTTGCATCTTTTTTGCGTTCCAAAATTGATATTATCTGAGCAAAATTCAGCTTTTTCGTATGATTTTTAGAGGTCAAATCTCTGACGACTGGACTATATTATGAGTTTTAGTACTATTAAGCGGGCTTTCCATTTGTGCAACTGCGCATGTATAATAGCCGCATGCGGAGGCCGCACAATAGAGGCATGAAGACGCAAGAAGAGAGGCATGCAGAAAATCAGTGCGCACGAGGTGGTTGCAATTGTGCGCGTGTCTTCCGATCTGATAGCGGAAGACATATGCATCTATCTGCCTTTTAGTTAGTTTTTAATCGCGGTTTGAAGCACATGTACCATTTTGAAATGGAGTGGTCAAACGAAAAATGCATCGAGTTTGTCGAAGACTATCGCCAATTTACATGTCTTTGGAAAGCATCTGACAAAGATTATAAAGACAGAATTAAAAGGAGTGACGCTCAACAATATTTGGTTGATAAATATAAATTAGGAACTAGAAAAGCAGTGAATAACAAAATAAAAAGCTTCCGGTCAAGCAAAATCAGTAGGTGACATCCGAGTGAAATTTTTAAAAAGAGAACTTTGCGCCAGCCTTACTTCATCCATGATACTCAAAGTTTCTTTCCCCTTTCCTTTGTTTCCCAAAGTTTGTCTTCAAGAAATTACCTGTAGGTACTTATTATTAAAAACATTCAAACCTCTGGTAGATTACATTTTTGTATAGTTTCTATTAATCGATTCTGTTACAGTAGCTATGTGAAATAGTAGATCTAAATTTAAGGCAGAACAATTAACTAAACAGCAAATTCAAATAAAAATAAATGTTTATGACCTACAAAGGTGTGACTAGAAAGAGGAAACCGGACTCTTTTTATTCTTTAATTACTTTGCATATAAAACAGTAAATATCTTTAACACTCAAAACTTTTTAAAATTTAATTTAAATATATTTTATCGCCTTAACCAGAAGCCCCGAAGCATTAAATTAAACCATTATGCACTTCGGTCGTGTCCCGTAAATATTCATCGTCTAATTATATTTCCAAATGCACCGACCATTTTAATTCAAACATCGAATTCCATTTTCCCTCTAATGCACATTAAAGTGACCCTTTAGGGCATCGCTGGGCCTTTTTAATTGCTTCAGTTATCTGTTCGAGCCGAGTTAATGGCTTCCTTCATCCATGTAAGATTTTCCTAAAAGTTGGTGAATTTATGGTGATCCTTAAGCAGAGGCGGTGCATTATACGCCTGTATTTTGATCGTAAATCCATGGAGATTTATTAATAGTATTATGTGACTTTTTCGACACATACCAATGTATATATTTATCTGGGACCATTTTCCCTTACGTCTCTTTGCCTCCACTTTGGTCCTGTTTCCAAATTTGTTATTTTCTACATAATCTTCTTTTAATTTAATGCATTTCCTAGTCACTCTTTATGCTTTACTAATTTTCTTCTAAAAACCGTTTGCGCTAATCATTTCTTTTTTAAATTGCATGTTGTCTATATATTATGTCAAATTCCATGTTTCCATCTTTTATTTAAACTTCCTCTGTGTGGGAACATATCGATCAGCTCTTATAGATCAATATTTTAAAGTAACGATGCCTGCTAAATTATCTTCTCTAGAAAACAAACTTAAAACAGTTATTTAACACAAATACCAATTTATTAAAAAAAATCTATCGGTCTTTAACAGATATCTACAGAGGTTCTGATAAAGTACATCAGAAACACTTTGGATATATATTTTGGTATAGCCTTGGGCTATACGTCTAGCATTGTTACCATATCATTGGTAAAGCTTACAACCTAAGCTTTAATAATGATATAGTAACTCTTTTCCACAACAGCCCTCCAGACACCGTTAAACAGCTGGGGCATACTACTGCTGATTCCTTGCCTCACTATATGGATTACAAAGCAAAAGATAAGTTGTAAAAACAGAGCAGAACGAAAGAGCTTGACTTTAGACCCAAGTATGTACTCAATTCATGTATTTGTAAAGAATGTCACATCAACTTGTTTCTCATCATTAACTTTGACTTTATCACTATATATTTTTTGGCTTGGCTTCCCGATGTTGTGTCCATCATCATATCTTTTCTCAGGATATTCCACCAAGTTGTCTGTGGTCTTTCAGAAATTTACAACTTGTTAAATTTACGTGTTGGGTGATTATCATTTTAAAAGTTTGAACGTGCCTTAACCATATTAATCTATAGTTTCATTTTGTCGGTAACTGGTGTCACACCTAGACCTACCTTAATATATTAATTTTTGTTCATTTTATCCATCCATTTACAGTCCTTTTAGCGTCCAAAATTATCAGTTTATTTGAACTTCAACTTTAAAATAATTTAACAAAAGACAGAAATGTTCACTACAAAATAATACTCTCAAACAAATTTCTTTATAAATATGGAAATTTTATTTCTATAAACAACCTGGTAAAATATGTTATTTAAAATGATCTCAATAATAAATGTTATTTAAAAAACGGAAAATTAGAATTTACCTTGGTTATAATCGTATCATGATATATAGGTAGCAGAATTTATCTCTTTTTACAATCTACAGACAAATTTAGTGTAGTATAAAAAAACAATAGTTATTTAAACATGCAAAAAAATTAAAGGAGTATAGCACCCCATCCAAAAAACAGTGTAACACTGCTCAGAAACTAGGTACCTAATATGTAGAGGAAAATAAAAATAATTGCAGATATTTATCTTTCTGTAGTGATCACCATCAGAAAATAGCATTGTTATTGAATCTGCTACAGCAGGAGATAAAATAAAGGAAAAAACTTACAGTGACTTATGCTTTCACCAGAGCTAAAAGTGAACCATTCTGAACTAACTCAATTTTTATTTCTTGTTTCATATTTTCTTGATGGTTAATTTACTTCAGTCTATTTTATTTACTGCGTAGTGTTTTTAACACTACTGTTAGACGTTTCTGGCAAATGGTGTCCAGCTTCTTTCAAAGGAGTAAAAAGTGCCCCCAAAAACTCTTCCTTCGAGGTGTTACGCGAGGTGAGGTCATCTGAGTTATTATTTTTAGCGCGTAGAAGAGGATCAATTAATCCCTGGTCTATGTTGATTGAAAACCGAGTTATTATTTTAAAATTACTATAAGCGAAACACAGAAAACGGGTTAAGAGAAAGACAATAAATAGCTATATCGGTAGAGGTATCTAGTAGTGTAAACAAACAATTAGACTGTGTATTTTCTTGAGACGGAATTCTAAAAGTGTTAAAAAGGAACATCTGAAATTTACAGTAAAAAGATTGAAAAAAAAAAGACCGCGATTGCTTTATCCCAAGACAAATTTGGCTGTATAAATAAACATTTAGTTTTTGTTTATACTCAGTCAAAGATTTTGGGAAGGAATTCGAAAGGGTTTCTCTTTCGAATATTTGTAAAATGTAAATTAAAACCTTATACAGGATAGAAAAATAAAAAATGTTACACTACTATTGAAACATTTATAAAAACCTGAGGAATAAAGTTCTACTCAAAAAAAAAATCACGAATGAATAAAACAGAAGAAAAAATTATATAGGCAGTGGCAAGAAAATAGATCGGACACAAATTGTCATAACTATACCGTCGCCCTAAAAGAAAGCGAAAGTAGCAGTAGCAAAGTTTGAAGTAGAAGCGTATACAAATCTATAAGATGAAGACAAACTCTTAAATAAAAAGGTTTAAAACTTAGTACAACAAAAATATGCTATTTGGAACATTCATTTACCTCCTGGGACCTAGTGTCGTATATATACAACATAAAAATCAAACATTTCTAGTGACGCCATCTCACATAATTCAGTTGAACGTATTAACTTATACCAAAGAAAACAACCTTACTTTCCAGCCCCCTTTACAGCCAAGGTATAAAGATGTATATGGTCAGTTATAGACGAAGATTTTTTTAAGCAATACATTCTTCTTAGTCGTTAACCTGATGCAGGTATCGTGATATCATGAAGCTATTAGCTAAATTTCCCAATGTTCCTCCACGTTTTTCTATCTTCTGCCATTCTAGCACATTCTGACAATGGAGCGCCAATGGTAGCAACAATATGGTCCGTGTATCGTGTGGGAGATCTACCTCTATTTCTTTTGCCTTCTACTTTTCCCTGGATGGTAAGTTTTTCAAGACCATTTCTTCGAAGCACATATCCAAAATAACTTATTATTTGTTCTGATATTTGTGTTCTTAGTCTTTTCTTTATGTTTAGCTGGTCCAGTATGGATTCATTTGTTCTTCGGGCCACCCATGGTATTCTCAGCATTCGTCTCCAGCAGTACATCTCAAGTACATCTACGTTCTTTTTGTCTTTCTCAGTAAGGGTCCACCATTCCGATGCAAAAGTAAAAACTGGAAAAAACTAGTCTCATTTTTGTATCGGTAGTTATTTCATGGCTTTTCCAAATTTTTGTTAATTTTGCCATAGCAAGCAATACATTAATGACTGCATATTGGAAACCATGAATGTAGCAACAAATAGAATATACATTTAAACAATAGGAACAGAAGTGAAATTGACAAGTAAAGAGTTAAAAACATTTATTTGTGTCCTATTCGTTATGAATGCTATAGAGTTCCCTGTTATGTAGTAATAACTGGTAATAATAAATGTAGATGGCTCAAATAAACATATATTTCAAAAGAACGTTTTACAAAACATGTGCCTCTTACAAACTCTCTGATTAATTACATTATAGAGGTTATGTCCTCAATTTCATAGTAACTTGACAAATGACAGTACCTATTTTAAACTAAACACAGAAATACAAAAATAACAAAACGCAATTCTTCTTATTCTTAAACATGAATATCTTACATTCCCGAAAATTAGAATGTATTGATCGAGAAAGTATGATGTCCCAACCGTCAAAAAAGGGTATGATGAGAACCCGATTTTTTATAATCAGAACATCTCTAAGGTTGTCTATGATAATGAAATCGATGATAAACAAAGAGTAAATAAAATTTGAAAAGTTTTACCTCTGTTCAACAATATATTAAATGGTCGTCATGCTCAAATAAGATCTGATGATATAAGTATAGATGAAATAATAATACATTTCCCCGGATATTGCGGAATTCGTCAATACTGCCCAGGAAAACCAAATCCCGTTGGTATTAACATTTTTGTACTTGCCAATCCCAATGAGTTAGTATGCGATGTGGTAGTATATTACGGTGATTCAACATTCCCACAGCTTACAGCACAGAAATATGGCTTGGGTGACTCAGCAATTCTTAGTTTATGTGAAAGTTTTGCTTCTGGTCAGCACATTTACTTCGATCACTATTTTACGTCAATGAAACTTGCTGATGTATTACTAAAAAGAGGTTTTCACGCAACAAGCACGATTGTTAATAAGAGGCTCCTTTGGAATTGCATCTTTCAACAGAAAAACAGTTCACGAAAAATCCAATAGGTACATCTGAAATGAAGGTTTGAGGTGATAGAAGCATTCAACTTGCTGGTTAGACAACAAACTGTTAGGATTCTGACAACATACCATGCTGCTAACGACCCGGGTCAATGCAGAAGATTCTCATAAAAAGGAATACGAAATGGTTAATAGGTCTGAGGTGATCAAGAACTATAATCAGTTTATGGGTGGAGTTGACCTTGACAGAATGTTGACAGTTTGTCCGGCACGAACACGTACAAAAAAAGTTAACAATTGGTTTCATCAACTGCATGCTAGATTTAGCAGTTTGCAACTCTTGGTGTCAATATAGAGCAGTACAAAAGGAAAAACATGTACCAACCAAAAAGATTCCTCAACTGAGATTGGGCAAATTAAAAATAGAAGAACAAATGATTTTGGACAACACTCAGTCCTACGATTTTGAGACCTGTAGCGACTAGAAAGATCTGAAACCACAACATAAAACACGAAGATGGAGTTAAAGATGAAGTTACTTCAAATAAAATGATAACTTCGGATAATAAAAGATTTTAAAAATTAATAATTTTAAGTACCTAGGATTTGTATTAGAGAGTGATAGGGAAATATATAAAGATGCATGCCGTAGAATTAGAGTGGAATGAATGAAGTAAAAGGAAGCAAGTGGTGGAAAATGAGAGAGCACGAATTAAGATGACTCGAGAATGTCCAACGTCCATTAAGAAATCCGGATAGGTATAAAGACAAAGAGAATGACATAGAGAACACGGATAGAAATAAAGACATTCTCACCATTTTCTTTGCTCCACATACACGTCTCCTAACATCCTGAATCCCTCCTATTTTTAATTTGTTAATTTGTGTCCGCTTCATTTATCTCGGTAAATATTTCGACTTTTGCAATATGCATTTACAAATAAATGAATAATCAAATTACAAGATAAAAATACTACAAACTATATAGGCAGTAGAACTTATAAATAAACTCAGTAGGAAAAGTTATATGCTCAAACTTGTATAAGAGCTCAAAAATAAAGAAGAGGGGTAACTATAACGAAAATATGCTTTACTTATTTGTAATATCCTATGTGACTACTTTCCTGTATGACAAATCTTAAAATAGAAAAATTTAGAACCCTGAAATATACATAAATTATTCGAAAGTACTTGAATACCATTAAATACAGATATTATATTAAAACAAAAATGTTTTATTATCCTCACATCCTTATATTGGTTTCTAGAGTGCGCTGCTGCGAAGACCTTTTCCCAACGGCTGATGAATTTATAGTGATCCCTTTTCAAGTATATGGGACAATTTCATTATAATTTATATCTGAAGACCGCCGGATAGCTTAATCCTCTTACGTACATATTTCATTTTAGGATAAATTTATATGTAACGTTTTAGTACATTAATTTTATAATGCGAAGATTAAGAGAACTTAATTTCCTGTTGTGAGTTAAAAAGAGAAAAAAACCCTAAAGTAAAACTAAAATGCAGACACTTTTTAATTATTTGCTGATTTGAAATCATAAAATCAAAGATAATTAACATACAGAAAAACTAGTGATGTATGTAGACAACAAATCTATAACTATAACAATACCAAGCAACGTAAAAAATAATTGGTTTGGTATGAAATAACTATTCCTGTAAGGATTTTGCCAGAAACGCTAATAATAAAAAGAGAACTGTTTATTTTTAAAAAAATTTTATTTATTCTTTATGAAAGGAATATAATTAAAAGACCCTTTCGAGCTACATTACAACACGTTTCCGGACTAAAAAGTCCATCATCACTGTATTTACCACGTGTACTAATATCAAGCCACTAAAAAAAATGGTTCAAAATTTGTGATTTGGTACTTCTTTGCTAATAAGATGGTATGATGTTAAAGTTTTTAACAGATACCCTGCATGGCAACGTAAGTCTCACAAATTCGTTTAGTGGCTTGACCCATATACACCTGGTGAGTATTTAACCACATCGCTTTTTTAACCCTAGTCAATATTTAATCTTGGTTCATTAGTTTAACACAATATTTTTAAAACTTTTTGCCTCTTATCACTTTTTCGAAACACTAGTTTCTTCCTTCTTCTTCTTCTTCATGTGCCTTGTCCGTTCCGAGCGTTGGCAATAAACATGGCTATTCTGACTTTGTTTGCGGCAGATCTGAATAGTTCAGCAGATGACAATCCGAACCATTGCCGCAAGTTTTGGAGCCACGAGTGTCTTCTCCTCCCTGGACCCTTCTGCTGTCTATTTCCCTTGAACGATCAGTTGTAGTACTCTATATTTATTATGTCTCATAACGTGACCCAAGTATTCCAACTTTCTTTTCTTTATACTTATTCCTACCTCTCTCTCTTTACCTATCCGGCGTAGTACCTCTTCGTTGGTCACGTGCTCAGTCCAGGATATACGTAATATACGTCGGTAAGCCCACATTTCGAAGGCCTCTACTTTTTTCATCAATGTTGCGGTCATTGTCCACGCCTCCATTCCATATAACAAAACCGGGAATACATAACATTTCAGAAGTCGAATTTTGAGAGGTAGGGTGAGGCTTTTAGAGGTGAAAATTTGCTTCATGCTAGTGAACGATGCTCTTGCCTTTTCTACTCTTATACGTATTTCCTTCGCTTGATCCCAATTTGAGTTAACTGTTGTTCCCAAGTAGATGTACGAATCCACGTGTTCAATTCTTTCATTGTCTAATATCAGTTGCTGTGGTGGTTGTTGGGTTTTGCTTACTAACATCCATTTGGTTTTTGTGATATTTAGTCTGAGTCCGTATTGTTCACTTGTTTTTTGTATCTTACTCATTAGGCAACTCAGTTCCTCCATGCTACTTGCTAGAATCACAGTGTCATCAGCATACCTTATGTTATTAATTATTTCTCCATTTATCTTTATGCCTTCTGTGCTTTCTTCCAGCGCTGTCTTAAATACTTCTTCTGAGTATATATTAAAGACAATAGGAGACAAGATACAGCCCTGTCGTACCCCTTTCTTGATCTCAATTTTATTGGTCAATGTAGATCCTACTTTCACTTTAGCTGTTTGGCCCCAATAGAGACTCGCTATTATTCGAATGTCTCTGTAGTCGACTCCGATCTTATGGAGAACTTCAATTATCTTTTCGTGATTTACGTTATCGAATGCTTTTGCGTAGTCTATAAAGCATATGTACACGTCTTTGTTCATATCTCTGCAGCGCTGGATGAGTACCTGTAGACTAAAAAGTGCTTCTCTTGTCCCAAGAGAATTCCGAAACCCAAACTGCGAATCTCCAATGTTATCCTCGCATTTTTTGCTTATTCTGTTGTAAATAACCTTGGTGTATGCCTTCGAAATGTGGTTAATTAGACTTATCATCCGATGTTGATCACAAGACTTTCCTTTTGGTTTTTTCGGTATGGCAACAAAAGTTGACTCTAGCCAGTCTTCAGGAAACTCCCCGCTGTTATAAATATTGTTAAAGAGTCTGACGAGTGAGTCTAGAAATTGACTGTTTGTTTCGCACAGCATTTTCAATACTTCCCCGTATACGTTATCGTTGCCTGGTCTTTTGTTATTTTTAAGACCCTTTATAGCATTCTCCACTTCTGATTTTAGAATAGAAGGGCCAGTATCATCATTGCTCAGTGTATACCCACTAGGACGGTCATCATTAAACAGTTGTTCCACATAAGTTTCCCAGATTCTAACTATTTTGTCGGGGTCTAGTTGTAGATTTCCATTATCATCGCATAGCCCTTTCGATAAAATATTGTAGCTTTACTTTGTTGTGAGTTCCTTTATCTTCTTATGCATATTGTGATAGTCGTATACCTTTTCGCACTGTTCGATTTCTTCGCATCTCTCCGAGAACCATTTCTCTTTAGTTTTTCTTATCTCAGCTCTAATTCGTCTATGGGTTTCGCGGTATTTGGCAGTATCTTTAGTTTTATATATCCGTCTCTCTTCCATCATGTCAAGGATTTCTGCAGTCATCCAGTCTTTCCTTTTTCTCTTATCAGGTAGTAAAAACTTAGTGCTTGAAGTCCTAATCTCTTCTTTAATTTCACTCCACTTTTCCAGCGGTTCATTGTTATTTTTAAGGATTTTTGATATTTCGGTATTTAAATTCTCCTGCCTGTTGTTTAATATTATTGTTGGAAAGCTTCCTAATATTTTTAGGTTTTTAAAGTTTTTTCCTAGTTGGCCATAAAATTACAATTAGCTCTACGGATACAATAATTACATACAGTTCCATCAATAATAGTCAATAATTTGAAGCTATCATTTATTGTGTGAATAAGATTCATATTAAAAATTTTGATATTACAATGGCCTACACATTTCAGGAAATGGCAGATATGTATTTAACTTTGGGTAAGTTGGATCAGATTAAATTATGATTTCAATAAAGTATCGGGAATATAGTAGGTGAATGTCAAGGAAATAGTGCAGCAGCCGCAAGGCGTTATACAGTAAAATACCCCAATCGAAATACACCCGATAGACGATTATTTTTGACAATTGATCGTGGTTTACGGGAAACGGTTATATTCCAACCGCAAGTTACTGGCAATAGTGGTCGTCCAATACTAGATGCAACGGATGCGGACATTTTAAAAATCATTAAAGAAGTCCCTGGAACAAGTACAAGGGTATTAGCTGCTCAACTAAATGTTCCTCGCGTAAGGGTTTGGAGGCGTTTGAAGGATCGGCTGCTTAAACCATATTACTTAACAAAGGTTCAAGAGTTATTGGTTGAAGATTACCCTAAAAGGATTAGATTTTGCGATTGGTTGTTAATGAAAACACTCGAAATGTTAATTTTATTAGAAATATTTTGTTTACCGACGAGGCTATCTTCAGTAGAAATGGAATAACAAACCGTCATAACGAACACATTTGGGCCGACAAAAATCCTCATGCCAAAAAACAACTCATCACCAAAGGACTTTCAAAACCACTCACCACCAAAGGAAGTTAATGTTTGGGCAGGAATTGTAGATAACAATCTAATAGGCCCATTATTTCTTCCCAACAACTTAAATGGTGATTATTATTTGCAATTCTTCGCAAACTATTTACAGAGTATTTGGAAGAAGTGAATATTGCAATAAGGCAAAATATGTAGTTTCTACAAGATGGCGCTTCACCGCATTACAGTAATGAAGTCCGAAAATACCTTTGCAGGCAGTATCCTGGTCGGTGGATTATAAGAGGTCGTGACGCACCTATTTCTTGGCCACTTAAGAAGTCCAGGTCTTAACCCCATGGACTTTTTGCTTTTGGGGGTTTATGAAAGAGAAAGTATATTCTGTAACAATAGAGGACGAACAACAATTGAGGGTTAGAATAATTGAAGCTGCAAATCAATTTCGTCAGAAAAATATGATTTTTCAGCGCATTTGGTTTTCCTTGTTAAAACGATACAGAATGGGTATTGAAGAAAGTGGGGTCATTTTGAACATTTATTGTAATATCATATTTATAGAGGTTATAGACATTTTTTGTACTTGTTAAATCATTTAAGCCATTTATTTAATTGCACGTAATTTTTTAAAGGTTAATGAAAAGGGCCGTAACTCAATAAAAACTGTTTTTTAAAAAAAGTGATAAGAGGCAAACATTTTTTAAAAATAATGTGTTAAACTAATGATGCCACAAAATTCATTTGATTTGAACGTACTCAAAAGTTTGGTGGGATTTTGGACTGCACACCCCCCTTAAAATTTTTCTGTGAGCTTATATTTTGTTGTTTCTTTTTTATGAAAAATTAACAAGAAAGTAACGTGTCCATTTTTATTACAGAATGTCAAATAGTTTAGGAGATAATGCAAAAAAACAATTTTTATTTTTAACTTCAAAGGGCTGTAACTTTTTTTGTGTACCCTTTTGTACTAAGGTAAGTTGGATTTAATCAATTTATTTTTGTCCCCGGAATGCGTGATTTAATTTATGACATACCTTTTTGAAACACCCTGTATTATAAATGATGTGTCCCTGATATGTTGTTATCTCATTAATGTTGATATTTTGCTTTTGATCATTTCTTCTTTTAGTGAAGGTTGCCTGTTCCTGCAGTCTAATGATTGAGTTTTCTATGCAATTCATTTAGCATTAATTTGGATCAGAACTTATTCTTAGCTTTCCTCTTTTTACTCTATGTTTTTTTTTCAAAACTATTGATACATTGGACTTCACATTTATTATCGCAAGCATGTTTGTATATCAGATATATAAAAAAAAATTTAATGTAAGATTTATACTTGATTATTCTTGAAGTTTCGCCCAGATAAAAGTTGTCATATTTTATAAATACAGGCTCTTGATCTTCTTGCTTAGTTTTTAGGTTTGGTTTTGGATTAAATTTATTTCAATCTGTTTTAAATGTTTTTGTAATATTGCATTTATTTTCTATCCTTTTGGTTTATTATCTTTTATAGGTATATTTCATTAATGTTGTGTTCGAATCGCTTCTTATAAGTATTCTCGGATTTATTTGGATGCTGTGCTCCTTCATTTCTTTTATATTTCAATATTCGATATATACTTAGATATCTAAGTGACAATGGATTTTTACTAGAATAAATATTAACAACTTTTTTCGCTTCGTTTTTCGAAAAAAACGTTTTTAAATAATTTGGTTATCCCCATTTTGGTTCAATATTATGTAATTTTTCAAATAACGCAAATAAGAAATATTCAATGTGAAACATACCACAACAAAGTAGTATTAGAACCATGTTAGAACCTTTAAATATGAACCATGTTATCTCAACGAACATTCTACGTAAAACAGTATACGGTTTCTTAAATACTTTTTTAAAAATCTCATATAATTCCTACTAATTTGTCAAATTATTCTACTGAGAAAAATATACATTTTTAATAAAATTGTAACATGAATCTTTCTGTTTCTAAAAAAATAATATCTAATTTATATTAACATGAACTTGTATACCTATTTAATAATTCGATTATTAATTAATTTGACTAATTCTAACATACTGTCTTATCCGTATATGTTATTTATACAAAAAAGTATCTTTATATTATTTTTGTTATAAAATTATAACCCTATAAATTTTTTTATCGATCCATCCTTTATTGTATAAGGGTGCTATCTATCGGCGCTGTGTAAAACAATCCCGTTCTCTGACTACGACCGGTTACAGTAATCTCTAAATCACCAGTGGTAAACTGTACCATCGGCAGTTTTTATTGGGGGTCTCTTCTCGAGTTCCACGATTTCCTTATGGAGCGCCATCTGCGCGTGGCGATCTCTAGCTCACGCGGAGCTCGTAAAATTTTCTGCTGGCTTCATGGACCGAATCGATTGTGTGAGGCAAATAATGAAATAATAATGAAATGTTTTTGTAAGCAAATTTAGTCAAATAATAGAAATAAGATATTAGAATATACATAATAATTTCAAAATTTAAATTTAAGAATTATTTGTTTTTGCTTCTTTTTATATTATTTATTAAGCATCTTCAGGTGTTAAATTATTATGCCACAACTTTCTCTACCAAATTTTTTCATATTTTCTATTTTCGCTACCGTTTTCGGCATTTCCTCTATTATTTTGCTTATCTTATCTTATTTATTTTATATCGGGTACCTATATCTTGTTCTAAAAAAGGATAATTGTCAATGATGCCTTCTTTTAATTGCGCCCGAAGATTTCCAATGCACCTGAAGATAGTTTCAATAATAAAATATACGGTTCAGTTTTGTTCACCGCATTTTAGAGGTGTCTAGTTGTGTCTTCGAATGTTTCACCAACTGTAAATATTGCAAATGTGGCCAGGTTAATATTTTCTGTAACAGAGATGTCACAGGACTCATAGGTACCTATATAATAATATAGTATGGTTCTGCTTCGATTGGTCGTACCTAGTTCTGAATGTTCCTTTCCGTTTAACTTTAAAAGTTCTGTCTTCCATGATGGATATAGTGGACGGCAAGATATATTTTTAATCTTAGTAACAAGCCTTCATGCCACACTTTATCGAATGCTTTTGCTATGTCTAGGAAAAGAGCTGAGCATATTTTATTCTCTTCTAGAAATCTCTCTATAATATTTGTTATGCGATGTATTTGGTCTACTGTTGAGTTTTTATTACGGAGTCTGAATTGATGGGAAGGAATAATTTCGTTGTGATTGAGTATAGGTTGTATTAGTATTAGCAATATCTTCTCAAATAATCTGGAAATGACTGATAGCAATGGTCTGTACGATTCTATTTTATTTACTGGTTTCCCTGGTTTGGAAGTTATGATTAGTTCAGCTCCTTTCCACGTTGTTTGTACATATTGTAACCTGGACACTACATTTATAAAGTCAAATCCCGGAGCCTTTTTGGGATTGATATTGTTTTTAATTACTTTGATTACTTCTTTAGAGGTAGTAGGTTAATCATTGATCAGTATTGTGAATATCATGTTCTGTAGTCTCATCATTATCGTTTTCGGCTTGATGATGATTTTCCATTTCGTGATTTTGTAATAAATTCTCTAAGTATGAAGGGAACAAACTGACTTTTTGTTTTCCGTCACGTGTTCATGTTTCATTTTGTTTAGGTGGTCTATTTATTCTTTTTGTATATCTCTACAACGAGTAGGCAGTGGTTTGGTCATCGGTTAGATCGTTCAGGTATTGGTTTATTGATTCATTTTGATAAAATCTATTGCTCTTTTTAACTGTTGAGTGGGGTTACTCAATACATTTTAATTTTCTGCAGTACTGTTTTTTGCCATATTTTCCTGTTCATGTTTGATAAATTGTAAACAATTTACTAATGTTTGTATTTTGAGAAAGATTTCCGAAGGGGAAATTGAAATGTCAATAAACTTACTTTATCCTTTATTTGTGGCTTATTCCCATTTAAATAGTAATTACTTTAACATGCCACAAGAAAACAGCTTCAGAACAATATCATTTTCCTGGTTTGGCAATGTCCTTGCCTGTGTCCGAAAGGAATTTTGGGCGGATTATTGTAGCTTCGGTTCTGAATATCTACCAGAAAATAGCAGAGGAAAGAAATGGTAACCTATTGTACTTTACATTTCGGAAAATATATAACCTTACTTTTTTAGGCGGTCGCTGGCTGCTATTCAAGAGAATACCAGTTATGATGAGAAACAACGGGTACTTATTCCTGAAGTACCAGTGAAAAGAAGGTACATTTTTTTTTATAAAAGTATGAAACAATTTTAATACAAACTTTATGGGATGGCAGTTCGAAAAACTGGAGAGTCTTCTAAAGCTTTAAATGGAAGTGTAGCAAGTCCAAGGGGAGGAGTCAATAACATTCATAATATTCTTGTTCCAAACAATCAAGTTGTTGCCTTAATAACGTAAGACAAATTAAATAGTATGTATAACTATTCTTTACACAAACACATTTTGTAGTAATAATGCCAGTTGTTGCTTAGTAGACTACAGTTCCACTTCAAGTTCCGAATCAGAATCTATAGAATCCTCAATGAAGGTATTAAATAGGACTCGAATACTGAAAGAGTAATCCCCAGATGTGAAAAAAAAAGTCAACGGAAGAAGAATTATCAACAAGGAAAAGGGTACATCAGTACTAAAGGTGTATCTAGGCTTAATAAAGTAATTAGTACATGGACAGATTGCAATCAAAGTTGTCATTTCCGATGTAATGAAAAATTTAACCCCGAAGAAAGATTGGAGACAAAAAACAGGTATTACTCATTGGACCAAAATGGAAAGTATGCGTTAATATTAAATGTGACAAAGAAAATTTTAGTTAAGAAAAAACGCAGTACTAAAACAAACTAGAAATTTGTTTTATATGAGTATTACTTCGAGAAAGAAAATGAAAAATTGGGCGTATGCAAGCCATTTTTCTTAAATACGCTTTGCATAAGCCAAAAGCCCATATATACTGTGGATTTTCAGAAAATCGATTCAGGCACACCACACTCTGATAAAAGAGGGAAAGGGACCAAAAATGGCATTTCAAGCAAAGAAAAGGAAGTAGTAACACAACAGATACAATCTTTTCCATATGTAGAGGCACATAGAGGTGTGACGTCTGCGAGGACTATAGATTGGCCAAAAAAGAGAACAGGGTGCATACAGAAGAAGAACAGACATATCTCTTCCACATTACATAGAAATTGATAATGCGCCAAGAACGTGAAAATGGCAAAAAAAAACTGTGCCATTATAAATAATGCATATGCATATATATAAGTAAAACAAGAAAAATCAGTTGATGTTAGATAACTGATAGAAAAACATTATGATTCACACTGGAAGAGTATTGAAGAATTATTGAAGAGTATTGAAGACTATAAATAATTAGTTCAGTTTTAACAACAATACTAGTAAACTAAACAGGTTTCCCTGTTTCCCTGTTTATCGACACGATATGAATAAATATAGATAGTCACAAAAACGAATAGAAATATGGACCAGTTTTTTTAAGCTTTTGTATGAATTTCTTTCAGATATTCGACGTAATTTATAATGCAGCCTATTTCTTTTAATTTCTGAAAACTTTTTTGTTTTTGTCTTGGATTTATGTAATTTTAGAAGCTTACAGGACATGTCCCTAACTTTTCAAGACCACCAAAGAAGAAGAAGAAGAAGTGAAGTAATGTCTTTTTTTATGAAATTTTTTTATATGCGCTTTTTTGTGGAACGTATCCGCCGCATAAAACGAGACCTTACTGTATATATATATATATATATATATATACATTACTACAAAAAGTATCGCATAAATGTATTAAGTCTAGAAGTTTTAATTAGTATCTAATGAAAAATCAAAGACTAACAGGCCAAAAAAAATGAAAATAACAATTATTCAACAAAAATGAAAAATACAAATTTCTAAAATAATTAATTTCCAGGACAAATTGAACATTTTAGTATCTGGTATTAACACCTCTATCTCTAATGACGTACCTCATACTCCAAATCCAAATTTTCCCATTCTTCCCTTAAAGCATTTCGCAGTTTATCAAGGTTATTTGGAGTGATGATCCGGGCTCTTATGCACCTTTCTAGGTAGTCTTAAACATGCACAATTCAGTTTATGTCTCGGCTGACTGCTGATTAATCACGAACTTGAATACCAACCTCTTGAAGATATTGCATTGGTATTCTAGCAATGTGCGGGCGAGCATTGTCTTGCACAAGAACAAAATTATCTTCAATAATTGGAACAAAAGGCACGACATTTTCTTCAAGAACCTCTCTTATATACCCATCAGCTGTCAGTAACCCCCCAAGAAACACTGTTAATTCAGTGTGACCTGTAAAGCAGATGCCTCCCCATATCATAATTGAGTCACCTCCAAAATTTTTGGCTGCTCTTATATTAAACTGAGCAAATCGCTCAATCGACAAAGTGCAAATCTTGACTCATCGGTAAAAAGAATATTAGCCCAGTCATTAATATCCCAATCGACATGTTCTTGTGTGAACCTTAAACGCACCATACGGTGTGCCCTCGTTAACAGTGGAGCAGTAGCAGGCATTCTGGCTCATTCCAAATTTCCCTAATCTGTATCTAACTGTGGACTGTAGAAAGATCATTTTGCAGTTGCCTAGCTGCAACGTGACGTGTACGCAAAGTCTGCAGATTGATCCTTTTCTGCAGTTGATCTCCACCAAACTTAATCATTTCTATGCATATGTCATTTTCCCAGGACTTCTATTATTTTTCATTTCTTGTATTGCTGTCGTCACCTCCTTCCCTGTAGGCTATCTTTTAATTATCTCATCTTCTCCAACTGTCTAGTTAACTATTGTTTTGTGCTCCACCTCACTATACACTAACTCTTCGAAGTGTTTTTTCCACACCGTCATTATTTCTACCGGATCACTAATTAAATTTCCGTCTTTGTTTTTCATAACTACAGTAACTTTGGTAACATTTTCCCATCCTCTTAACTTTTTGATAAAAAACTTCAATTCTTTATTTTTGAACTTTTCTTCTACGTTTTTTATTTGAACTCATTATAATATATCTTTTTCTATTACACAGAGCTTTAAGTTTCCCAGGAAATATTTTATATTTTTGTTTTTAACAATTTCCATTATCTGGTAAGAATTGCTGTCTGGTCTTTTCCTTTTTTTTGCTATCGCCTGACACTCTTCATCCATCTAATTTGTTTGTTTTTATTTGTTTTTACTTGGCTTGAATTCGCCTTTAACTATTTTTCCGTTAGCTTCTCCTATTGCAGATTATATTATAATCACAAACAGATATCCAACTTATACAAATAAGAATAGCTTTATTTGTAGCCGACAATAAATCCTGTTCGTGGTGGCCTTCGTAAACTGTGAGTTGAAATTCATTCTACCTTACGTCTTGCAGCACTACAGTCACATATTTATGGAAGATGATAGCTTACTTCACTCGTTTAGGATTTCTGAATATTTGTTCTTTATTCAGAAATCGACAACATCGAACTTTGTCTCGGACAGTTGTTTGTTTATTACTGGAGATTGATGTCTGGACTTTAGTCTTCGCTCAATGGCACATAGGTCTTCAAACAATGGGATATGGGAGTTAATGGCAATTTTTTTTATTTGCGCACAATAGCATGTTTTATTAGAAGATATTTTAAGAGAATATAGCAAGTGAGTGAAGCACCTTTTGAAAAAGAGACATGAGAGAGTGAATATACATATCCTTGTTGTATGTGAAACAAGATGGTTCAAATACTGCAAAAGTAATTACTAAACAAGGATTCATGTATAACTGAAGTAATAACAACAGATATCATGATCACAGACTGAGAACACACCTCACCAAGTAATACAGATAGCAACAAGATGATTCAGTTTTATGATAATCCAATAAACAGTAACCTAATTCAACCATATAATGAGATCAGATACCTCTTGAAATCAACCAAATTCAATTACATCAACATCACCATGGGAGACTGTATTGCAAAAATTGGGAAAGGAAAAATAATGAACTTTATTGGTGACCACAGACTAGGACTTAAGCTAAAAAATTGATTATATACCTACTGTTTCCTGATCCATTGTCAAAATTCTGTAAAAATCTGGGTGTCTAAATTTTATATAGATAGGTAGGTACCTATAGTTAAATTAAGTATCCTACTAAACCTCTTCAAACAAAAATCATATCCATCCTTAAACCAGAAAAATCCGCAGACAAGGCAGAGAGTTGCCTTAGATAGTTAAGGTTGTAAGCTTATCGAAAGACTACTCAACAGAATTGGCCCAAAAGCTACTTTAAGGAATTCCAACTCAACAAGCAGAAAACAGGCCACAAGAAGCAGCACTGACCAAGTGCTCTGTTTAACTGCTCACATAGAGTCACGTTACCATAGAAAATTGTGGCATTCATTGACATATCGGCTACATAATATGAAATGGTCTGGAAATATGCTATAAGCTTCTCAAAATAATTCACTGCAAAGCAACCGCTCGATTTTTAAATAGACTTTTAAATAAACAGAGAAGTCTAAACAACGGCCTTCCCCAAGGCTACATAGTTGCACCGCTGTTATGTAGTATGTATATAGCTTATATGCCCTTTACTAGATCTAAAAAAATTGGTTATGCAGACGACTGGGTACTTGCAACTCAAAACCCTTCGATCTAAAACTAAAAGTATATATTAAAAGGCTGGTTAAGTACTTTAAACAAAGGAGACTTTAACCTTGGTGTAACTTTGGTGTTCAACTCTTTATCTTCCCCTTCTTCTTTGTATGTAGACATAACTCTGTTTGTTTTTCAAATGTGCCTCCAGTAAGTTGTCATTCCATCGTTTTCGTGGTCTTCCTACTCATCGTCTTGTTACGATAATTATCCTGGCCTAAAATAACCGTAAATATTATGACTAATGTGTTCTGTTTTTAGATTTTACGAGAGTATTCTATTAGCCGGCAGAAATTTACCTGAATGGACCTTCCAGAAACGGTCGAGCCGATGTAAAAATACCCGTTTGCCTTACCGTTATAATTTCGTCACTAATCGAGAAGGCTGTTCGATGATTCTAGCGTAAAGGCAATGGCATATATAAAGGACATTTTATTTGGAAGGAACAGTTAATTCTGAACCCGCGCTCGCGAATTTGTTACGTTCGCCTATAATAAATTATGTAATAATTAGTGGTTAATAAACTTATATAAATTATCGTGCTTTTTAATAAACTAGAATAAGAACAATATAATAAATTAATAAAGACATTATAAATTAAATAAAGACAGAGCAGTTAAATAAATTTCATTACAGTCTTCTTATTGGAAAACCGTTTATGGTCGTCTTTATTACTCTATTTGTTGTCATTCGGCTTATATGATCGTTCCATTCTACTCTTCTCTTTCTTACCTAATTCTTGATGTTCTTTACCTTGCATCTAGGTTATGTCTGTACTTCTAGCCTTGTTCCATTATGTTTTGCCATAAATTTTTTCTAAGTATTTTCATCTCTGCTGCTTCTAACATCCTTTTTGTCCTCTCTGCGTCAGGCCGTGTTTCTGCCGCGTATGTCATTATTAGTCTGTGACTGTTTTGTAAATTCTGCCTTCCATTTCTTTCCTGATATGTTGTGTTCAACTCATAGACTATGGTTAACCAACTCTATGGTTAAATACTGTTTTTGAACGTGTGTTCTCTCGTATAAAAAACTAATTAACAGAAGCTTAATACACTTTATATTTATTTGTTTGTTCTTTTTGTTTCACAATTCTATTTGCAACAGTAGCTCAGATATCTCCTAATCAACCATTCGGATCTATTCGATCGTTGACGGGGAACAGGGAAGTGACTAGTTTTTCGCTTTCGAGGTCCCCTACGCCACCGCCGCATTCAAATTTTAAAACGTGGGTTTACTTTTAATGCGTATTTTAGACATAATTTTGTTCTTAAAGAGATTTATTGCAAGTGCAGTATATAGATACTCGTCTAAACAAAAAATTACCATACAATCATAATGTGTGTGTTTGTGTATTTTATTAATTTTCCAGGGGTTCTTCCTTTTATTTTCAAACGTTTGGTTAAAACCGCATTACGTAAGTACTTATGCGGGATATGCTTTGCGTCTTTTTAAAAATGTAAATTTCGTTTAAGGGACAACGTTTCGACGATATAGACAAGAATCAAACAAAAGCGACGTTGGCATTATAAACATAAAAGGACAAAAACGTGTAGTAAAGACAAATCGAGATTACTTCAAAAGACATTCCGAGTTGAGTGATGAAGAATAAAGCATTGAAAAGTTGCATGAACGAAGGTTGCATACTTTTGGGCTACACCTCGTACATTATTTTAACTCAAAAAGTAATAGAGGTATAAATAATTGTTCCTTTAAAATTTTTGAGCAGTTTATGTAAATGTTTACTGTTATTAATAGATAGCAATAAGATAAAAACTCATCAAAATAGATTACCTAATTGAATATTTATTTTTTATATTGGACAGTTGTATTTTTCTTTAATGTAAGATCAATAGGTATGTATAATACCTACCGTATAATACCTTACATACTATAATAGTGGGTAAAATATGCTAAGTACCTACTGTGAATAATTTAAAACAGTTGGTGTTATGAACAAAACAAAGAATAAAATATTCATAATCCATTCCTATAAAAATTTCGGTCACATTGTAAAAACCGCAATGCGAAACCTGCTTCTCCGGACGGGCTTGTGGCCAGGAATATAAGCTTTTGACTCAAAGCCGCCCATTAGAAAAGATCTGCTGCTTGACAGAAATATTTATGACTCGGAACCTATGCATTAAGAAAACCTCACTGACAACCGCTACCATCAAACCCGCTCCGGCGAATGACGGCAAGATTTGCAGACGTAGGTAGGGAAACGGCAGCGTGGAAGGGGCAGGCGAGGCAAATGTATTGGTTACAGTTCGGTGACGTCACAGATGCCATTAGAAATTTACCGGTCCCATAAAGCGCTGGGCTCCGCCTCCAGGAACCATCTTTATTTCTCTCGGAAGATTTATCTGTTTGTTGAAAATGGTCCAGTTAATGAGGTATTAAGGGAATGAAAGACAGAAGCATCATCAAATTGACGTAAAACTAATTGATTTATAATTAATTTGTAATTAAGTTAATGGTCTTTGCCGACTATAACGCGATTTCGTTAAAATTTAGAAAAAAATGGAAAAAACCATTAATTTATACACCTACAGGGATTGAAAAAAGTTATTTAATTAGTTTTATACCATAATTAAGAAAAGAAAAAAACTGTGTATTTAAATGTTAACCAATGCCGTCAATTGCTAGGTAATAAATGATAAAAAAAAATTTAAATGAAAAAAAAATTGATGGATTGTTAACAGAAAACAACAGGTTAACAGCATTTAAAGTGATCAAAGGCCACACATCACCTAGGAAATAACACAAGAAATACTTTTGGAGGTTTTTGTAGGATTTCGTTAGTATTAATTTTTTTTTTTTTTTTTTTAAACAAATATACCCGCATCAACCACTAAGGGTTATTAGCGGGGGGACATACACAAACAGTAAAATACATATTGTTACATAAAAAAATATTTTTTACAATCTGGTATATAGTTTAGTCATTTTAAGATAACTTTATAAAGATTGTAAATTTGACGTTAGTATACTTTTTAAATTATCACTAAGGGCACACGCGATTCTTTCGTTCTGGTACTCTGGACACTCAACAATTATATGTTTCACTGACAACTGAGTGTTGCACTTGGTATACATTGGAGCAGCCTCCTGGTTGACGATATGCTTGTGTGTAAGGAAAGTATGTCCTATTCGGAGTCGGTTGATGATGACTTGGTCTTTTCTATTATTTGGTAAGATGAGTTTGGTTCCTACTTGACTTAGACATTCTTTGAGTTTATTAGCAGTGTGATCCCAAGTAGTTTGCCACGCTCTGTACACGTGGGCTTTGATATTTACTTTGTGATTAGTCCAAGGCATTTGATTTATGATAGCAATACTTTGGTCGGTAGTTGCATTGCTTGCCAGAGAGTCCACTTCATCATTACCACTTATTCCCATATGGGAAGGTACCCAGATAAAGGAAATATCTTTTTGTTGAGTCTGTAGATACGATAACTCTTCTTTGTTCTTGAGAAGTATGGCGTGAGTTGTATATAGCTGTTTTATTCCAAGTAATGCGCTCATTGAATCGGTGATGATAACAAATTTGCTTTCATTGATAGAACAACATTTTTTCACGGCCTGGTGAATTGCCGTAAGTTCTCCAGTATATATACAACAATTTGTTGGGATTCGTATGGTAGACTTGACGTTTTCGTAGATGTAGGCTGCAGCATGTCCTTCATGACATTTGGAAGCATCAGTGAAGATTTGATGGGTTGTTGGGTATTTGGATATTACATTTTTATAAGCTTGCTGTATAAGGAAAGGATGTGTGGAGTATTAAATTTTATATTTTATTTAATAGGTACCTTCTGTTTATCTAATGTATTAGATATTCATTTGTTTCTTCAGATCATCTCTTCCAGGTTTCGTTATATAATATATTGTTTAATAAAAAATTTATTAGCAAATATCGACGTGAGGTTCAATAGGTGGATGGATTAGAGTTACGATGTTTGATATATGTTTCTGATACGACCTATTTGACGTAAGGTATGTGACAAAACTTTGTGCGGCGTTTGGTCGGAGACGAATTAGTGTATGTCCGGTACCAAAAGAAGGATTTTAGACTAAAATCTCTGGATAATGGCAAGCAATATTAGATTTTCATTTCATAATCCTAAAGTGGTTTGATGATTTTTTTTACGAAAGAAGTTCTATTCAATCTAAATCCAAGTCGCAAAACAGTTAAACAGTGTGAATTGCGAAATGGGAACCTATTACCAGGCATGGCTTAGCAATACACAAGTGTGAAAGAATAATATCAAATATAGAAATGGAAACGAAATCCCATCTCCAGATAGATATTTATTGAATGTTGAAATATAATATGTACTTAAACTGGAAAACCTCGAACCCCTGGTTGCAGATTGCCCATACTTTGCCACCAATAATACCGATAACTTCGGATTTGCATTATACTTGTAATATAAACTACTCAATATATTTGTCTTCTGTCATTTTCTGAGTATTTTTTTCTTATATCTATATTAATGTCTAAATAATATTTAGGTAATAGTTTGAAACTTATGGTGACATTCTATCTATCTAAAGAAATTGATGATAGGGTCCCTGAAACCATTAAAATTAATTTGTAATCTGAATTTTGAGAATTGAATTCTCAAATCTATCTAATAGTAAGTTAACCGTCCTACAGTTATAACCGTCCTAATGCATTAGGCGAATCTTTTATTTAATAGTTAATAATTTTAGAAACAGAAATTTGTGCCTGTAGAAATCATTGGTTTGAGGATGAATGCAAAAATGCAACAAAAGAAATAAATGAAGCTGATAGAAAGATACTTACCCGACGAACTAGAACAACTGTAGAGAATTACCAGATAAAGAGAAAAGAAGAAAAGGGGATACACAAAAGAAAAAACGAAACCATCTAAATGTGGAACTTAATAGAAAACCTCAACAGAGAGAGAATTCAGAGCATTATATAAGAAAGTTAACGTCAACACAAAAGAACTGAAGGCCCCAACCACAACCAAGACAATGCAGAAGTCAGATTGACGACCTATTTACAACAAGGAAAGATATATTGAATAGATGAGTGAAATACTTTAACCAGGCACTTAATGTAAAGGAAAAAGAAAAAAACCTGGAAGACGAAAGAGATGAGGTAAGAAGAACAGATGAGAGGGAAGAGGAACCACCAACGATTCTTGAAGTTAAAGATGCAGTTAAAAAACTAGCCAGAAACAAATCACCCAGAATAGATAATTCAGATAGATTCTTCAAGTTTGAAAAGAATCTCCTAATTATAAGACTTTTAATTTTAATTTTAATTATGACCAATTCGTATGAATATGGCTAGTGTTGATAAATACCGCTAACATGGATAACTGCCCCACCATGAAAATGCTAAGAAGAGTAGATGTCAACGTGTACAACCATACCTTAAATAACATTACGTAGTTTTTTTATTTTCAATAAATTTTTAAACTTTGATCACACATTTAAAATCTATGGTACCTAATTTAGATTAAGCTAAAAACTAGATACTAAATAAAATAAAAACCTATTTTGTCTCCGTATTTTTTAGTTCTCAAAGAATTTTAATCTTTCTTGCTCCCTCGTCCACACCATCCCACCATCTCACTCTTGGTCTACCTCTACTCCTATTTTCTACTGTTGCCGCTAATAGGATTCATCTGGGTGGGTAATTTTTATTTGATCTTGATACATGTCCAGCCTACCTACGCATCCCTATTTTATGAAAGAAATTACATATCTACCATTAGCTATTTCTTTATACTTCTTGTAAAATTCGAAATTATGTCGCCTTCTCCAAATACCATTCTCCCAGATTGCACCCATTAGTCTGCGTAGTATCTTCCTTTCGAAGACGAGCAAGGATTGGCGTCTGTTTTGGAGATGGTCCATGTTTCTGACTCTTATGTCAGCACTTGTAGGATGAGTGTTCTATATATTGTTAATTTTGTATTTGGCTTAAATTTATGTTTTTAGCTTCTTTTTAAGTCCAAAATAACATTTGTTCCCTATCAGTACCGTTTGATTTAGTTCAAGAAAGACATTTATTATATAATATAAGAGACAATGAAGCAGTCAATATCCCATCCACACACAAGCATAAGTGACAATGATCATAAATATCAGATTAAGGGTACAAAAAATATAAAAACTGGACCCATACATATCTAATAAGATTTGTGGACGATTTTAACTTTGAAAGGATCACTGAATCTAATAGGTACCTAAACGAGTATTATTCGCCAAAGCATAGAGTTTAAACGAGTATTAGTCAGACTGAAGAAACTAATCGTATCGATTATCAGTCATCAATGACACAAGAAGTTAACTCCGGACGCAGCTAATCGAAAATCCGTGAGGCTCTAGCGGTAAATAATGCTTCTTTTGAAAAGAAAACCCAAAAATGAAGAACAACCGAATGACAATGAGAAGATACTAAAATACCTAAAACTCAAAAACGAGCAAAAGAAGCAGTAGAAGTACACAAAGAGTAGATGAGGTAAATCATTTCTTTCTAACCTACGCTCAAAGTTTTCACCCAGAAAGTAAGCTATTCTAAAACTAGATATAGCAACTTTATTTGCTCGGTATGAATTGCAAGCAGCAGGGGACACTGCCAGCCCCTTCTTTGCAGGAGCATGGACTTCCTGAAGTTTTTCCTACCTCATGCCTAAAAAATTGATCTCCATCTTCAAGTAACTCTTCAAGTAAGCAAAAACGGTATTAAATTCATAGTTTATTCGTCTTCCGGGTTTGGACCGTGTCATTTGTGAGTGACCCAAAAGTGGGTTCATCTCAGGAGATGAACCCACTTTTGGGTCACTCACAAATGACACGGTCCAAACCCGGAAGACGAATAAACTATAATTCTGACTCTGGCCGTGGAAGCCTACGATTTCATTTGGTATTAAATTCTCCTTGATCTTCTCGCTTGCTGTTAATTGGGTGCATTCAGCATTCCCTTTTACGTTTTCTCTTGAACCGCCCCAGGTTTAACAAAAGTAATGCTTTTTTTATCAGAAGAACTATCTGAGAATATATTTCAGGCTCAATTTTTGGAAAGAAACTGGAACGCTGTTAATTGGCCGCCACGCAGCATGTTTGCGCTCGGAACTGCAAAAAAAAAGAACGCAGAACTCGGAAAGTCTGACAGCTGTCTGTGCGCGGCCGGGCTTAGGCATCAAAGAAATAACAAGTTAGGATTATCGTGAAATTTTTGTTGTTATGGGAAAATAGTAGATGGGAGGTGCGATAATAAGCGGAACAATAGAGACTATGATGGTCTAAATGTGCGACAAAATCATATAGATGTTTTATATAAAATTTAAATACAATATAATACAATAATAAAATAAATAAATGTACAAAGGTATAGTTAAAATAAACTTTAATCTTGTGCCTTAAATGTAACTGTAAAATTATACTAACAAGCTTTCGTTACATACATTACCTCAAGAAAAATAATTCCAGTATTATATAGCTTCATTAAAAAGTTGTAATTTGAACCAATTCCAAATTTAATTGTACCATTAATACGCAATGCTTCACCTACAAGGCCCTCTGCTGTAGGTGCAAATTTTATGTTCAGTTTTACGCAGTTGGGTAAAGTGACCTATTGTTTAAGTCACGTTTTGCTATAAGTATTACTAGTATTTCTTCATAATGATCGTTCATTCACCATATTATGCAGTAAATATGAAATTAGTAAAACATCGAAAGTGGTTAAAGTCGAAACAAGTTTGAACGTTTGCTTGTGGCAACACTTTCACTTGTATGCAACAAGATATGCAATTAAAGAACGAGTGTTAATGTTTTTTGTTCCGTTTGTGGTTAATAACATCTCGTTTCAAATAACCGCCTACCATGTGTGAGGTATGAACCATACGACGAATATGTTTCGATTTTTTTCCTAAATAGACCCACTACATTCTAGAATGTCGGATTTTGTAGTGAGGTTGGCTGAAAGTTTGGTTATTTACGTATCTTGGATAATTAGCTTTTACAAATAATAAAGTACGTGTAACTGGTGGTACGATAAATAACCTTTGAAATAAAAAACATGTTTTTCGAGATTTTTCTTAATAAATTCGATAGTCTCCTTTTAGCTCAATACAACGATACTATCGATTTTTTCGAGGCAGGAGATATTAAAATCAAACCTGGGGTCCGACAGGGATGTATACTATCACCCCTGCTGTTTAACATATACTCTGAGGAAATCTAAAAGAAACAGTAAAAGATGTTGATTCGGAATTCGAATTAATGGAGAATGTATCAATAACATCAGATACGCTGATGACACGGTGTTATTCGCTGACAGTTATAAAGCCCTCCAGGAGTTGATGAATAGAATAACAGAAATAAGTCAGAGATATGGACCTTCACTAAACATTAAGAAAACAGAATGTTTAATGATCTCTAAAAACCAACAGCAAATTGGAAGAATCAGTGTAAATGGTCAAGAAATATAAAGAGTAAAAACATACACCTACCTTGGTACTAACGTCCAAGGTAAGTTTATGTTTTTTTTGCAATTTTTGCTCCGATGAGTCAAGTCAAATTTATTGATCACATGCGACATTATTCAAAGTACATGTATGAGACAAATCAAAGTTACAGACATACATCTTAAAAGTATATAAATTAATAAACGCGATAAAACATACTTAAAAGTTATTTTTAGAATATGGCTCTAGCTCACAAATGTATTGATGTACACACCTCCGAAAGTTTGGCTGATGTAAATTCATTCGTATATCTATTGGTAATTTGTTAAAGAAACTTATGGCTGCATAATGTGTGCTACTTTCCAACAAAACAGAACGATGTTGTGGAAGCATAAAGTGATTGTCTCTGAATCTTGTTGAATAAACATGGTTATAACATGGTCTTTTTCATTTTATTCGGATCTACTCTGTATGAGTACAAGAAACAAATCCGTTAAGGATTTCTGCTTAGTTGATAGACATGTCGTGGAATGCAAATTTTAGATTCCCCATGTCTCTATTAACATCTTTATCAGCGTCTGTTATACCTTGCAATTTTAGAAGGTTTAGATTAAAGCAGAAATCTGAATTTGTTTCGAAACTATCTTACCGATTTTTCTATCAGATGTCGCTATTGCGTCCATAACGAAGCCATTTTATTGTTGCTTCTAATAAGACAGAAAAGATTTATTTTTCAGGTTGAGAACGGCTATGAATAACTGTTCTGATGAGACTTATTAAGTCGAAATACGTATCAACAGATACATAGACGCTTTGTACGTGAAATCAAATCTTTGCTGTCTTTTTCAAACATGGTTAAATTGAAAATTATTAAATTCATAAATTTTGCCATGTAAATACATTATACACGAAAATGATGAATGCACGTTTTTCATAAATGGTTTTAAATTGACATAATTGCCATTATCTGTCTGATTAAAAGACAGCAATCATAAAAGTGTATGGGCTGGTATTACAGTTGTATCACAGTTAAATGTATGGGCTGGTATTTTTGGTGATGGTCTATTGGGACCATTTTTTTACCTGGCAATTTGACTGGCGAAATGTATTTACAATTACTGAAAGACGTGATTAATTCTGCCCTGACTGATATTACTGAAAATTATCAATAATATAATGAAGATCATTTCATTTTTCAATAGAACGGTTCTCTTCCGCATTATGATTTACTTGTTCGTCAATATTTAGACCAAAACTTTCATCCAAAATCCAAAAACATTGGATTTGTGGAGAGGCAGCATAAAATGGTCTCCTTGGTCACTAGATTTGTCTCTCTTGATTTTTTTTTTGTGGGGATATCTAAACAGTAAAATCTATATAACACCGCCCGTATCTTTAGAAGATTTACGAAAACGACTGTCTACGAATCACGAACCAAATGCTTCAGAATGTGAAAGAATCTTTTAAACAAACCTTGATCACTCGCAGGACCTCATTAGTTTCACAATTTAGTCAAATAAAAAATGAATAACCAGCTAGAAATATTAATTTTAAAATTTTTTTTCTTGTAAATCAAATAAATTACTAGACCGAATTCAAAATACTAATGTGTTGTCTTTAAAACGATATTTATTTGACATAAATTGCCCCATTGCCATTAAAAAATGTGTTGATATTTACCCTGGCTTAGGGGTAAAATTAAAATAATCGAATATACCTGAAAATGTGTCCCCTGTATTCAAGAATTAACCTGTCACTGGGTTTTTCAAAAATGTTGTCATAGTTCCTGATAATACCTTTGTCTCTTTTCGTTCGTCCACACTTAATAATATTATTAGTAGGTACACTTTATAGTGTATTTGTATATATCTAAAATAATCAAACGATTTAAAAGTACATTCAACAAGTACGGTGTAGCACTCCTTTAAATTGCGGCACTGAATAACTTAGGTGGCTCGTGGCCGTAGTTTGGTAGCCCTTGCGTAATAATTCGTTTACCTCCTACGGTAAACACTATACTATCAAACTTCTAGACAAACACATTACTATTTTTTCGTTATACCAAGAACTTTAAATATTTATTAAGTTGGACGCTATTTTTTGTAATTTACCATAAGAACCTTATATTAACCCATTAATACCAAGCGTTACGTTTTCGCAACAGTTGACATAGTCCACTAAGGCATCATCTTTTGAAAAATGACATGATTTATTTGGGCGGTCAAAGTTCAGATTTATTTCACAACAGTTTTATCTTTTAATGGGAATTGGTCACAAAACTTAGGTTTCTATTAACAGGTGGTATATTGAAAGTTTTAGGTTAATTTTGACTTCTGTGAACACGTAGTTTTAATTAGTAGTAAGTTGTTTGTGTATAAATTTAAATAGATAAAAATTTGGTTTTTGGTAGCAACTTATTGTTAAATCATTGTAAATGATACATCTATCAAGTAAGTGGTATTATTTTATCTGTGCTAGTTGGTACAACTTCCCAATTATCAGTGTTGCGTTTTCGCAACACTGGGCACAAGGCATATTATTAGAACATAAACTCATTTTTGTTCTAGAATGTGGAAATAAGATGTCAAATCAACTTGGCTTGACCAGTTTCGGTCGTACTAGTAATAATAGTCGTTCTAAAAGAACTTTTTACGAATTAAGGGCACAATAATTATGCCCATGCTGGAAGAATTGAACCTTATGGAGTCGGCTTCCAGTGCAGATATTCTTCTAGCACATCCTGACCCCATTGAATTGACTGAATTGATGAAGGTAGTGGAGATGAAGACTGTGGAGAAACATTTATTAATTTAAACAAAAATATGTTGGATGCGGAATCAAAAGCTGTAATTTATCAAAAAAAAAAGAAGGATTGACGAAGAAAATATAAATGTATGTATGTGACAAAAAGGCAGATCTTCAAAGTGTGACTCAAGTTCAGGAAATATTTAAGTGGCATTAACTGAAATTCGTGCAAAAAGTGTAACTCTCGGAAATGGATTCAGGAAGATTTACCAAATGAAAATTCTCTTTGTTTGTATATTGAACATAAAAAACTCAATGGAACACATACACTCCTTCATTTTATTTACGACCACTCACTCTTTTACAGATCTTATGCTCGTTACACTCGTTATGCTCTTCAAAAAGGTACTACTTGAGAATTTGGAGTAGACGAGTTAAAAGCCTTTATAGAGATTTTACTAGTTAGTGGGTACAGCACGAATCCAAGAAGACGAAAAATCTGATGACGTTAAAAATATACTGATTTCAAGTAACATGCGTCGTAACCGATTTGAGACCATTAAAAGATTCCTCCATTTTAATGATAACCTAAACATAGATCGTTCAGACAAAACATACAAAATTTCTCCAGTTTATGAAGCAAACAGATACTCCTTTGCCCAAAGCAAAAAAATCAAAGTAAACAACCACATCTTATTCGGGCTTATAACGAAAATATTTGAGGAAGTTATTGGATGCGTCAAAATGTTGCCTATTACAGAACAAAATTATAAGATCCAAGAGATGGTATTGACCTTTATTTATCTGAGCTCTTGATGTCTCCATACAAAATGCTTGGTTAATTTACTGTAGAATGAGACACATTATCCCCGAACAACCGAAATGGATTTGCTGCTATTTCGTCGAAATATAGCCAAAGCCTTGTTGACGATGTTCGGAACTCCTCCAAAAAGACCTGGTCCCTCTCAATCTTCCATAAACAACATTAAACAAGATGTTTGATTCGACAACATGGGTCATCTTATTTCTACCCAAGAAAAACGAACCCGATGCCTCCTTTGTCACTCAATAACCAATAAAAAATGTATTAAATGTAAAATTGCCTTACATGAAAAGTGTTTTATTAAATTTCATAGTAATACACAATAATTTTTTATATAATTTTAATGTCAGTTTATGTAAAATTTTTTTATATCATTTAAAAAAATATATTCCAAACAAATTACAACATACCATTATTTAAAAAAAAAATTTACATCCTAACTGCCCAGAGTTGAGTTTTCGCAACAGCCAATCAAAAAAAAAAATTTCATTTTTTATTATAAAATTACGACAAAAACACAGCCCTAGGTAGGAACATTGGAAATCGAAGGTTTGAAGTGACCTCGTCACTATTTCTCGTAGTCCTTTATTAGGCAGTGTTTTAGCATAACTTCTACTATCCGAAAAGTTATCTGCTGTATACACAGCTAGGTAATTGTTTAAACAATTTAGTAACTTTACACATAATAGTACATAATTATACACACTAACGCAGAAGGTTTTTAAACTATTGCTTCTGATATTTTTCTCGTGTAATTACCAGAGAGTAACGTAACAACCAGTAATTAGTTTTTTGTAAGTGCAACGTCTATTTCAATAGAAAATGAATAGATAAGTGTGGAATTAATGCTGAGTTGTGGTAAATTACTTGTGTATATGTTTGTTAGTTTTTAAGTATATTTGCAAATTAAATACTAAAAACTACTGTTGTTGTACCGTATTGGTATTTTCACACAAATTATTTGGTAAATAACAACAGCTGTTCCAGTGGCTTTAACTTTTCTCAATTTACGAACATACCCACACGCGCGAGTGCATATAAATAATTTACATTAATCTACAAAATTAACGCACCACCTTAAATGTAACATAAGCTATTTTTATTGTGAACTGTTGATTGTTTCTCAATATTTGAGAAACTCATATACGGGGTGTAAAAGAAAGTTGTGTTTTTAATGCATTTGAAGAATACTTTTATCTACTTCATTGTGTACCTTGATTTTTGTGCCAGCTTTAATTTCACATGATTCTTTAGACACTACCCTTCTGCCATCAACTTTTACAAGCATCGTTATTTTTGATTGTTCATATAATTGCATTATTTCGTTGTTTTGTTCTTTTTTAACATACATTACCTTATATGGTGGAATAGTGGGTTGACTAAATCTGGAATAGGCATTCTGCCCTTTTAGCCATTCTCGATATCTCAGAATGTCATCTTTGAGGTACGGAGAGTCAGAATATACGTATAACTCAATTTTTACATCTTTATTGATGACACACTATTTATAACTTACAGTTAATGATTAATTAACGATATAACACGATTTACTTGGATGGTTATATCATTGACTACGCTTAACTAAGATTACATCTGTTGAATTACCAAGTACCAACCGACTTAACTACATTACGATTATTGCCTCCGATTGCTCTCTGTTTACCCTTAAATAAAATCAGGATTCTATTACAAATCGACTCGTTACTAGGTCAAATATGTTTATAAATCTACTGAATCTACAAGGTTAAACTTAAAGCACAGCGAAAGTATTTTGAAACAAGACACGCATGTTATTCAATGCATGTTCCTTCGTTTTTTATTGCTAAACAATTATTTATTGTAATAGAAGATTTTTTAAATTTCAAATATTTTTGGATCACTGTCTCAATATTTTTAAGATGCGTCTTTTATACTACTTTAATAATACACTAGGGGAAAGAACTTAAGGTTTAAGGATTGAAGGGAGCATCATTAACAATATAAATTTGCAGACGATACCGCCACCATGGCAGAAAATATATAAGATGTAAAAATTGTTATAGAAATCATTAGCAGAGAAAGCAAAAAGATGGAACCAACAATAAATATAGATAAAACCAAACACATGGTGATCTTGAAAACCCCTGTTGACAACATACATCTTATATCGAAAGGTAAATCGTTAGAGAGGGTCAACAAGTAAAAATACCTCGGAGCAATTATAAACTCACTGCTAGATCAAGATGAGAAGATAAATTTCAGAATTGAAATAGCTCGAAAAGGTCAATAACCTGGTTATTATCAATAAAACTCATAAAATACAAGTCAATGTTTACAAATAATAAATTGAGTATGGTTATCAGATTAAGTTTCCTCGAATGATATGTATAGTCGCAACTGATATATGGGGTAGAAGCTTGGACTCTGAAGTTGAGCTCAAACCGTAAAAAAAATGGAGATATTCGAAAAGTATCTAGGCGTATCCTTAAAATTCCGTAGACTGCAAAAGTCTTAAATGAAGACGAATTGGACATGGCATAAAGCTAATCAACACAATGAAAATAAGAAAAACATCGTTTCTAGGCCACATACTTTGGAACGATAATACTCTCTGCTACACGTTATCATGCAAGGAAGAGTAGAGGGAAGAAAAGGCTTATGAAGAAAGAAAAAATCTTTGCTGAGGAATATCAGAGATTTGACTAGCCCAATGTTGAACAGATATTTCAGAGGAGCGTTTAAAGAAATGATCGCCAACCTTCGTTAGAAGACGGTACATTAAGAAGAAGAATGCTACACCACTGTTCCTAAAAGAAAAAATTTCTCTGGATTTATTGTATTATCTCTCTTTCTCCCTTTCGATAAAGAAAAATTTTCATCACTAGGTAAGTATTGTCATCTGTACTGTCTCTTGCAACTCTTCTTTTGATGATTCTCTTCCCATTTTTATACCATGGTATACTCAACGTCTGTTCTGATGAAGATTCTTAGGTTTCTACTGGTTTAGGATCGCCATCCAGACAAGTATCTACTATATAATATGTATAAGACTATAAATTATTACCTAAATTTCAACATGGGTTTAGGAAAAACAAATCCAATGCTACAGCAGCTATTGATGATTTCTTAAACTTTATTTATAATTCACCTAATGAGAAACAAAGTACAAGTACCCTGGGTCTGTTTTATGATCTCAGCTGTGCTTTTGACTTGGTAGATCACAATCTCCTGATGATGACGTTGGTAGACATGAGAATACGTGGAAATCATGTGACTGGATGAAATCCTATTCATCTAATCTATCTAAACCATTGTTTTTAGAATGAACAGTCAGATCCACTTACCTATTGGAGTACCACAGGGCTCAGTCCTTGATCCTGTGTTCTTCATCATTTTTATCAGTGATATGCTTTAAGGTTGTGTTACTCCTGATAAGGTCATTAAATATGCCGACGACAACAATTTTATGTCTCATCACAGCTTTAAAGAACTCATAGACAATTCTAATAGAGTTTCTTGTGAACTTAACCAATACTGTACAGCAAATGGACTTGCACTGAATGCAATGCAAACATGCTTCATCAGATTTTTACCCAAGAACTCCCAAATATGATCCAGATGTACTCATTGATAATGGATCTATTCAGAACATTGAGGTAAGGAAATTCTTGGGAGTAAACTTGGATCCAAAACTAACTTGGGAACCACTTGTAAAGACAGTGAGTTCAAAATTAAGTACATTATGTTACATTAGAAAACATCTAAGAGAAAGTGTATCTTTTGATTTTCTGAAACTGGTGTACTTTGGTTTAGTGCAGTCAATCATTCAATATAGATTAATTTTATGGGGTTGTTCTACGTACTTTAATACAACATTCACAGCTCAAAAAAAGTTATACCAGTCATGTTTAATGTGCCACCAGCAGAAACTTGCAGGCCACTTTTTATAAAATCAACATATTAAGCTTGCTTTGTGTTTTGGGAGCGACAGAACATGCTCTGCTCGTGGCTATATTGTAGTGAAATGTTTTACCAAGTTTTTAATATGCATTATAATGTAATGTTTATTTATGATTATAGTTGACTTGGCTGACAGGCTTGTAGAAGGCTTTTGTTTGCAGGTTCCATGATGAATAAAATTATATATTTGTAATGCGTTTAAAACTAATAAAAGAGTCAAATATGGAGACTTACTGTTTTCAACAATATTTAACATGACACTGCTATACGCAACAATTACCGGCCTACGTTGATAATCTGGTTATAAGAGCGAAAATAGATGTTTAGATAAATATACAAATAAGTGAATTATCACATTCTGCTAATTTTTAATAAATTTAAATCGAATAGGGTTTTGAGTGCTAAAAGATCATTTAAATACTAAAAACTATATCAGACAATTGATTTATTTTATATGTCCTCTCCTACGGACGGTCTCTAACCTCCGACTGAAACTGTAAAGTGGCACAGTGTGAAATCAATTAAACGTCCCGAACAGTTAATTTCTTCGATTGGTAGCAAGTATTTGTACTAGAAGAAGGAAACTACAACTACCGATAGATACAATTGCGTTTTACTATTTCACTAAAGTAATTAGCAAGACGAATCACGTAATTTCCAGTTCGCTACCAGACAATTCCTAGGAGAATAAAAAATTCACGTTTGTGGAAATTGCACAAATCCGTCAAATCCTTTTTCTAAGAACGTATTTCAAAGAAAAAACACTATTAAAGTTTATTAGAAAACTTAGAGCTTGATCCAAATTAGTTGTATGTTCTGTGTTTAGAAAGAATGTGAAATATCCAGCTTTTTTATTTTTTGAAACCGAAATATATTTGAGAAAAATCGTTTTAACTGAAAATTCTCTATCCACAAGCAAAAGTTACTTTCCTGTAGTCAGCTGTATATCATAATATACCTATCACAACATTTTTTATTAAAACTTATTTATAAAAGATATATTTAATTAAAAACCTTTTCGGTAGAATCACTTCATGGAAACGCGAATTCACAACGTCAGATATTCTTTTTTTTTTTAATAAATAAACATTTTATAAAGAATTTTTAATAAAACTTTTGAAAACTTTTTAGTTTTATATCGGTTTGATTCTGTAATTGAGATTGTGAATCGTATACTTCTAACTTACTGATGACTAATTAAGAATTATTTTGCTTATTCTCGTTCGAAATTCTAAAACAACGCAAATCACTAGGGCTTATAGCAATTTATGATATTTACAGAGAAAGCGATTTAAAAAGGACGCTACCCAAGGCAAATTGGTTGTGTAAATAAATAAGTACGTATAAGACGCCGAATTAAAACCTTATACAGCAAATAAAACAAAATATTTAATAAAACATTTTGGAAAAAAATTGATATTTCGGCTTTTAAAAAATTTTGAAAACATCAAGGAAAGATAATATCACTCATATTTTATATTAAACCTGACCTATTATTGTGTATTTACACCCACATACAATGGGTGATCAAATTATTATGATCACTTCAAAAAACTTTGTATTTTGCTGTTTAATAAAGAATAAAACTGCATATAAGCGTCTAATGATGAATGAATATAATATAAAAATAGATCATAAACACGTTCTTTTACAAAATTTTAAAATATTTTTTCTTTGACCTTAAATATAACAATTTTTTTTAAATATTTTGTGTGACCTCCTTTAGCTTCGATGACAGCTTTGATCGTCCTTGGGATGCTTTGAATGTTGCTCAGGCAGTCTTCTTTTATTTTATAGTTTCTGTGCCAGGTGGCAATGAGTCTCTCAATTAACTGCGGCTTATTTGTGACAGTTTCCTGGGCAATCTACCCCTCTTCATAAGCTCCCATAAATTTTCAATCGGATTAAGGTCTGGGGAATTACCTGGCCACTTTAGTACTTTAATTTTATTTTTTTCTAGGTACGATGTTACTGTTTTTACCTTATAGCACGGTGCTGAATCGTACATCATCATCATCATCATCAGTAGCATTACAGCTCGTTATGAGCCAAAGCCTTCTTCAGAACAATCTTCCATTCGCCCCTGTCTCTGGCAACTCTTCTCCATGCTTTAACTCCGATGGATTTTAGATCATACTCTATGTTATCTTGATACCTAAGTTTTGGTCTTCCTCTGGCTCGTCTTCCCACTGGTCCTCTTCGGTCGAAAATTCTTCTGATCGTTGCATCTTTATCTCGCCTAATTACATGTCCTACCCATCGAAGGCGTGCTAATTTAATATATTTTGCAACGTCAGGTTCCCCAAAACTTCTATATAACTTAAAGTTGTAGCGCCTACGCCACAAACCCTGTTCTTGGATTCCTCCATATATTTTTCTTAGTAGCTGAATCGTACATAAAGGTAAAATCCTCCGATTCACCAAACCAGTCTTTGATTTGTGGCATGAGCTTTCTTTCCAGAACTTTAATATACTGATGTTGATTCATCATTCCATTCACAATGTACAGCCTTCCTGTGTCTTTACTGCTGATCACAGACCATACCATGATTTTGGGAGGATGCTTTGCTCGCTCCACTATGCAATCCTTGTGATATTTTTCACCCACTCGCCTTCGAAAGAAGGCCGACTTATCCATGAGTATCTCCACTGTAGACTCATCGGAGAAACAAACCTGTGAATAAAAAAAACTATAAGATACTTTTTTAGGATAAAAACAGTGGACAATCTTCAATTGTCCAATTTTGGTGTTCTTTGGCCCATTCCAGTCTCTTTTTCATCATTGCGATGGTCAAAATTGGTTTTTTGGCAGGGCGACATGATTTGAAACATTGCTCAGCAAGCCTTCTGCGGACTGTCATGTCAGAAACTGGCATTCCAGCTTCACGAATAAGTCCCGTGAGGGTTCTTTTTTCTATTGTTTACGAAGATATTCCTTATTTTTCTTTCGTCTCTGAGTGTCGTGACACGCTTTCGACCACATTTTTGGGCACGCTGGTGAGTCAGGGGTTTGTTGGTATCAATTTTTTTCTTGATATTGCTCACTGTTGCTTGCGCTACTTGGCATTGTTGAGCTATCTGACGTTGGGAAAGCTTTGTATTCAATAAAGTGTCTTTATCTCCACTATTGTACACACAGGGACGTCTTTAGCCTTACCCAAAGTTTTTCTTTGAAAAAAAAAATTTCTTCTCAAAAATCGAAATGTTTTGAAAATTTCTTTACAATTGAAACTGATAGTTTTTTTTTCACTCACAATCACCACTAATACATTAATAAAACATACTACAAAGAACGATACTAATCTTTCAAAAACAATATAAAAACATACAAATTCAGTTGTAAACTCCAAGCGCAAATTCACCACAATGTGTATGTTCTCACATAATTTCACAAAAATGACAGTTCTAGAGCTGTAAACGTCAAAAAAGTAAGGTTATTAGTGACAAAATATATTGGTATACCTTAATCGTATAGCAGCATATGATTTTATTATAAAATTTTTGAACAAATTTGAAAAATTTAAACTTTTGTGACTGATCATAATAATTTGATCACCCACTGTAACTACTACCGTGGGGTTATAGATGACTCGAATTTTCAAAACCTCTAAACAAGATATAAAAATATATTTATTAATTTTGTTTTATTTTTGATAATGCATGTGTATATAAAAAAGAGATTGTTTGTAAACTTAAATTTTATTTTAAGAAAATTAAGATGCTATAATAACAATTATAGAACTTTTAAAAGAAATTTTGATCAAAAACATAACTCATTATTATAACAAAAAAAATATCAGTTCTTTTTCTAAAAAGTAGTTTATATTAGTAACATCTTAACCTAATACCAAACAAAATCATAATAGAGTAACCATATACAATAATTATATCGTTTTAATTATATTATATGGTAAAACCTATAAGTGTTTATCTATTCTTTGCACATAGTACAAGTAACTCTCTGAAGTGAATGTGTTTTGCAGATGGTCTTATGACATTTTGAGCAAAATGTGGAATGTTTGTTATCGTTACCTCTGGGATACAAGTAGCATCTACGTCTTACAACTGGCCTTTCTGGTCGAGCCTGATCTTGATGAGCGTAATTTTCTATACATATTTGGCATTGCAAATCTAACTTTTGAATGTTCATTTATAAGGCTGGTTCCCACCTCTTGAATAAAATCCGATCGATTTTTTCTAACCCTTTCTAACGGATTAGCTGCGTGAAAAATAATGTGATTCTTTACTATAGCAATATCCATTATGGAATACCAAATTACTAAAGGCCATCGCTGGCATCTTCCTCATGAACGATAAAGTGCACATTTTTTATCAATGCCCCCTTTCGACGAATTGTAGAAAGATATTATATATCAGGTTTTTTACTTTCCTAGTCAACAGATATGTCGTGATCAACTTCGTAATTTTTATTTGGTTGAAATTGTTGAGGAGAGTTTTTTTAATTCATCAACTAGCTTTATTAAGGTGAACCAGTTATCACCAGTCACATTTCGGTTACTATTGGTAATTGGTTCCACTAAAGCAAGTACTGATCTCGTAGGTATGGATAGCTATTGGGGATTAGGATCATTTATTTCACCTGTGAAATATATGTGTATAATATTCCCGTAAACAAAACAAGTCAGACTAATATCAGTTCTATGAGTATTTTTAATAACCTTTGGAAATGTTTAACGGTTTTTAATCTTTTTCGAATAGTTTATTCTAAATTATCTTCTTCTTCATGTGCCTTGTCCGTTCCGAACGTTGGCAATCAACATGGCTATTTTGACTTTGTTTACGGCAGATCTGAATAGTTCAGCAGATGACAATCCGAACCATTGCCGCAAGTTTTGGAGCCACGAGTGTCTTCTTCTCCCTGGACCCCTTCTGCTGTCTATTTTCCCTTGAACGATCAGCTGTAGTACTCTATATTTATTATGTCTCATAACGTGACCCAAGTATTCCAACTTTCTTTTCTTTATACTTATTCCTACCTCTCTCTCTCTTTACCTATCCGGCGTAGTACCTCTTCGTTGGTCACGTGCTCAGTCCAGGATATACGTAATATACGTCGGTAAGCCCACATTTCGAAAACCTCTACTTTTTTCATCAATGTTGCGGTCATTGTCCACGCCTCCATTCCATATAACAAAACCGGGAATACATAACATTTCAGAAGTCGAATTTTGAGAGGTAGGGTGAGGCTTTTAGAGGTAAAAATTTGCTTCATGCTAGTGAACGATGCTCTTGCCTTTTCTACTCTTATACGTATTTCCTTCGCTTGATCCCAATTTGAGTTAACTGTTGTTCCCAAGTAGATGTACGAATCCACGTGTTCAATTCTTTCATTGTCTAATATCAGTTGCTGTGGTGGTTGTTGGGTTTTGCTTACTAACATCCATTTGGTTTTTGTGATATTTAGTCTGAGTCCGTATTGTGCACTTGTTTTTTGTATCTTACTCATTAGGCAACTCAGTTCCCATGCTACTTGCTAGAATCACAGTGTCATCAGCATACCTTATGTTATTAATTATTTCTCCATTTATCTTTATGCCTTCTGTGCTTTCCTCCAGCGCTGTCTTAAATACTTCTTCTGAGTATATATTAAAGACAATAGGAGACAAGATACAGCCCTGTCGTACCCCTTTCTTGATCTCAATTTTATTGGTCAATGTAGATCCTACTTTCACTTTAGCTGTTTGACCCCAATAGAGACTCGCTATTGTTCGAATGTCTCTGTAGTCGACTCCGATCTAATGGAGAACTTCAATTATCTTTTCGTGCTTTACGTTATCGAATGCTTTTTCGTAGTCTATAAAGCATATGTACACGTCTTTGTTCATATCTCTGCAGCGCTGGATGAGTACCTGTTGACTAAAAAGTGCTTCTCTTGTCCCAAGAGAATTCCGAAACCCAAACTGCGAATCTCCAATGTTATCCTCGCATTTTTTGCTTATTCTGTTGTAAATAACCTTGGTGTATGCCTTCGAAATGTGGTTAATTAAACTTATCATCCGATGTTGATCACAAGACTTTGCTTTTGGTTTTTTCGGTATGGCCACAAAAGTTGACTCTAGCCAGTCTTCAGGAAACTCCCCGCTGTTATAAATATTGTTAAAGAGTCTGACGAGTGAGTCTAGAAATTGACTGTTTGTTTTGCACAGCATTTTTAATACTTCCCCGTATACGTTATCGTTGCCTGGTCTTTTGTTATTTTTAAGACCCTTTATAGCATTCTCCACTTCTGATTTTAGAATAGAAGGGCCAGTATCATCATTGCTCAGTGTATACCCACTAGGACGGTCATCATTAAACAGTTGTTCCACATAAGTTTCCTAGATTCTAACTATTTTGTCTGGGTCTAGTTGTAGATTTCCATTATCATCGCATAGCCCTTTCGATAAAATATTGTAGCTTTTCTTTGTTGTGATTTCCTTTATCTTCTTATGCATATTGTGATAGTCGTGTACCTTTTCGAACTGTTCGATTTCTTCGCATCTCTCTGAGAACCATTTCTCTTTAGTTTTTCTTATCTCAGCTCTTATTCGTCTATGGGTTTCACGGTATTTGGCAGTATCTCTAGTTTTATATATCCGTCTCTCTTCTATCATGTCAAGGATTTCTGCGGTCATCCAGTCTTTCTTTTTTCTCTTATCAGGTAGTAAAAACTTAGTGCTTGAAGTCCTAATCTCTTCTTTAATTTCACTCCACTTTTCCAGCGGTTCATTGTTATTTTTAAGGATTTTTGATATTTCGGTATTTAAATTCTCCTGCATCTGTTGTTTAATATTATTGTTGGAAAGCTTCCTAATATCTAGCGTTTCGGGCCTGTTCTTTACATTTGGCTTTATTAACTTTACTTCAAACTTACATACCACCGGATTGTGGTCTTATGCTACGTCCGCACCCGGGTAAGTTTTTACGGCTTTGATGGAGTTTCTAAACCTGATTGGTGCAGCGATATAATCTATTTGATTTCTGATTATTTTACCAGGTGAGTCTGCCGGTGATTTCCAGGTATAGAGTCTACGGTGCGGGAGCTTAAACAGAGTGTTAGTAAGTACTAGGTTGTGTTCTTGGCAAAATTGAACTAGACGATCTCCTCTTTCGTTTCTTTCACCAAGTCCGAAATTTCCCACTACCTTTCCTGTTTTGCCTCGTTCTACTTTCGCGTTGAAATCTCCCATTATAAGTGTTATTTCATTCTTTTTGGTTGCCTTAATTAAGATTTCTAGTTGTTCGTAGAAGTCTTCCATTATTGTTTCCTCTTTGTCAGCTGTAGGTGTGTATATCTGTATTATGTTCAAATCAAATGGGGACGCATACAGCTGTAAAAGAATCATTCGGTCTGATAGTGCAGTGTAGGATTTTATTGACAATTTTTAACGAGGTGCAACGATTATTCCAACTCCATGATTCCATTCTAAATTATGAGAAGTTTAACTAAGTGTTTAGCGACTCCTGCGTCCAAAATTGTTTACATTTTACTTTAATCAACAGCGTCAAACGCTTCAGTATAGACCACAAAATAATGCAAATGTTAAATTCTCGAAGTTTTTCCATTACCTATTTTTTATTTTTATACTTTTTTATAATATGTTCCTTAGCGGGTCAAAGTCAACCAAATTTATTACTTTTTGCAGATTTGAGAATCAATCTTGTCTTTTAATTAATTATGTAGTAAATTATTACCTTGTATAGGTATAAATATTCATTTCGATAAACTACTACGACAAATAATACGACCGTTATTTACGCGAATGATTGATGGGATGTAATGAAGAAGTAAATAAAATATAATGGCCTATAAACACATAGGAAAACAAAGCTAATATTTTACTCTGTTTTAAAGCACTTACTAACCAGGGCAACAAACATGCTTTATGACATAATTTAGATACACTGTAGGTCAGTTTTAGTACTTTTGCTTTCATACTGTGTAAATACTTAATAGGCACCAATATAATTAAAGTTAAATAAACTTGTAAACAAATAAAAAGCATGGAATGGCTTCCATAAAAAATGCTGGTAGGTATGTATGAGTAAGTGTGAATGCGACGTTGTCGGTGTTCCATTGATTTCACTTTCTTTAATGTTATAAATTAAAATAATAATGTGTTGCAGCTTATGTGGACAGAGGATTCTGGTTCAAGTCGAAATTAAATAATGTATATATATATATATATATATATATATATATATATATATATATATATATATATACAAGGATTTCCACAGTTTTCACTGTATTCCTTCACTCAACCGTTTTCTCCAATTTTTCCTGTTTAGCCAGTCCCCTTCCTGTAGGTTTCTTCTACTCATTGCTTCGTCCACTTCATCTCTGAAAGATCTTCGGGGTCTGCCTCTCTTTCTTCTTCCTATCGGGCTCCACTCTGTTATTTTATTTATCCACCGATTTTGGTCTGCTCTTCTGATATGTCCGTACCAGGTTAACCTCTTCTGTTCTATGTAGTCTATTATGTTGGAGTTCATTCCCATTCTCCTCTTAATCTCCATGTTATTTATTCTATCTCTTCTTGTTACTCTGCAGCTTCTCCTTAGGAATTCCATCTCTGTTGCTCTTATTTTGTTTTTGGTTTTCTTATTTATTGTCCAATTTTCACACCTATAAGTCAGGATACTTCTTGTCATGGTATTATATATTTTTTTCTTTGTTTTCATGCTAATGTTCTTATCCCATAGTACCGGGTTCAATTTTCGTATGCAGTCTCTTGTTTGTCCTAGTCTATTTTTTATATCTTCCTCCGTTGTTCCTTTGTTGGATATTATGAAACCTAAATACTTATACTTGTCTGTTCCTTTGATTTGTTTACCTTCGTCTATTTCCAGCTGTTTTATTTCTGAATTCTCCGTTGTTAGGTATTCAGTTTTCTTTAGGTTTATTTCCATCCCATTCTTTGTATATTCCTGCTCCAGTTTTTTCATCATAAAACTGAGGTCATCCTCGTCTTGTGCGATCACTATTTGGTCGTCGGCAAAACTTAGCGTATATAGATATTCGTTCCTTACTGGTATACCCATTCCTTCGCACTTTCTTTTCCATGGTTTCAGGGTTTTTTCCAGGAATATTTTGAACAGGGTGGGGGATGTGGAGCAACCCTGTAGTAGTCCCTTTGTCGTCTTAAATGGACTGCATATTTTATTGCCCGTTTTAATAGCTACTTCGTTATTCTTGTAGAGTGCTTTTACCATGTTTATTAATCTTCGTGGAACTTCGATATCTTCCATTGCTTCCCATAGCTTGGTTTTAGGTATTGAGTCATATGCCTTCTTAAGATCAACAAAAGTCAGATGGACGGATCTATTTTTGGCCATTCTTTTTTCTATTAGTTGTTCGACCGTGTAAATGTGATCTAAGCATGCTTTCCCCGCTATGAAACCTGCCTGGTCTTCTCCGATTTTATCTTGTATATATATTTCTAATTTTCCTTTATGGTCTTTCCATACAGTCTGCCTATAGACGATATAATGCTGACTCCCCGATAGTTTTCGCAGTTTTTTCTATTTCCTTTCTGGTATATTGATGTCATATATGCTTGGGTCCATTCTGCCGGTAAGTCTTCTCCATTCAGTGCTCTCTCAAACATTTTATGTATCATACGAAATAACTTTTCCGATCCGTTTTTTATCAATTTATTTAGTATTCCGCCGGGACCTTCTGCTTTTTTGTTCTTTAGAGTTTTGATCGTTCTTTTTACCTCAGCTAGGCTTAATTCGATTTCGTCATGTGTGTAGATTTCTATTCCGTCTATTTCTGATTCTTTGAATTAGAGGCGGTCTCCGGTTAGCAATTTTTTATAGTATTCTTGCCATTCGTTTTCTTTGATTTGACCGATCTTCATTTTCTCTGTCTTATTTGTTTGGAGCGACTTTAAGATCCGCCGTGACTCTGAATTTCTCGTTCCTCCTATGTGCTGTTCTATCTCTGTGCATGTTTTTCCCATCTTTCATTTTTTTCATTTGCCACTTTTCTTTTCACTTCTTTATTTTTTTTCCTGTATAGTTCCAAGTCCTCATAGTTTTTTGTGTTCAGATATTTTATATGGAGTTCTTTTTTCTCTTTTATATGGAGTTAATTTCGTAGTTTGGTGGGTGTATTTTTGGTCGACTTCTCCAAGAGCTTCTAGGGCTGATGTCTTCATGCAGGTTTTTATGTGTTCGTATGTTTGTTTTAATGATTCTACTGTAAATACTGTATCTATAGTACAATTCAATTGTTTGTTTCATAGATATAGATTTTAATACGGCGTTAGATAAAGCCCATAACAACAGCTTATGGAAGTCTTGAAAGTAAAACAAATAAACTACAATGTCCTTCCGATCATAAAAAATCTATATTATAAACAACGAGCAATAATACGCAATATAGTCTAGGAGCCAGGGGGAGGTTGAGTATGCACTTTTATATCCCCTCGATACTTTGACGTTTTTCTTATGTTTTTTTTTTGGTTCGTAGATCGATTTTTTCAGGCACCAGGCTGAAAACATGTCTGATAATTTGTTCTTAACAATTTAATTGTTTTGATGATTGTATCATGTAAAATATTAGATAGATTTAATTAAGCTACAATAAAAATTGCTTCTTTTAAAAAAATGAACAAAATGGCGTTTGGTAAACTTTGATCCGATCGTTGGAACCGGATTTATAGCAAATTTTGTGAAAAACAATTGCAAAATACGCATTCGATGTTGCTTTCATAGCGATTAACTGTCAAAACCTTTTTATTATAGTCGAGCGGTTTACCCCTAAAAAGACACTTAGAAACGAAATATACAGACAATTTTTTTTAAAAACCTTTTTTGTTCAATTCTATATATTTTTTCAAGTTAAATTTTTTTTTATTTCCCAAGTGGGCCGGAAATTCTTATTAACAAATAACTTATAACAAAAAAATAATTTCCCGAATCGCTTCGACATACTTTTTCTATCTTTTCAATTTTTCGAAAAATGCTTCCTTAAAAAAATGAAAAGTTATTTGCAATTTGTTGTGAAAAAATGCCCTAATTGGTGATTTTTGTAATTTTTTCTAAAAAAACTACTAAACGAATTACAATTCTACAAAAATCTTTATAATCATTAACCTTGACGTATCAGTAAGAGTGTTTTGACAAGGGTAAATGTTCTCTATCATAGAGGAGACATAAAAATGTATACTCAACCCAAAAAAGAGAGGTGAGACAGGGCTGTGTTCTGTCACTACTTCTCTCCAATACAATGCTTCTCTCTGTAAATTTTTCTGAAATACTTTAGATAAAGAAACTGTTGGAATAAAGGCCAATAGACCACCAATTAATAATTAATAATAAGAAATTCGATTATTTAGGTATATGAGACAATTCTTTCGTCCTTCCAGTGTATTCCTGGAAGAATTTGCAAAGAATGTCTATATGCTTTTTTTCTTTCGCTATCTTGCCCTCATAAGCATTTTCTGACATTTGAATACCAGACTGGTTGGTACACTTAAAAATAAAATATTTGTTCAAAATATAGCATCCTTCTTTGCACCTCGCTTTAAATATAGAATTTATCTACCTCCGTTTTTTCTTCAAAACATGTAACAGTAATATATCATCGTCATTTTTTTCTTCCAGTAGCCTTTGAAAGAACAGTTTCGAAGTCGTTACAAGCCCTTTTTCTGAATACGCCCGATATACTGAAGTATAGACGCACGCATGTCGAGTATGTTGCTTGTCTTGGTCGCGTACTCATTTTAAGGAATGATAGTGTCTCGGTCTCGCCTATGATGCCTCGACCTGCCTTGACCTCCTGTCTCGGTCTCCTGTCTCGGTCGCTTATTGTGGAATGCTATCCTAACAAAGTAAGTTTACTCTGGGTGTCTCGACGTACGGGTATTGAACGGAAAAAAATTGGACCTATTTGCCAGGAGTAGGGGGAGGAAGAAACGTTCGTAGGCCCAGATCATGTCGTTGGAATAATACCAAGCACGGCCAAAAGAACAATATCGGACTGGGTGAAGCAAATGAAACGTAACCAATTGTCAAGTAAAAAGACAGTTCAAAATGTACTATAAAAAGCACATTAGTAAATGATCAAGCCTTTTTGATAGTGACGTTGATACATTTCGTTTTCAACTAAATATACATTTGAGAACAATAAATAGTTTGTACCTATAGGTTCAAGAAAAGAATAGGACAGTTTCTTATTTACAGTATTGTGGAACATATGAATATACACTTTTAAAAATAAAATAAAATCTTTTTAAAGCACTGAAGGTATTAAAATGATTCTGCCAAATCGCTTAGTTATTGTTTATAATAAATGTAGATTTTATTTTCCAAATTTGTGCTACCTTTAATGATTTCTTTGTAAATTTTATATTTAATCAAATTGGCAATATCATTTTTATAGTCAAATAATTTCAAATAAACATTAATTATTTTTGTTCATCTTTAGGAAAGATAAAATTAGTATAATTAACGCTACCTGAGTGATAATTGATGACTGCCAATAAAAGACTCGTTAACGTTTTTACCCTGTTCTTCACTACTCTTAATTTTTTATTTGAGGAAAATAACATTGGTTTAATGCACTTTGAAAGCAATTGTTTTTCGCTCTGCTAAGATTCAGAGGCACATTTATTTCCATTGGGTAATGTCCTCAGAAAATAATCAAACACAGGTAGCCAGATGATGTTATTTTTTGCTAACCCTTTAGCAATATTAGCTATGTTTTATTGTTATTTTATGAAGTTATAGGTTTTTATTTTTCATATACTGTGTGACCTTCGAAATTCAACTATAATCTTTTTGCAATTGAGACTGAGTAATAAATCAAATTTCTAACGAAATTTACCGTACAGGCGGCTCAAAAAAATATATTAAATTTAAGGGTTTTGCTGTGCCTACCGGTATTGTGAAAATATAAAAATAGCTAACCCTCATTACCAATAGCCAATTCTTATTTTAATTCCTTTTAAGACCCTGGAAATCTTAAGACAAAATGATTTTGTGATATGTGCATTTTCTTTCATTTTACTTGTTGATTGATTAAAGTTCTTCAATAATTTTAATTAAGCACAAATAACAATTCGGTTTCAGAGAAGTATTGGGAACAAGGGATACTTTGTTCTCAATACTAACATTACTTGAAAGATCACGGAAAGTACAAAAATCAATTTACGTTTGCTTGATAGATTTTGAAAGGGCGTTTACAAGGGCCCAACATGATAGGCTGTTTGAGTATCTAGAAATGATAGGAATATATGACAGATATCTGAGACTTTTATAACATCTATATTAGAATCAAGAAGCTTTTATTCTCGTAGACGGCAAAAAAACAGACAAAAAACAAAAAGAGATGTCAGACAAGATTGTGTGTTATCCCCAACTTTGTTTAACGTGTACTCGAAAATAATATTTAATGAAGCCTTGGAAGGGCAACGTGAAGTTCGAATTGAGGGAGAAACTATTAAAAACAAGACACAGATGATATGCAGATGACACAGCGATCATGGCTGAAAGTATTGAAGAACTTTAATTCCTTATAGATTGAGTCACTAGAGAATGCTCCAATAACGGACTTGGCATAAATACATCAAAGACAAAATTACTTGTGGTTAGTAAACAAGACGTAGGCCCTATGCAACTAATTGTCAAAAATGAGCCAATTTATGATTACAAAAGTTAACCATTTTATATACCTAGGATATTAAATAAACGAGAAACTAAATCCGGATGAAGAAATTAAAACTCGTATAGAAATTGCAAGAGAAGCATTTATAAAACTTAGAACTATACTGTACAGTTTTCAGCTAAATTTACAACTAAGAATCAAGTTCCTAACATGATAATATGATGAACAATTTAGAAGCCTTCGAGATGTGGTCATTTCGTAGAATGCTCAAAATATCGTTGTTTTAACACATCTCAAATATAGAACTCTTAAATAGAATAGGTCAAGGTGAATGTAACTTGACGAAGATGACAAAAAAGTGAAAACTTAAATATCTGGGGCATCTAATGAGAGGGAGTGGATACTGGATACTACAGTTAATACTCAACGGAAAGATCAAGGGAAAAAGAGCAATTGGTAAAAAGAAATTCATGGCTGCGAGACCTTCGTCAATGGACTGGTTTACCAGCAGATGAATTGTTACATGCCGCGCAAGATCAAAAACAATATCGGCAAATAGTCATGGAAGCTACTCACGTCTAGTTAGGGCACGGTACTCAAAGAAAAAGAAGTATTCTTTGCGTTTTCTTAATTTATCTTCAATTGTAGTCAAGATCTGATCTTTAATGATTGCAACTATGCCTGTATTGCGTTGTTTTCTTGTATTCTGTAGGTTGTTTTTTATCTTTTTGTGCATATGGAAATCGTCACATTTGCGTGGTCTTGTTTCAATTTCCGTACATTTCTCCATCAGACATGCTTCTTTTGCTCATTTTATTTCCCATAGCAATCTATCTAAATATTTCCTTATGCAACCTTTTCATTGACATTTCTACCTTTTGATGTTCTTTGCTGTTTTGTCATCTGCAATATTTTATCTCTCATCCATTCTTGCTTTCCTTTATTTGATTGAATATTTTCATGCGAAAGTATGGTAACAGATGTCTTTATTTCAATTCACTATTCTCTTATACCGCTAGTAGTCTTTCAACTATTTTCGAAAAATTCCATTAAGTTATGTTTTTACTTTTTTCTGGATATTGTTTTTTTTTTTCATTAGTATTGTATCTATTTTGAGCCTCATTTTCTTATGAATTACTTTGAGTCATATATTGATATTTGCAACTAATAGATTATGATTCGAGAAAACATCTGCACCTGAATATGTTTTAGCTGAGGTGATAAAACCAATTTGCTTTCTTATGTTTATCTCTGGGGTATCATCGGGTGCATTCTATGTATAACACCTTCTTGGACGTCATTTAAAAAATGTATTCCTTACAACCATATCGAGATCAGCCTTGCTCTTCTTTTGTTTCTTGTGTCAAGTCTAGATGTCCGCACAACATTCTCGACTATACTTTGTTCTATTTTGTCGTTAAAATATCACATGATAATAGTTGGTTAATGTTTTTTTAGTCAGTTTTAAAGAATCTTTTAGAGTCTGATAAAACTTTTCTATTTCTTTTTCAGTACATTTGGATGTCATGTCGGTGCGTAAAGCAGAATGATGTTTATATTAGAGAGACTGTAGTTAATATTTAATAGCGCAACTAACTCTGTCTGATACGGGTGTAATAGATACTAGGATGCTAGGCAATCACAATTTGATTTTGACTTGTTGACATTTTCTTTCAACTGTTACATGTCTTTTGAATGTTGGTTTATAGAAAATTGCCTAGTTGCAAAAAACGAGCTTGTCTTGCCTCTTAATGCATGCAAAGTTGCATGTACTAATACGTGGAACAAAAAACCACTCTGTAAACTCGCATTAATTATTTTGATATGAGCACAAATAAAGCGTCTGTTTTGACTCACGCACCTTGCACCTATTCGATAATTTGTGACAGGTACAAATTTCCACTCACGCAGTGGTATTGTTTGTAGATCTCATTAAGTAAAGGTGGCCGAGGGTACATCGAAAGCCGTTTTTAAATATTTGGGTAAAACATTTCTCCAAGAGGGAATATTTATACACGTTAAAGAGTAAAAGGTTTACTTCCTGTTAAAAATTTAGAGTGTTATTTTTCTCATGATTTACTTTAAAAGACTTATTTTTCTTAGAAATACTATGGGGATTGCGTGATTTTTGCAACTTGAAATAAAAATTATTCCAAATTAGCAATCTAATAGAAATTCAAATGACGGAAAGGTTGCTGGTGTGAGCATATATTCATGAATGTTAGGTAAGTCTTCTCTTCTTCTTCTGGTTCCTATCCGTTTCGGATGTTGGAAATCATATTGCCAATCATGACCTTGCTCGCTGCGGCTCGAAACAGCTCCGTTGAGGTTTTCTTAAACCATGTTCTTAAATTCCGCAGCCATGATATTCTCCTTCTACCGGGTCCTCGCTTACCTTTGACTTTACCTTGCAATATAGACTGCAGCAGGGAGTAACGGTGCTGATTTCTCATAACGTGTCCCAGATACTCACCTTCTACTCACCTTCTACTCACCTATCCGTTATAGGTTTTTATTAAAGTTGGTAAAGGAGAATGTGTTTGGCTGTTTACAAACTTTTACAGCATCTTCAGGTCATTAAGAAATTAAGGCCAAAATACATGGTGTATATAAACAAAAAATGTGTATATTACAAAACAAACAAACACTTGTTTGATTAGTACAAAGAACTTAATCGATAGTCAGTCAATTATGACAAGTAGATAGAATAAAATAGAATAGAAGTATGTATCTTTTTCTTATTGCGTCGTCTCCTTTCGAAAGTTGGCGATCTAAATGGCAATTCTAGCTTTGGATACTGCTGCAAGGAAGATTTCTGTGGATGAGCGGTCAAACCATCTCCTAAGGTCTTTCAGCCACGAGTTTTGGCATCTTCCACCTCTTAACACATGACATAAGTATTGAATTTTTCTCTCTTTGATTATGCTGAGTAATTCTTTTTGATTACTTACGCGCCGAAGTATCGCACCATTGGTAACTTTTTGTATCCATGGAATTCTCAGCATCCGTCTGTATATATACATTTCAAAGCCATCTATTCTTGTGGGTGTGAAAGCCAACTTTTACAGCCATACAGCAAAACAGAGAAAACGTAACATCTGATCATTCGAATTCTGAGCTCTAGGCTAAGGTCTGATCTTGAAAATTGATCGGAAAAAATTGTTTTATGTTCATAAGTGTTTTCTTTGCTTCTTGATAGGAATTCATTTTTTGGGTTACACTGGCTGTTGATCTTTGCTCCGAAATATTTTATGGAAGTAACCTGTTCTATTATTTGTCCCTTGGCATACAAATGTACGTTTGTTGGTATCTCTAAAAATACTAGAATTTTAGTTTTGGAAATATTTAGATGCAAACCGAACATTTCGCTATGACGAACTACCGCATTTTTTATATTTTGCAGTTCTTGTGCTTTGCTTGCTATTAGGTCGGTATCATCAGCGTACCTGATGTCTATGCTAGTTCCGTTAATCTTGATTCTACCTTGAACCTCGTCTAATGCTTTTCTGAATATAGATTACGATTACAGATTAAATAATAGCGGTGATAAGACGCAACCTTGTCGCAATCCTCATCGGATTCGTATATCTTCGGATGTTGTGTACTCTATTTCAATGGTAGTAAGAAATATGTATGTGTGCTTGAAATTTATATTAAATATTAAGATTCTGTAGACCAGCTTCACTCTGATGTTGACTGTATGGGTCATTTTTAATAAAATAAAATAAGGTAAGATAAATGAATAAAAGAAAATACTTACATATCAGTACAATACTAATCTATACATCAATCAACATCATGATAACGTAATCTTTTTTATAGATTCTACTTAGTTGTTTAAGCATAACCTCTGCGTTTCTGCCTCTACGTCTTATATGGTCTGACGGTGCTAGAAGATATAAAATGAAGTTTTTTTTTTCTTTTTAGGTTTTTGAAGACATTTTCCTCCCTTTCTGATGGTTTTATATGTTAAATAAAGCTTATCGTATGTGCAAAAAGCAACAGAGTCTTCATTTGGTTTGTTCATCGTGCTGGAGATCTTCTTCTTGGTCTTTGGCGTTCTTATTATTATATATTCTTAAATTAGGTATGCTCGGTTTACTTTTTTTTTGTTGCCTGTCTTTTGTATAAATCTGTTCCAGAATTGACAGGTTGGTTCTATGTTCTGTCCAGGACACGCGTAGAACTCTTCTATAGACCCACATTTTGAAGGCTTCGATCTCACTCCTATCGATTTTTTTAAGAGTCATTCAGGTAACTCCTTGTTATTGTTTGGTTTTTCCATATTTTAATCAATTTAGCTGTTACGGTTCGAGCCATTGCTAGTCTACGCTTGTTTTCTGAGAAGCAATCGCAATTGTCGGTTCTCAGGGAGCCCAAGTATACAAATCTATCTACCACTTCGAAATTCGCCACTTGTTCGAATTCGAATTCTTCGCTTATCCGGCTTAGCCGTTGAATGACTGTAATCATTTCGACTTCATTCGCTGCCAGGTTGCTGATTTTTCTGCCTTCTATAGTGATTTCTTCATCCCGTTTCTCTAGTATTTTCTTCATTATATGTTCAGAATATAATTATGTTATATAATAATGTTGATAGTATGCAGCCCTGTCTAGTTACGTTCTTTCTTTTAAACGCTTCTGGATATATTCGGTGTATTTTAACTTTTGCTGAGTTTTATCATACAGATTTCTTATAAGGTTAACTAGGTGATTAGAGACTCCCATATTTTCCAAAACAGGCGGTCATGAACTCATAAGTAAAATCCAGTAATTAATTGAAATGGCCTGGCAACAAGAAATAATGCCGAAAGAATGGTGTGGTAGTATTATTGTACCAATACACAAGAAAGGAAAAAAGAAATCAGGCAAGAATTACAAAGGAATCTCACTAATAAACACTACATATAAAATATTGGCTTCGATATTATTAAAAAGATTAGGACCATACGCCGAAGAAATAGTTGGAGACTGCCAGTCTGGTTTCAGGCCTGGCAGATCAACTATTGATCAAATATTTACAATAAGACAAATGCTTGAGAAGTATTGGGAATATAATCACGACGTACATCAGATTTTTTTCGACTTCAAACAGGCTTATGATTCAATTAATCGTGCAACATTATGGAAGGATTGAGCTCGACGTATCCAAGAAACTAGCTGCGGTAACACAAATGTGTGTAAGTAACTCTTTGGAACAAGTTAGAATAGGGGGAGAAATATCAAATGCTTTCTGCGTAAATTCTGGACCGAGACAGGAAGATCCTTTATCCCCATTGTTGTTCAACCTGGCCTTAGAATATGTCATGCGAAAAATATATCCAAAAATCAAACCAGACATAACTGCTCGGGGAGCAAAAATCATACTCGCCTTTCCCGATGACGTAGACGCAGTAGCACAATCAACATTAGAAATTAAGGATATTTTCTCGAGCTTTGAAGAATCTGCATTAAACATCGATCTAAAAAAAATGAAGAAAAAACAGACAAGACAAAACACAAAAGCAACAATCACAAATGACAACAAATTAGAGCGAGAAATTGAAACGAGAATAATGGCAGGAAACAGATCTTTCTTTACAATGCAACATCTAATGAAGTCAAAACTTATTTCATGAGGTACAAAAATCCGGATATATAAGACCATAATATGACCTGCAATTGCGTATGGAAGCGAAACATGGACGCTAACAAAAAGAGAAATAAATAAATTGCTGGTGTGGGAACGTAAAATTCTTCGAATGATATATGGCCCTTGCAGAGACAGCGTGACAAACGAATGGAGGGGCAGATACAATAACGAGCTAGAGTCTCTATTCGGAAAAAAAAATTTAGTCAGATATATAAAGGCCAATAGACTCAGATGGGCAGGGCATGTGATACGCAGTAACGATAATCGCCTTATAAACAATGTGTTCTGGGAAAGGCCAGAGGGAAGAAGGTCTGTAGGGCGGCCTAGAAAAAGGTGGAAAGATGCAGTCAAAGAAGATCTAGAGAAAATGGGAGTGCGACAATGGGAATTACTGGCACAGGACCGACAAACACGGAAGGCAATAGTAAACGCGGCAAAGACTCACGAAGAGTTGTAGCGCCATTGATGATGATGATGATGATATGTTCCATTATATTTTAGATGGGATCCCATTTTACTCAATCAAAAGGCTTGGTGTAATCTACGAAACCGAGCAGCATTGGTAGGTTGTGTTGCTGATTACTTTAACGTAAACCCAAGCCCAATTGGATACTATCTTATAGTTGCATACTATCTTGTCTTATTCCTCTTTGATTAGTCGTGGGGCGTTTTTAAAGTTTAATATATAAAAGGTATATTAAATCAATAATAAAGGAATCAACGAAAAACTGGGTAAGGCAGTGAAGTGTAATATAAAACAACTTGTCTAGTTAAAAAAAATATTTGATACAACGAAGGAAGTTTTTTCGTAAATTCTAAATGCTAAATGCTGTTTGTAATGAATAATAATAAATGCAAGACATTGTGAGATAACTCCTAACTCATGTTCTTTCAGTATCGGTAACCAGATTCTGCAGAATACTAATACGGTGTTTGCTAGTCAATAAAAAAGTGTAGTATTTTCATTAAATGTAACACTGGTTTTGGTTCACACAAAGTATTAAGACCTGTTAAGTTATCTATAAAATATTTTAGTTTCTTCTTTGCAGTTCTTTGTATAAATGTATTGCTTGTAACGGTAAAAACTCATTCTAAAGAGGCAAGCTAAATATTGATAAGCATTTTAATTTTAGTTGCTGTTCTATTAGCACCCACTAAGCCTCCTTATCTAGTATATATTTTTTTAAATGAACCATGTTTCGGTAAAACATAATTATTGATAAATATATATATATATATATATATATATATATATATATATATATATATATATATATATATATATATATATATATATATAGACGTTTGCGTTTGGATTTCAATCGAGTCTCTTACCATTCTCTTACACTTGTTTCTGGGTCTACCCGTCATCAGGGAGACTTGTAAAAAGACTGAAACTAAATCAAAACGCACCGGCTAGTATGGCAATTACAGAAAAATAATTACCAGAGTATGCTTTTAGCGACCTCTAACGAGGGAAGATGAAGTGAATGTCGATAGCGAATAAAGTAAACTGTATACCCAAGCTTAATCAAGCCATTCAGAGCAATGCTAGGAATATTTATATTCCATTATGCATCAACAATTTACCCATATAAATCACCATCATTTTTGTACTCTTTTCCATGTTTCGTTAAACGTTTTGAACCATGTTTCGCTAAAATATACTGATTGATATTTTTAATTAAGTATTCCCTTAGGTTTCTACATTTAAAATATTCAACGATATTGTTGATGTATATCAGAAAATACCATTTCCCGGAAAATGCCAAATTAGGAAAAAAACCTTAAGCTTAATTAAACTTTTTGTAAACTAATATAGAGCTGCGTCCCTGAATAACTCTTCCGGAATCGAGCAAGTCGCTAGCAGTGCCGGCTTGTAAAATTTTGATTACTAATATGTAGTAAATGTTAATCCTCGGGCTAATCTAATTTATGATGGCTAATCATACAAATGAAAGGATGTAGGGAAGAAAAATGTAGAAACAGATATTATTATTATTAATAGTGAGTGAGAAATCAACAGCTGGCGAAGGGCTACAACCCTGTGCATTTATACTCCATAAGAATAGCCGAATAATCTTAGCCGTACTGTACTACACTCTAAGTGTGAACTTGAATATATCCCCGAATTTTTCAATTTTGTTTCTCTCCATATTTAATAGTTATACACGGTTCACAATTTGTTGATAGCACACTACAAGTTTAACCCTAATTAGAAAACTGAAACACAGAGAGGATAGGTAATACGATATAATAGTAAAAACCAACCTAAAACTGACGGTTTAAGACGTTTTCGACTAACCCACCTTATATCTGAAGGAATACAATACCTTATAATCCTATTACGGGGGTATTTTGAATGGTTAGATATGAACGACCAGTGTCGTAGAGTATATGATTGAAACATTTATTTGAACTAAATAAATATATTTTTTAAATTGTACTTATGTAAATTGTATTTTTTAATAAAACTTATTTATTTTATTCAAAAATAAAAAGTTTCTTGCCATTTGTAAAAGATACATTTATTTAATTAAGGAAAAAGGCGCCAAATGTCGCCTGGCAAAATTTCCAATGTGTTTTAAATGTATCCATTATTTTCGAATCGGGAGAAAATTAATAAATATTTTTGAAAAATTTAAACGCAGAATGAAAGATTACATTATTACTCAGGGCAGAAAGTCCCTGAAAACTTCTACAATGTTTATTTTAATATGTTATGTAACAGGGGTGAAAATAAAAGAGAAAATATAGTATAATTTTTAATTAAAAATATTGCATGTAAAAGAAACTTTTTATTTATTCTAAAAAATATTTCATTCTGCCTTTAGATTTTTCAAAAATGCTTTTTAGTTTTCTCAGGATTTAAAAAAAAATGGATACATTTAAAACACATTGAAGATTTTGACAGGCGACATTTTGCGCCTTTCCCCTTTAATACCTTACGATTACAACTACTATTACTTACCTTATATAATTACGATTAAAGAACTATTCATATTCAAAATAAATAGGATCAACTTTGGAATCCGAGTCGTCTTGAGGGTTAATAATTAGGTTAATAATCTCTACGGTTAGGATAACATCAATTATGTTATCAAGATCCCACATTTTTTGTTCTTCTTCTATTACATGTCTTACTGCATCTTTCCAGTTTTGTTTTGTAATATGTTATAAAGACTCGTATAACAATTCACGTACAGCTTGTATTTTATATGACGTATTTTTTCTAGCCACATAACTTTTCATTTGTGCCCAAATGAGATCAATTGGATTTATTTCGCAGTGGTAGGGTGGGAAGTCTAAAGACTGTGATGTTTCGCCTTTCCGCCATTTTGTCAACTACGTATTTCTTGAACTTAGATTTGTGTTGTTGGGCAATTTTTAAAAGTTCTGCTTTTACCATTCCATCTTCGTAAGGCAAATACTTATTCCGCAGCCAGTCAAGAATATCCTGTTTCTTCCACGCATTCGTTAGAAGTCTTTCTACTAGTCGTGAATGATAAGGTGCATTATCTAATACTATAATTGAATTTGGTGGTATGTGTTCAATCATTTGCTCAAAATACTCTTCGAAAACATCAGCTGTCATCTCCTCGTGATAGTCTTTTGTGGTTTTGGAATGAAATTCCAACAAACCATGCTTAACAAATCCTTTTTCACTGCCAATGTGGGAAATTATTAATCTACTGCCTTTACCAGAAGGTGGGGAGATACCAGTAGACCAACCTTCCATAAAGGCTTGCCTGGAGCTTAATATATTTTTATCTGACCAAATTTTTTTTAGAGTATGACCTGAGTTTACCCACGTTTCATCCTGGTAGAAGATGGGCCTTTCTTCAGCCCGTAATTTTCGTATGAATCTTAGATAATTTCTTCTCCAACATCATCTTCTCCTCCCGGTCAATCAAAAGTGATTTTCGGTCTGATTTCTCCCACCGGAAATTTAATTCTTTTAAAACTTGCCACAATTTAGTTCGTCCGATATGAGGCAAATCCGGGTCGTCTCTAACTTCTTGTAAAATTTTGTTTAGGTTTGGTATTTCTTTTTTGAAAAAAAATCTATGAATTTTCCTTCGAATACCATTTTTGGCAAATTCATCAATTTCAATAGGCTTTTTCCCTCTCTTTAAGTTTTCGTTTGTGTTTGGGTTAGCTATACTGTGTTTTTTTCTTTCTGATAGGAACCTATATAAAGTTGACTCTCCTAGGCCGGTCATGTTGGCACAACTTTCACAACGACTATGTTGCGAACAGTGTTTGTGGGATTCTGAGAAACCAGGGCATCGTGAACATTCAGGACAATAGTCTTCTCTCTTGGTAATAGACAGACTTACTGACTGTACGCAACAGTACCGGTGTAAAACTTGATGATGAAGCCATCACAAACAATCCAACAAAACGAGCACGAGCGAAAGGTACGTATATGTTCGTAGGTATATGGAATAAAAAATCACTCACACACTGCATATAATTCGCAAAAGAAATATTCGAGACGCTACTTACTGCCGTAGACGCGGAAACACCGACGAGCCTTAAATTACATGCGATCAAAAACGTACTAAACAAAAAAATTGTTTTCGTTCGTAATAACTTCACCCTTTCAAGTTAAGTTTCGAATATAATTATATTATTAAAAATCTGGGGAATTCCATCTTAATTATCTTGCAACGAATAGTACATTCGGATATGAATTCCAGGTTTTCTAGTAAAGTGATTCAACGCGAAGATTAGTATTGAAATATCCAAAGAGATAAGGTATTCTTATTTACAAAATTGTTAATGGTTAAATTCTTATTTTTATTAATATAATATAATAACCAACATTAGTCGTGAAAGTTTTAATTGTTTTTTTGCTAAATATATTAGTATTCAAATATTATCAATATTATATATAACAGTATTAAAACATTATATTATTATTTAATAAATAAACACCTTAGGAACGCCTATGATTTACGACCGTTTTATGAGTTTGAGGTATATTTCGTGCTCTCAACAATTTGTGAACAGAGAATAGTTTGTGATCCTTTGATCATTAAAAAAAGTTTTAACTTTTGGTATTTCATAAAGAGGTGAGCCTTGCTCTTAGGAGACTTTCTCCTTTTTCTGAAATTTAAATAAATTTTTATATAGTTTTTATTTCAATATCGTTGAAATTAATAAATAACTATATTTTACAATAATTTTATACGACCGATTTAATAATTGTCTTTAACAGGTTGTATACCTATAATATTTAAGTTTATATGTTTGCTTTCAATTATGTATCGCATAAACACTGCCTTTCACATTCGCTCTCAAAAGTCATTCACGGGAATATCATTTTTTACACAAGTGAGCTTTGAAAATAAAATTACTATCAAATAAAAATTTTAATAGTTTCTTTAAATTACATTTACTGCTCTATAAAAGTCTAAATTAATATTAATAATGATATATGCCATGTAAATAAAAATAAACATCCATTACATAAGCCGCTACAATTTCGTCAATTATAATTTACTAATAGTCTTCGTTGTCATAAATAAATTAAAAAAGGATTTATATGATTCAAAATAATTAAGCAGATTTTTCTTTATTTCCTGAACGCATGTCAGTTGGGAAAAATGTTTTATTTATGTTGTGTAAAGTGAGTAAAACATAAACCACAGTATAAATACATAAAAATATTTATATAGATTCATTTTTAAAACCGTTATTGAATCATTGCGAGGCATTCGTTTTTTTTTTCAGGCTTTAGTGTATGTATGGGGTTATTCAATCAACGATGTATGGCACTTTTCTTTCTATACCAACTCATTTTTTCTTTATCTCCGTTAGTACAAGAATATCTACCTTAATATTTCCGACTTCTTTAGTATAATTGCAAATTTTTCGGTAAGTTATTTTATATTTCAAGTTTCCATAATCATCGTCAAGTCAATTAGTCGAACTCATCATCATCAATCAGCCCTGGGTTGTCCATTGTTGAACATGCCTCCTCTAGACTTTTCCATCTGCTTCTGTTCTGCGCCTCAACTATTCAATTGGTCACGATTCTTTTGAGGTCGTCGGTCCATTGCGTTGGGGGTCTTCCTCGGCTTCGCTTGTCAGCCCGTGGTCTCCACTCAAGCAATTTTTTTGTCCAACTGTCGTCTTTCATTCTTGCAACATGTCCTACCCATCTCCATTTTTGCCTTGTAATATGTTCGATAATGTCTTCCACTCCGGTTCGTCTACGAACTTCCTCGTTTCTTATTCTATTTCTTAAGCTTATTCCAAGCATTGATCTCTCCATGTTTCGTTGATTCCTTCTCAATTTTTCGGCTGATGTTTTTGTGAGAGTTAAGGTTTCTGCTCCGTATGTGAGGACTGATAGAACGCACTGGTTAAAAGCTTTTCTTTTTAAATGGATCGGTATATTTGTTTTAAATACGTCTCTCATTTTTCCGAATGCAGCCCAACCCAGACTTATTCTTCTAAGTAGCTCGCATGTTTGGTTATCTCGCGTTAACCTTATTTCGTGCCTAAATACACATATTTTTCCACAAGTTCTATGGGCGACTTTTCGATTTCTATTAGCTCATTGGGGGACGAGATTGGTTATCATTTTTGTTTTTCCATAGTTTATTTTTAAATCGACTTTCTGGGTTACTTGCTGTAGTTATTGTAGCATAACTCTGGCTTCTCCTAAGTTGTCTGTTATGAGAACAATATCATCGGCATATCTGAGATGATTGAATATCTTTCCATCGATGCTAATACCCTTTGATTCCCACTCTAGCCGTTTAAATGCGTACTCCATAACTGTTATAAATAGTTTTGGCGACAAGGTATCTCCCTGCCGCACCCCTCTGCCAATTTTTATCTTCTCAGTCATGCAATGTAGGTTAACGGTTGTTGTATATACATTTTCGTATATATTTCGAATAATATTTGCATACCTGTGATCTATTCTGCATTCTGATAGTGCTTTTAAGATAGCAACTGTTTCGACTGTGTCAAATGCTTTGTGGAAGTCGACAAAGATAAGAGCAAGGGATCTGTTATATTCGATAGACTTTTCAACTAGAGTTTTAAGGCATTGCAAATGGTCGTTTGTTTCGTGTCCCGCTCGAAATCCTGCCTGTTCTTCTGATTGATAGAAATCGAGTTTTGCTCCTAATCTGTTTGTCAGTATTCGAGTAAAGAGCTTGTATAGGTGGTTAAGCAAACTAATTGGCCTATAGTTTTCGAGATCTGATTTATCCCCTTTTTTGTGGAGGAGGATTGTAACCGAATTCTTCCATTTACTTGGAATGTTTGATTCGGGACATCAAAAGTGGACCTCTTAGTTTAATTGTCTCAATGACTACACCATCTTCCCCCGGAGCTCCATTATTTTTCATATTTTTGAGGGCATGTTGAATTTCCTCTCGTGATATATCTGGTATATCCTCCCATTATACATTATGTACCTTTTGTATTGGTTGTTCGATGAGCTCTAGAATAACTTGACTTTTATATAATGTTTCATAGAAACTTTCTGCTATATGTAATATGCTTGGTCTATCTGAGATAATATTTTCATTTTTGTCTTTAAGTTGAAAGATTTCTTTTTTGCCATTTTCCATTTTTCTCCTCAATGCTTTCATGTTTTTGTTGTCTTCTATAGTTTTTATAATTTTCTCGTTGTTGTATTTTCTAATTAGTCGAACTAGTGGAACGATTATAGTCCTGACCTACAGGACCAGAGTTGATGTTAGGGTTTATTCCCTCAACCAAAATATTCCAGTTTTAAAGTAGCAGAAACTAGCTTTGTATCCTTGCTCGTCTGCTACATAAACATAACGCACACACATGTACGCCATCGTATGTGTTATTCACTCTTTTATATGGAGTGGATGCATAGATTTTGACGTAAACAATATTATCTAACCCGGTAATCACGAGAAAGCATTCGATAACATAAGGTATCAGAAGATGTTTAAAGCATTGAAAGATTGCCGAATAGACCATCGCTACACTAACTTAATCAAATATATCTACCAAAATGCCACAGCTAGCGTAAGACTATCTGAACAAGAAACAAATAAATTCTGTATACAGCGAGGAGTACTGCATGGAGACACCGTTCCTCCGAAGCTATTCACAACGCTTTTAGAACATAGTTGTAAGAAAGCACATCTGAAGGAGCCTGATATCTACATAAATGGAGAGGAGCTCAGTCATTTGAGATTTGCAGATGACATCGTCCTTATAGCCGATCGTATGGATGATTCAATAATAATGTTTGAAAAGTTATATTACGCTTCCTTGGAGATCGGACTAAAGATTAATATGAACAAGCCGCAAATAATGACTAATTTGGTCCTAAAACAAAATATTGCTGTTGATGGAAGGGATATTGTGCAGACTACATCGTATAAGTACTTAGGACATGAAATTCGGTTGGGCAGAGATAACCAGACATGTGAGCTCCCATAGGATGCTCCCACGTCGCATAGGATTAGCCTGTGCAATCGTTTTGGTAAATTAAACTATGTATTTAAATCGAATCTACCCATATGCCCCAAAAGGAAAATCTTTGACCAATGTGTGTTACCTGTAGTTACTTATGGAGCGGATTTGCAGTGCTTTGCGTGACTCAGAGGGATATTGCTGGGTCAGATGTTGGGTTTCTTTCTGAGAGACCGAATCCCAAACGAAGAAATACGTCGTACAACGAAAACAACAGATGTCATCGAAAAAATCTCACTAAAATGGAATTGGACATGACACGTCGCTAGATTATCAGACAACCAATGGACAAAACGTATTATTTTGAGGACGCCCACCAACTAGATGGACTGACGACCTAAAGTGTGCTAGCACTAACTGGGTGCAAGTCACACAAGACAGGGATAAATAAAAAGAGCTGGGGGAGACCTATGTCCAGCAGTGAACGCATACAGGTTGATGATGATGAATCATGGTTTTACAATATTCCATCCATTATTGTTATTTTTTAAATCATTTGTATTTTGTATGAAATGTATTTTTTTTCAAAACCTTTGAAACAGTTTTCTTATCTATTTTATTAACGTGAGCTACAGTTTTAGTGGAAGTAAATGGAATATCGTATCGTATCGTATCGTTATAATGTACAAAATCCTACTGTCAGAAATGTTCGCGTCAACCCCCGCGGCTATGCCCGCGCCAATCCCCACGTTAACCCCCACGTCAACCTCCACCCAAACCACGTCACCATCGACGGTATAAATGACGCGTCTCCTATTACCAGCACCAGCAATGCATTGGTTAGTGATAATTGTAGTAATGTCTGGGGGCTCGGGAGACTGAGACCTCGGAAGCCCTGAAGTAGACATCGAAAAAGATGTCGAAAGTTGTTAAGTTTAATATTATTCCTGTAATAGTATTAATCTTAGCTCGAGGTTGCTTCGCATAATTAACCAGATTCGTGAAATTCCAAAGTGTTCTCTTTTTGTTTTGTTGATTTGCCCCTTATAATAATTAAATATATTTATCAAAATATAAGATGTCTCTTTCCATTGATTTTTTAAAAGTCTGTCATTTGTGGTGGCCAAAAAGAAAGTTTTTGTTAAGGTGTTCTCATTGACCTGTAAAATAATGCTTGTTAAATTGTTTGTATTTCTTTTTGGCGTATTGTTGGTTACTTTTTCGAAAATGTAAAGTATTTTTAATAATAATTTACAATGAGACCAGATCAAATAGCGCAAGTTGACGCTCTGTATAATGATGGGCGTGACAGTCGGTGTATTGAAGAAATATTTAGCGTTCAGTAAAGTACAATATCCTATACTTTAGATAGAATTCGAAAAACTGGTTCTTACTCAAGAAGGCCTGGACAGGAAAGAAGAAGAGCAACAAACGTCGGGGAAGATCTTGGACTTTGACTTAGCATTTCGAGGGAGGAAAGTTACCGCTACAGCTTTGACTCGGAGACAGGTAGATATTTATGGCATCATAGTTTCCCAAAAATACTACGCGGAGTTAGACAGGGATGTATTCTATCGCCGTTGATATTTAATATGTACTCAGAAAAAATTTTTAACGAGGCTCTTTACGGAATAGACGAAGGCATCCTTCTAAATGGTGAAAGAGTAAACAATGTTAGATATGCCGACGACACCATGGTGATAGCAGATAGTTTAGAGGGACTTCAGAGGCTAATGGACAGAATAAACGAGTACAGTCAACAGTACGGACTAAACATTAATACCCACAAAACCAAACAAATGATTGTCAGCAAGGAGAATATAAATGGGGCTCATCTATACATTAATGGGACGCAGATAGAGCGAGTAAAACAGTATTGCTACCTGGGAACTATTATAGACGAACAGTGGAGCAATGTACAGGAAATAAAGTGCCGCATAGGAAAGGCAAGAACGGTCTTTAACAAAATGAGCGCCATCTTCAAAAGTCACAACATATCCCTGGATACAAAAATGAGACATTTGAGATGCTATGTTTTCTCTGTGTTGTTGTACGGGGCGGAGGCATGGACGCTTACAGACACCACTATTAAAAAACTTGAAGCATTTGAGATGTGGCTTTATAGAAGAATGCTGAGAATATCATGGACAGCAAGGATCACGAACAACGATGTTCTAGAAAAAATGAAGAAGGAACCAGAGATTGTGTTTACGATCAAACGCATAAAATTGCAATATCTGGGACACGTTATGAGAAATCAGCACCGTTACTCCCTGCTGCAGTCTATATTGCAAGGTAAAGTCAAAGGTAAGCGAGGACCCGGTAGAAGGAGAATATCATGGCTGCGGAATTTAAGAACATGGTTTAAGAAAACCTCAACGGAGCTGTTTCGAGCCGCAGCGAGCAAGGTCATGATTGCCAATATGATTTCCAACATCCGAAACGGATAGGAACCAGAAGAAGAAGAAGTTTCCCTTGGTACCGTACGCAGAAGATTAAGCGAAGGAAATGTATCATAGTATGTACCTGCTACAGGCTCTTTATTGGACGCAGCTCAACGAGGACAATACTTGTGCGTTCTTCCTCTTATAATCTCTCGTGCTCATGCAGCTTGAGATATGGAAGACTGGGGAAACATTCTTTTTACAGATGAGTCTTGTTTTACGACATATTTACCTGATAGTTGCCAAAGAGTGTGGAGAAGGCCTGGAGAACGTTATTCCTAATGTTACTTCTCTCCTAGTACAATTTAATTGTGGAGAGATAATGGTATCGTGCAATATTTTTTTGCAAGTATATACTGATCTTGTTATGTCTGGGGAGTAGTATACATTAGGGGATGAATGAAACAACGTATGGTACTTTATATGCACTTTGTAGATAAACATTTGCTCCTAATGTGGCATATTGCTCAACCGCTCGTATCCGGGGTAACAAATGCAATTATTTAAGGATGTTTGCATTCGGGTACTAGCCTGGCCTCTAAGAAGTCCAGACCTTAACTCCATGACTGTCAAAATATGGTAAAACTGTGGTATCATTAAAACAGGTGCATATTTTAGAATTACTTTATGATTTCGATCTCAAAAATTTTTGTTGTTGTTAAATTAACCAATATTTTACAGCTTGTTTTTAATTTTATGGTTTGTTAATTGAATATACAATAAAAAATATTAAAATTTAAGTTTTTTTAAGTAAACTTATTGTCCGGTCAATTTTGTAGGGCAGTGTATATATCTCACAAATATTAATTTCTTGTTTTGAGTATTTTTATACTCGTATTAAAAGTAGGTACAATTGTATCTGCTTTTATGTACGTAATTCTATGATAGGTTTTCCCAACGTATCCTTCTTCTTAATAGTCACCTTGATATTTTAGATCGAACAAAATACTTGAATTGTTTCTTACGAGCCAGCTGATTCGTAACGGTGAAAAATCATATCAAACAAGTTACCAACTACAATCCTACATAATTTAACAATACATACATTGTTCTCTAGAAAATTTCAGATAAAATAGGTATTATCAGCAATGAATAATTTCATTTACTACCAGATTAAAACACAAAACCCAATTAGCTATAATCGATCGAGGTTAGCTATTTAAAAATGTCTGTGTTATAATAACTTGATCTTGAAATATCCGACGTTTTATTAGTTAAAGGTAGCCCGTATCAGTTTTGTAAACAACTATTTATAGCAGCAATGATTAAAATTGGATCGGTTTATTATTCATGTTTTACTTAGAATCATAGAAAAAATCTAAACAAAAATTACCTGAGATGTATATAAAATTTAACAGAAAGGAAAGTACTATCTTAGATATATATTTTAACTTTTTATACACTTGACTTATTGTAGAATATTTTGATTTATCTTCTAGAGATTTGCGCAACCTTTTTAAGATATTACACTTGGAAGATAACAAATGATAAATAAACCCCGGAACAATTTTCTATGTGTTGATGATATTATATTAATTACAGAAATAATTCAGAACCAAACTAGTTAACAGTTTAACACGTTCACGACGGCATTAAATTTGTCAGTAACATTTATTGACTTTACCAGATCCCTGTATCTGGTAACACTGTCTACTGTTTGGACGATACCAGACCTATGGGTCTGGTAAACATATCTATAAATAAATGGTTTCTGTGACTTTGTATTTGAAATTACCTTGAATCTAACACTGCCATCTCATAGTAAACACTCTAATCCATTTCTGGCAGACATAGCACCAGATTCCGATGTCCGGTAAAGTATTTACGGTATATAAAAAATATACTGATACTTATGTGGCAATTTGAAATATTTTACTTTTAAAAAATAAATAAAATGATCAATTTTCATTTGAAGTAATATTAAAGTGTACAAAAATATATAATAATTAAAATAGTTTTTAATAATTAGATATGTCTATCATTAAAACAAGTTAAGCACAAAGCTGGTTTCTTTTCGCAATTTTCACAAAAAGTGTTTACTTTGGTCACCTTCTTGTCAGCTTCCTTACTTTTCATAGTCTGTCTCAACTTCTTGTAACAATCAACGCAATTTCGTCTACGTTTTCTACCAGGACCTTCTTCTCGTTGCAGACAATGTTTTCGTTTTGATAAGTTGGTTTCAGAAATACACTCATTTTGATTTGAAAGTTGTAATGCTAACTGTTCACGAAATGTTAGCATTGGTATCTTTTTTTCGATGTTTGTTTTATTATAGATAATCCAGCTGTTGATTATTGTAGCACCAAAGATTAGTTCGAAGACTACCTTATGATACCACTTAAGACCTCTCCGTAAGGAAGAATAATAAGCTGCCATTTGGTCACTGTAATCTACACCTTTTTTAGCTTTGTTGTAGTCTTGGATAACTTGCGGTTTAAAAATATATTCCACTGGTTCCTCCCTTGGTTTTGATCTCTTTTTCTTGCCCGTAGTGCAGAAATTTAGGGTATGCTCAGGTTTACTGGATAACATTAATACCGATCTCTTGTCTTGCTAACGGATTACCTTTATATTGTCCTTATTTTTAATGCCAATTATTTTATTTTTCTTTAGTTTCTTTTGAACTATTCCCTTTGGAATACCTTTCCGATTGCTTCTAAGAGTCCCACAATAAAATTTTTGGCGATCTAATAGATCTTTTGCAAGAGGAATGCCCGAATAAAAGTTATCAGCATATAAAGTTCGTCGGGCATCTAACAAGCTATTCATTAAGGTCAGCACAACTTTCTGAGAATGGCTTTTGTTTATCATATTGTTTTCTTTTCCACGGTAAACCATCACTTTATATGTATATCCACTGACGGTATATAGTTTATATAATTTAACGCCATATTTATGGCGTTTGTTTTTTATATATTGCCGCATACTCAAACGACCACGCCATGGTACCATACTTTCGTCTATCATATCTATTGGTTTCTTGAACAATTAATTCCAAAATTTCATCTGTGACAAATAGACAAAAAATATCCAACGGGCTCATATTTTCACATTGAATATTTATTTTAGAATCTGTAGGATATTCATCAAAATCTAATTTATCTGTTTCCTGAATGTCAGTCCATACATCTTCCCCAGCATCACCTAAAAATAAAGATAATGAGAATCAAATTATAAGATTCATTTTTCTTCTTACCAATTTCTTTTTCCGATTCATAATTATCAGTTTCTATATCACTGGATACTTCTTCGTTCAAATATATGGATTCGTCCCTATCAGAATTGTCGCTATCTTCACTAGGAATGTATTCAGGATCTTCATCAGCCAACTTTTCAAATGGATCACTATCAGATTCACTTTTAGTTTGTATCCAAGCATTTTGGTGCTTGTTTAGCACCATTTTAACCAATTTTTCGCCTCTAGACGACATTTTTATGGATTTTAATAAAAAAAACAACTGACTTGTACAATGTTTACTATAACACTAATAACCAGATACGGAGTTCTGGTAAATCCCATGGCGTAAAAAATTTCTTTGTGGGACGTTACCAGGTGCTGGCATCTGGTAACTTAAAACAGAACTAAAATATAAAGCACATCATGACGATTCCGTAGGTACCTATATCATAAGATTTAGTTCATAATTAGCCATGTTATCGTTGTCGGCGCTAGCGCAAGATCTCCAAATTTCAGTGCCGGTTGAACGTAAAGTTTATACCAGACCCACGTATCTGGTAGCGGCGTGAACGTGTTAAGAGAAGCTGTCTGTTTATTATTCACCTTATATTATGTTCGAATACATTTCCGCGGTCAGGTAAATGAAAATTACCAAGTTCTCGGGAAGAATCGCGTTGAGAATTTAAAATTCGACGTTTCGGCACCCATTTTGGAGCCATTATCAAGAGGTATCTGGTTCCGTTCGAGTTCGAGGTCTCAATCTGCCTACTCCCCTCACTCGTGACGTACCAGTATCTTTTTCTCCAAAAGTATTAATACCGTCAAACGGCACTGAGGTCTCAATCTGTTTACTCCTCAGTGTCGAGTGACGGTCACTCGGTCAAAGTCACTCGACACTGAGTAGTAGGCAGATTGAGAACTCAGTGCTGTTTGACAGTTCTCGTATTTATGGAGAACAAGATACGTCACGAATGAGGGGAGTAGGCAAATTGAGACTTCGAACTCGAACGGAATCATATCCCTCTTGATCATAGCTCCAAAATATGTGCCGAAACGTAGAGTTTTATATTCTCAACGCGGTTCTTCCCGTGAACTTAGTTATTTATATATATATATATATATATATATATATATATATATATATATATATACATATATATATATATATACATATATATATGTATATATATATATATACATGTATATATACATAATAATTTTAAAAATCACAAAATCATAAACACGAAATGATTACAAATAATTTATGGTTAAGATGATCAAAAAAATGTTCATTATAAATGATCAAAAGAAATGTCAGTCTAATGTGTATTAAGTATATTGAAAAAACTTATCATATCATTATAATTCAAACGATATCATTCCAATAAAAAACGACCCATGAAAAAATACTGTATAACATAATGTAAAAGTCAGAAAACTACAATATTTGAAACATATAATCCTTCTTCTTCTTCTTCTTTGTCTTTTTTACATTATGGGTTCACTGTTTTCATCGTCCACAGCACTCTATTCTCCTAGTCCATAGGTCATCACCGGTAGCACGCATTGGCCGAAAACTTTTTTCTTCATATTAGTTGGGATGTCACTCTTAAAAACGTTCCTAAGTGCTCCGTATGCTGCCATCCTTGTATTATTCTTCTGGATACTTCGGTTGTTTGGAAGTCCTTACTTATCTTAATTTCGTGACCCAGATATATATATATATATATATATATATATATATATATATATATATATATATATATATATATATAATGTATTTATCTACCAGTTCTATTTCTTCATTTCGTATTTCAAGGTGTTTACTTGGTACTAAGTTCGTCATATATTTTTTTTGTTATATTCATTTTTAAACCTATTTTATGGCAGGCTGTACTAAGTTCTTCCAACATTTTCTTTATTTGTCCCAAATCGTCTGCAATCAGGACTATATCGTCTGCGTAGCTTAGGTGGTGTAGCATCTCTCTGTCCATTATTTCTTTGCCATCCCATTCAAGGGTTTTGATCACTTTTTTTAGAGCCGATATGAAAAGTTTAGGTGACAACGTATTACCTTGTCGGATACCTCTTTGGATTTTTATTTGATTGCTGTTAGCGTGTAGTTGTATCGAGCTTGTCGCATTTTTATATATACATATTACATATTAGGCTCGAATATGTAATATATATGCTTCTATAACACTGTCGAGTTCTACTGAGTCGAATGCTTTGTGGAAATCTACGAATGTTAAAACTAAGGGCTTGTTATATTCCATAGATTTTTCGATGAGTTGTTTTATTGTTTGGAGGTGATCGTTGGTTCCAAAGTTTGCTCTGAATCCAGCTTGTTCTCTACTTTGATATATGTCTAATTTTTTGTCTAATCTTGTGGTGATTACTCTAGTGAAAAGTTTATAAAGATGGTTTAACAGACTGATTGGTCGGTAATTTTCCAGATCGGTTTTTTCTCCTTTTTTGTGCAGAGGAATTGTTTTGGCTCCATTCCATTCAGATGGTATGGATTTCTTTGTCAAACATAGATTAAAGAGATCTTTTATTTTCCTCATTAGAGGTTCACCACCATTCTTAACAGCGTCGATCACAACTCCATCGTCTCCTGGTGATTTATTGGATTTCATTTTATTCATCGCTTGTCTAATTTCACTGACAGTTATTTCTGGCATAAGTTCAGAGCCTTGATTTTATATTGTTTTGCTTATTGCATCTTTTAGCTGTGTTTGGTTTACCTGTCTGCTTTTATAAAGTTCTCCATATAAGTCTTCTACTATTGTTAAAAGCTCCTCTCTATTTGTTGTTATTTCGCCCTAATTTAATGATCTGACTTTTTCCATTATTTAGTTTTCTTCGCAGACTTTTTAGGCCTTTATTATTTTCTATGGTTTGTTAGATCTTTAGTGTATTGTACTTTCTTAAGCTCTTTTGCTCTCCATTTGGATCATTTCTTTCTATAATAAGACTTGTTTGTTTCATTACATTCCTGGTGTCAGTACTAAGTTTTTCTTCATTCTTATTTCTGGGACAGTGTTTTTCTCATGCTTTCTTCAATGGCTTACGTAATATGTTGGTTTAGTGCATCTACGTTTTCGTTGAGAGTTATGTCTGTGTTGTTTCTCAGTTTGGTTTCGATGTCGCCTTGATATTCTTTAATATCTCTAGGTTAGGTTCATATTGGTATTGGTTTCGTATTTATAAATATTATTTTTTTTTGTTTTCGTATTTATAGGTATAATCTGCGTCTCTCTCATTTGTGCTTATTTTAACTTCTGCTCTTACCATTTTATGGTCGCTACCAGTGTTGAATGCATTTAGGACCGTTACGTCTTGGATGATTGCTGTTTTGTTTGTAATTAATAAGTCAATTTGGGTTTTTTGTTTTAATATCTGGGTCCATCTTCTATGTGGTTTCTTATAGAAAAAGCTATTTATTTGGACTAGATTATTCTGAAGGAGAAAACCAATTAGGTCTTTCCTTTTTCATTTCTTCCATTTAGTCCAAATTGTCCAAGTGATGTTTCTTCTGGACATGCTTTGATTCCTGTTTTCACATTGAAATCACCACATATTATCACGTATTGTGTGGATACGTCGTTTAGGGCTATTGAGATACCGTCGTAGAATTCTTCGACTTTTTCATCTGAATGGGTGGTTGTTGGTGCATAGACCTGAATTATTTTGATGCTGTATCTTTTATTAAGTTGTAATGTTAAATAGGCAACTCTGTTCGATATTTCCTTAATATATGTTATTTTATCGCTATGCTTTCTATGTATAAAAAACCCAATACCTCCCTCTGATGTTTCTTCATTACCCATACTGTAGAAAAGATGCCCTGTACTTTGGGTCTTCAGACTTTCTCCTTTCCTTCTCACTTTGCTGACTTCTATTATGTCTAATTTGATATTTGACATTTCACTCTCCATCGCTGTAAGTCTTTCTTCTGACAACAGACTTCCCGCATTGTAGGTAGCAATAAGCATCAATATGTTTTTTTTCGATTTTGTCGTTTGCGAATTTTTGCCTCCCCCAGAATCCTTGAGGCAGAACTTATGAGGTGTGGGACTTACCATTACTGATCTACCCACCTGGGGTTCACTATTCACGATTCGTTTAAAATTCGCCATGACGGGAGTAAATTTGGCAATTAAAACACCGCGCTTGCCTTGCGTGTTGGTGAGTTTCTAAATCAGCGGCCCAATCTGGGTCAGACGCTGTTTGCAGCCGCCTATTCTGGATCAGACGCTGCATGTTTGGTTTGATTCTATAGTAACCCTAAAATCGAGGGTTGCCACTTCTGCCATCCGTATCGTACCGAAGCTTCGCTTCTCCGCCGTGGCTACCGTTGTGGACTTCATCCGTGACCCTGGATATGGGACCCTAAACAGGTACTAGTTTCCTGGGTCAGAAAATCCCCGGAATCTGCGGAGGGCAGGGATTGATTTAATTTCCCTGATAGGACTATCTTCAAGAGTTTAAAGAGTTCCTACCCGCTACCCCCCCTTTTTTACTTAAATAATTTTATTTCCTTCCCTTCTTTTATTTGCACCTCTGTATCTTGCACCCATACACCTATGCTTAGTCTAGTCTCTCCTAGTCTATACCCACCTAGTCGATAAATGTTATATGTGCTTCAATATTCTCCTCTTTGTTCTTTTCTATCACTTGTCTCATGATCAATGCATTATCTAGACATGATCTGGCTTTTCGAAATCCGGCTTGTTCTTCGTCATAATACCCACCTATTTAAAGGTAAATGCAACATAGGATGAAGAAGAATGTCTTGGTTGTAAAATCTCAGAAAATGTTTCGGAACCAATTCAATACAATTGTTCCGTGCAGCGACCTCAAAGATAAGGATAGCAGTGATAATTGCTTACCTCTGTGTAAAAAGAGCAAGACAAAAATGTTCTGCAAAATTTTTATGAGAGAGTATTTGTACAAAATGAGGTAAAAAAAGCAGACAAATATCCGAATTATATATAAAGAAAGAAATTATCTTAATGCAAAAACGAAAAAAAAATGAAAATAAAATGCTTCATCTAATATAGATCTAGAGTACTGAAAGTAATAAAAAGAAAATTTGCATAGAGTGTTCATAATTTACAATAATAAAACAAATGTGTTCGACTTTTACCATTAATAATTCAATATACATGAGAATTACATATTGAGAATTTTATCAAATAGACCAGTAAAGAGAAACGATAATAAAAACTCTATCCTCGTATAAAAACAATAATTAATTTAAATCACACTGCTCCAAGACATTCTAATTTCATTATCGTAACCATTTAATTATTCTAATAAAATTGTGACAATTAAGCAAAGAAACGTTTATTGGAGCCATTAGTTCTGATTGTGTTATACTAATCGTTAGAGGAGATATTTGATTTAATTAGAAAAAAAAGTTAATGATTAATTGCGCGTAACAGTTGATCTCTTTATGATAGGGATACGGAAGTTTAATCATATGTTTTTTCAAATTCTAAGGATAAATAATTTTAAAGTGGTAGTAACGCACATTTTCTAGTGAAGAGAAAGGGTTAACAATGAACGTCAAGAAGACGAAATTCATGATTATTTCAAAAAAACAAAGATTGAATGCAAACCTTTCGCAATAACGAAATCGAACGGGTGCACAAATATAAATATTTGGGAACAAGCGTTAATTACAACAATGACATCACAGAAGAAATAAAAGCTAGAATTGGAAAGGCTCGAGCTGATTTTGTTAATATGAAGGACATTCTGGCAAGTCATAACATTAACTTAAACCTGAAAATGAGATTGGTTAGATGCTACATCTTCTCGATACTGCTGTACGGAGTAGAGACTTGGACTTTAAACAAGAGCAATACCGATAAACTAGAGGCCTTCGAAATGTGGATATACAGAAGAATTTTGAAAATACCTTGGACAGACAAAGTAACAAATAGTGTAGTTCTTCGAAGAATGAACAAAGAACGGGAGCTGTTGATTACCACCAAGAGAAGAAAGTTGGAATATCTGGTCATGTGATGAGAGGGAAAAAGTATCGATTGCTCCAGTTAATTATCCAAGGAAAGATTCAGGGCAAACGAATCGTGGGGAGACGACGTATATCTTGGCTGCGCAATTTAAGAGACTGGTTCCAGTGCACATCTAACCAATTATTTAAAGCAACAGCTTCAAAGATACGAATAGCAATGATGATTGCCAAACTCCGTAGCGGAGAGGGCACTTGAAGAAGAAGAAGTAACGCACATAAGACATATAGTTTTACTATTTATATAAAGTCTTATCCCCTCTATCAACTCATTTATTTTAAAGATTAAACTAAGTCGCTCCTACGCGTCGATTTTTATAAGCGATTTTATGCCCACAAGATGTAACTTAATTTAATTGATAGGCAACCTATTTATTTATAACAATTTTTAAATAAATTATACAAAATTGCATTTTTTGCTTCGAATCTACTTTGGGTTATTTTAAGACGAAAAATTTCCTGTGATTTATTTCATAAAATGTTTACTTTAAATATAAAATGCAAATAAACAATAAAAATGACGAAAAAACCAACTTTAGCGTTTTTTGAGGACATGTTTTAACTCTTTCGATACTGTTGCTGTAAAAGTACGATTTTCATTTGCAGCTTTGATGAGCGAGCGCCGTACTATTACGCAAATTAATCTCCATCGTTCAGATTCTGTCACCGTACATTTTTAAGTATTTACATCTTTGAAGAGCTATAATCGTAATAGTACGTTCTACATTGTCCATCTTGCCTACTAGTAGCGTTCATGTACGTTACGATCCACAAATACACCATACTGATGCCGTACATACGCAGCAGCACATCACCCACCCTATCGCCGTACTTTCTGAATACCGTTTTTTTGAAGTTTTACGAAAACAAATTTCACTACTTCGATAAAACGAATATAAACAAACTATCGACAAACGAAAAACGATTCAACCACTTCAATATAAAGAATGTAAACTACTGAGTGGCCGTCTCGATCGCGAAGTGCAAAATTTTCCCGGCGCCGTATACGAGCAACGCGCAACCGATACTTGGCCCGTAGCGAAAGGGTTAATAGGTTGGACAGCAAATTAAAAAAAATATATATGAGATAAAAGCGGAAACTAACGGAAATGTTAAATATTTCCGTTAAGACCAAGAGCCGTTCTCTCTCCTGATGCCAACCATAATGTAGCTTCGCCTATTTTAAAAATTTTAAACTGTTTGTCCTTGTGTAGTGTAGAGTAATGTACAATTTTATGTTTATGATATTCTATGATTGTTGGATAGGGCAAAATTGACGAAATACCCATGAAGATGCTCTAGGAAGCGAAAGTACTTGGGCAAGATTTAGTTAATAAACTGTGCTCGATATCTGCCTTTCATTTGATCAAAGTTTATTACATAATAATCAATTTCATACGTTAGATCGCTTGTTAGAACTGAATAGTGTGGTGTAAAATTTGTACTTCGTTGTCCAAGTGTTTTTATAAAACAATGTTTAATATTTGACCTAAATCAAGAGCCAAATTTTACGGCTACTTCACAAAAAAATTAAGAACAGTTCAAAAGAAACACAGTATAATTATTCAGGCAATTAGATATGAGAACAGTTGCTAAAAATCGTACACCAAAGATACCAAGTTAAAGAATCACCATGTTCCTATTGTACACGGAATTATTTTTACCGTCGGATAATGCACAGTGTAGGAATATAAGTAGGCATAATACAAAAATTAAAAACCTAAATATACAGCAAACACTAATTATTCAACCGACTTAAACAATTGTAATTCGCTATATTTGCGTTACTTTATTTCGTTTAAGTATGTAAATAGTTCAATTAGTTTGATAATATTGCAATAATTCAATACAAGTAATTTAAGTAGCAATAAAAGGAAAAGTGAGTGTATGGACACATAAAACAATTTTATATGTACATAAATATACCATATCCTGCAGACAAGTGTGGTAGGTAGCTCAATATATTTCTTAATATTAACCGGACTTATAATCGTAGGTATGAATCGCAAATTAACGTTTAGAAGGTGGTGATTTTTAATAATTTGTATTTAATTATATACCAATCGATTTGGAAAAGGTATCCAATACGTTTTAGTGTTGTATAGGTTACCTTATTGAGTAATATAACAAACTTATTAGTTTACTATTTAGAGTACTAAAATTATTATAGAAAAAGATGAAATATACACATACATAATTTAAAAAAACTAACCGTCGGTAACCAGCACCCTGAGCAGACTGTATGGACGAATTTTGAGAAATATGATCGAGGAAGAATATAAGCACAATGAAGAGGAAGAACAAAGCGGGTTCCGTGCAGGAAGATCGTGCACCGATAACGTATTTTGTCTTAAACAAATAATAGAAAAAAGATCGGCTAAGAATCTAGAAACTCATATTACTTTTGTAGACCTGCAAAAAGCATATGACAACATCCCCTTAACAAAACTGTGGACAACGTTGAAAAGATCTAACATCAACCACACATTGATAAATGCTGTACAAGAACTATATAGAGACACTAAGGCACAGATAAAAATAGGAAAATATCTAACGGAAGAATTCCTGGTTACAAAAGGCTTGCGACAGGGATGCTGTATCTCACCAACCTTATTCAAGATATATGTTGCAGCGGCATTGGAAAGATGAAAAAGAAAGGTACATAGGATGGGTATAGAGCTTAGCAATGAATGTATATATACACTCCAGTTTGCTGATGACCAGGTAGTGCTAGCGACCGACAGGGAAGACATGCAGTACATGCTAAGAAAACTGATAGAAGAATATAACGACTGGGGAATGAATGTCAATACAACAAAAACCAAATATCTTTGTATTGGAAACGAGTCAGATAACATATACCTCGAAAACGGACAACATATTTCCTGCTGTCAGAGCTATGACTACTTGGGTGTTGCCTTTGACAATACAGGAACTGATACACGGGAAATAGAAAAACGAATCACTCAAGCAAAGAAAGTGTTAGGATGTCTCAATAGTATACTGTGGAGTAAAGAGATAACGAAAGGAAGGAAATTTAATATATATGAGACCATGATTAAAACTACTCTTCTTTATGGCGCTGAAACATGGAGAATTAGTGAAAAGAACAAAAAGCGAATAGAAGCAGTAGAGATGGATGCAATGAGAAGATCTTTAGGTATTTCCAGACGAGACCGAATCAGAAATGATGTAATAAAACAACGTATGGGAATAGAAGGAAATATAACTCAAGATATAGAGAAGAAACAATTAAGGTGGTATGGGCATGTTCAACGGATGCCAGCATCAAGACTCTCCAAAAAAGTAATAGAATGGCAACCGATAGGTCGACGGAAAAGAGGAAGACCCAGATTAGAATGGCAACACGGCGTAAACAAGTCCATGAGTGAAAGAAATTTAACAACAAACGACTGCGAAGATAGGAAGAGATGGTGTTTAGGTATCGGACAACGTCGAAAGACGTTCTAAACCGATGTATATATATAATTTTAAAAAAATGCATTCTAAACTTTCATATCATACATCTATACCTTAATAATAATTAAGTGGATTATTTTCTCGAATCTCATTTTATGGGTTCAATTTTCTTTTTATTAATTACTATTTAACTGGGAATAAGCCACAATTAAAGGTTAAAATACGTTTATTGACGTTTCAATTTCTACTTCGAAAACGATTTCCGAAGTGGAAATTGAAACGTCAATAAACGTATTTTAACCTTTAATTGTGGCTTATTCCCAGTTAAATAGTAATTAATTTAAAATGCCACAAGAAAATAGCTTCAGAACAATATTTCTTTTTATTATTTTATTTTATTTATTTTACAATAAATTTGAGCAGGGGTCGCAAAACCCATATGCCCATATGAATACAATGTTATATAGTGTGCAATTAAATGGTTACATTACAATAGTACTAATTAAGTACTAACTAACTAAACAAATATACAAAATTATAGGTAATAGCAAGTGTTAAGTACAAATTAAATGTTCAAAATAGAGCAAAACAAGAACAGCAATCCGACATCTTAACTCAGTATGGTGGGATAGACACCTAACATTAGTGCGAAGTATTATGACATATGGGGCTGAAAATTGGATCATAAACAAGAAAAACAACAGTAAGATAGTAGCAACAGAGATGGAATGCCTGCAAAGATGCTGCAGAGTAACAAGAATGGATAGGAGAAGTAATGACGAAATAAAGCAAAGAACATTAATAGAAAAAGACATACTAACATATATAGAACAAAAAAGACTAAAGTAGTATGGACATGTAAGAAGAACTAGCGACAGCAGATGGATAAAGAGAATAACCGAATGGAGTCCCATAGGAAGGAGGAAAAGCGGACGACCACGAAAGGAAACGAAGTAGACGACGCCATGAGTAAGAGAGGCCTAAACGATGCAGAATGGAACAACCAGAGATGGAAACGGTTGAGCGAGAGAAGGCAGTGAATACTGTAGAATTCCTAAATATATATATATATATATATATATATATATATATATAAATGTTCAACTATGGAGCAAATGGTCATCCAGTTTATTCTGGCGAGAGCATCTATGATCTCAGCCGGAAGGCTATTCCATATCGAGAACACTCGATTACAGAGAAAAAATTGTCTGGTTGTTGTTAAAAAAGTTTCCTTTTTAAACTTAGTTTGTGGCCACGAAGACGATAGTACGTATCCCCCACAATTCGAAAGTTATATTTTACTATCCGAAACGTAATAATTAAATAGCCTCGAAGTCGACGTTGTTCAAATGTAGTGAGATTGGGCATATTCAGTCTTTTTGTATACGTAGGTCTTGAGCGACCAAAAGACATCCTAGTGCACTGCCGCTGTACGTTTTCGAGAATATTACGATCGCGCACTAATACCGGATACCAAACAGTTCCGCAATATTCCAGAACTGGACGAATGTACAGTTTATAGAGATGAACTGAGCTTATAAATGACACTTTCGCAAACGTTTTATTTAGTAGATATAATTTACTGTTAGTTCTTTTAGAAATATGGAAAAATGTTCCGACCAATTTAGATTGTTATTAATTATAACACCTAGATCATTATGTGACTTCACTGTTTTTAACACGCGCCAATTAATAGAGTAAGGAAGACACGGATTATTTTTACCCATGTGAGAACTACACATTTGTCTACATTAAGAGGCAGCATCCAAGTAGAGCACCATTCCGATATGCAATCAAGGTCATCTTGTAGTAACTGGAAATTTACGGAGGGATCGGAAAATAGCTTCGTGTCGTCTGCATAGAAAGCTTAACTGAGAAAGAATCCCCAACTTTAACACAAAACTTTCTATCTCTTAAATACGCGTCGATTATTCTCATTAATTGACCAAGGATACCAAGGTGTTCCAATTTATGTAATAGTCTTCGCTTTGAAACTGGATCAAAAGCTTTAGCAAAATCGAGGTAAATAATGTCTACCGGGGCTTTTCTGTCTAATGCTCTTATTATAAATATATATTTATATATAAATATAAATAAAATTATATAAATATGTAATTTTAGTGCATTTTAATAGTTTAAAAAAATTACTTATTAAGTAATCGATCCGGGACTTATTAAATTAATTTTTTATTGAATGATTTTCTTTTTCTTCTATAAAGTTTAGTTACAAAAAGTTTTATTTAGGTATATTGAATGTATTTAGATTGATTGATAAAAATAGCATATTTAACATTAATATTGTAACCTTAAAGAACGCAAGTTAGAAAAAAAAATAGATTTTTAATATCTTTTTTTAAATATCAAATTTATATTCGCCGTATTCCAGATTTTATTGGCTGTATTATAAAGTTTATTAAAACACTATTGGAGAATATGGAATAATTGGATATTTCTAGAATATTTTATGAAACAATTTATGGAATAACTGCAGCTGTCAGAAGGAACTAACCATCTGATTGGGAGGCCACAGATATTTGGTAGCAAGCAGCCCATCGATGCAATAAGTATCGCCAAATTTATTTTTTGTAAAGCATTGGCAGGGTTGATTGTTTTTTTTTTTATTTTTTTCAATAAATATGATTCGTTAAATAATTGTTTTATTTGCTGTCAGCTAAGGGTTCATGGTTTAATTCCTAGTTTAAGACAAGACGAACTCACACTTGAAATACTGAGCTAGGCGAAGCATAGACGATAAGCTACCATGTTTGATTGAGGTATTATTTTTATAATAGTATTTCAATTCTCTTTGGTAGTCTTATCGTTATACATTGGCTTAAAAACTACACAAAATGACTTACTTTTGCAAGTGAATATGAGTAGTACGTAGGATTACAGTTAAAAAAATGATCAAAATTGGTCGACTAGAAACTGAGATAATTAAAATTGTTAAGTGCAGCGCTGTTTTGAATACGTAATTTCATTTTTGAAACGGCTGAAATTGCTATCTCCCCCTGTATCTTGTTGATTTTTCTGCATTTTTAAAGTTTTAAATCAACATTTTAACCAGGTTGTACAAAATAAAAAAGGTGAAAATGTATATCTACTTACTTGGCACAACAAAGGAATTTGTTTAAAAAATATTAATTTTTAACCCTTTTTTAGTGGTTTTTGCTAATTTTGCAATAATAATTATTATTTTTTCAATTTGCAATCAATTCTATCTTGTAGCAAATTTAATTGCATTTGTTTTTTGATTTTACAAATTTTTATGCATAGCTACGAAAAAGAGAAAAAAAATTTCTTCATTTTTTTCTCACAATTTGTTTAATAAAAAATTTAGATCAGCTTTTGAAGTATCCACATAGTAAACTTTCCAGTTCTAATGATGTTTCAAAGCGATTAAAGCAACAAAAAGGATTGTATACGATTTACTCGACCCAAAACAGATATCGCCTGGTCTATTATTACTTTAGTGTACCTATTATGATGGTGGTTAAAATTAAACGTTTTTAGTACATAGTATTAAAGCATATATCTACCACTTAACACGTCAAAAAAGGGGTGATCCGAATGTTTATCTGTTAGAAAAATAATTGAATTTTTCGATATCGGTTATTGACTTTGGTATGTCTAATTAAAATATTTGAGGTGAAAGTGATGCAGCCAAAACGTGGAAAAACTGTTAACCTGTATTCTGAAGTACAGGTTTGATCTAAAATCCAATAATAAACACGCAAGCATTGCATAAACAGTCACTGTTAAAGAGTTGTTGTTACTTATGAAGTAACAAGTAACAAAGTATAGAATAAATTCGATATTTCCTAAATGAAAAGCCTTTAAAAAAAAATCTAAAACACGTCGATTTTTAAATTTAATTTTCTACATTTTACAATAAAATTTCATTATACAAGGTGATACACATTACAGTGATGACGTTGGCTCATTGGCTCTTTTTTAAATGTAACACCCTGTATTTTAGGACATTTTTAGATCGATAAAAATGAGCTGATTCCAAAAAAAAGTATAATACTGGGGGTTTAACGGATATAATTTGAAAGATTATACCTATGAAAACAGGCGTTAACTTGGTTTCAGAAAATCCAGTTTCTGAAAGAATTTGTGACTACTGACGATGTCATTGTAGATAGAATATAAAATTGCATAGTACTTAACATTTGATATAAGATACTCTTATTTTTTACACAGAATACAATAAAATGGAAAAAAAATTATAAAGAAATTTACGGAAAAGAAAGCACAGAATAAAACAACAAAATTTTTGTAATTTGTGTATATATTAAAAGTATTTTGGATTAGGAATAAAGTAGTTTATGTTGAATAATTTGGGATTATTGCTTCAATTATTGGGCTTTCCAGGCTTATTATGTTAAATAAATAAATTAGTATTTAAGAATACTGGAAATAATTAAAAAGAACTGGTGAAATACCTGACGAAACAGATATTCAACAGAATAGTAAAGGTACACCCTATAAGCTGTTCTCTGTCAAGTTTACAATTCAATTGTGAACAATATTCACTTAATTTTACTAAAAAAAAATGCTATACCAATTTCTAAAAAGTTTGTAAGAAAAACTTCCGTCCGACGGTTGACAATCATCCGTCGGACAAACTGCGCCTCGTGAGTTATTTGACTTCTTAGCCAAACAAATGTTTATCAACTTGCCTTGTAAGAAACACTTTTATTAATATTTTATCATGTAGCCATTACTGTCCACTATTGAAAATTAGTGTAATCCAAACTCCTCCTTATCCCTTTATTGTGAGCTGTCAATATACAGTTCACAGCAACTATTTTTACGTCGTCGGTCCAAAGCATTGGTGCTTGGAGTGCTACAATGGTCGCCATTGTAATATTTACTAGTCCATCTGTCGTTCGATGTTCTTGCCGTATGCCTGCTCATCTTTATTTCTTTATATCTTTGACCTTCGGTATTTCTTGTCTGATGGTATTACTGGGTATTCTGTCTCTTTTGGAGATTCCAACATGACTCTTTCCATTATTCTTTGGGCTACACTTTCCCTGTTGTCTTTTTTGTTAATGATAATCTCTTCGTTTTTTATGCCATTACCGGTTCATATACTTTTTTCTTTAGACATACGGGTATATGATTCTTAAAAACCGTCCTTAATTTACCAAAATCATCCCAACTTAAGCCTATTCTACGCCGTATCTCATGCGTTTGGTTGTTCTTTCCAATTTGTTTTTCATGCTTAACGTATTTGTACACATTTGTCGTTTATGTCGATGTAGACTGCGACATGTACGTTATGTAGATGACCGTAGCTCAGCAGCAACATACTGGTCTTTTAAGCTAGAACATACGAGTTCTAACGTCATCATCAAAAGAGACATTTTCATTTCTAAAAATGATACAACCAGTTCACCGTACTTCATAGGGCACGTAAACCTGTGTGTCCCCCTGGGCTAGAAGGCATCGACACTAGCTAGTTGAAACAGGGTTCAAGATATAATTGGTGCTGAAACTTGTACGAAAGGATCTTCACAGCAAAAAAAAATCAAGCATTTATTTTGCATCAGCGATGTTGTCTGTGATAAAAACGATGCTATCTGCGAATCTAAGGTGAGCTAACTTTTGCCGTCGGTATTGATGCCTCCGTTTTCTCAAGACAGTTATTTCATTGCGTATTCGAGAACATGTTATCCCCTAACTAATTCCTCTGCCTACTTTAATTTTACCTGTTCCTTCATGAAGTTTTAAAATAGGGGTTGTATTACTGTGTATGTATTCTATAAGTTTTATGCATATTTAATCTGTTCTATATTGTTTCAGTGCTGCTATTATTGATAATAGTTCTACCGTGTCAAATGTCTTATGGAAATCGATAAACACCAAAGCCAAGGGTTTATTATATTCCATAGAAATCTCTTTCGCAACTTATTGCTTAAAGATGATCATTTGTCCAGTAATTTTTCCTGAAACCTGCTTGTTCTCTTGATTTATAGAAGTCGAGGTTGTCTTACAAGCCTTTAGCCATTATTTTTTGTGAATGGCTTACAAGCTAGAAGGATTATCGATATCTAGTTATCAAGCACGGTGATGTCAACTTTTTTATGGAGAAGTAATGTTGTGGCGTTGTTTCACTGAGATGGGATTATTCCATTTACAAGACATAGATTAAATAAGTCTTTAATTCGTTTTAATGTTGTTATTTCTTGAATTTTTACAGCATCTATCACCCCTCGCCTTCGCTCGGGGCTTTGTTATTTTCCTTGAATGAACATGAAGGAAGCTTTTCTCAGTTGGTTTGCAGACCTTAATAGAAACAGAAAGGTGACCTTAGCCTTTACTTAAAAATATCAGAATACCACGGTAATAGAAATAAATTGTTCGCTCTTCAATATAGATATTGGCAGCTTTGAAATACAGTTGTTGGATTATTGTTGTTGTTTGTTTGGGTTTATATGACTGCGGATACTAAATCCATTCGCCAATCTTACAATTTTTACTCATTATTCCATTAGTCATTGTTTCTTATACAATCTTATCCTAAATCTATTACTAAGTAGTATTGATCTCTAATACATAGTTTTTTTTTTAAATTTGTTTCTAGTTTTTTTTTTCTATTAGTTGTTGGATTAAAAAAAAGTAGTACAGTGGGCGTTACTTTAGACTAGCGCCAAATTTCATACTATGAATGTATATACTGTATTTCTTTAACTACAGAGTCAATTTTTTCCAAAACCATGAAATATAATGCCATAGATTCGAAAATTACATATGAAAGCTGCACACTCTTAACCTTTAAAACGCTGTTTTATTTTTGTCCTGATCAAAAGATATCGAATTTTTACACTCGAATTGATACAAATTTTATTTAAAATTGATTTCATGCCCGTAGCTTACATTCAGCATTTAAAGCAGTAGTAAAGGTGAACGATATAGAAACAAATAATATACCGATTGCGAGAGGGGTTAGGCAAGGATGCTTTTCAACGTGTACTCACAGGTCATAATTCAGAAAAGCCTTATGGGAAAAAAAGTAAATAAGAATTGGTGGAGAAATGCAGACACACTGAGATTTGCAGATGACACGGTAATTATGGCTGAGAGTATAGAAGAACCACAAACTTTACTGGATGCAATAAATAGTGAATGCATTCAAATGGGACTTGACATCAACACAGATAAGACCAAATTTATGATAGTATCAAGGAGTCCAATAAATAATGAACAACTAACTCTTGGTGGACAGCAAATAGAGAGAGTGACAAAATATAAATATCTGGAAGCTTACATCAACACAGAATTAGATCCAGACCAAGAGATCAGGGTACGAATAGAAATGGCAAGGGCAGCGTTCTCAAAATTCAAGCAATTGTTCTGTGACAAAAACCTGAATACTGCGCTGAGACTGAGGTTTGTTGAATGTTACGTCTGGTCGCAACTATTGTACGGGGTAGAAACATGGACATTAAAAGCGCAAATAGTTAAGAAGCTTAAAGCCTTTGAACTTTGGATATACCGGAGAATGTTGAGAATTCCATGGACTGCCAGGGTCACCAATGAGGAAGTGCTGAGAAGGATGGGTTGAGACAAAAAATTGTTGAGAACAATAAAAGTACGCAAGACTGCATACCTTGGACACATACTGAGAAATGATAAATATAGTCTTCTGCAGGTCATCATGCAGGGTAGAGTCGATGGCAAAAAGGGAATAGGTAGAAAGAGGAAGTCAGGCTGCTAAATATTCGAGACTGGACAAACATGACTGTAGATGAATTATTCCACGTTGCAAAAGACAGAGGTTTTTAAAAATGTGGTCGCCAAGCTTCGTTAATGGGGACGGCATACGAAGAAGAAGAAGCTGACATTCAAAATCGCAGGTCGCTTCAAGCGTTTTTTCTGAGAGAACGGTTCATTTTACACAAAAAGTGCTAATAAACATCGTTGTTCCTCAGATACATTTTTTTTTGGAAATATTTTTTTACGGCGTATAGATTCTTGGGTTCATCGATTTTTTCCATTTTCCCCCCTTTGAGGATGGGTTGTTTTAGGGAAAAGTAAGGGGGTAGACATAGTAAACTTTTTTGCATATTTTTTGTATCACAAAATTAATATTCTCAGCAAAATTCAACTTGTTCGTAAGATTTTTAGAAGTTGAGTGGCATTTTCGTCTCTGCCGACTGGAGTATAAACAAATTAATTTATTAACAAAACTAAAATATCTTTGAGATAATTTTAATCTAAATATATATATATATATATATATATATATATATATATATATATATATATATATATATATATATATATATATATATATATATATATATATATATATATCGAAGAAATACTTTTTTGCGTATATCGATTATCAACTTTGAAATTCGATTTTCTTCAACTTTTGTACTTCATTAACGTAGTCATTACATCAGTACGTCAGGTCAGCTGTACTTCATTTTTAAAGCTTTACCACTACTCTCCTGAAGTGTAAGTTAAACCAAAATTTTTTTACTTGAACTTTGTATACACAAAATCAAAATCACGCAAATTACATAAATATCTTAATTTTCATAAACAAATAAAGTGTGAAGTTTAAAAAAAAATTGGGTAACTTTGGCCGTAATTGACCTAGGTTAAACTTTTTCCTTTTATATTTGTGAAAAAATATACGCTTTCTGAATATGTAAAAATAATTATTCTACAAACAATAGCAAAAAAGTTATTCTATTTGTTTATAAGTAAAAAATTAGCATATTTTTGTAAAATGGTTTTTCGATAATAAACAATTTAAACAATTCAACAAATCTCTTTGAAATTTTTATCACATAGTAAGCATTACAAAAACCTAATTTTGTAATGCTAGCAAGTAACATCCACTAAAAATGTACAAGTAAATTTCCTGAAGGAGCTTACATTAGATATAATCAATCTGAGTTCAAATTACTTGTATTAAATAACTGTACACATGCTTTAGCTAAAAGTCACTATGGTAAAATATATAAAAGAAAACATATGAGAAAGAAATACATTCTATAGAAACAAATAGACATAAATAGATTGGAAAGAAGTTGTTGCATCTATCCGAACGAAACTATAGTAAGCCGGTGATAAAGGTAGTCGGAACCTTTTTAAAACTAGATTTTAAACTTTAAGTTGCTTATTTTTTATTAAGAGTATTTCACAAATTATAAAAGTCAAATGTTTAAAACAGTAGCTACTAATGTATCTATAGTACATATTAACCATATCAAGGACTATCAAATATTTCGTCTGTTATTGTAGAAACATATTGTACATCTACATACATCCAACTTGTATTTTATGTATTACATTTCCCATGAATAAAAGCCATTGAAATACTCCCCTAATATACACAAGAACCAATAACAATAGGCTACCGGGACTATAAAAGTTAATACCGCCAATATTACCATAACAAAAGCAGGTAAAAAATTTAATTGTATATAGAACACTTACATTTGCCGTCGCTAAACAAGACGAACCTGTCGGGGGTAAACAGTTCTTAAACTCGCTATAAACCACTAAATTACATAAAACAATGATTCCGTCACGATAAACAATGATTTCGATAAAAGATCACCCACTTTGCCGTTTCACTAATTTCGCAAGTTTTTCGAATCATGTAAGTATATCAAAGCTCTAGTGACAGAATGGTATACCCGCCAAAACAACACATACGCGATGATAATGGCGCGTGCGCCGACTGAGGGAAGACATTTTTATTTAATCTGGTCCGCGAGCAATGCCAGGACGAGACGGGGGTCATGCGTAGTGCCCGTCTGAACCCTCCTTTTCCATGAGCGTTCGGCTGGAAGCAATTCCGGGAGAGGGTGGGAGGACTAATACCTTTCAGGGGAATCGGATATGAATTCGTGTCTGTGATTCGGGATATTAAAATTATTATTATTATGGATATGTTTATACTGTAATTTTTTAATTATTTTGTAAAAATATCAAAAAGATATATTGATAAAATTACATATAGATACCTAAACCTTTTGCCTTTTATTTTCCTTATACCAGGAAAACTGAAACATTTTTAAAGTAAACTCTTAAAGGATACCCTTATTACTATAATATGAATAAACTACTAACTTAAATTATCAAAAGATCTTGTTTTGAGATATATTAATATAGTCATAAATGTTTACTAAGCCGCAACATCATAATACCAACAGATCACAATATTTTTGGTAGAAAAAATAAGACTGAGATTGAAAAGGGTTGCAAAGACTAATAAGCAAACAGTTACTATTGATAGAAAAAATATGTCAAATGATACCGCAAAACAAGAAATAACCGTTCGCGATATAAAAAAAAGTTAACCAATCACTGAGGCAAACTGGACGAGAAAAAGACCGTCCAAGAAATATAATTAAGTCCAGTAAAAACAAGAAAAAAACAAGGGTGACATGAATAAAAGTTTAACAAGTACTGTCTAATAAAAAAAAATATATAAAAAGAGGAGTGAGACAAGGCTGTATACTACTTTAACTTGTATACAGAGGAAAAATTTAATAACGTCTAGAAGGAATATTTACAGAAGGTATTATTATGAATGGTGTAATCGTGAACAATATTAGATATGCCTACGATACCTTAGTGCTGGCTAATTGCAAGAAGACCTTCAAAATCTAATAAACAAAATAAAATAAGCCTATGATCACTATGGATTAAACAAAATTATATACAAGATGATGGTATAAAAGTCGGAGATGCTGTACTGGATAGAGTAGAGAAACTCATGTATCTCGGCAGTAATATCAGTGAGAGCTGGGATCCAACTGTGGAAATTAAAAGCCGAATAGAACAAGTCCGAGCTGCTTCTGGAAAAATAAGGAACGTACTTTGCAGTCACTTTCTTAATATTGACCTTCGTGTTAGAATAACATATTGCTAAATCTTTCCAGTTCTACTGTATGGAGTGGAAACGTAAACTCTAAGTGTACATTATTATGTAGAGCTGCTGTCAATAAAGTAACGATAGCGAATATGCTAGGAAACATAATATTCAACGATCGATAAGTCATAGAACTAGAAGAAGAAAAATTCGCAATATGCTCCGTTTTTAGACTTACTATTTTTCATTTCAGCAACTTGAAGGGTTTTCTTCTATTGAATATTCTTTTTGATCCGCGTTGTACAGGGATTGGATTGATTTGATTATCACATGTTGAAGCAGACGTTGTCCATGTCTACTAAAACTTCTGGTTTTTATCTTTTTAACTCTTTTCATTTTTTAGATGGATGGAATTGTTTCTTTCGGATCATAGGGTATCATAACTGTTCTGAAACCTTTGGATTTCTGTATCTCCAAGGTGTATAAGAGCTAAAATTTCGGTCTCATAACACTACCTTGTAGTGTATTGAGACCGAATGAATCTTGCTTTGATCTCTTTTAGTTCTAAGTATGCATCCTTTTGTTTAATTTGAAAGAATATATTTAAGATGTAGTATTCTAATAGTTTGTTTATTTACGCCATCTCTCAAAATTCTTTCTTCTTTATCTTTTACGTTTTGTTTTACGAGTGAGATCCAATTTAATGTTTTTTCTTTTGCTTATCTATCATGTGTCGTCCTCTGCAAATAACCATACCATATCAGTGGTCATATCTACGGTTAAATCTTATTTGTTTGTAACATTATCTTTTGTTTTATATCTCCTCCTATGCACATAGTATAATACAACATTGGAGACCTTACGAAAGTAAACGACCACGAGGAAAACCACAGATGAAATGGGTTGATGACATTAAAAGAATAGCCGGAACAAATTGGAAATATGTTGCTCGGGATAGAGACCGATGGAAGGAGTTGGGAGAGGCCTATGTCCAAACATGGACGACAGAAGGCTAAGAAGAAGAAGATGAAGATGCACATAGTATATGTTTTATTTACGTTATTCTCTAGCCCTTATTTACTTTATTCTTGTATGAGTTTCCTTTACATACATTCTTCCATCTGGTACTGTGCCTAAACTATCTGGTCTGTAAAACAAAGAGTATTTTGTACAGTTTTTTTTATTGTTATGTAGTGAAATACATATTCTTTTACATTGTTTTTATATTTTTAAAGCTTGTTCCAGGCAAATTTAAAAATAATATTTTTTAATATTTTGTTCCCTATTCATACTCTTGCCTCGTATTATATTATTATTTATTACAAAATAAAAGGGCAGAGTTACTAGAGAACAAATCCTTAATGTAAAAAACATCATATAAAAAGCCAGAGAACATCAAATCTCGATATTTATACGTTTTGTTCATTGTACAAAGACCTTTAATATTGTTATATATGACAACTATGGAACATACTGACGACAATGAGTTTCTCCAAACATATAATTCATCGTATTAGCAACCTGTAGCAAGATACGTGATACAGTTACGAGAATTTTACAGTTTTATTTTCCTTATTATTTAACATCTATACAGAGTTCATAATGAGCAGAGTTTTGGATGGTTAAGAGCGAGTAGTAAACCTAGGCGGTTTTGAGATATCCAACTTCGTTTTGCAGACGACACTACACTTCTAGCCTCTACTCCAGAAGAAATTACTAATTCATAAAAAATCATGGTTAATGATCGCCAATAATACTTTCCCAAAGCCCGAATTATTACAGGGTATGAGAAAGTTTCCTCTATGATATATCTTGGAGCTCTAGTTAACAACATAGGCAGTTCTAAACTGAAAAAGACAAAAAGTGAAATTTGAAGACTGCAAACAACTGGCAAGAAAAGCAGTGACTGAACTAAATGGGGTATGGAGTAATGGCACTATGGATGCAAGACATGGACACTCAAAGAATCAGATAGACAAAGCATAGACGCTTTTGAATTGTGGACATGGACATGGACGACTCGCCGCACGAACGTCTCGGTTCTAGATCAAATTAAACCCAGTCATCGTCTCTTTAGTACTATTAAGTTCTTAGGTCATAATGACTGTTCTTCTATTAAGTTTAAGTGGTTTCCTGTATTTACGTCGTCTTTCAATCCATATATTTATAATCTTCTTACACTCTTACGTTCATGGCTATTTAGGTTATACTTTTTATGACCAAGTGGTAATGGCTCAAGATGAAGAAGATCTGTGCTATATGCTCCGAAAATTAGAAAAGGAATACACAAAAAATTGACTGGAAAAAAATCTAGAAAAGACCGAATATTTAACAACAGAGCAAGAACCAGTGAGAAACTTGGAAATGGACGATAATAGGGAAATTAACGGCACTGACAAATTCAAATATTTAGGATTCATACTCTCAAAAAATGGAACCACCGAGCAAGAGATAACCAGCAGATTAGCACAGACAAGAACATGTATTAAACAAATGAACGGGGTACTGTGGGATAGACAGATTACCAGAAATACAAAGAGAATTTATAACACCTTGGTACGCAGTATAATGACCTATGGAGCAGAGAATTGGGTAATAAATAAACGAAACAGGTCCAAAATCACAGCAACTGAAATGGAGTTCATAAGATTCATAAGAAGAAGCTGCAGAGTGACAAAAATGGATTGCATCAGAAATGAGAAGATAAAACGAAGAATGACAGTAGAACAAGACATACTCAGCTACATCGAAGAACAACGTTTAATTTGGTATGGACATGTGAGAAGAACAGATCATACAAGGTGGATAGCAAAGATTTCGGAATGGAGCCCAATAGGAAGGAGGAAAAGAGGTAGACCCCGAAGATCATGTAGGGATGAAGTGGACGAGGCCGTGGAAAGACGAGACCTTAGAGATGGAGAATGGCAGAACAGAAAGGACTGGAGACGTAAAAATCCTTATATAGATAGCCATCTTTTATATACTTTTAAGCCATCCTGTAAGGTAAAATATTTGGAAAACAAGGTCCAGGAAGGAGAAGGACATCTTGGTTAAATAACCTCAGAATCTGGTTTAATACAACAATCTGTGCAGCTTTTTCGCACTGTTGCAGATAAGATAAAGATTGCCATGATGATCCCCAACATTCGTAACGGATAGGCCCATCAAGAAGGAGGAAATTTCTTTTTATTCTGTATCTTCTGGTATCCCTACTTTTCTTGGTGGAAATATTATATTCGTTTTGGTGAAGTTATTATAACTTCCGCAGTTTGATCCTGTATACAACATCACATCCAATATAGATTTGAGGCCTGTGCCCATATATATCAATGCGTTTCCTTGTTTTGGTAAAACCATTCAATATCCTTCAAACTTTTGCTTACATACTGTTAAAGATAGTTCAAACACTCTTGACCATGGAGCTGCGCGAAGGCGGAGTCAAATTCACGTAAAGGCAGAAAGATTCTATTGTAAGTGGAATTATACAATGCTTAGTACAATGCGTTTCGCATGGAAGTGGTAACTAAACCAAATTTCGTCTACTGCGTCGTGGTCAGGAGTGCTTGCACGATCTCTACAGTTCACATAGCTCTTCGCACTGTCCGATAATCTTGTTTTTTTTGACGTGACAACGTCTTAAATTAGGTTGTGGCTCGGAGTCACTCATGAAAAAGTGTAACGCCCGCTCACGTCTGTTACGATGAGTCACCGAACGAGAGAGAGGCCCGCCGGACCGGCGAATGCCTTGCGTCTCTCTCCCACTCAAACATGATCGGTCCGCTGCGCGCGCAGCACTAGAGAATTAGGCGCGTTGAATCGGTGCGTGCTTGTGTCTCTGTCTTTCTCGAGCGTTCTTGGCGTTGGAAAACCGAGAAAGCGTCATAATACAAGTTCACACGTGTGGTTAAAGTATCGTCAGCTGTGTCTGTAGTGAAAATGTGGAGTGCTTAGATTCGTCATTTACAACAACTACAACAATAAAGGTAAATAATTGTACACTAATATTTCATTATCGTAAACTATGATTGATTGATTAATTGTTAGATTGACACAAAAGTTGAGAAACTGAGTTTATAGGTTATGTCATACTATTGACAAATGTTGATAGTGTTAAGTAAATTATTAGTTTAAATCACTCTGCAATCAATCGTAATTCAGTCGATTGAGAAGAAACAGCGCGTTTCAACTGCAAACAACTATTGTGCAATTTAATAATATTCATATCAATAAATATTCTACCGAGAAAAAGACGTTGTCACGTAAAATCTTCGCCCGTTAAACCGACTTTACAGGCAACCGATTTTTTTTTATTAATTATCAGTTTTATCGCGTTAAGTCATCGAGTAATAATGGTGGTAACGAAACTAATAATCAGATATTAAGATTTGTAGGGGACTTTCCCAAACAAACAATATTGGCAATATCATTTTAAAGTCGTCTTCTTTAAAATGTATAATGTATGTCTGAATTGTCAATATAAATGAGTCAGATAAAATTAAATTATTAGAAGAATTTTTCACTAAGTAACAAAAAAACAAAAATTTGTTTAATTTACTAATGTTTGTATTTTGAGAACGATTTCCGAAGTGGAAATTGAAACGTCAATAAACGTACTTTAACCTTTAGTTGTGGCTTAGTCCCATTTAAATAGTAATTACTTTGCAAAATAAATACTACAAGACATAATTGCAGGAAGAATAAAGCATGACAAAAATAATAGGTTAAGTTCGGTTGAGTGTAATTAATCGTACTAAACCCCTGGAAAAGGTAAAGACAGTAAAGAGTAACAAAATATTGTCATTTAGGTTAAGAAGACCTGTAGCTATATTTATGTGTATTATATATAAATAATTTACATAAGTAAAATTAAATATGCAGTTTGGAACTGCAGGCACTGTTATATTTAAAACACCTTAGATACATTTTAAACATGGTTGATAAATATTTTAATAAGTATTTGCAATAAAACTTAAAAAAGAACGCAACAGATAAAGTAGTTAATGGTAAAATTAACAAAACAAACACTTAGAAGGCCGACTTTATAAATATCGTTTTGAAGATTATTAGTTCTAAGTCTTCTAACTTATTACTTATAAATGTTAGTTAAAATAGTTTATTTGGGAACGGTTAACTGAATGCAACGCCACTGGATGGTTGTCATCTGCAGGCTTTTCTCTTCACAGCCATTCTATCCTAAAAAATCTTGAAGACAAGTTTACGTTTGACATTTTCAATTGATATATGTTGAGCGTATTGTTTTTCGAGTGTTTTTGGGGTGTATGAACCGATAATTTATGAGTTTTTAAAACTGACACCAGTGTCTTTTTAAATAATGTTAATGCTTTTAAGTAGGTCCATAAAATGGCATTTAAACCAAAAATACAACAGTAAAAGTTAACATGATACGACTAATACTAGGTATTTTTACTCTTCCTTAGTAATATTTTTTTACCTTTTTCATTTTGTTTTCTTTTATTTTGAAACATCGTAGCCTTCTCTTAGTTATTATTATTCTGAAGCTACTTTTTATTATTATTTTAAACATTAATTGTAGCTTATTCCCATTAAAACACTAATTACTTTGTTATTATGTTTTTTTATTAGTTTAGAAATGATATAATATCTACAATTACTATAAAGTAAACGTACTTTGCATCTCTATATAAAAAATGAATTATAACTATAATACAAAAAACAGCAATGGAAAAAATTAAATAACCGGAGATACAAACAAAAATAATAATATGAAAAAGTTTAATGAAACGAGCACTCATTCAATATAAACAATTGAAGGAAATTTGGAACCAGTTCAAAACATAAAAAAAATACAAAATGGAAAGGAGTAATAATAACGAATGCAGGAAATACAGGGTGTTCCAAGATGTTTTTAACAGCCCCTAATTTAGGAAGTATTAAATATTTTTATTTGAAAATTGGAGAATGTCAATTGGACCTATAATACTATCATTTAATGTATATGTTACTGTTAAAGCCCGATAAATACACCAATGAATGTCAACTTTCACCAAGTCACTTGGCGTATGTTCAAATTATTTGTTAATTTCATATTTTCTGACATTCACCGGTGAATGTCGACAATCATCATACATTTTTTGGGGTATGTTAAATATATTTTTTATTAAGTAAAAATAAAAAATTAGTTGGGTATGTTTTTATTTGGGAAAGAGACTGACTCATCTATACTGACAATTCAGACATACATTATACATTTTAAAGTAGACGACTTTAAAATGATTTTGCCAATATTGTTGAGTTGCGTTCCTGGGACGACTTTACTTATAAGATAGTTCATTCGATTACATGAAATCAACTTTAACTTGAGAATATCCGTCAGAAAAGATCATAACATGTAATTCGTCTTTAAAAAGACAAATACACGCCATGATGACAGTAAAATTCTCCTGTTAGTGATTCCATAGTAAATTATGAGGGAAAAACCAGGAACAAAACCTCATAATACTATTCCGACATGGTAAGTATTTGATCGTGCATTTAGTTTACCTTCAATATTCCAATTTAATATGTTTGTTATTTAAAAAACATAAATGATGTATTCTCCATATGTTACTGACTTACCAATACTGGTATTTTCCTTTTAATAACTTCCTCTTTCAATATGGGCAACCAGATCCTACTACATTCTGCCGAGGAATTCGCGACACAATTGGTCTCATTTAGCATAATTAGAGCCGCTTCTTTGATTTTTCTCTTTTTACCATCCGTTTCTTTTAGGACTATATTTGAATCATTCCATTGAACCCTATATTCATTATCCAATGCGTGTTTAAAAGGGTTGTAATCGAAAGAAGTTGAACCAGTCACTAATCACGAGTGTACGCAAACTTTAAACAGTCATATCTTAACAAGTTTTAGTCCTATAGAAAAACAAAAAAACCAAAATATTTGGAAAACCAAAATTAAGTTATTTTGAAAAAAAAAGGCATTTTTTTTAAAATAACACAATAAAATAAAAAAAATTGTGGTAATAATTAATAAGCAATCTTTAGTAAATGAGGGGACACATAAAGGAAAAATGTATTTTTTGGTCATTGATAATTTGTTTCCAGTATTTTAATTCCTGACAGCTTGTACTATTCTTAATTTGTGTAAATATTCCTTCTTGCCTCTATGTGCCTTACTTATATGTCTAACCAGCCAACTCTTGGCAACAGTTGACTGGTATGAATTGTTTAGACAGCGTCCACTTTTTACAGCGAGGATCTGTATGTTCCCTTAAAAATGAAATCATGTAATATCAATCTAGTGTCATAGTTTCACTTTATTACAGAATTTAAGAAGATGCGTACATTCCGCAGGTTTAAAATTGAATTATTTAATACAATTTCATATCTTTGTACGCATCACGTTTTTACGAAGCTGTTAAACGTAAAGGCAAACAAATATAAATTCTTCTCATGCATGCTTTAGTTGGTCATTAGTAAGTGGTCGAGCGATCCATTTGCCACTTTTTTGCACTCATCTCTTTATAGTACAAAAATTATGGGTAGAGATTACGTTGTACAAATCCTTTAAATTATTTTCAAAATAACAAATCTCAAAAAAATTTAAATAAATAATACTAATGCATTGGATTTGAAAGTAAAGAAGCGACATTGTTACGAATACACGTTGTAATGGTAATCAATATTAATTATTTTTATATTAATAGAGACAGAGACAAAACAAATACCCTGAGACCCGATACATCAAACTTATTAAGCCAGGACAGATTTGTGAATAAATTAAAAATAATCCAACCAATAACTTTTATAAAAAGCAAGAAATTTACCGATAAAATGGCTAAAAGATCAAGTGGGTTATGGCACTTACCGTCTAATGAGGACATAGTATGTGAAGACGAAGAAGATCTACTCGCAAGAACATCTTTAAAACCTATCAGACTTCTGTTTGATAATGACTTCACGTTATTGCACGGTACTTCTTTGATATTGGGACAAAAGTTTATTTAAACCAACCTATTGGTAATATCCCCAGGGTATAAATTTCGTATATTAAAAAATCACATAATGCTTTAATTCTATTTTCTCAAAGCAACTTAATTTTTTCAACACTCTCCTCATCGGACCTATATGCTTTTCCATTTTTCCAATTAGTATTGTACGTGTAACTTTCTGTTAATAATGAATCTGATATGGCAATCGCTGTATAGTGTTCTACTCTTTTATCTTCAAACAATTCAGAAAAGTAGTTTTCCATACTCTTTCTCTAACTAGTTTCAAATTCGACGTCGTTTACGTAACTAAAATGGTTCAAATACTTTCTATTAACGGAGATTCTTCGTATTTCCTAAGTTAATTACTTACAAAAATCCTCCATTAGTTCTAAATAGCTTTGTATATGTTGTGTCGCTGCTTTACATCTCGATTAATTTCAATTAATATGTTTTTAGTGGTTATTAATTAACTCTTTTTCTCCAATTGCGCTGCAGCTTAAATTGGGCACTGGCCTCCCTTAGCATCCGCCTCGAAGCATTCCTTTCTTCGGCTGCTTTTCTCCAGTTAACCACCCTTAATATCTCTTTATTATCGGTTCTCACGTCGCACCTACAAATACTCTCCAAAATTAACGCACCACCTCAAATGAATCATGATTTTGAAACTATATTTTTTCTGAACCCTTATATGGATTTCAATGTTTTTTTTTTCACATTGTAGGTATATTTCTAGTTAATTAATATATTAGTGTTTTTTGAGAAATGTTAACGTTTTACTTATATGCGGGATATAAAAATAAAGTTGTGTTGTTTCATCTAATTTTGCAACACCTTGTGGAATGTATTAGAAATAAACACTACATCTAAAACAAACGCTCTAGTATTTCGAGATAGCTTTAATCTTTCTCAACATTTTCGTAACAAAATCATCTCGATATTTCTATTATCAAAAAAGAAAAGTAAGTTAAAAGCATTACGTGATTTTTTACTCTCCAAAATTAACGCACCACCCCAACTGTACCATAATGTTTAGGCCATTTTTCTTTTGAATCCTGAATTGGATTTCAATGATTTTTTTTCGCAGTGCAGATCTATTTTTAAGTCGTCGGCTGTATGCAATAGTGGCTTAACTCAAAAATTGACAAAATTGAGTTATTATCAGAGGGCTTGAAAAAGACATTTATGACCTGCAAAACTGGCACAATAACAATAGCAAAAATGTCCGCTAGACTTCACTAGTGTCGTGATGACATGTCGTTTGAGATAAATTGTTTCTTGAAGTACTGGCCCTTTTTAGTTGTGCAGTGGAAGTCGAACCGTGTCGATATCAAGTTTCTATGCAATACCGGCAATTTTGAGTTGTGACACTATAGAAGACAATTTTAGATTTTTTAGAACTGTATCAGTGAGAACTTTGGATTGGTGTCACAGTACATAAATAAAAAAATACATTTATTGTTTTATATATTTAATATAAATGAACAACGAAGTTATATTCTGAGATCCATGTCTATAAATAACCAACATATCGATATGCAGGTAAAGGTAATACTCGGTATGCAGGTAAAGGTAATACATCAAGCCGTGGTTATAATCATGCATTTTATTTTGAAAACCGTGATCAGAAAAAAATAAAAGTGTGCAAAAGATTTTTTATATCCACCATTGGAGTTACTAACAGATGTATTCGAACTGTTATTGGGAAGACGGATAGTGGCTTTATAAGTAACGATCGAAGAGGTAAACATAGCATACATAAAATATTTTGTAGCGAAACTTTGAACAGGGTTCGTAAATACCTTTCTTCAATTCCGACCATAGAGAGTCACTATTGTCAAAGTAGTACCTCAAAAAAATATATATAAGGAGGTAAAACACTGATAGATCTATACAATGATTATAAAGCTCATTGCCAAAGAGACAATGATGAATTTGAAAATATTGGTTTATATCGTAAACTTTTTAATTAGGAATTTAAATATGCGTTCTTTTTTCCCAAAAAGATCAATGTCAGTATTGTGAAAAATACTAAAATTTGAGCAGTGAACAAAAATAGCCCTAGAAGATGCTAAAACCATTTGACAAAGAGAATGTAACTAACTTACAAAAAGTTGCTTAATCTGCTCTGCTGACACGAACATATCATTTCTCTATACGTGAAGTTCAGAAAAAGCGACGGAAATGTTCAGACCTATGTTTGGCACGAAAGGGAAGGCAGTAAAGGCGCAATAGAAATTAGTTCGTGCCTGCTGATGTATTTGGAACAAACATCTATAAAACCGATTCTGATGATTTGAAATTCATATTTTACTGAGACAATTGTGGTGGCCAAGGAAAAAACAAGTACCTACCTAATTTCAATGTATCAGTACGCTGCAACTCATTTCAAAATTTCTTCTATAACTAATCGCTATTTAGTTGTTGGTCATACTCAAAATGAGGGTGACAGCTACCACTCTTTAATAGAAAAAAATATCACTAAAACTTTAAAAGAAGAGCCTATTTATCTACCGACTCATTACGCTATGGTAATCCAAACTACTTGCAAACAACTATTTGAAGTATACGAATTATGTCATAATGATTTTTTTGACCTGAAAAAGTTAAATTCTAAAACAGCGACTATTTTCGATGAAGATATTCAAGGAAATACTTTTCATTTCAACCATATTTGTGAAATTTATATAAAAAAGCTGTGGTACTCACTACTATTTTAAAGCTTCATTTTCACCAAGAAAAAAAAAACAAGAAAAGGTTTAGAAAGTATTAGATATTATAGAACAAGAAAAGGCTTACACTGGCACCCTGTCAATAACTGAAAAAAAGAAAAAAGACCTTACTAGCTTTTGTGAAGGCAAGAGTGTTACACCAATTGACGCTGATTTCTACCGACATTTAAAGAATTGTTAATCATAACTTTTCCTATTATTATCAATATATACTTTTTTTATTTCATTCTTCTTATAGTTGTTAATAAACTTATTTTCTCATAGCACATTTTTCGTAGCTTGTAGTATTCTTTATTGAAACTTTATTTCAGTTGATAGGAATAACAAAAAAAATGCCAATGTTGTAGTTATCTTAATTAGTCTTGAAAGACAAAATGTTGATGTGCAATAGTGACATAACTCAAAATAGGGCTCAAAATTTAAAGGTTGGTGTTACAATTCATTCAAAGCTACCTAACGCTCTCCCAAATACACCAAACTTTATTTTTTCCAAAAATCCCAATCCATGTAGTAATTAATATTATGCATAAGACAAAATTATTGGCACACAAACTTTAAACCCGTGTTTTGAAAAATTACCAATTTATGTTGTGCCACTTTTGCATACAGCCGACGAAGTCATTACTGTATTAATCTTTTCTGAAAAATGTTAATGTTTTGATCTTATTTTGCAACAGCATATGTAATTTATTAAAAGCAAACGCTATGTCTTATTTTGAGATAGCTTAATTTTTTTCCACATTTTTTGAAAAAAGTCATCGATATCTTTATTATTAAAAAAGAAAAGTACGTTCAAAGCATTACGTAATTTTATTGAATTGTATTACTCAGTAATGGAAGCAGTTAGTTGGCTATAAACAATCAAACAATTTGACAGGATAGTTTTAAACTGTCAATATTGTTAACAATTTAATAAATGGTTTTGCTGTTCTACATATATTAGTTAGTTGAGATTTTGTCTGACCAAGTAGCTCCATTTGCTCCTTACATAGGAAATAATTATTTTCTTTCAATGCATGATAACACTCGACCACATGTTGCACGTGCTGTCCGTAATTATTTGGACTAGGTTGGAATACAAACCATGAACTCTCCACCCTATAGCCCTGATCTAAATCCAATAGAGAATTTGTAAAATATTATTGATCGCCAACTTAGAAACCGACAATTACCACACATGTCTCTCTTGACGACATAGAAGTTATGTGAGAGAAGTTTGGGATACTGTTGATCAAGAACAAATACGCCGCTTGATTTTAAGTATGCCTTGTCACTGTGAAGAAGTAATTAGATGTAAACGTGGAAATACTCTTTATTAAGTGTTTTTGGGAGAGAGAGAATTGTTAAGGACTGTTTAGGTTGTGTTTTCTTAGGCTTATGTTGTATTAAATTTCAATAAAGTTTATGTATGTAGTGTTGTCTTTTCTTTAAATGTCAATAAAACCTTGTTGCATATAAAGTTCTGTCTAATTTTTGATAATAGAGATATCGAGATAATTTTTCTACAAAAATCTTTAGAAATAATGCAACTACCTCAAAGTATTAATAAGTTGTAGTGTTTCTTTTTAATAAATTCCACAGAGTATTGCAAAATACGATGAAAAAACACAACTTTATTTTTACACCCCGTATACGGGTAAAACGTTGATATTTTTCAGAAAATTTTAGTACAGTGATTTATTGAAACAGACTTATAAAATGAAAAAAATGTGCCTTAGTTTTGGGCAGTGGTATATATATATATATATATACGGGGCATGTTTTTAAGTAAGTACCGTTTTGCGATTCCGCCGCCGCAGCGCTACGGTCGGCGTTCCGCGCATGAGCGCTGGTTACCTACATCTCATGTCTACACACTGACGCCATTACAGTCTGATTCTTCATTGTATACTTGTTTACTCCAGTGTTTAAGATGCCTCGTCACGCTGATTGTGAAGTACGGGCTGTTATACGATTTCTTAGTGCTAAAGGCGTAAAACCGATCGATATTCATCGTGAGATCGTTGAAGTTTGAATGGTAAGGAAATGGGTGAGAGCATTTAAAGATGGCCGCACAAATGTGCATGATGAAGAACGGAGTGGGCGTCCTTCGGTCGTTAATGAAAATTTGGTGCAGAAAGTGGACGAAAAGGTGAGAGAAAACAGATGCTTTACTGCTTTCCTCAGTATTCTCGTAGTGTTTTGTATCGCATTGTTACCGAGAACTTGAATTACCGGAAATTGTGTTCACGTTGGGTTCCAAAAATGTTGACGGATTTGCACAAAACCCAACGTTTAGGCAGTGCATTGACTTTCCTTGAGCGGTACCACAGTGAAAGTGAAGATTTTTAGACCAAATTGTTACTGGTGACGAAACGTGGGTGGCCTACGTCACACCAGAATCGAAACAACAATTCACGGAATGGCTACATTCATCATCACCCAAAAGAGTAAAGTTTAAGCAAACAATTTCTGCTCGGAAAATCATGTGCACAGTTTTTTGGGACAGAGAAGGAGTATTGCTAGTGGAGTTTCTGCCTCGTAATGAGACAATCAATGCAGTGTCTTATTGTGAGATATTGAAAAATCTGCGTCGTGCAATCCAGAACAAAAGACGTGGCAAGTGGAGTAAAGGTATCGTTTTGCTGCATGACAATTCCCGTCCACATGTGGCTAATCAGACCAAAGATCTCATCAAATCATTTAAATGGGAAACTCTAGATCATCCTCCATACAGCCCTGATCTGGTGCCCAGCGACTACCATTTGTTCCAACACTTGAAGAAACACCTGGTCTTCAAGACGATAACGAAGTCAAAACATTTGTGATGCAGTGGTTAACAAGTCAGGCGGCAGAATTTTATCAGGAGGGTATTCAAAAACTGGTGCCACGTTATGACAAGTGCCTCAATATTCATGGAAATTATGTAGAAAAGTAGATTAAGGTACAGGCTTTCATGTAAAAATAAAGTTATTGCCATATCTTTGCACGTCTTTTTTTAATTCCAAAACGGTACTTACTTAAAAAACACGCCTCGTATATTATGTATATATATTGTTATGATTGTTTATTTTGACTTTAATCTTAGTTTATTGAGCCATTCTTTGGTTGGGAAAGAAGAAACATAATATATATATATATATATATATAATAGCTACTGAATTCCTTAACGACTGCCACCTAAGTAGCAGCATTAACGCGGAACCAAGGTGATCAATAACATTCAATTAACTTTTAAATGATTTATTGGCGCTATAAGACAAACAGGTATCATTGTGTGTGCCTCCTAAGGATAAGACACCAATAGTAGATTAACTACTACACAATTAGATTTCCCATCATAAAAGCTTTTATTGACAAAAAATATTTTATATCTATCTTAAATTTTATATCGCAATTCCACCCGAAATGGAGAAACAAGCTCCTACACTGCCATCCGACAGAAAATGGTACACGGCAAAAAAGTTTTCGAGGACGATTGGTTTCTTCGTTTGTGTTCATGACCTGTCAATCAGCTCGTTTGTGGCGTAAGTCTTAACTGAACGCGATTACTCTAAATCTGACTTTATAAGTAGGTTATTTATTTGTAATCATTGTATGTATTAAATATTAATAGCTACATTGGAAAAAGTTTTTTGAATAAATCTAAGCTAAAGTTTCTATGTTTGATTTAATACCAATATGCAGGAGAAGAAATCGTGAATTATTGTCGTCAGTTAACGTAAAATTGTTTAAAGAATTTTACAGAAAAATATCTAAATTAGGTTAGGGACTTAAGATTCCAAATAGTTAGACTTGAATTGATGGTTATTTCAACGTGAAATTTAGTACTTACTTCTTCAGAAATTATGTTATGCAGGAAATAATTTGTAGAGGAGACAAGACTTTGAAAAGGGTATAACTTGAAATAATCTGTAAAAACTGTTCAACAGACTGATGTAAAACGCTAAAATATTAATTTAGAGCTTAGGGAAATAAGATTTCTGTCGAGACTGCGACAAATCCAGGTATCTTAAATTTTTTTAGTTAATATAAGCCTATATAAAGAAAACCTATCCGTTTTATGTAGAGATTTTTTTTTAATTATTAACAATTTAGTGTCAAAAATACCATTTTTTCTATGTTTTTTTGTGAGAAAAAAATCACTCCAAACATCCAATTTGGCTTTAGAAATAAACATTCTACGTTTGATTAGGTATACAGAATTATTAACATCTTTAAAATAAAAAAAAATCATTAGAATAAACAAAAGTCTGTTCTACAATCTTTTTAGACATAGCTAAGGCCTTCGATAAAGTATGGCACGAAAACTTCATCTACACACTCAAAATTCTTGTGCCTAAACAGTATTTCAAAATTTTGCAGTCATATGTATTTGATAGATATTTCAGAATTAAGCAAAAATACGTCTTCACAGATTTAAAAGAAATCAAAGCGCAGGAATCCTCAAGGAAGCTTGTTAAGTCCGGTCTTTTACCTGTTATACATATCTGATATATCTGAATTAGAAAATGATACTATAAACACATTTTCAAATGATACTACTTATCTAACAGGAGGTGATACTGGCGAATAAGCAGCAGAAAAGCTATAGTTGTATAATAAACAAAATTCATAATTTAACTAAAACATGAAAAATCTATCTAAATTAATCTAAATTAATTCACCTTAAACATGCTCCAATTAGAATATATGGTGCCAAATACCATATTCTATCCTTCTATCTATATCTTCCGCAAAATACTTGGGTATCACACTTGATGCAATAGTTCGCTGACACGTCCATATTAAAAAGAAAAGGGAAGAAATAGGTATCTGTTACAAAAAATGTAATGATTGATGAGAAGAAACTCAGCATTGTTCATACATAACAAACTACTGCTATACGAATAAATATTGAGACCAGTAGGGACGTATGGTTGCCAACTTTGGAGCTGTGCCAAGTCAAATAATATCCAGATTATCCAGAGATTCCAGAATAAAGTATTAACGAACGTCGTTTATGCTCTTTGGTATATTAGAAATGTCGACCCCTACAAGACATTGAGACGGAAGATGTAGATAAAGATATCAAGAAGATGGCAGGTAGTTACGAACATGGCTTCATAGTCATCTAAACATCGAGCTATCCAGCTCCTCGATAATACTGGGTTAAAAAAAAAGAGTACGTCTAAAGAGTACGTTAAAAAGTACGTCTTCAAAATTTCAACGAAACAGAAGATTTCTCCATTAAAAAAGGAGTAAGACAAGGTTGTATACTGTCTCCAATGCTGTTCAGTTTATACGTAGAAAAAGCCTTCGCAGAAGCAATGGCAGACTCTAATAAGGATATTAAAGTTAACGGCATATTTATTAATAACATCAGGTATGCCGATGATACAGCCATAGTGGCAGATAACATCGAAGAGCTTCAATGCTTTTTAAATGATCTAACTCTTGCTCGGGTCTAAGTGAAGCTCGGGGTTTGAAAATAAATATCAAGAAGACAAAAACAATGATTATAAGTAGAAATGATTACCCCAACGCAAAGATATATGTCTCTGGAGAAGAAATCTAACAGGTCAGGCAATTTAAATACTTGGGTTGTTTGCTGAACGAGGGTTAGGACTCCGAGAATGAAATAAAGAGCAGAGTTGAACAAGCCAGAAATGCTTTTTTGAGGCTTCGTAAGTTTCTGACTGATCGCAAATTGGACTTCAACCTCCGATACAAGATGCTTAAGTGTTACGTCTGGCCTGTTCTCTTGTACGGAATGGAAGCATGGACGTTCCATTAACAAACTTAAAGTGTTTGAAATGTGGTGCCTGCGTCGAATGCTTAGAATATCATGAACGGACAGGGTCAGAAATGAGGAAGTACTCAGAAGAGCGGGCTTACAGGATAGGAAACTTTTTAGTTATATAAAAAGTAAGAAGACTGCATACTTGGGACACATATTACGAGGAGAAAGATATACTTTTCAGCAACTGATACTCGAAGGGAAGATAGAGGGTAGGAGAGGTCTGGGACGTAAAAAAAATGTCATATCTGCGCAATATTCGACAGTGGACAGGAATCCACAGCTATAAAATGCTTCGCAATGCTGCTAAAAACAGAATTATTTAATTCTGACTATTTAACATCTCACCTAACAAGACGATGTAGGGTGGACGCCTACGCAGAAATGCACAGCACCTTAAGAAGAAGAAAAAAAAGACTCAAACGAAGAAAACCATTTGAGTTAGTGTAAATTGTAGTGTAAAAGCAGAGCATGGTGCTATTATAGTACGGATTTGTTAGATAAAATAGATAGAGGACAGTATAGAGTTAAACTCTTAGAATTTAAGTACCCTTTAGTAATTTAAGTCAAAGAAGAATTTGATAATTGATCAACTGTGACCATATTTCAGTCGTATAAACACAGCTTAGGTGTTAAATATTGCGGTCTTGTTTATTTTCTACATTAGTTTTCTATTGTGCCATTTTGTTGTCTTTATTAATTTCCTATGATCCTCAAATCATTATCTTGTATAGCTATTTTTCTAAGAATATCAATACGTTTACTGTGGTTTAATTTGTCGAAAGCTTTTTCGCATTTTTTATATACCCATTAGAAAATCTCTTAATTTAATAAACGCAAAAGTTAGTGATAGAACTCATTCTTTTTCATTCATACAACAGACACAATTGCTTTACGACAACCGCAAACCTGCTTCCGATTTATGTTGTTTTTTAGATCGAAATCTAAAAACAATTTTCCGAGACGCCAAAGTCAAAGAGTTACGTCGACCTCTTCTAAAATTCACAGATGTTTGTTTAGTTTTTACTTTTTTCCTCTGTTGATTTTGTTGGCGATGTTTAAACTAGCTCATGCCAATGTAAATAACATCCCAACACGTTAAGGCACATTGTTTACACTGAAGCTTTTCTCTTTCCGTTCCTTACGAATGTTTACTTTGTTTTTAGACACCGTAATGCGATATTGGATATAATAATAGGGTTAATTTTTATTTAAGGCCGTTTTATTTAAGTTGTAGTTTTAATCGAATGCCTGGTTTGAAAATAAGTGTTGTATCGAATAGTCATGCAACCGTCTATGCCGCAATAAAAGATTCTGATTTAACGGTAATTTGCCAAAAAATTTGACGACATACTTGATTTTTTAACAAAAAGAGATCCCTTGCAAGCGTCAAGTGAATAATTAAAATATTAATTCAAATTTTTTTTGCCACTTTAGAGACTCGTTTAGAAACATAAAGAAAATTTTGCTCAGAAAATGTCTATAGTACATTTTACAAATTGCTACTATTTTGGATTAGGAATGAAAGCTTTGACCTAAACAGTCCATTGTGCTGAAAAAGTTAATTCTCCCAATATTTGAAGCACTGTAAAAGACAGAAATGCAGTTTTAACTGATAATGTATTTTACATTCATTTAAAAAATATACAATTATTAGTGCAAAAATAAAAACAAATACAAATTCTATTGTTTCTAAATAAACAGTGTTCTAAATAAAGTTGTCGATTACTTCTTTAAATGTTTCCATCTACTCTTCCTTGCATGATGACGTGTAGAAGAGAGTATTTATCTAGATTTAGCCATACGGCTCACACTCCCTCTAAGGGGAAAATTCACTTATCCCAGATACCTACGGTATCAAAAGGATTGAGCTCTGGTGGGATTCTTTCCGTGTTATCGAGCCCTAGGTGACTTGGTTTGCTGGAGTATCTCCCAAAAATTTTCGTACACATCTGGACGTCGCGAGGAGTACAGCTTTCTGCATGGCCTTATAAAGATGTTCATTTAGACCCAGCTGTTTGATGTTCGCTAGGAGGTTCGCTAGGAGAGATCTAATTATTAGATATATTATTATTCTAATGTTGTTATTAGATGGCGTTGTAAAGTCTGTAAATAATTATTTTATAAAAAGGAAACGACAGTTAAGATTTGATTTTACGTACAGTGCGTCTGTGTATCCGCTTATACGTATTTCGCCCTAATAGGGCTCTTCAGAGAGATCTATTTACAGTCGCTCTGAACGTGAGAATAAATCTTTTCTGTCTTAGGAAGCAACTCTAACATGGCTTCGTATAGACGCAAATAGCGACATCTGATATAAAAATCCGTAAACTAATTTTCGAAACCAAATTCTAATTTTTGCTTTAATTTGTGCCTTCTAAGAATTGCAAGGCAAAACAGACGTTGATAAAGATGTTATTAGAGACATGGGGAATCTAAAAATTGCATTCCACAACATATCTCCTCAACTAAGCAAAAATCCTTAGCGAATTGGTTTCTAGTACTTGTACAGAGTATATCGGAATAAAAAGGAATAGACAGTTAAGATTTGATTTCACGTACAGTGCGTCTGTGTATCCGCTTATACGTATTTCGCCCTAATAGGGCTCTTCAGAGAGATCTATTTACAGTCGCTCTGAACGTGAGAATAAATCTTTTCTGTCTTAGGAAGCAACTCTAACATGGCTTCGTATAGACGCAAATAGCGACATCTGATATAAAAATCCGTAAACTAATTTTCGAAACCAAATTCTAATTTTTGCTTTAATTTGTGCCTTCTAAGAATTGCAAGGCAAAACAGACGTTGATAAAGATGTTATTAGAGACATGGGGAATCTAAAAATTGCATTCCACAACATATCTCCTCAACTAAGCAAAAATCCTTAGCGAATTGGTTTCTAGTACTTGTACAGAGTATATCGGAATAAAAAGGAATAGACAGTTAAGATTTGATTTCACGTACAGTGCTTCTGTGTATCCGCTTATACGTATTTCGCACTAATAGGGCTCTTCAGAGACGGATATTCACAGTCGCTAATTATTTTATAGTTATTGTACTATGACGGAAGATATTTAATTTCGATTCAGAGCCTCTGCATATGACGCTCTGATAATTGAAATTAAATCTCAACCGTGTTTCTGTTAGAGTATGTATCGTTTTGAAGTATGTGGCTCAGATACGATGTTTTTCTTTAATTTGGATTGTGTTTATAAGCTTTCTGCCATGTCCAATTCGTCTTAACACTTCTTCGTTTGAGACTTTTACAGTCCAAGGAATTTTAAGAATATGCTTATACAGCCATATTTTAAATGTCTCCAATTTTTTTTCTTATTTGGCTTTCAGAGTCCAAGCTTCTACCCCACATAGCAGTTCCAACCATACATAATATTCGATAAACCTCAAACTGATAAATGATGAATGTGTTAATTATAGTGGGTTAGTTTTCGCACACGTTCTTCCCAAATTGTAGGAGTAGCAGGATTTAATGCTTCTTGCCATGTTTCCAAAACTGCTGCGTCACTGTAACCGTGACTTTCAACATAGTTATCGCAGGAAGTTTTGCATATTCTCCAAATATGTTCAATGGGATTGAATTTACAATGGTAAGGAGGCAGTCTTAACACAATATATCCAAAACTATATATAATCTCGTCTACTATAAATATTTTTGGTTTTTCATTTCTTTTGGCTAAATGTTTTCATTTGTTAATCATTCTTTAATTTTGTGTACTGTCCAGGAATTTGTTGGTTGCTTATTTAAAATTTTAGAATAGTATGGGGCATTATCCAAACTATAACAGGTGGTTTATGTAAACTTGGAAGCCGTTTTTCTTTTAACCATTTCACAAACATCGACATATTCCTGTTATCGTGATAATCGTAATATTTCACGAACGGCATTTGCTCTATTTAACTCAACTTCGTTAGTCTGCATCGCTGACCAGTGTATTTAAAGCATTCTTCTATGATACCAAATCTAAAATGCCTCTAGGCGATAGTATCAAACTTCAGAGTCTAGGTCTAGGTGCCATGTAACAATAGTGACCAAAGATAGCATTTGATCATTCTTTGACATAATTTTAGATTTGAGGTGTGGCTACGAAAGAATGATTTCATTTTTAGAAAATAAATGCAAGCAGCACCGATAATATGTTATTGTAGTGACCGAAAAGTGTTTAAACTGAGGATTCTGTGTATATAAAACTGAAATCAGACATGAAGGATTCTATAGATATCTTCAATGCGAGGTAGGGGAGAGTTGGACAAAACCGAGTAGGTTGATAAAACCGGGTACCTCCTAATTCTTCTAACTGTCTGCTGCCATATATTGGACAATGTTAAAATTGGTGTCATTAAATCACCAACAGTCGCGTGTATTGATTTTAACACGATTTGAATAATCTGTGCCAAAGCAGTAAGACCTCTCCTGTTTTTTAGTATAAAATCTCGATTTTTAAGATGTTTATAGTTTTTGTTTCCTCTACTGAATAACTAATAATCATTTTAAAATCTATTACATGTAATCCAATATTTTACCTTTAATTTGGCCAAAAATTTTAATCATAACCTAAAAATCTAAATAATATTTAATGTCTTGTTTATGAGTTCGACAAAACCGGGTAGTCCGAAAATCGAAAAAACAGGGTACTCGATTTTATTTCCTGTTGTTATTTCCAGTTTCTGCAGCGGTTCTTTTGATTTTAGTTAACTACAACATGTCGCATTATAAACAAATCACTACTCATCAGTCATCGGATCAAGAAAGCATGCAAAATGCAATAGTTGAAGTGTTAGAACCTAGGATGGGATACAAAAAAGCTTCTCAAAAGTTTAATGTTCTGCAATCCACTTTTGAAGATCGTGTTAAAAAAGTAAGAAATGGTAACTCTGTTGAAGAAGCTAGTAAGAAAGGTAGCAATTACCCTTAATTTATTTCTGTTTCCTTATTTTAAATAAAAATAATGTTAGATCTGGGTCGGTATAAGCCTGTGTTTAGAGCTACGCAGGAGGATGAGCTAGCTTCGCATTTCTTACAAATGGAAATCAGACTATTCGAATATACGTTAGCTGAACTAAAAATTCTTTCTTACGAACTAGCCGTACAGAATAGCATCAACCACAATTTTAATAAAGAAAAGAAAATGTAAGTTTTGGCTTTATTCGTTTTTGTCACCCCATCCAAATCTTTGATTAAGGACTCCAGAAGCTACTTAAATCGGACGAGCAATAGGATTTAATCAAGCAGTAGTAGAAAAGTTTTTTATTTGTGTGTCAACACAAGTTTTCTGCTGGGCGCATATGGAATATTGATGAAACGGGAAATACAACTGTCCCCAACAAGTAGTCTAAAGTTATTTCTAAGAGAGGAAAACGATAAATTGGTGCTCTGGTTTCCGCTGAAAGGGGAACTTTGGTTATCACCGAAATATATATAAGCGCAAGTAATTCCTATATGCCTACAATGCTGATTTTTCCTAGAAAGCTTTCAAACGCACAGCTTCTAGGCCACGCACCTCCTGGAACATTTTCTGAGTTCCACCCCAGTGGATGGATCCAAACTAGCTTAAAAAGTTCATCGAGTTTGCTGTCCCGACACCAGAAAATCCTACTCTTTTATTCTAGATAGACACGCGATTCATACAAAAAGCTTGGAGTTGATAAATCGGGCCAGAGAAAATCATGTTATTATCATATGCTTTCCACCGCATACTACGCATCGACTACAACCGCTTTACGTTCCATTTATGGCTCCCTTGAGCACCTATTATGGAGAAGATGTCAGAAAATGGATGTGCCAGCATCTAGGAAGACGTGTTACAATTTCTAAAGTAAAAGAACTCTGGTGAGGCTTTTGTTAAATTGGCAGTTATGCAAACTGCAATCAATGGTTTCAGGAAGTCTGGAATATATCCACTTAATCCTGAAGTTTTTCCTGAGTGAATGTTTGCTCCCTGGGAAACTACAGAGCAAAAACTATATATACAAGAAGATGATCTACGACACTTAAAGCTCAGTTAGTTCCACCTATCGATTTTCCTCAACCAAGCTGTAGCTTCTTTAACTTCCACACTGCAAATCATACTAATATCTCTTTATCTCCTAAACAAGCCACCATTAAATCTGATAGTTTACAAGCAATATTAAAAAAAACAATATGTGATTTTCCAGTCTCTCCAAAAGGGAATTTTCCGATTCCTAAGGCAACCAAGAAGCCATGCAATGATAATAGGAGAAGAGGAAAGGCTGCTAAAATAATATTATCTCCTTATAAGCCTAAGTTAGAAGAAAATTTAAAAAATCTCCAGTCGTAAAAAAATTAAAGCAAATGGACCGGACAAAAAAGGAAAAAACGTGGTAAAAAAGGCTGCACCAAAAACAAAATTGGTTCCGAAGGAAGGCCGGATAAAATATGTGCTTTGCAACAAATGGGCTCATGAAGCCTGTAGTGCCTATTTATGATTATGTAGATGAAGTTTTTATTTATTTAAATTTATATATATATATATATATATATATATATATATATATATATATATATATATATATTATTTTTTTATCATTAGTCTTTTTATTTGGTAATTCAATCACTAACCTAACTATTTTAACTAAGTTATTAACGGTAGGTATCATACGGGTTGAGCAAAACCAGGTATTTTGCAATATTTTCATGAAAATAAAAAAATCTAAAAAAATTTAAAAATATTTATAAAAATTGACTTTGGTATATCAAACTTATGTCATTTGAGACAGAGAGAGATTTGAGAAGAAAATTTAAAAAATCTCCAGTCGTAAAAAAATTAAAGCAAATGGACCGGACAAAAAAGGAAAAAACGTGGTAAAAAAGGCTGCACCAAAAACAAAATTGGTTCCGAAGGAAGGCCGGATAAAATATGTGCTTTGCAACAAATGGGCTCATGAAGCCTGTAGTGCCTATTTATGGTTATGTAGATGAAGTTTTTATTTATTTAAATTATATATATATATATATATATATATATATATATATATATATATATATATATATATATATATATATTATTTTTTTATCATTAGTCTTTTTACATGGTAATTCAATCACTAACCTAACTATTTTAACTAAGTTATTAACGGTAGGTATCATACGGGTTGAGCAAAACCAGGTATTTTGCAATATTTTCATGAAAATAAAAAAATCTAAAAAAATTTAAAAATATTTATAAAAATTGACTTTGGTATATCAAACTTATGTCATTTGAGAATGACCTAATGAGAATTCAAATTTCAATCTGCAGCAAACGTTTGCTACTCTACAAATAATTTATAAATGGTAAAAAGTTAAGGAACATAATATAAATAATAATACATCAATTGATTACTTTTTTAACAAATTTTTCCTTTTTTGAGTAACGAAGTTGGAAGCTCGTTAGGAAGTGAAAGTTATAGATAAACAAATCATGTAATTTTCCTCTTTCATTTTGCCTTATCCATCCCCTCCCCTGTTTTATATTTTTATTCTGTTTGATTTACTACAATACTGATACATACAAAAGCAAAAGGATTTTATTTGAAAAATCTGAATATATAGCTTCTTTCTAAAAACCCCTTCAATTGTTTCTTTTTAGGCCATTAAGCTTCCCTTTTCTACAGTAAAAATTTTATTCCGGGAATTCGCCCTATAAAGAATTCAAATCAGTTTCATTTTATCTTGGAGAGAAGTGGCAAGTGTATAGCTGGCGATGTTGCCACGTAAACATAAAACGAATAAAAGACTTTTATACACAAAAAGATATGTATCTATTATTATTTTTTACTTGATTATTTCTTTTTCTAGGAAGTCTTTATTAAATCATTCTGTTTGTAATGGGATTTTGTGAAAGGCCAATGTAAATTAATTAGCTACAATAGAATAGAATGAGGCTTTATACCGATTCTTTGAGCCTTATTTTCTTTTAAAATAGGTAGGATGCTAACCTGACCCATTAACCCTCCTCTTTCATACGGGATTGGGAGAGGCTGTGGGTATGAACGCGGCTTCTGAGCTATTCAATCCACCCAGTCATCGCGCTCATAAGCCCCAGGCAGTGTATACCAGTACAAAGCGGAGTCAGATAGGGTGACTCGTTAAGCCCATTTGTCTCTAATATAATAATAGACGAAATAATACAAGTAGTACGTAAAGGTCATGACTACACAATGGGGAACAAAGAAATCCAAATATTATGTTATCGCCCCATTAATCACCTATACAGAAGACGAGCTCCAAAGATTAATACACATATTCAATACAATAGCCAAGAAATGCAATATGATAATATCAGCAGAAGAAACCAAACATATGAGAACAACTAAATGCCCACTACGTCCACTACGATATAAAATCGAAATTGATGAGAAAATAGTAAAGCAAGAGGCAAGGTTTAGATATCTGGGAATAGATATAACTAGTTACGGAGATGTTGAAGAAGAAAAACGACAACAAAGCTTAAAAGCAAGTAAAGCGCCGGGATCTCTTAATGACACACTCTGGAAGAACAAACACCTAAGACCAGACACAAAAACAAGAATTTATGTAGCAGCAATTTGACCTATATTAACATACACACGGCGGAGACAAGACCTGACACATCTAAAATAAAAAGACTACTAGAAACAACAGAGATGAAAATACTTCGACAAATATCAGGGAAAAGTCTGTTGGATAAAGAGAGAAGCGAAAACATAAGAGCATGCAATATAGAAGAGATAAATGGATGGGTAACAAAACGGAAACAAGAGTGGAGTGGAACGAACACATTAGTAGAATGGCAGAGGATAGGATAGTACGAATAGCACGAGATAAGTCACCAAACGGACGAAGAAGTATTGGCAGACCAAGAAAAAGATGGTGCGACAACTTAAACAACTTAGGAGGCTAATATTAAAGAAGATATAGACTTTAAAGCCTACATACAAGAAGGAAGAAGAAGAAGAAAGAACAGAATAAAACCTACAATTTGTACCAAAGTAGCTAAAAATCTTAAGAGTTAAATTCACAGTGAATCCTGCCATACAAAAAAAGAAGACACTTTTGTATCTACGTTTTGTAAACATTTTCAATGAAAAACAAAATTAATATAAGGGACCTAAATATTGAGATAAAGAATATTTAGATTCTTTGTCATATTTTTTTCCATTTGTAGTGGGACATAGACCTAATATCCAACTGTTACAGTCAATTCAAGATACCTTCAATTGTTATCTATTATTATACCAACAATCTGTCTACAGATGACCACTCTATATAGAGAGCAACTAAAAAATTCAAGAAACCGACACTACCAATTCCTCCAATAAGAAAACCTGTTAGAAGTTGGGCGCAGACTGACAATTAAAAAGCTAATGTATTTGCAGAATATTTAGAAAATATGTTTACTCCAAATTTAAGTTAAAACATAAATGATGATGTAGTTAGCAAATATCTAGATGCGCTCTGCCAACTGTCACCTCTAATAAAAGCATTGTCCTTATTCAAGGTTCGCAAAACAAAAATGAGTACCAACTGCCACAAAGCCCCCGGATACGATTTAATCGATGGGAGAATCATAAAACATCTACCCAGGAAAGCAGTTCTCATGCTTAGTATTATCTGTATTAGAATGCTGCAGTTAAACCACTTTCCAATCCAGTGGAAATATGCTCATATTATAATGATTGGAAAGACAGGTAAGTTACCTACAGAACCTTCTTCCTATCGTCCGATAAGCTTGTTGATCCAAAGTTGTTGTTGATATCGTCCAAAATATTCGAAAAACTTCTGCTAAATAGAATAAGCAAAACTGTAACACTCGAGAAGATAATACCCAAACGTCAGTTTAGTTTCCATCAAAAATATTCAACAATCCAGTAGTGGTCATAGAATAGTAAATAAAATCAAGAAAAGTTTGGAAGAAAAGACTATGTATGCCTCAGTATTTCTCGATATTAAGCAGGCTTTTGATAAAGTCTGGCACAACGGTTTGGTTTATAAATTAAAATCTTTACTGCCTAGCGATATGTACCTTATCCTGAAGTCCTATACGAACGTTCGTTCCAAATAAAAATCAATAATGATTTCTCAAACTATATTTCAAACCAATCCAAAGACTTCTCGTTCTCGGTCCCTTCCTGTACCTAATTTTTACTGCTGACAAACCCATTACAGATGACGTCACAGTGGCGACTTTTGAAGATGATACAGCCGTTTTACCTGGAAGCAACACATTAATGCCAAAAAAATTTAGCTCAATATAAAATTAAAACAAATGAATTGATTACTTGGTAGAAAGTCACAACTGTCATTGGGGACAAAATATTGCTTTACAAAGTCATACTAAAACCAATATGGACTTACGGCGTAGAACTCTGGGGATGTAGCAATCAGTAAACCGGAAAAATTTTGCAGACCTTCCATTCAAACATATTGCGTATGATAGCTAGCGCCCCTTGGTATGTGGCACTAGATTATCAGTGAATTATATCAGCCACCAATGGAGAAACGAAGGCTGAAGAGGACTTGGCTAGAAGACCTGGTTACATACGTGAAAATGGAGTACTGTCTCTGAACGCTACCCAAATCAAGTCAATATTGTCATCACATTTACTATTTACTCAATGTACTGTTTATGAGTAGATTGTAAATCTGCATTTCAAAATAAAAAAAAATTAATGTTTTTTCATTTCTAAAAGAAACTTATCCAGGATCTTTCTATACAAAACTAGCAGATGAATTATGTGGTAACATTGGGGATGTGGACCTTAGTGACGTTAGTAGATAACAAACTTTTTTTTAATTAAGCTCTTGTAGTGAAACTCATCAGCAATCATGGTAGCAATCATGGAAAAACTAATTATTCAAGATATCGAAATGAAATTTCTCAGGAGAGTGAAAGGTCTCTTCTTTTTTTTACTTCAGGTTTGACACTTTATTCTCTGCAACTAGTACTAAGACCTTTGTACCAAATGCTGTTTTTTTCATTAAACTCCAATAAGTCCTTTGGACCCAACTAAGGCTAACAATTTCTTTATTGGCAGTTTAGGGATCTCTTCTGGTTCAAGCCTCAGTTGACCAATGAATTCATATCATCCAGCACATTACAATTGCTTAAAATGTGTATGGCAGTATCTTAACTAACCTATTTTTTATAGGTGTTTGCTTAAACGACGAAGTATTGTCACCATGTTGGTGACCGTTTTAATGACTCGTAGAGGTTCTTCAAATTGTCCGAGAGTTTTTTATCTGTTTTTTTTATTTTATTAATTTGGATTTGTCTTTGAATGGCTCTCAAAGTTCTTCTGTCCAAATATCCCAAAGCCTTCCTTGCTGCTTGGGGTGTGCATTATTAATATAGTACTAACCCAACCTACCTAACCTATCTTCTGCTGTTTCTACTTAGAACTGTATTATCGTATAGAGGAATTGTGTAGAATTATAGCTTAAGCTGAAAATATTATATTTTATTGCTTTAGGTTTGGATTTGGCGCTATTTTCGTCCTCGGTTTGTATAGTATTCTTTTGTAGTTAATAGTAACTTTAGTTACCAAACTGTAACGCATTTGTTTTTAGTTTTGTTTTTTGTGGCTGGAGTAGGTTCTCATTTGACTGAATCCATGTAAATTTATGAATTTCTTTGTGCTGGAAAAATCCATTCATAATCTTTAAGTCTAAACTTTGGTATATGTCTAAGGGTCGTTTAACATTGTTGTTTACTCTTTCTTCTCCATATTTTCCCAAGTTTCCTAGTATGTAGATTTCTTTGTTCTGATGTATATTTATAAGAACGTTTCTTAGTTTTTTGTAAAATTCATCTTTTGTGTGCGCATTAGCATCTTAACTAGAAGCATATGCCCCTATAACGACATTTTTGTGCTGTTCTTATAGATCAATAATGACGTACGCATCAGAAACAAGACAACATTCTTTATGTCGCAATATTCAGCCCACCAACGAAAACTCAAAATTGCTTAAAGCCACAAAAAGAAGAAATATATTTCTGAATAATACCCATAAAATATAATAATTAAACATCGCGATCATATTGAGAAGACAAGGGCTCAGGCTGTTTAATTCGTCTAGTTCGTATCATTACTTATTTTTATTAATTTATTAATGTTCTGTTGTAATTGCTGTGTTTCGATCATTCCTCTTTTTATAGACAAGAAGATATTCCCTATGCTGTAGGTATATCAAGTACAGCATGCGTAAAAAGAAAAAAAGATGTCATTGCAAAAGTATCCAGTAATTTTGAGAAAATAAATACTGGAAAAGTAAAAGTGAAAATTTATTATTGAGGACAGTTTTATAAAATAAAAAATAATCGAATTATTTAAGAAATCTATACTGCGCGGCATAAGGTAGGGATATTGTTAATATAATGGTAATGGTACTTCATTCTGCATTAATTATTTTTGTATGTAAACAATTAAAAATTATTATAGTTTATATATATATATATATATATATATATATATATATATATATATATATATATATCGAGTTTATTACAGCTGCCGCCGTTTCTCGCATCCTAGCTTCCAACGCTTGCGATCGTTCCAGTCATCTACTTGTAGACCCCTATCTTCCATTGCACTTTTTACTTCTTGTCTCCACGATCTTCTTGGTCTTCCCTTTTTCCTGCGGTTGGTGGGGATCCACTGTAACATTCTCTTTGGCCATCGTTGATCATTCATCCTTTCTACATGGCCATACCATTTCAGCCTTTTGCACTCTATAGTTTCCAGGACGTCAATGTCTATGCCCATACGCTCTCTGATTTCAGTATTCCTTACTCTATCTCTTCTAGTGAGTTGGCAACATCTTCTCCAATAATTCATTTCCATTGCTTTTATTTTGGATGCATCATTTTTATTTATTACCCAAAGCTCTGAACCATATGTAGCAATGCTTTCTATGATACTTTTGTATATCCTAATTTTTGTGTTTCGGGTGATGTGGTTATTCCAAAGTATACTATTCAGTTGCCGTATTGCTGAATTTCCTTGACCAATTCTAGTAGCTATTTCTTTTGTATTCCGACCATTGTTTGTAATGTTTACACCGAGATATTTATAGCTATCAGTATTTTGAATTTGTTTGCTTCCTAGTTCTAAGTGCTTTCCTTCACCTCCCACTACTATGTACTCTGTTTTTGATGGATTCATTGATAAGCCCCACTTAGTATATTCTTCATCTATTTTTCGTAACATGTAGTGGATATAATCTTGATCTTCTGCAAGTATTACTTGGTCATCAGCAAAATGCAAGCTGTACAGTGTATGGTCTCCAATTTTAACACCCATAGGTTCACATTTTCTTTTCCAAATATCCAAAACCCCCTCCAAATAAATCTTAAAGAGTGTAGGTGCAATACAGCAGCCTTGGCGAAATCCTTTGGTCACTTTTATCTTTTTTGTCACTTTTTGTCCAATCTTTATTACACTCGTCATATCATCGTACAACTCCCTTACAGCATTAATGTAAATCGGTGGAATATTCTTGTCTTTTAGCACCTGCCATAGCTTGGCTAATGGGACACTGTCATACGCTTTTTGAAGATCAATAAATACCATGTGTGTCTCCATATTATGTTCCAAACGCTTTTCTATTGTTTGTTTTAGGCAGAACACATTGTCTATACAAGAACGACCAGTACGAAAGCCACTCTGATCTTCAGCGTCTTCCCAGCAATCTTCAATTCGGCTTTTAATTATCTTCTCGTAGACTCTACAGATTGAGTTAGTTACACTAAGCCCTCGGTAGATCTTACAATCTTTTCTGTCGCCTTTATTTTTGTATAGATTGCTGATATATGCAGTTTTCCATTCTGAGGGTAGCTCTTCTCCTCTCAAGAATAAATTAAAAGTATAAGCCAATAGCTGAAATAGTTTGTCAGGGCCATATTTATTCAGTTCAATGGGTACTCCCCCCGGTCCTGGAGCCTTTCCATTTTTCAAAGCGTTGGCGTGTTTTTTTATTTCTTCTGGTCTTATTTCAGTTTCTTCGCGGTAGGAAATATCATATTTTTGGTAGCCAATATCTTGAAATTCTGTTCGATCTTCTGTCAGCATTTGTTCATAATATTCGACCCATAATTCTGAGGCTATTAGAGTTAACCTACTGCATTCTTTTCTATCTGTTCTACTACCTCTAATTGTTTTCCAGGCTTCTTTACTTCTTGCTGTACCCATAAAATGTTCTACGTTATCGCAGGCTTTATTCCACATCTCATTTTTGGCTTTATTTACCTCTTTTTTTACTTCTTTGTTTAAGCTGTTGTACTGTTGTATTATAGTTTTTAAAAACCATAAAAATTTGAGACGTATAAAGAGAATTAGACTAAAATAAAACATTCTAAGTATTGACAAAGGACCTGTACATTTGAAAATGACCTTTGTTCTCTCAAATGGGATAAACAAATACAATTAATGAAAACTACTTGACTGATTGATCTTTTCCAAATGTAGTACCTAACTATATAGAAACTCACATTATGAAATATGCTTCAAATGTTTTTATTGTTTATTTTAATAATTATAAACAATTGAAAAACATGCTTACTTTTGGGTTTAATTTGCAATAACTTTTTTGCTTATAAACATTTTTTAATTTAGAAAATCTCATTTTAAAGAGAAAGTATTTTCAAAAAAGTCGTCTGTTGAACGTTTTATCTTTTTATCATTTTGAAATTAACGAAAAAAGTCGCCTTTTCTTACTGAAATGTCATGACGCAGTAAAAGTTTCGATAACCACGAGATAATACGCCCTTTCTATCGACATCCCCCAGATATTATAGTTAAAAAATAGAGCCCAGTATTTTTTCGATTTTTAAAGTGATTTTTCGGCTTTTTTTCTAGAGATGATAAACTATAAACAACTTATAAATTTAATTTAATTTAATTATTTATTTTTCTGAATAAAAAAATCAAAAAAATAGTGTTAATTGTTGATTTTGTTGATTTATACAGTTGTATAATTGTTTATTTAATATTTAGCTATATCCCTAACTTATGCCTTGTAGTTTATAAAGTTTTAATACTAAAACAGAAATACAAATCTACGAAGAGTATAAGTATAAGTAGGTAGAAAAAAAATTAACTGCTTAAAAAACGACGCAAGAAACAGGTTTCTATTAAATATAATATAATATATAATTATCATAATATATCAAACAAAATAATTTAAAAAATAATATATTTTATTTAAACGTGTAAGAATCCTAGAATTGCAGAAATTAATTCTGTATGGCAACGTTCATAACAAGAGTCTTTGCGGGCACACCAGCGCTGCTGGATATCTGCCGGGCTTGGACCAATGACGGCCCAGACATTTATATCGACCCATGAATACGGAAAACCCGGCAAGCCATCACCACGGCAACCAACAAATGCTTTCATCTCTGACTCCGATCTATACGTTCGGAGAGGGTTGTGTTTTACACCCTAAAATATAAAGAAATTCGTTCACCTAAAAATTCTTGGCGAAGTAAAGTTTTAGGTCAGTAAAATCATTTAAAGCTCATTTAGAAATTCATATAGAAAAAAATCAGTAAATATTCGCTGGCTGCAGTTATTTTTTATTTAAAAAAGAAAAATTAGTGTAATTTCCTAATGACAAGACTGATATTTCAGTAGAAAAATAATACATAAAGTAATCTTTTTCTATTCTAATCTAATACTTCTTCGTTTTCCCCACGATTTTGAGTTGGGGCTTTTACTCACCTTTTATACATTCTCTTGTAATTTTCTTTCTTCTATCTACTTCTTATATTTTTTCGCGTAGTTTTTGTCTGATTTTTACCTCTCTATTTGTTCTTATCTATACATTTTTCCATGCTTTTTAAAATCTAATATTTGTTTTCCTATTTCTGAATTAATTTTTCTTAAATTCATATCAGCACGATTAATTTTTGCATTTTTTGTATTGTAAATTTATTTTCTGTTTTTGTCTGCGTTAGTTAGTCGTTCCATTTGATTTCACCAATTGCCTATCGAACAAAATTCACAATAAAAAACAAAAACGAATCAGCAAAGTCTTATTTCATAACACTTTTGTAACCCTTGTGTAACGGGAAAATGATATATCCATGAAATCATAGTGATTATCCCATACCTGGGATGCAGGTCCGCAGGGACAGAGAATACACTTATAGAGATGTTAAACATGGTAATCAGCGCATTGATAACTTGACTGTGATCATAAACTTAACAGAGCGAAAGGTAAAAGAAATAATAAATTAGACTTACTCACAATCAATTTAATTTAACTATCAGACGACCGGTTTCGCTTTCTACAATATGCAAAGCATCTTCAGGTCACGATACTGTTAATTAAATGCTGAAAATAATAAACCCATATTAGGGTGTTGTCTAATGAAGGTAAAACAAAGATAGGTGATATAAATTATATAAATTACAGTAATTATGCCAATATTACATGTCTGTGGTTTTTAAAAATGAATAAAATGTTTAAGCAGACAAGGTAAGACCCACAAATTGGTGAAATAGTCTATTAAACTGTAATGAATTAATAAATAAACAAATAAATAAAACATTACTTACATGCCGGTACTCTATTAATTGATGGTTGAAAGAACATGATTTAAACTATCTTGTATTGTTGATTGGAGAACTCAAGTCAGTTATTGTAATTGTTTTACAGTAAACGGGGAAGTTCTAGAGGAGACAGATTTTATCCAATGAAGTAGAGATAGGTAAATGTAATTGTTTGTTTGATGAAAGTAATGTTCTATACCATTAAGTTCTTTAAAGTTATTTATATTTATTCTGGAGATATATTTATGAAATGTGTGTTATTTATTGAGATTTTTATTTTTGTTTTGGAAGGTGACAGTTGTGAGACTATCTCTACTTCATTGGATAAAATCTGTCTCCTCTCGAACTTCCCCGTTTACTGTTAAACAATTACAATAATAGCTAACTTGAGTTCTCCAATCAACAATACAAGATAGTTTGAACCATGTTCTTTCAACCATCAATTAATAGAGTACCGGCATGTAAGTAATGTTTTATTTATTTGTTTATTTATTAATTCATTACAGTTTAATAGACTATTTCAAAAATTTGTGGGTCTTACTTTATCTGCTTAAACATTTTATTCATTTTTAAAAACCACAGACATTTAATATTGGCATAATTACTGTAATTTATATAATTTATATCACCTATCTTTATTTTACCTTTATTAGACAACACCCTAATATGGGTTTATTATTTTCAGCATTTAATTAACTTTGTATCGTGACCTGAAGATGCTTTGCATATTGTAGAAAGCGAAACCGGTCGTCTGATAGTTAAATTAAATTGATTGTGAGTAAGTCTAATTTATTATTTCTTTTACCTTTTGAAATGGACTTACACAAGCAACACATTCATGATTTTAACAGAGCGACTGCATTGATTCTACAACGTATAATCACGTTTTTTTTCAAAATATGTTCTATTAAAATGTTTTATCGAAACAAGAATTATTATAACTTGCATTGAGCAATGATTTAGAAGGAAATTTTTGACGCTGAATCAGAAAAGAGCTACGGATTGTAAAATATTTCCCAACATATACGTTCAGTAACAGTGAGAAAAACCACGATAGTTCAGAAAGTTACACCTAAGTCGTTGTTCTTGATAATCCACAACCCAAAAGATGAAAAACAAAACAAAAAACTCGGATCCTTTCCAGTGACAGGAAAAAAATATTGTTCCTATATTACATAATTTTTCAAATTATGCCTCTGGATTTTATATTGATGCATTGTCGGATGATCCATATGTCCTGAAAGGGTTTCAAGTCTTCCTTACACAAGAGTTAATGCAAAAACTTGTTAAACAAACCAATATATACGGTGAAAATGCAAGTGCTTCAATGTATTATCGAGTATAATACGAATATAAGTTTTTCTGAAGCTATTTTCTCTCAAAATTGTTCTACCTTTTATCAAAGGTGTCAAGTCAGGTGACAAGATCAGTAGAACTCTTAACCCTCTAAACATCAAAACCATCTTCGCTACTCACTCCAAGTTGTCCAATTTCGTCAGATCCGTAAAAGACCAAATCCCCAATGAAGATCATGGTGTCTACGAGATACCTTGTTCCAGTTGAACACGTACATACATAGGACAGACAAACTGACGAATATCTATATTCCGAACTTACGAACATTCTATATCTGTAAAACATTACGATACTACTTCAGCCCTAGCCAATCATATTCAAACAGGTTACAAAATAGACTTCGAAAAAGCAAAAACCATCGCTTCTATCCGCTCCAATCGAGAAATATTCGTGAAGCCATCGAAATTGAAAAACGCCCTTACAGCTTAAACATGCGCGATGACGCTAAAAGACTGCCGGCAACATCGCAACCGATCGATCTCAGACCGTTTCCGCGCATACCGAGAGTATAAAAGCAGCTACACAGGGTTTTTTAATAAAGCCAATACGAACAGATAAATAAACAAAAATTAACATGTTATATAATTACTAGGTACCATAATTACTGATTGTGCTTGGAAAGCGGATTAATCAGCAAATTCTAACTTTCCCCGTACTGGCGAACTACTATGTTCCACCCGATGAATCTCGAAAGGGTGAATATAAGCTAAATGATTACATACCACACTAGATATCAGTTGTACGTTTCTACTTGTTATTTTTTTTATTTAAGACAAACTTTTGTACGCCTGCTCCCATTAATTGAGGTGATCGCTCTATATCTTTTGCGGATGGTTCACGCTCTGATGTCCCTCCCGGTGATTTTTGTCTGTCTAGATTTAGTTAGTTTAGGCTTTTTGAATATTCTTAACATTCACGATTTTAACTTATCTAAAAGGACTAGAAAATGAGAATATTTTTCTAAATTTTATGTCCAGAAGCTAGGAATACAACCCATTTTGGTGTAAAAATAATTTTTGTGTAATATGATTTTAAAAATAAATAAATATTGGATTAAATTTTTCTAGTAATAACTCAAATATATACATCCATCAAACTAAAAATCTTCTTTATGACATCTATAAAAACCAAGGAGTTGTTCATTTTTTGTGGGATAAAGCTCAAGTAGGTCTTAAATACAATGAAAATGTTTACCTATCTGCTAAAAAAGTCATTGATACTGGTACGCAAATCGGTCACTAGATCTGTAGACAAGACGCATTAACAATAAAAATAATATGAATAGTAAATGGAAATAATCATAGCATATATACAATACACATTCTTCCTCGTAATAGGCCCCTATACAGCCTTCAATCCCAAGTGATTATTTGTTTAAAAACTATTCTGTTCGTCAAAGCTATCCAACATCCATAATTTAGAATAAAATTTGGACAAGCCTGTAATCCTATACACTAAAAATTATAAATTCAAACTTATGTCCAGAATGCCAAAAGAAGATTTGAATCACATGTTCTTCGAATGTATAAAACAAACAAAAGATCTAATAAAAAATTTAACAAATATCAAATTTTTTTCTCTACACAATACGTGCTATCTGCTATCTATAAATATAAGAATTGTAAATAAATGTTTAATGGAATTTATCTGCAAAAGCAAGCTTAATATTTAAGTGTAATTGGAATCATAATCTCAGTTTTACCCCATTTGTCGTTACTCCTGCCATGACCTAGTCTAGTTTGCATTAAAAAAATGTCTTAATGTCCCTAGACGAAAAACGAGTGTTCATGTTTTATTCCTATCTTGTCCTTAATATTATTTTAATGCTTAAAATTTGTAAAGTTACTTAAGTTTGAAATTTTTATTATTGTTTTATATTATAATAGACAAACTTTTTTTTTATTATTTGAAACTGCTTCAACCACAAAGGTTATTAGGAATGGTCGATTTTACAGATAACATAAATATAAAAAAAAAAACCAAGAATGCAATTAGATTTTGTTGATTAGTCCTGAGGAAACCAAAAAATGTATGGTACGTTTGTTTTCACTATGTTCACTTAGAATGTCTTTTATTGTTGTAGGTAACTGTTCATGTTGTCTTTCAAATGCGTACAACGGACACTTTTTTGGGTTGCTTTTGTAGTAGGAAATCATGTGTGATCTTGGTGTGCTAATCGTAGTCTGGAGATGATAACTTGATCTATAAATCTATATATAATAGGTAATATAATTGATAAGTTGATAGGAGAGTTTGTTTTATGGAATTAAGATTAGAATTTGAGACATCCCATGTTTCCTGGCATTTGTTCATTATTTTCTTTTTAAAATATTGTTTGGCATCAAGATGGTGACAAGTAGACATTGACAATGAAATTCGTTTATCAATTGCTTGTTTTGCAACGTTGTCGGCTCTTTCATTTTCTTTTATTCCACAATGTTGTGAAGGGGTCCAAAAAAATGAACAGTTCGGTGAGTATTTAGTAAAAAGTTTGTTTAATCAGGATAATGAACTCAATGAATCACTAATTATTAGGCTTATAATAATGTTATTTTCATTGACGAATTTTATTGCCTGAAGAACGGCAAATAGTTCAAGAAAGATACAGCATCTTGAAACTCATAATTCAGGGAAAAGTAGAGGGTAGGAGAAGCGTAGGAAGAAGACGCGTTTCCTGGTTGAAGAACCTGAGAGAGTGGTTTGGTTGCAGCTCAAGGTAATTGCTCAGAGCAGCTGATTCGAAGGTCAGAATAGTCATGATGATTGCCAACCTTCGTCGCGGAGATGGCACTTAAAGAAGATGAAGTATCACATTTTTTTAATTGATGTAAGACTGATATCGCACTTTGAGATAGATATAATAGACAATCTTCCTTTTGTTGTTTAGAAAATATTAGTTGTGACTGGCTGTTGTGCAATTAAAAAAACATTCCCCCAAATAATACCTTATCCAACATTTCACAACAAGGCAATACAGCCAAAATATATTCAGATTTTACATAGAGAGCCAGCGGTCTTTGTTATCTAGTTATTGTAAATATTTCATTTTACAGTTTTGAATTTAAGTAAAGTAGAAATTATTTGTAAGTAACTACACACATGTCCAAAAGTTTGGAATACGTACAAATAATATATCTACGTCTAGGGTGGTTTTAAAACTGTTGTTGATATTCATTCTAGAGCGTTTTTAAATGAAAATGATAAAAAATTTGAATCGTTTATGTATGATTTTGGTCACATTCAACTGATTAGCGTATTTACACATTATTTCAGTCTTTGTTTAAATTTGAATTGAGCCGTTTAAAAATGCCTAGAAACGTGATATCTCATTTTGACAGATCTAGAGTCATTGCTTTGTTACAACAGGGCTTTAGTCAAAGTTATATCGCGAATATTTTTGATGTTACTCAGAGTGCTGTATCGAAAATTTAAAAAAAAATCCAAGATAAAAATGACGTCAAGGATCGACCCAGAAGTGGTAGAAGTCGATGTACAACAGCAGCACAAGACCGGCAAATAACATTGATAGCTCATAGAAATCGTCTGAAATCCACAATTGGTATATCCAGAGAAAGTTCTAGGCTTCAAGGACTAAATATTTCACGCAAACAATAACACGCAGACTAAATGCGGTAAATTTGTATAGTAGAAGACACCTACGTGTTCCTAAACTAACCTACCAACACAAAATAGTAAGGTTGCAATGGGCTAGAGAAATGGTGCATCATGTTCCTAACTGGAATAACGTGATGTTCTCTGATGAGTCAAAAATTGGCTTGGTATCTGATTCGCGAAGAACACTGGTTTGGAGTGCCCCAGAACGACAAGCCCAACTAGAAACAGCCCAACTGCGTGTTCCATTTGAAGGTGACAGTATTATGGTTTGGGGTGGTATTATGAGTGGTACACGGACGCCACTGCTGGTTCTGGAGAGAAGAGTCACTGGTGCTGTGTACATCGAGGAAGTTTTAAATCCTGTCGTACGTCTATTCCGAGGGACACTAGGTGATGAATTTGTGTTTATGCATGGCAACGCACCTCCTCATCGAACAGCAGCAGTACAAAATTTTCTGGAAGAAGGAATATCTGCATTACAGTAGCCTTCGAATTCCCCCGACATGAACGCTATTGAACGTGCTTGGGACATTCTCAAAACACACATCAAGAGGCGAAACAATCCCCCTATTACACTTCGAGAACTAAAAGATACTGCTCGTGAAGAATTGGAGAGAATTCCGGAAGCCCAGCTCGACCAGTTAATGGGCAGCATGTCAAATCGCCTACAGGCATGCATACAGGCCAATGGAGGAAATACTAATTATTAGTTTTATTAAAAATTATTTTTTTCTATATTAATTTATTTTTAAATGTAAGTTGTACATTGTAAGTTTTTCACTCCAAGAGAATAAATAATTTTTTTGCATATCGTTTATCTAGTTTTGAGATTTATTTAGTATTGTTGAGAATTAAAACAAAATAATGTTTAACTATTCAGAAGATTTTATATATAAAAATCAATAAAAAGATGAAATATTCCAATATTCCAAACTTTTGGACATATGTGTATTTATAAATAAAAAAAGTTAACTAAATAATAACAAAAAAAATATTTAAGTTAGAAAAAGTTGTGTAACTTTAAAGTAAGCCAAAGAGTAACAAAAAGTAGGAATGACAAAATTGACAAAAAGAAATAATAGGTGCCAAAGAAGAAACAGTCGACATTGCAGAATATCGAGAAATTGACGAATTTTAAGTAAAAAATCAGACAAACTAGTCAATAAGTAAAGAAATTTCTAATGTTTACATCAATATTAAGTAATGATACTTCAACATATTTGAAAGTAGCATTACTGGTGTCCAAAAATAATAAATATAATTTTAACCTTCTGAACATTTTGTTGAAACTCAGATAAGTGGTTTTGCAGGCCGACCGATATAGATACGTAAATATATAAGATCACTACATTCTGACCGAATTACGTGCGAACTATTCTAACTTCCACTTCGTACCCATAAAAATTTTTCCTAAAGATTAACGCAGGCATATGCATAGCTTCAATTCGGCGTAAACCGTACGTATCTCTTTAAACAAATTTCTGGTAATTATCGAGCTGTTTGTCAGATTTTACAAATAAAACTGATTTACGGCGTATCAATATGCTGTAAAGTGCTGACAAGTAGTATGCAACTAATTATTATTTTAATAGCATCGTGTTTACGCCGATAAATATTTATAATGAGTTAGTAGAGCTTTTGATTTCCCGGCGAAAACACTAAGAAGCCATTTGCATTTTTATGGCTTTCCAATGACATAAAAGTTTGTGTGTGAGAGAGCGAGCAGTTCGGAATACATTTTAAGAGTACAACGTATCCGATAGGGGTGATTGCCAGCTGTTAAAGAGTGTTGACAATGTTGAAGTTTTAAGACACTAAAGCGCTACTTTAAAAACAGCTTACTACAGTTATAGGTTTTTAAAACATAATTTTAATATATGCATATAGTTATAAAAATAACATTATGCAATTTAAACCAATAAATGAACGTATGGCTTACCTGAGAATTAACGCCAAACCATTTAATATATCAATCATAAACGTATATGCTCCAACTGAAAGTGCTGCTGCGGAGGAAAAAGACAAAATGTATGAGGAACTTGAACGAGAAATGGAGAATTTACCTAGAGAAGACACAATACTGGTAATGGGAGATTTTAACGCCCAAGTAGGTAAGGAAGACTACATTAACCAAGTAGCAGGTAAACACACATTACACGAAAAAACAAATGACAATGGTCAAAGATTATGTAACCTAGCAGCTAGTACCAATATGATTATCATTAGTACAAATTTCGAACATCCTAAATACCATAAAGTAACATGGATTTCCCCAGACCAAAAAACATGGTCCCAAATAGACCATATTCTGATTACAAGAAGGAAACAAACATCGGTTACGGACGTGAGAACTTACAGAGGTGCGCATGCAGACACAGATCATTTTATGGTGACTGCAAAGGTAAAACAAAAAGTCAAAAGAACTCTAAAAAACACGACAATGAAAGACAAATGGTACGTAGAAAAACTGAATGCTCCAGACATAAGGATTAAGTATGCTGATGACATGAACAAAAAACTAAAGGAACAGTGTAAATATACAAAGGATATAGAAACAGAATGGAGAAATTTAAAAAAATGTATAAATGAAACAGCGGATGTACACATAGGAATAAAAAGAAACAAAAAAAACAAGAATGGTATAATGAAGAATGCCATAACATGCTAAAAAAGAAGATAGAAATTAGACAAATGTGGATAAGAACAAATAGACAGGATTATAGGGAAGAATACAATAGAATAAGGAATGAATGTAAGAAAAAAATAAGGAAAATTAAACGTGCCTGGTTAGATGATAAGATAAAAGAAATAGAAAAAGAAAGTAAGAACAGAAACACAAAAGCATTTTATAAGAAAATTAGCGAGCAAAACAAAACTTTTAAAGGAAAGATAAAAGGCATAAAAGATAAAAATGGAAAAGTATCAGAAAATGATGAAGAGTATAAAGAAATTTGGACTCACTATTTTAAAGAATTATTAACAGAGCAAGAAGATCAAGACCTAAATGAAAACGTAGAAGAAGAGACAATGATGTTAGGAAACCAGCTAGAAAGACCAACAAAAGAGGAAGTTGAGGAAATTATAAATAGCAGCCGTAATGGTAAATCTTCAGGATCAGACGGGATCAATATGGAACTTATAAAATATGGTGGTGAAGAATTAAAAGAAAAACTGTACAATTTAATAAAAGACATATGGGACGAAGAAAAAATGCCGGAAGAATGGAACAAAGGACAAATTATCACGATTCATAAAAAAGGAGACCAACAAATGTGTAATAACTACAGAGGACTGACGCTATTAAACACAGCATATAAAATTATGTCGACCTTAATACATCGAAGACTGACCAACGCTATGACGAATATCATAGGACACTATCAATGCGGATTTATTAAGGGAAAGTCTACAACAGATGCCATACATACAGTTAAACAAATTATGGAAAAAGCTCATGGATATAAAATAGAAATTGAACTGCTTTTTATAGATTTTCAGCAAGCATTTGATACAATAAAAAGATCAAAATTAATGGTAGCTCTGAAAGAAATGGGAATACAAAACAAATTAAGACGATTAATAAAAATGACAATGAGTAGAACTGTAGTGAGTATAAAAACTCAAGTAGGAGACACAGAAGAATTTGTCATAAATAAAGGGGTTAGACAAGGAGATTCGTTATCAGCAACCCTGTTTAATCTTGCCCTGGAATACATCGTCAGGAAAATAAACAAAGGTACCCTTAGAACTAGAGAAGGACAAATAATAGCATACGCTGACGATATTGTGCTAATAACAAAAAATAGAAAAACAATGGAAAAAATGTTAAATGAAATGGTAACAGAAGGAAAAGTAATGGGATTAAAAATAAACCAAGAAAAAACAAAAATAATGAGATTTGATAAAAACTTCGAAAACAAAAAGGTTAGACTAGGCGAATACATTTTTGAAGAAGTCGAAAAATTTAAGTACTTGGGAATATTAATAACAAACAATGGAGAAAGAGAAACAGAAATCAAAGAAAGGATTATTACAGCAAATAAGACCTTCCATGCAAATAAGAAATTACTAAAAAATAAACTATTGAGTAAGAAATCGAAAATGAAGGTATACAAAACAATAATTCGACCGACGATGATGTATGCAGCCGAAACCCTCAGCATGACAAAAAAACAAGAGGAAAACCTTAGAATACAAGAAAGAAAAATACTAAGAGCAATACTGGGACCAATAAAAATAAATGAAAATGAATTTAGACAAAGAACGAACCTTGAGCTACTGGAAGAAATTAAGGAAGATATAGTGTGTAAAATAAAACAACAAAGAGCAAAATGGCTAGGACACGTATGGAGATCAGGATCAACTACGACGATATTCTCAATATTGGAATGGACACCAGCTGGCAAAAGAAGACGTGGAAGACCAAGATCTACATGGTTACAAGAAGTTGTAAATGATCTCAACAAGGCGGGCATACGACAGTGGAAAGGAAAAACCAGAGATAGGACACAATGGAGAAAAATAACTGAGAAAATTAAATAAGGAACATGAGGACTGATCTACCTCAAAACATAGATCTAGAGAGCGTAAGCGGCGTAACCCCTAAAGGGGTGTTTAGCCACATATATATATATATAGTTATAAAGTAAAGTTTTAAACATTAAGAACTCTGCATTAAAAAAAATAAAAAGTATGTTTTCCTTAATGCTGTTTGATAACAACTGATCGAACGTCAAAAAACTGTCAAAGTGTTTAGACGCATTTCAAAGTTTCTCTTAAAAATTTAAATATTTAAACGATTATTTCTTCAGTTCTGAACATGTAAATAGTGAATTATATTAAAATCAAAATCATGTTCGAGTCTAATCTAAAATAGCTCGCAAAGAAGTTAATTTTGTAGTGGTTTAATAACTTAAGTAAAGTAATTAAGTATAAAAGTGAAAGTAATTTGTATACTGAATATTGGAATCGTGAGTAGATAAAATATACTTTTTTCATCTATTTGGATTTATATATTTAAGTAAACATCTGCAATCAGTTATAAGTATTATCCAATTTACATGAACTGGTATCACAACGAAAGCTGTAAAACAGCACCGGTTTTAGTCGGATTTTAAAATCCATTTAAAAGATGTCATCTTCCAATCAGCTACCACAAAATGCATCATACTCAAAAGCAGTTAGTCAACCACGTAGTATATTAATCCCAAGCAGAGATCAAGCGATTTTGTTTAACACTCTAGAGAATTGTACAATTAATGACTATCTTGAAGGATTGAGTCAGCATATAGAACCGAAAAATATAATTTTCGCATCCCGTATATCAAACGGTAGAATATGCATATATCTATCATCCAAAAACCTAGTAGATAAATTCATAGCAGAAACAAAGAAAATAATAGTAAATGGAAATATACTAGAAGCGAGAAGATTAATAACTCCATCAGTCCGCTTAATTCCGTCCAATGTATGTCCAAGTATACCTTCTAACATAATAATGGACGAATTAATAAAACTAGGTTTAAATCCTCTCTCAGACATATCATATCTACGGATAGGAGCAACCAATCTTGCCTTTAGTCATATTCTAAGCTTCCGAAGACAAATTTTCGTTTCACCTTTTCCAGACAACTTTGTACTACCTGAATCTTTTATTATCGAGTTGGAACAAACATCATACCGCATATTTATAGCCCAAAACGAAAATTGTTTCAAATGCAAATTAACTGAACACCAAGCAGCTAATTGTCCAAATATTTCACCTTCTAACCATCCTCACAATGATAGTGCAATGCAAACAGAAATATGACAAAATTCATCAATAAATCATACTCAACAAGATAATCTACAAAATACTCCCAAAATCTCAAATACCACTCCCTCCACACTTACTACGTCTTCTCAAACCACATTACAAAGAGTAGCAATCCCAAATTTATCAATAAACCAAACCCAACAGTGCTCACTACAAAATAAATCCATACATTTGACCACTTCTTCAGTTAACACTACAGTTAGAGAATATGTAGAAAGGGAAAAGCAATTGTTAAGCTTCGATCAAGTAGTGGATCTATTCGAAAATATACAAGGATCAAAAGACATAATCAGTGTAACAAAATTGTACTCAGAAGACTCTTATGTACTTATAAAGTTTCTAACGGAATTACATTCATACTACATCGACAAAAGAATGAAAACCATAAGCACCAAATTAATACGAAAACTTGGCAAACACATAGGTTTACTCTCTACAGTGAAAACTTCATTATCGGAAGAAGATTCCGACTCATCGGTAAATAATTCCTCTAAAGAATAAGAATATCACTGTTGACTTCATGTCTGTTCCATCACAAGTCTTAAGAAAAAACATGAATATTAAAAAACACAATAAGTTATCTTAAAGACTCAGAACTGTATCAATTATTGTAATTTTTTCTACCTTTACCTGTATTATATTTTTTAGGTCGCTAATAACCCTTGTGGTTGCAGCGTAAATAAATAACAACTGATCTTGAACTAAAAAATATTGGCAATATTTTAACAAGAAAAATATATGTGAACACGCTTTAAACGCTTTTGGTTGTAACTATGTTTTTTAAAGTTAGTGCTCATTTTGTTAATTATTAAACTTTCACATTAAAATACCAGTTTATTTCCCAAAGTTTATATCATCATACAACTGGCTGCCCAATGTAGGACCTTCTTAATACAAGAAGTAGTACCTTTAGTGCGAAGGAAAAAGAACTCTCAAACTTGTGAGACTTTAAGTGACTTGTTACTTTAAGTGCATAAAAGTCATCTATCCTTACCAGATTCAATGGTGTGAATACTCTTTGCAATTGAACATCCTTTTAAACTGACTTTTTGTGCTACTATTTCAACAATTTAATTTCATTGTGCTGTATGAATTTTATTTTGGACTATCCCATGATTTGAATATCGTCTAATAAGCAAGTGTAAACTAAGAAGAGCTACTTAGTTAATAGAAATTTCAGAACTTAGCTCAGAATAACGCAAAAGTCTAGGGTTATTTTTATAAATAGACGTATTTTGTTTATTTGTAATCAACTTAAAAAAAGTAATACAAAATTTTTAGTTTAAATTGTTATTTAATATGTCAAAAACCATAAATAGCAAAAAAAAAACAGAAAATTGAAACAAAAAAATATATTGCAAATTACCCATGTTTCACATACCACCATAAAATGTCAAAAATACGAAATATAAACTTAAAATAAAGTATGGCCACCACATTGGTTTATCACAGCTCTACATCTACTGTTCATGCTCCGAATCACATTGTAATGTCTGCTTGAGGTAGTTGTGTCCATTGTTCTCTCAGAAGCTCTTAGAAGAATTCAAACTCATTGTAGATATTGCCCATATGTGGAGTAATTCTTCGTTGGAGCATGTCCTATACATGCTCAATGGGATTCAAGTCCGGTGATTGTGCTGGCCACGGCAATACATCAATACCCTTGTTATCCAACCAGTTTATTACAATATGCGCAACATGCGGTCAAGCGTTATCATGTATAAAGTAAAAATTTTCTCCAACAGCAGCAGCAAACGGGCGCACAACAGGTTCAAGAATAGTGTCCAAATATTGCTGACTTGTGAGAAAGCCACGTGGGAAAATGAGGTCAGTTCTTCCGTCAATCATGATTCCGCCCCATACCATTAATGTACCACCTCTGTATGCATACACTTCTTGAAGATGTCATAATCGTTCTCCATTTCCGGGTTGTCTCCAAACTCTTGTCCGACGAGAATCTGGATGAAATCCATATCTAGACTCGTCACTAAAACATAGTCACTAAAATAAACAAATAGTGGACGATTTTATGAATATCATGTGTAAACAAATGACTATTTCTTATATCCCGGAGATACCGAACAAAGTAGATACATCAAATAAGGACAGTCACCTAATTAATCAACCAAAAAGAAACTTTGATGAAATTATTTCAGCTGAAGCAGATCCATCTTCAAAAGAATGTAACATTTTTCCACCACCTAAAGTCCAAGCAAAATCTAAAAAAGCTAAAATTAGTTCAGCAAGCACTTCTGAATGCTCATTTTCTCTCTTACTTGACCCTGCTAAAAACTTCATAGAAAATCACCCTCTATCTTTCCCTCTAAACGTTGATCAACTTAACATGCCCCTAATGAATATCACAAGATCCTATAACCACAATTCAAGAATATACCACAGACCTACCAGCTTTGTCCCATATGCTCAGTCAAGTTTATCCCCATCCCATTTAAAGGAAAGATCCATAAAACGTAAATTCACGTCCATAAGGAAAAAAATCCATAATTATATTAACAGTGAGTCATCGGAAGCGGAAAGTGACACATCTCAGTTAAGCCAACATTAAATTCAAGTCTCTACTTCAGTGGAATATTGATGGTTTTTTCCATCGCCTTGCCATGCTCCATCATCTAATTGGTGAACAATCTCCTGATGTAATATGCCTACAGGAAACTAATCTGAATCCCCCAAAAAAATATAACTCCAACCAATATGACTGTTTTCGTTGTCTAGTCCTTTCTGACTCTCTCAGCGCAGTCAAAGCTATGCAAAAAGTATACCCTAAACACCCCATTAAGAAAATTATCAGGGCCGAATTAATGAAAGCTCAAGAAAATTTCAGAGGAGTCCACTTCCTATGGATACCATCTCATATAGGCAAAAAGGGAATGAAGAAGCAGATACTAGTGCGCGTAACGTTATCACCAGTGACGCATCAGAAACAGAGTGTCGAAGTATCGCAGGCGATCTAAAAGTTTATTTCAAAAATAAGGTGTTAAGTGCGTGGAATCGGGAGTGGAATGACTCTAGTTCGAAACTCAGAACCACCAAAAGTGATATTTTTTCATGGAAGTCCACAGCCAGAAGTAGAAGATGCCAAACTATTATTAGACGTCTATGACTTTGACACTACAGGTATACTCATGCCTATCTTTTCTCAAATAGTGAATCTCCAAAATGCGAAACATGCAATACAGTAGACAGTAATATGTAAATCAAAGACAGTCTTACAATTTGCCAAATAACCTGAAAGCACTCCTCAACAAAAGTTTAGTTCCGAACAATTTATTATTTTACTTAAAATGTATAAATATGTTACACAAAATTTATCTTAATTAATTGTTACAAATGTTCAATTGTTCACAAATTGTAATTACAGGACAATTGTAACAAATGTTACAGGATTGTCGCTAATAACCTTTGGGTGGATGTACGAGTTTGTTTCTTTAAATAAAAAAAAAGTCAATTTAAGTACTTGTATATAAAGAAAAATATAAATGTTTTTTCTTTTACTGCATTATTCAGAATTATGCGGGATATATTGTTTTCCCTCTTTGTCTCGTCTAATTTCGTTATTATTATATGTATAATATTTATATTCCCCAACATCTGTGTTTTTTCCATGTATCCTTATTAAATTTCAAACTACATGCGGTTCTTCCTGCCTTAAGTATTTCATCAACCACAAAGTCCCATAATCATAAAATTTGTGAACAACAAACTAAAAACGAAAAATCAAATACAACTCCTTGCACGGTTTGTTTGAGATCGAAGGTATTTCGCAGAGTCATAGTATTTACAGTCCAATTAAAGTTTTGTGTTATTTTGTGATTTTGAGAATTCTTCACACCACAGTGATAGTAAATCTTAACCGTTTCTGCTGAAGGCATGAAGGTACCTGGAATATTTTCGCATGCTTATAAAAATCTGTTAAAAATTTGCTTTTAGAAAAGATATTTTTACAAATCATTTTTATTTTGGTAATTTCAGACTTGCAGTTTTTATACACCACCTTTTTAAAACTACATAATTCCGTTTTATAAAGGTGTATATAATTAGCTAATTGAGGTAAAGTTTGCTTATAGTACAAACGATGAAAAATTAGACCTGAAAACTATTCCGTTTCAATATTAATTTATTAAACGATAAATTGTATCCATAATAACTTGGAAACTTTACTCTCGTAACATATTCCACGCATCTTGAGCTTCTTGCATCAAATTTGTGGTAATGCGCTTTATATCATCGGTCTATCTCGTTGGTGGTGGTCCTCTGCTTCCATATACCTCTTTTCTTGGTCGGCATTCCAAAATCTTTCTGAATCGTCTATCATCTGTCAATCTGGCAACATGTCCGGCCCGAACCCATTTAGCCATTGCTGTTCTTTTTTTAACTGCATTCGTGACTCCCGTTCTTCTTCTTATTTCTAGGTTTGGTACTTTTTCTCTAATGGTTATACCTAACATTGATTTTTCCATAGCGTGTTGTGTATTTCTTATTTTATTTATTGCCCTTTTTGTTTACAGTTAGTGTTTCTGCACCATATGTACCGGTAAAAACCTTTCTTTTGAAACAAACTGGAATATTAGACTTGAAAATGTTGTTCAATCTACCAAAGGCAGCCCTCTGATACCTATCCTTTTTTGTATTTCAGTTGTCTAATTATTTCAGCCTAAGCGAATCCCATGCCCTAGATATTTGTTAGCTATTACTTGGTCTATGTTATTGGTTTCAATCTGAATTTTATCGCTATAGTAACATCCTGCCTAATTCCAAGTTCTATTCGGAACTTTTTGGCATCTTCATGAAGACGAACCAATTTTGTAGATACTCGTAATCAAGGCAATATAACGGTTCAAAGCAATATATCGGTAGTCGATATAACAGTCGGTCAATGCTCGAAGCATTTTTTAATGATCTATAGTATTAAATACCTTTTCATAGTCTACGAATATAAGAAGGATAGGTTTGTATTCTGTGCACTTTTCTTTTAGCGTTTTAATAACTTGTAGATGATCATTTGTTCCGTATCTGGATCGAACTCAGTCTGTTCTCAAGGTTGGTAACTATCCAGTTTGTTCACAAGCCATTTTTTTTTATTATCTTTATGAATAATTTGTATGTACGGAAGAGGAAACTAATAGGTCTGTAGTTCTTTATGTCTAAAATGTCAACTTTTTGTGCGTTATGGTTATTATTGCAATATGTCATTGGAAGGAGAGGCTTATATACCTTAAATATCAAAAAATCGAAAAATCAGAAAGAGTTAGGTACTAAAGAGTCTTCTCTCTCAATATTGTCATAAAATTACAGCAAAGGGCGATACTTGAAAATTAATCAAGAGATAGACGACTGATTCATAGGTTTTTTACACAATAAGTCACGGTTTACTCTTGATATTCTTGGAAATAAAGATATTGATGATAAAAGTCAGCAAATAATCCTGAATTTATATTATATTCAAAGAACGAATATGTATAAACATAGAACGAATAGATGTGTATACTGCCGTCATTGATGTTTATAGTGAACACAAGATCTTTAACTTTTACTAGAAGATAAACAGAACATGCAATAATTACAGTCTATAATGTCCACACAATTTTGTCCACACTGTATATCACACTAATTTCGTAAGGTTTTAATTCACTACTTTGAAAATTGCGTCTTAAAATATTTGAAGAGAATAGATTCCGCTAAAGAGATAGCTACTTCTTTTATTTCGCGTTTCTCTCTCAATTCTCCTCAGCATGCTTCTCATCCTCATGCTCCTCAGCATGCAGTCTATGCATCTTAAACTGGCGTTTCAGTCTATCAACAATATTCTCAACATGTAGCTCACCCATACCTTGACGTATAGGCTAGTTATCAGCACTGAAAATGCGCATAGAAGATTAACACAAAAAGGTTATGATATTTCCCTTGTTTCGTATAGGAAATACTCTGTTTTACAGAATAAACTTAAATCCACTAACTAGCTTGAAGAGAAGTTAGAGAGCGCTGTAAGGTCAATGCTAAAATTCAATAAAAAATTCAGACGGATTACATAAAATTATAGCGGCTGCATGTCTTTTTTATTTTTTCTACATTCAGCCAAGTCGCACCACATAATTAAAGTATGTGAAGTACCAAAAATAAACGATATAGGAGTAATACGTTTAGAACAATTCTATCCAGCTAGTTTAATATATTCCTTTTGGACGAATGCTTGTTTTGTATCTGAATCCAATTCATAAAAATATTACAAGGAATAACATCACCATAGATGTGACGAATTACAAATACCTGGAAGCTCTAATAAAGTAAACAAATAACCAAAACGTTAAAATCCGAGAAATTATTGAGATTGTAAGGTCCATTTTCATAAAAATTAAGTTCTGAAGCTATTTTCTTGTGGCGTATTAAAGTAATTAATATTTAAATGGGAATAAGCGACAATTAAAGGTTAAAGTAAGTTGATTGCCGTTTCAATTTCCACTTCGAAAATTAAGAAAATGTTTAATACTTGTGATGTAATTTTCCCTCTACGAATAAGGATGTAGATCCTAACTGTTTAGTACTAACTGTACAACGTACAAGCATGGACTCTCAAAAAGAAAAATATAAAAATTTTGATAGTTTCGAGTGTTGAAAATAAGTTGGGTCGACAGAATCTTAAATGAAGAAGTACTACGATTAATTAAAAAAAATCTGAAGTAATACTTCTTCTTTTTATTGTGCCGTCTTCTAACGAAAGTTGGCGATAACTTTTTTAAACGCTTCCTATTTTTTACAACATAAAATATCTGTTCGACACTGAGGTTTGTCCAATTTCTGATACTCCTAAGCCTTAAGAAAGACTTATGCTTTATCCCAAGACTTTTCTTTCCTCTACTCTTCCTTAATACTAAATATTAAAACAAACAATTGGCATATTTGGGCTATCTAATGAAGGGCCAAAAATACACATTTCTACAAAATGTAATGCAAGGAAAGGTTGAAACTCTAAGATATTTAGACTGCAGAAGAATTTCCTAAATGAGAAGCTTACGAAAGTTTGCACTTCAAATAAACTGTTTGGAAAAGCTTTAAATAAGGTAAAAAGATGATATTCAATCACGGATAGGAGATGAACATGAAGAGGGAGAGCATATTCATAAGGTATTTTTTAAATAGAGTTCTTTGATCATTAATTCGTTATTAGGTTAAGTTTTTAATGATTTATTGTTAGATAAAATAGATATAATTGTTTTAAATATTGTGGTAAAATTATTTTCTGTCATTGTTAAACATTTTTGCTAAGCGCTTTATATATGGTGGTGTTACTGTCTTCGAATCGCTTCATTTATTATTTTAAACAACTATCTAACAAATTGGTCAAAATCTGTTTGTATTTATACAGACGCGTCTAAAAGTTTAAAGGGTACTACTGGTTGTGCCTTTTATATTCCAGATAAATTTATAGAAAAAATGTTTAATCCGCCCACAAATTTGTCTGTTTTTAGTGCCGAGGCTGCGGCTATATTGGGGCTTTAATTTATTTTAAATTGGCATCATATAGTTTAGCAGTAATTTTATCTGATTCATTATCTGTACTTACAGCTATTCAAAAACCGCAACTACCATGTAATACTTCTAATCCATACATTTTTTTAATTAAAAAATGCTTTTTTGAAATTAATAAATACACCCAAAAAATACAATTGATGTGAATCAAAGCACATTCAGGAATTACATAATGAAAACGTAGACCGGTTAGCTAAAAATTCTATCATTCATGGAACACTAACCAACTATCAGTCTTGCATTATAGATGCTTTTGCTTGTTCAAGAACTGAACAAATAAACAACTGGAAAGCGCACTGGGAAAAGTACTGTTGTATTTCAACAACACAATACAGTTTGATACAACTAATTATTCCAAAAAAACCTTGGTATAAGAATTTCATCCTTCCTCACAAATACATAACTAACTACCATCAGTAGACTTAGATTTGGCCATGCATGTTATCCTGCATATTTATTTAAAATAAATATATTAGATTAGGATATTTGTCAAGAATGTCAGATTAAAAGTGACTTAAATCAAATATTTTTTAAGTCAAAAGTATAAACAACCCACCAACAACCTAATTAAAAGAATTATAGACAAGAACATCCCAATTCCTGTTAATATTCTCTTTCTAATATCTCTCAATTAAAAGAAAATGTTTGGCTGCTTGATAACCTTTTTTTCTGATAGTAAAGTATGCCTGTAATTAGTTAGATTTGTAACCTATGTTTAGAAAAAAGTTAATAAAAATAATAAAAAAAAGATTAAAAAAGGAATATAAAAAAATACTTAAAAAATAGATTTAAAGAGAAAAAGTAAATTAAAAAAATAATAATAAAGAGGATTATAAAAAATATATTAAAAGAATAAAAGAAAAAGAAAGAAATAAAAAAAATAAAAATATAGTAAAACAATCACTAAGAGGATCTAAACCTCCGAGGTCAGGGCCGCCGCTACCATGTGTGCCAAGTGTGCATCGCACACGGGCGGCCAACAATAGGGGCCGCCAAAAGCAGTCCACTGATGATAATACTTTTTTAAAAAGAAAATAAATTCGAATAATTAAATAGTAATGATTCAGATAATTAAACTAACTAAAGATAATGTGCAGGACATGTGATACGCAGTAACGACAATCGCCTTATAAACAATGTGTTCTGGGAAAGGCCAGAGGGAAGAAGGTCTGTAGGGCGGCCTAGAAAAAGGTGGAAAGATGCAGTCAAAGAAGATCTAGAAAAAATGGGAGTGCGAAAATGGGAATTACTGGCACAGGATCGACAAACATGGAAGGCAATAGTAAACGCGGCAAAGACTCACGAAGAGTTGTAGCGCCATTGATGATGATAATGATGATGATTTAGATAATTCTGTGAACTCTAATATTTCAAACAATAATAATTATTCAGTACGTGATAATACTTAAATGTGTTTCATTTATCATGTATACTTCTTTTTTCATCCTAATCTAAAAAAAATGTTAAAAAATATTATTTATTGTATGAACTGCCGCCCTTTTGTAGGTACAGTCATAAAGCAGTTTCGGGAATACTTTTTAATTCAAAGCGGCTGGCGGCTTTCGGACCCCAGTTATTTGAGATTTCACACGTAGATACTTTACAAGAATTTAGACAAGTGGTTGTAAAGTTTCTGTTATAATATTTTTCCTATGGTTATGTTTATAGATGGGTTATTATGTCTTATGTTTAGTCTTAGTTGAGAATTCGATGAATTTAGACACGCTTTTGATAGACGATTTTGTTTGTAAAATATAGTACTGTATCCGATTCTTTTGCACAGTAGGTACTGTATTTCGAAGTAACGTCGAGATCGGAGCAATTTGATTCGTATACGCGTTACGGCTACATATTATTTGGAGAAACATTATTTGGACCACTTATTTGCAGTGTTTTTGGATTTATTTTGTTAAATCCGCCCGGCTTCGTTCTTAAGTGATAATTCCAAAATGTCCGAAAGAAAAGGAAAATGACTTTCAGGTTTTTAATATAGAAAAATAAAAGAGGCAAAAACTGAGGAGAAAAAAAAACTTAGCGGTGCACTGGAATCATTTTTGATGAAAAAGATACATGAAAATATAGAAGACTCGGATATAAATTTAGGACCTTCAACTTCAAGCAAAGTCCAAACCATATAAAAAAGTACCAAAAAATTGAATATTCCTGCGGATAGAGACGGATGATTTGATGACAATAATAGCGATAGTGCGAGTACTGATGCTGAACCTGAAACCACCAACCAAGACAGAACAATTAATGTTCCAGTTAATCTGGATTGCAGTGTAGGAACTTCCAGCATATATTTGGTTTCAGATGATCCTGGAAAATGACCTGCAAATATGAATCCAAGTGAAGTTCAATTTGTTGTTGAAAATTTTCCTTAGCAAATTACAAAAATTAACTTCCCCAGAGATACAAATAATAGGAAATTTTCAGAAACTTAATATTACCGCACATTACCTAATCAAGACCAAATTCATCGCCCGTGGTTACTTTACTCATTATCACTAAATAGTGTTTTTTGTGCACCTTGTAAACTATTTTGTTGTGATGAAAGCAGCCGACAATTACTTAGTGGAATTAATGGGGTAAGTGACTTGCAACATTTAGCTGTTATTTTAAAAAGACATGAATCCGGTGCAGCTCATATAAAATATTCTCAAAAACTGTTTGAACTATCTACAACATTAAAAAAAGGATTAACAGTTGACTCTGCTCATCAAAAATTGTATGAAATGGAGAAAAGCATTGGGGCGCACGTAGAACAAATAACAATTGTAGTAAGATGTGTTTCTGCAATGTTATCTATTGAACATGAAGTGTGTGTGACATTGGACATTAAAGATATTGTCAAAAAGTTTTCCGAGACGAAAGCCCGAAAAGTGCGTTTTTAGTTTTTTTATGTGTTTATGTTTCTATTCACGGTTTATTTTAATTAAATGGACGTTTAAATTAGGATATTAGGATATACATATTCTGGACGTTGGATCATGGTTATTAAATTAGGATAATGGACGTTTAAATTAGGATATTAGGATAGGATATTAGGATATACATTAGGATAATATATGGAAGTTGGATCATGGAGATTAGTCTAAATGTTCAAGTAAATAATTATCTATTTACAAATTATTATTGTTATATTATGCATCTTCTTCACATTTCTTTAAATAATAGTATGTATGTCTAAAGTGTTGGAAGGGGGGCGGCAAATATTAAGTTGCACACGGGCGGCCAATACCTTAGCGGCGGCCCTGTCCGAGGAGTTGAATCGGGTTTATGTCCTAACGTACGGAATAATTATATTATTATTATTATATTAATCATGATTCACTAATTGACATATTTAAATTCTTTAATAAAGCTCATGTTGATTGAGACTGGCTCAATGACAATTGTCCAAGCCAAGAGAAAAAAAAAAATGTTTCAGGATCTATTTTAGTGTTGTTTGGTTTCATTTCTTTTATTTTTTTTTAAATTCCTTAGTTATAATTGACAATAGATAATCATTTTTACTAGAATAGATGTTTAAGAAGTTTTTCTCTTCCAAAAAGCATTTTCATTAGAGCAAATATTTTTGACTGTGTCGTATAATGATTTGATGATACCCGTTTAACTTATATTGAAACATTGCATATGGGAGTAGATCATAAAAATGGTAAAAAAGAAGTAGAAGAACCAAATAATATAAATAAGAAAAAAAATAAGAAAAATAAAATATTCTTAGATACCAACTATGAACTTCTTATATATATTATTCGTTATATAAGTAATGTATTACTTTTTGCATACAAAACTATTCCAGGTTGAAAACTACGAATCTATCTCATATATATAGAAAACATATTATGGTGTCGAATCCATAATATGGTGTTTTTAGAGATATTTATTTACAGTTCTCATATGGCAGATAAGATTAAGTCAGACCATTGTTAGGAGTTCAAATATGGTAGTGGCATAAGAATATAAATATAAACAAAATATAAAAAGCAGCCTACCAGAACGCACCACTTGAAAATCCCAGAAGCCTCCCATCACTTGAATATGTCACAATCACTCTCACAAAAACCACATGTTACTTCAAAACAGACACGCCATTGAATATCGTAAAGAAACAAGTTGAATTGTACTTATTTAACATTTTTATATATACTTAGATTCGAAGATAAGATTGTTACCGAAAGAATAACCCTTTCTAGAACTGGTTGAATGAAGGAACTGATAATAACACTGTGTGTTGTTTCTCTGTAAGAGACAGATGGCTCGGAATTTGTTATGGACGTGTTAATTGGTTGTGTAAGCCGCTTCACCTCTTTCGGCGAAATGTTTTTTGTACTTTTATATTGGTCATAGTCACAGTATCCGCCGACAATGTATATTATGTGTCTTTAGAAAGATTTTACATTTCGTATTCCGTTTGTTTCGGAATCACACTGAATGCTTTGATATTTAAAAATAGTTATTTAAGTAAATAACCCAAGGTGTTTGGTATGTAAAGTAAACAATGGAGATGATTCTCTTCGTAACTTTGATAAACATGATTTGAAATTCTAATATAGCTGGTTATTTCAAACATTCTATAATTAATAATAATACAATAACAGCTGAAGAAAATGTAGTAATTTTTTGTAGGTGCTTTGGAACTATAACTGTTAGCTAATAAAACAGACTAAACAAATCTATAAAAAACTGAAGACACAACTCTTTAGCTTGCACAAGAAGGTAAAAACTACTATTAAACAGGTCATTCCCTCTCGAAGAGTAATAAATAGTGACCAATCTACAAGCCAGCAAAAAAAGGTAAAAAACGTAACAGTAGTTAAATAAAACGAAAAGAATTAATAATGACACCAAAAACAGAATGAAGACACGGACGGAAGCACACATTAACGGATGTACCCGTTCACAAAAAAAAACATACCTCAACTAAACGTCCACATACACAACAAAAACGACAATTTAGAATTTTAACGGTGAATTCACTGATTAGTGTATATAAAAAACAACGTGTTTTACAGTAATTTTTATGTAACAGAGGTAATAGTTACAGAGGATAATATCGAGTGAAAAAAATCTAGGTGAAAACCAATTATACTAACCCGTATTAATATTATAACTATAATCTAGAACATAACAATTAGTTTACAAATAGAACAGACAGATTTAATGGTGTTAAACATCACTGGCAACAAATCTGAGTATTATAAGTGTAAAAATATAGGGTAAGTAAGGGATAGATGGCCACGAAGAAACATTTTCGATGGTAATTCGGGTTTAACCGTAACCGGTGAGGTGCAATTTTAGTTAAATTGGGAGTGATGTCGAATCCCACGGACTCCTTTTTAAAAAATTTAAAAAAAAATTTAGGTATTTGAAAAAATTTCACTGAAATACGTTACAACTGGATGAACTTTATTCGCTTTATTCGCTTATAGGTATATAATGCCTGGTTGCACCAACATATCTTAAGCTTAAGACGTGCCTTAAACTCAGCTTACGAATCATAAGCGTTGCACCATTGAGATCAATATTCAGCTTGAACCGATCCTAATCTCAAGTCCCCGTTATTCTCAGCTTAAGTTGCTGTCTGAGTTTAAAATAAGCAGTCTAACCTCAAAAAATTGACAGTTGTGTTATGGAATACAGATACACATTTTTTTATTTTCACCTGTACCTGTTATACTCTAAAATAAATAAAACAAGGAGAGTTACTACTTAAGATATAATCAATATTTAAATTCAGAAAAAAAACTATGTATCGCCTGATGACAAGAAAAACTCATTAAGTACACATTTCAGTAAATTACAGCTTTGCTAGTGTTTAATGTTTGTTGCATTTTTGCATGAATAGGTCAACAACTACCATAATCAGCCATATAATATAGAAAAACCCATATAATGGAGATTATGAAATTGGTTGATTGAGATAGGCAGTGATCTTTTCCAGAAAAAGGTACAAGAAAAGTAAATGGCTATTTACTGTAATGTATACTTAATGACTTTTTGTTAACATATAACAGAGCATTAAAAAAATATACTTATGTAAATTAGCACATGAACAAAAAAATCTTAAAAAGACTCTTTTCGTCACTCAATAAATGACAAGTTACATGGTTGCCACGTGAATTGCATCTTAAATTTCGTCTCAGTTAAGACGTGCTTAGATCATCATCATCATCATCATCATTGGCGTTACAGCTCTTTATGAGCCAAAGCCTTCTTCAGAACAATCCTCCATTCGCCCCTGTCTCTGGCAACTCTTCTCCATGCTCTAATTCCGATAGACTTCTCATTTTCTAGGTTGTCTTGGTACCTAAGTCTCGGTCTTCCTCTTCTTCGTTGTCCGATTGGCCCTCTTCGGTCAAAAACTTTTCTGACTATGGCATCTTCCTCTCGTCTGATTACATGACCTATCCATCTATGGCGTGCTACCTTAATGAATTTTACAACGTCAGGTTCTCCAAATCTTCTATACAAAGACGTGCTTAGATAAGGATCGAAAATTATGGTGCAACGTAAGTGAGAGTTAAGGTGGCTCTAGCTATAAGCGGAGCTGGGCTAAGCTGGAGCTTAAGATCTGTTGGTGCAACCAGGCATAAGTATTATATAAAAAGTTATTAAAATATGTGTTATTTTAATAACTTGAAGTACTTTTTTCGAATTTCATCTTTATTCTCTTGGTCTAATTCTCCATCAATATTTTCATCATTTGAAAAAGATTGTTCATTATTATCACTTTTACTTGAAGGTCGATATCCTTGTTCTTTTTCGATATCATATCCATCTTCTATATCAGATTCTTCCTCATTATACGATGTTAAAACAGTACTTTTTTTTATGTACTTGGAACCAAATCCATCTAAAAATAACAGGTTTTACACAAAGTCTTGAATTTTATAACAATTACAAAACTTACCTTAACGGTGAGGTGGAGTCACTGAGACTCTGATAGCTAATTTGAACGTGTTCACAGTACCCTAGCTGAAAACCCACTGAATACCAGTAGACTACCAGTAGTGACTTGAAGGTACATGAGCTCGCGCAAGATTTAAGCACCGGAAAAAGGTTACAACTTCTAAAGTACTATGGTTTGTTTTTTAACCAGAAGGAGTAAACTAAAAAGACAGATTCACACCCAAGAAAGTTACTAGAAAAGTCACCAAATACATCTTCTTTTTGGTTTATGATCTTAGCCTTGCGGTAATCCAGTAATCAGTATCGGACAACCTCGCACGTCGATTCTAACCTAACTTTGTTTGTTTATGTTTGAATAATAATTTTTTCCAATTCACTTCCAATATATATTTTTTGTTTTAACTCTTTCATCGTATGTTGCAAGGATAAGGTCGATCGCCAATATTTTTAGGACATCTTACTGTTCCAGTCTGCTTATATTCCTTAATTGTTCTGTAAGTAGTTGAATTCGCAACACTTAAATTAGCACAGTACTTTTGTAAGTTTTGATTTTAACAATAACTATTCTGCAAAGCTAACCCGTTGCTTTTTTTAATTTTGCTACAATGGTTGTTATTTTTATTCCAGGATTATCAATTTTTATTTGTTTGTACTGTTTATAAGCATTGTTTTTCATTTAATGACAAATGACCCCAATCTACTCGCCGTTTTTTAGGTGGAGAAGGATAATTACCACTAGTACTTCGCATTGAATGCATATTGTTACCTTAATAACAGTAATAAGTCGATCAATAGTTCTGAAAAGAACTGTTTTTTGTATAAATGCAAACGAAAAATTTAAAAATTAAACGAATAACGCAGAAAATACAAAAAATCGTCGATATAAATATTGAATTTTAAAATTTCATAAATGTCATTAGTGTCAAAATGTCCTAATTTAGTGGAGTAATCTTGCCTGAGGTTGGACCAATTGCAAACAAGCATTACGGCGCGGTAAATTTGAATTGCGCCTCCTGGTTAAAAACAAACTATAGGAAGCTGCGTGACTCCAGCTGACTGATTACGGTTTAAAGAACACAATGAAAAACATTTTCAGGTAGTGTTAAATAATATTTTGTCCACAAAATAAATAAAGCATACAATATACAAGTAACGTGTGCACGAAAATTTTACAAGGAAAAAATGATCGGAGAAAGAATAGTTCTCTTTCCTGATGTCACCCACTATGTAGCTTCTTCAAATTTAAACATTTTTTAAACTGTTTGTCCTTTATCTAGTGTTTTGTAAATGTATTATTTAATGTTTATGACATTCACCAAATTATTGGATAGCCTATAATTTTGACGAAATGCCCCTTAAGATGCTCTAAGATCGAAAGTACTTGGGCAAGATTTAATAAAAAACTGTGCTCGATATCTGCCTTTTATTTGATTAAAACTCATTCCACTTTATCATTACCTATTATACCGGCATATCTTTTTGCCCATATAAATACCACTTTCACTTTACATAAATAATTTTTGTTTTTCTGTGTTTTCAATTGCATATATTGCAGATCTTTAGTCTATGATTACCACAGCTTTTTTAATATTTTTCTCTTGAATCCATTCTAGAGCTTTTTCAATGACTGTAAGTTCAGCAGAAAAGATGCTATTAACACTAGATAATTTGTGATTATTGCATTGGTGGATATTTTTTACATACATAGCAGATCCTTGTTTAGGACCTTAGCAGGTCCTGTTTGATTTTTAGAACCGACTGTGGAAATGAATGTGTAAGTCCCCCAGTATAGATTTTACTAAAATATTGTTTAATTTATTTGATTCTTAATTTTTAAAAATCATGAATCTTGGTTTTTTTATCAAATTTTTTTTTACTTAAATTTATAAATCGGTAGTAATTTATTTTTATGTAATTCTGTATAATTCCTGGTTTCAATAAATGCATCTGTTAGTGGAGACGAATTTTTTATTCCCCAATATTTATTAGTTAAGTTTTCAATGTTTAATGATGCCGGATTTGTTAAAAGATCTGACTCAGTAGTGTTTCTCAGCTATATACATTATTTTTACTATAATATATATATATATATATATATATATATATATATATATATATATATATATATATATATATATGTATATATATTTATTTATATATTATTTAAATATTATCTAATATATATTTTTACCATAATGTACACTATATTATATTATTACTGCTAATATGTAGTTCTCTACGTAATTCTAACCGGATTTCATAACACTCTGCTATATAGCATAACGTTTGTTGGAGTTGATATCATTGCACTTCTCAAGCATGTATTTTTAGCGATCTAATATTTTTAAATTTGTATTACTTGCTGATCCATCCTTTAACACCCGTAGTCCACGACAAATACTATGAGAGTCGTTTGGATATATATCAGGCAAACTATTTATTGTTATAAGTTTAATATCAAGATTGTCATGAATACGGATATTTTTTAAATGCAGATTTTAATTTTAAAATATTTTTTACATATCCCAGGCATATTTCTTTTAATCCCCTTGCCGAGAAAACGAAATTTAGAAGAAAAGGGTGCGACCAAGTCGGCCGTCATTTTTACGAGTAGAACGATTAAATAGAAGTCTAAGATTTACGATTGGGGGTTTTTATCAGAAATGGAAAAAGCTTGTCTGTATATTCGGCCCGCACCACTCGACTCCGACTAATAGAAATATCATTTTTCAAACTTTCCTGAATTTATGGTGACGTTTATGGGAATAGAAAACCAAGTTTTTTTTTAATTGGATGTTAGAATCATGGCGGGGTATTAGTCACAGACACATGGAATATTAGCTGCACTTTGACATAAAAGGAGGACTCTAAGATTTATGTAATATTATGAATAGGTTTTTATTTTTGTTTTATTTATGAATATTTTTTAGTCATTTTTCCTGCTCAGATTTGTCAAATTCTGTCGCTTACTCGACTAGTTTACATTGGTTCTACGTAAAATAGAAAGCCATAAAAAAAATGTAATTAGAGCAGGCCTTGGAATAAGTCATCCTAATTCTTTTGGATGGTTAGTTACCCCCATATACTAAATTCAAAGAAATATTACCTAACCTAACTTGTAAAGCCTGATTTCTTTTGAACACAATTTTAAAGAAAATATGATTAGGCCCAAAACACGTTTAATTTCTTTGTTACTTTTCTAACACATACAAGAGATTTATTTTTTAGTGATGTAATAAAATTCGTAAAAAAGGTCATTCAAAGTCGAAACTTATTTGACTATAATTTTTTTTATTAACACCACTTCTATTACAATCTATCTATATAATACCAATCTAAATGTTTAGATAGATAATAGACAATAGGAGTAACAATTCAAGTATTATGACATGCACGGGGGCATCCAGTGATGTACCTCTTTTTTAAACTTAGTATTCAATATTAACTATATTTGAAACATATTTACACACATTTGGTATTAATCAATTACGTCTAACTTAAATTTTCGTTTTAACCTTCCAATTGTATGCGGTTTATTTACTAAACTCTTTGCTATCTACTGTCTTTCTTTTCTTTGTGAATACATTCGGATGCAATGTAAGTTCCTTTGTATGTTTTTTCGCACACTTTTTCATCTTTGACATATTGATACATGGCGAGTCATTGGTTATAAACCATGGAATCATGGAATTGTATTATTTAAATATTGGACTCTGCGGCAGTTTCCCATGATTCTAGTCTATAAGTTTGAAGTGCTTTCAGAATGGAATAGTAGATTAATATATTATTTTCAATTGATAATGTTGATTATCTGCCTAAAAACTATTACATGTTCCTCAACCTATAACACAGTTGTTTTCACTTAGTACATATATGCTTCCTCCAGTTTAATATTCTGTTCAAGTGCATATCTAGATATATGAATTCATTCCCTTATGTGATTCCTTTACCGTTCAAGCACACAGTCGGACATGTTTCCCTACGCGTAGTAAATATTAGGTGTAGTGATTTGTTTTCATTTATTTTTACTCTCCATTTTGTACATTGTTACATGTTATTTAAGTTATTTTGTAGGATTTCTGAGTATATTTTATAGTTGTGGTAATATTTGTATCTGTCGGCAGGTCAGCACTGAATATAAGGTATAATATGGGTCCTAGGATGCTTTCTTGGACCACCCCAGCGAGAATTTGTTGTATGCTTGTATATTCATTCTCATACTTTACCTGGAAGTTTCTGTTAGTAATATAGGATTTCAAGATTATATAGTAATTGGTTGGTAAATACTGTTTTTATTTACATAAGAGATCTGTATGCCAGACTTTATCAAATACCAAATGCTTATGTCCAGGAAGACCGCTGACCAGTACGTATTATTTTCATTGATTCTCTCGACAACTCTATGTACCTGTTATATTGTTAAACATTATTTTATGATCCTAAATTAGTATGATGCTATTAGCTTTTGTTTTCTAGTAGCATTAGCCTAGTAGGTGCTAGCTTTTCAAAAACTTTGGAAACTACTTGAAGAAGACTAATAGGATGGTAGGACTGTACATTTTCTAGTTGTTTTTCTGGCTTTATCATCATTGTTATTTGTGTTAATTTTCATTGTAATGGGAAATGACTCTCATTATAAAGTAAAATAACTGTATCAGGACACATAAAATAACTCTGGTGCCCTTTTTGGATCGATCTTGTGTGGTATAATATTTTACTTCATTTTCTTTTAATCTTTTTCAGGAACTTCTAGTTGATAAGGTTTTACCAGTACTGAAATAATCTCTTTTTCAGCTTGTAGTGAGTAGTTCCGTAATTTGCTGTAAAAAACTTTTTTAAGGTGTGTCGCAAATGTTACAGCTTTTTCTAGAGGACTTCTCGCCCATTTTCCTACTGATTTTCCTGTTTCTGTTTTCACTGGTGGGATTGTATAGTTCTGCCTTCGTAAGATCCTTGTAGTCTTTCATAACGAGTAGTCAGTGACTTGGATTGCATCTAGTTTTTGTTAGTATTCCTGAAAAATTGCATGTTTTTCTGCATTTGTCAATTATTGTTTTATTTTCTTATTCTCAGATATTATCTTGTTAATTGAGCTTTCTTTTCTCAACAATTTTTTCACATATTTTATTGGAACAGTTTTTTTTTCGAATGCGGGTTTGTTGGTGTTAAGTTCCATGTTGCTTCCTGTATAACTGTATTAAAATGTATTGCTGCATGTTTGATCTGTTTATCAGTCTTTAGTGGGATGTGTAAATTGACTTGATTGTTTACAAGATATGTAAAATAACTCTAATATACAGCTATACATTTTCAAGAACAAACTGGACAAAGAAACTTCACAAGGAATAAGGTAGTCGCTAAAATTAATGTAGTAAAAGCACACACAGGCCAAAGATTTATTTGTTGAAAGTATAGACTTTACATAAACCAATTAAATTTTTTTAAATCAAGTGCATAAAAGTTCATTTTGACAACAGACAATTGGAAATAAAAATATTGGAGAAATAAGTACATGCATTTCTGTCTTGTGAAATGTGGATAGAAAGCCTAAAGACAAATTTTTAGTATTAGATCTAAATTAGAGTTACATAATATTAGTGTAGATACTTCTTCTTCTTCTTGATTGGATTTACAACTCGGGGTGAGTCTTTGCCGCAAGATCTTGCGCTTCCAGTTCCCATTGTTGTATCCCATTCCTAGATAAATCAGCTTCAAAATCACCCTTCCATCTTTTTCTGGGACAGCCTACTGATCTACCGTCTGGTCTCTCAGAAAACACTGTCCTTAGCACTGTAGTGTAAAAACTGACTTTAAAATTGCAAAATCGCTGTATCCGATATTAAATAGTATCGTAATTGATACAGTAATATTTCTCCTAAGTTATATAATCAATCACACCTTTATTTCTACTAATTGTGGTTTTTCTGTATAATGAAAGTTTTCATATACAGCATTTTCAAGTTGTGAGCTTAAATGATATTCTGTATAATTTAAGTTTATAACTGTTATATTCTAATTATTTTTATATAATTTTCCTTACCAGAAATTTCAGCAAAACCTCAAAACCTGAAATTACGATTTTTGTAATTAACTTCAGAATGGTAAGTGGGTAGGTAGCACAAACTTTTTGTTATTTTATTGTATATATATATATATATATATATATATATATATATATATATATATATATATATATCGCATTAACGTATTTCTTGTTGTTTGAAACGTTCTAAGCGTTTGGCATATCTTCCCTTAGGAAGCTGTAGCTTCCTCCGTGGAAGTGTTAGCTGTTGCTCTGGAAACCTCAGAGTCTCCTAACACTATTGCCAAAAATTGATCGCATTTTTCCTGTAGTGCTCCTTTTTCAAGTTAGCATTCTCGTAACCTAACTTGGTTGCACTGCACTGATGACGACCACCTTGTCAGAAATGCGTATTTATGGTTGCATTCCATCTTATACATAATTTATTTTTTTGCGAGCCATGCCGATACTTTTTACCTTTATTATTATTATTATCCAGATTTAGCCATACGGCTCACACTCCCTCTAAGGGAAATTCACTAATCCCAGATAAGGATATCAATCCTTTTGATACCTAAGGTATCAAAAGGACTGAGCACTGGTGGGACTCTTTCCGTGTTATCGAGCCCTAGGTGACTTGGTATGCAGGAGTATCTCCGAAAAATTTTCGTACACATCTGGACGTCGCGAGGAATACAGGTTTCTGCTTGGCCTTGTAGAGATGTTCATTTAGACCCAGCTATTTTATGTTCTCTAGGAGGTTTTTGGGAATAACACCAGTAGTAGATAGAATAATAGGTACTGTCTGGGTACTTTCTATTCTATTCCTAGATCTATTTCTAGATCTCTGTACTTGACGATCTTGTAGTTGTCATTTTCAATCATTCTGTCAGGGACGTATTGATAATAAGGAAGATGGTCGGTTTGGAGAACTCCCAGTTTGTTAGCTAGTTTTTGGTGGATAATCTTTCCCACTGGGTTATGCCTGGCAGCCACCGGTAAGATGTTGGATGTTTTTTTGGGCTTGACATCCATATCGGCATTTGTCATTTTGAACTTGAGAATCTTTAACAATATATTTCAGGTAGTTTTTAGTTGGAATAACCTGATCCTGAATGGCAAGTAGGAAACCCTCAGTCTCGGGAAACATCTTTCCTGATATCAGCCAATAGTTCGACGCTGTATTCTCGACATATTCTTGGCTGATCTCATTGAGATGTCGCCCATGCAGAGATTTACTCATTCAGGTGCGCATTTTTTCTTGCTTAGTCAGGTGGTTTATGCGCTTTTCTCGTTGCCTCAGTTTAAGCGGCGTTGTATCAGCTACTTCGCAAATTGCTCGATGTAAAGTAGATGTCTCAGCCTGTACCTGAAAATAAGTTATTAAAGTAGCAACTTGTTTATCCAGTTTCTCACGTATCTCCATAGGTCATCTTCTTCCTTGATACCGCGGTAATTTTGTTCTCTCTACTGCACTGCGTGGATGGTATTTTTGCGCCTTTGTGAGAAGTGTTCTTACTTTCTGCAGAAGACCCTCTATATCCGTTTTTGACTACTTTATAATACCAAATGAGTAACTCAGAGCGAAACAGGCGTACGTATTTAATGACTTAAACAAATTTTTACTATTAAGATATGACCAATTTGGTTGTCTTTCAGTTTTCATTTGTGTTTTCAATTTTCTGCTCTTGCTTTAATCCGAGATATTTGTACATATCATTTTCATCCATTCCCTCGATGTTTTGGCCATCTTGCATATTCAAAACTCTGGGCTAAACCTTTGCTCTGACTATATTTAGTATGCGGCACTTGTCTAGTCCAAAATGCATACTGATATCATTTGAGAAATTTTTTACAGTTTTTAGCATCTGATCTAAGTGGTTTCTACGGGAAGCCATTAATTTCAAATCATCTATATACGACAGATTATTGTTATTATTATTTATAATAATATTTTCTTAATATCTTCAATGTTTTTGGTATTTCTTATGTTTGTATTCTTTGTATACAAACATTAGTTTGAGTTTCCTATTTCAAGACAAAACTAATACAACTAGAAAAATGGCAGTACATTAAACTTAATACCATGACTTATGGTTCTAGGGAAAACTGGTGTTTAGTAAAAGAAGTGGTGCAAATGAACGAAATCAAATGGACAATAAACTCGTTTAGGCCACATAAATCACCCAATCTGGACTTGATTTATTAAGTACTTTTACAGAAGGGAAATGACCTTCTGTAAAAAAAATTTGTATTATAATGCAGTCTAGACTAGAACTGGGGTAGTTTTTATACCCAAAACTTGTAAAACTAGACAGGAAAAAACTAAATCCCTGAGGTCTATAAGCCTGATGTCATTCACAATGAAGACTATAGAATAGCTGAAAAGGCACTGTGCAATCTCGTATAGGGATGGTGTAGGTATGTTTTGTCAAACCAAGAGATGATGTTGGATGTATTTCTCGATTTCGAGGTAATCGTTCTTCATTTCTGTCGTTCTTCATTTGTGCCCACGATTATCCAATATTCGCTATTTCGTGCCATGTTATACCGGACTGGCATAGTCTCATATTAAAATTTGGACGTCTTTTTGGTCTCTTGGCGCCTCTTGGATCTTCTTCTCATTGCGCCGTCTCCTTTCGAAGGTTGGCGATCCAAATGGCAATTGTAGTTTTGGAAATTGCTGCGCGAAAGATCTCTGCAGATGAGCGGTCGAACCATCTCCTCAGGTCTTTCAGCCACGAGTTCTGGCGTCTTCCTACTGATCTTCTGCCCTGTACTTTTCCTTCCAGTATAACTTGAAGTAATTCATATCTTTCGCCTCTCAACACATGACCCAAGTATTGCATTTTCCTCTCTTTGATTATTCTTAGTAATTCTTTTTGTTTACACATGCGACGAAGTACCTCAACATTAGGTACAACATGCCTCTTGGATACTACAGTGTAATTCTAGTGGACTACTACTATTCTTCTTCTACAGTTCTTCTCGCTAAATGTCCCGACTACTGCTATTTTAAAGATTTAATTCTGTGGATTGCATCAGTGACCTTGGTTTTCGGACTGATCCATTCTATTCGTTTTCGATCTATCTTTGTTATGTCTAGCATGCATTTCTCCATTGATCTTTGAGTGACTTTGAGTTTCGCTAATCTTTTTCATTAGTGTCCAAGTTTCGCAGCCTTATGTTATGATTGGTAGTATACACTGATCGAATGATTTCTTCTTTCGGGTAAAGTGGCAACCTGGATTTGAATATAACTGCATTTTTACCAAAAGATGCCCAAACCAGTTTCATTCTTCTATTGTTTTCTGTGCAGTTCATTTTGCAGAATATATTTTCTAGAGTTGCAGTGAGGAGCCTTAGTGATATTGCGTCTCCTTGTTGAACGCCTCTGGTAGTAGGAAATTCTGGAGTGTTTTCATAAATTTTTACTTTAGCTTTTGCTTGTCTGTATATGTATTTCCTAAAATCTCTATATACGATTTGTCAATGCCTTAGTTGGTCAAAATTCAAATGTATGTAAAAGTATTTAAATTAACTTCCAATCTCTGTGGCCAAAAGATTTCCTCCTATCACATTAATCTGTTTCTTGCAACTAGGATTTTTAATCTCTTAATATTTCTCTTACTAGTTTTTGTACAGCTTTTACTCACTAAAATGTTTCAGACGTTTCTTCTTTACTTTTTCCAATTATTTCAGTTGCAATCCTACTTTGGAATAGTACTTCCGAAAACGTTCTGTGATGTAACCCGAAAGGGTTTTTTTATTATTATACCTTTTATAAAGAAATTTTTAAATAAATTTTTTTAAACGTAAATTCTTTCTCACTCTTTAATACCTTGAAATCGACTATTTAATCTTTTAGCAGCTGTTTATCATAATATGTAGGAAAAGAATGACAATAAAAACATGATCTTTTATTAAATTAAAACGTCTAGTCATAATATGTTTATTTCAGAAGGCATTTTGTTAATTTAGGAGTATTTGTGCAATTTATTTTTTTTTTGTATACACAAAATCACAACCACCGAATCTATTTATTATTGTTCCGAGAACCCAAACAGTAGGAGTCTTTAAAAGCCGACAAACCGAGCAACCCTTTATTATATTTCAACTATTTCCATTTACGACGATCTTTATAGTGCTACTCTTTGGTTCGGTGCAATATAAATATACACAAATCCTTTGTATGGGTCGGAACCATATCTAACTAACATAGCAAAAACTTTCGATTTCTAAACTGGGACATTTTTTGCTCGACTGTTTTTGCTACTTGATTTTGTAGTTCCGCAATTTCAATTTTCAGTTTATAAGTCGTGTCTGGGATTCCTTTTTATTGCCGACACAGATTTATTGAGGCTTATTTTAACTATACAGAAAGTAAAAGTAGACTTCGTGGGTTAAGTTCATTCAGTTTTAGAAGTATGTGTAAAGCTGAGCTATTTTTGAAGAACAAACTTAATAAAAAATGTTCAATGTACTATAGAATACACTTGATAGCATATTATTTTAATTAAACTTTCAAGTTTTAAGTCGGAAGCTACCTCAATCATAATCGTTCACGTGGTATTATTTATATTATCGATTGAAATAAAATCAAAAATCACAGCTTTCGAATACTTTTATTTTAAAAATAGTTATAAATATGACATTAAATTAGTTATTTTTAATCATTTTTGCTTAATTAATTCAAAACAATGGTCAAATAAATAATAAAATGTACTGAGTTATTCTTTTATATAATTTTTCGTTTTATATTGACCCATAAATAAACGTAATTAGAGGAATACGGCAATGTAGCCAACCATTAAATTTCCCTTAATGACATAAGAGTTATAATTTGAAACTGTCAAAATCAATTTTGTTTATACAGAGTTGCGATAAAGTATGGAACCAAGTAAATATCTTTGAAACGAAAAAGACGATATTCATGAAACTTTGCATGCAAATACAATTAGAAATAATGCATATGATGCAATGTTTTTTGATACTACTCTATTTCCAATTTTACCGGAAACAATACGTTAAGTAATAATAATATAAACCAAAACACATAACTCTGTAAGAACAACAAAGACGGAGGAGTGGAAGGCATTTGCAAAAAGACTAGTGTGTTTCTAACCAACAAAATACTGTAGGGGTTGATAAAACAGATAGCAAAAATGCAAAATAAAACAACTTGTTCAAATAACCAGTATTCAAAGAGAAGACTGGATTCCCTACCTTGCATCATCATCATTCTGGCTTTACAACCCTGCGTGGGTACTACCCTCCTAAAGAATTTCTTTCCAGTCGTCCCTATCCATCGCCTTTCTCCGCTAAGCACCTATTCCCATATTTCTCATGTCTTCATTGATGTTATCAAGGAACCTTGTTCTGGATCTTCCACTTCTTCTCTGACCAATAGGTCTATCAAGGAGCGTTTTTCTAGCTGGGTCATTTTGTTCCATCCGCATTACATGCCCTATCCACCTCAGACGTCCTATCTTAATATGTTTTAAGATATCAGGTTCCTGGTATATTCTATAAAGTTCGAATTTGTATCGTATTCTCCACACTCCATTTTCATTCACTGCTCCATAGATTCGCCTTAGTACTTTTCTTTCGAAACATTCTAACATATTTTTATGTCCAGGTCTCTGAACCATATGTTAGGACTGGGGGTATTATTATTTTGTAGAGTTTTGTTTTTGTATTTCTCGATATAATTGTGGATTTAAGGAGGAGATTGAGCCCAAAAAGCATCTGTTGGCTGTGCAAATTCTGCGGTTTATCTCTGCGGTAGTATTATTTTCAGTGCTCCCAGGTATACAAATTCGTTCACTGCTTCAACGACGTCGTTTTCTATAACAAGTGGTCGTAGGATTTGTGGTTGCGTGCTTATTTTCATATATTTTGTTTTGTTGGTGTTTATTATTAAACCAATTTTTGTAGTTGATTCTTTCAATGCTACATACACCTCTCGTACATCGTTTTCCGTTCTCCCATCAATATTGATATCATCAGCATAGGACAGGATTTGCACTGATTTATTATATATTGAACCAGTGGTTATGTGACATACGTATTACTTTTTCCAAAACCAGATTAAGTAGTATACAGGAGTGAGGGTCTCCCAGTTACCCCTGAATTCTTACTCTACATTCAACTTTTTCAAGAGTTAGTTTTGTTCAATTTACCAACTGATTTGGTATTCCTAACTCTTTCATTGCTTTGAACATTTCTCTTCTATTCACAGAGTCGTAGGCTGCTTTGTAGTCTGTAAATATGTGATAAGTATCAATGCCATAGTCCAGTGTTTTTCCCAAACGTTGTTTCAGGGTTTCAATCTGATGGATTATTGATTTATTACCTCTGAAACCAGCTTGGTATTTTATACGCTTTACTGTGGAAAATATTTTATACGCTGCATTTAGAAACGTAATTCCTCTGTGGTTAGAGATTTAAAAGATATCTCCTTTTTGTGTATGGTGTATTCCAATATTCCAATCATTGGGGAGGGATTTCTTTATCCATATTTTCTTTTATAAGCTGCTGTAATGCCATTATGGTATCATGGCCACCTTCTTTATAAAGTTCAGCTGGAAGATTACCTATTCCGAGTGATTTGTTTCTGGCTAGTTTTTTAACTGCATCTTTAACTTCAAGAATCGTTGGTGGTTCCTCTTCGCTCTCGTCTACTCCCTTTACCTTATCTCTTTCGTCTTCCAGGTTTTCTTCTTCTTCCTTTATATTAAGTGCCTGGTTAAAGTATTCCACCCATCTATTCAATACATCTTTCCTTTAATAGGTCGCCATTCTGACTTCTGCATTCTCTTGTGGTTGCCTTGAATTCTTTTCTGATGATGTTAACTCACTTATAGAATGCTCTGAATTCTTTCTCTCCGTTGTGGTTTTTTATATATTTAAGTTCCTTCTGTAGGTATCTTCCTTCATTAGGTATCTTTAAGTTTCTTTTTAAATTTTTCTTTTATATATCCTCTTTCTTCTCTTCTTTCTGTAAGCATCTTTCTGTAGGCTCTCTACCTTACAAGTGTGTTTAATAAATACAATAACAGACGAGAAAACATATATAATATACAAATATAGCACAGACGAAAACGTTTATGTAGCACCGAAAAAACTAAAAATCGAAAGTCGAAAGGTGAATATTAAATCATATATACACTGCTTCACATATGGAAAAAACAAATTTTTATTAAACAATTCTAAAAGTTAATACATGTTCCGAACGATTTCTCGGTTAGTACAATTAAACCTACAGTTAAGATTAATACTATTACAAGAATTAATATTAAACTTAACAGTCTTTCGGGTTTAACCGCGTCGAACTTTCGACATCCTCTTTGATGTCTTTTTCAGGGCCTCCGAGGTCTCATTCTTTCGAGCCCCCAGACACTACTACACTAATCACTAACCAATGCATTACTGCCACTGGAAACAGAGGACAGTTCATTAATACCGTCGATGGTGACGTAGTTTGGGTGGAGGTTGGCATGGTGGTTAGCTAGGGGTTTGGAACAGGGATTGGCGTGGAGGTTGTCGCAAACATTTCTAACAGTAGGATTTTGATTCGCGGGTTAAGCGGACGATATTTTCTTTATAAGAGGTCTCCATTTCAAAGGTAGCCGTAGGCTGTCATCTCTTTTATTGTGACAATTTAGCCTTTTTTAAATTTCTATGGCTCCTTGGCTTCTTGGTTTATAAAAGCGGATAGGGCTATGGTTCTGGAGTTTTTTAAATCTATTTTGTGACCCGTATGAAGATGGTGTTCACCTAGAGCTAAAGTTAAATCGGAATTGAGAACATAAATGGAATGCTCAGAAATTATATTTTGCATTCTACGATTTGTTTGACCTATATAGGATCGGGGGCAGTCTGCACAAGAAATTTCATAAACACCATGTTGTTCATTTATAATGTTGTCTTTGATTGATCGGACAAGAGATGAAATTTTTGATGGGGGGTAAATATTGTCTTTATTCCTCTCTATTTAAGAATTTTGTCGATTTTGTCAGTGACACCTTTAATGTAAGAAAAAAAAGCTTCCGTACGATAAGGGTCTGAGTCTGTGGGTTGAATTTGGGAGAATAATGTCTGTGGATGCTCCTATTGATGTGCTTTTCGCGGTAACCGTTTTGGATAAGTGCTTGTTTTAAATTAGAGCACTCATCGGGTCTACTTGCATCATCGCAGAGTATTAATGACTGAATTAATTTGTGAAGGTGGATGATGAGAGTTGGAATGCAAGTAACGATTGGTATGGGTGAGTTTTCGATAAACAGAGTAATGATCACCTTTTGATCATTACTCTGGTTGTTCTTTATGATAACGTTGAGAGACGGTAGGGATGAATCAGTTTCCAACTTCATTCACTTTTAATTTGTGCTGATTTGATATTTGTATGGCCGATTACATTGGTCTTTCTGATGGCTGCCTCAAGAACAAGATTGAACAACATGGTTAGTAGTGCGTCTCCCTATCTCACTCCCACATTGATGTCAAATAGGGGAGTCAGTTCTCCATCTACTCTAAGTAGGCTTCAGGCTTTTAAACCCTGAAACGTCATTTTTATGACCCTGATATATCTGTTAGGTATACCTAGATTGCAAATATCTTCCAACATTTTGCATCACACTATCTAAAGCTTGTTTAAAGTCTATATACATATTAGTTGTATCGTTCTATGTTATATTCATAAGCTTTTTCTTAGATTGTTCTTAGTATGAATATGTTGTCTGTAGTGGCTCTATTTGATCTGAATCCACTTTGATAATCACATTTTGACAATTTTGTATACTACATTTAGCAATGTTTTTGGTATTCCCTCTGATCTCCTTTCTTATATATTGGCTTATAAAGCCAACTGGCTATTCCACTGGCATTTGCTCCTTGGTCTATATTAATATTATTTGATAATATCTTTCCTAGAATTCAAATCGTTCATGTTTTAATAATAATACCGATATTATGTCTATTTCTGGCGCTTTGCAGTCAGAAAAAAAGTATGTCTTTTACGGGGCCTTGTTCTTGTCCTATTTCGTTGGGGTTTCCATCTTTGGATTACCTTTACAGCTCGATTATCTGGGATTCTTTTTAAGCGGCCAAGACAGTTAAGTATTTGTGACTGCAAATCTAATGATATCTGCGCTCTGCATTAATTCATCCAGCTCATAGTTCATTTTTATTCACCACGAACCATCGCTACAATGGGTTTTTGTGGGAGCACAAATGCTCTCAATTGATTTTCATCAATGGTTGAAAGGGTCCACGTTTCACATTCATATGTGACCACTGGTCTAATTACTGTTTTGTAGATTCTAAGCTTAGACTAACTATTCAGTAACTTTTTTTTCATTAAGTCTCTGTATGCATAAAAGCATTTATTACCACTAAGAATCCTTGCTTGTATTTCTTAAATGACGTTGTTGCTGTCATCATCAATCGGCTTCTCGTTTAAAATCTAGAGCTTTTTCAGTTAATGCCCTTCTATTGTGACTTATTATGGCAACATCATCCGCATATAAGTATATTTGAGTGGATCTACAGCCGTTCATATCTAGTTTTCTGATAATAAGCTTCCAAAGTCAGATTAAAAAGTGTTGTTGATCAGTCATTACGCTGCCTAACTCCATTTTCAATATCAAATACCTCTGTCATATCTCCATCTATTCTTACCTTGGCCTCGGAAACCTCCAAAGTCATTTGTATAAGTTTAACTAACTGTTTCGAAATTCCTAATAACATGGATAGTTGTTTAACATTTTTTGTCTATCTACTCCATAAAACGCCTGTTTAAAATCAATATGCAAGTTGTAAATCGGTATGGTATTCTCTCTATTATCAGAATTAAATAAACTAAGAATATTAAACAAATGGACTAAAAAGAAATTTTTAAACTAGACCTAAAAAATGAAATTTCTGCATTTGTCCAAACCTAATTGATCTGTTACAAACAACAAATACCGTTTAAAAATACATTCTCCAAATAAGCCTCGCTAAGCATGAAATGAATAATTGCTACTTAGTTATTGACTACAAGTTAGAATTTCCGCAATCCGACTTTTGAGTTTATAAGGCTCGTTCCGGATTCACGTTTATTGCCGACATGGATTTATGGTGGTATAACTCTATCGCGGAATCGCACAGCGAAATGGCGAGTTTGCGATATGCTTTGTTGTAGCTATTTCATGCCCGATAAGATTTTATGGCCGCGATGCATATGTATCGAACTTTTATATTGTCAAAATGATAAAAGTACGAAATTTTCTGCACCAGCAACATTGTTATTAACATTAGAATAATGTTTATTTATTTAAAGTTTACAACATATATACAAATTATTAAAATCCTTTATAAAAGGTATATAGCGGAAACTCGGGTAAAATGGTCTCCTTGGGTAAAATGGTCCCCCAACATATTTCTCATCATTTTCATAAAACCGTCGTTTAGCTTTCTCTTATATTCAGTACTACTAGTACCACTTATGTATGAAGCTGTGAAGATGTGCGAAGCATTATAGGCTAGTTTTAATATAGCTTATAAATCTATTTATCTATCTACCTCTTCCTCAACTGTAAATTGTATATGTTGATTCTATTAATTCTCTACCATTTCTTGACATGAGAATTGTAAGAAATGCAGACAATATGTTGAAAACCAGATGATTCAGAAAACCCATATGTAGTAATAGATTTATAAGCTATTACTCTCATCATCCAAATAAGATGAAAATGAACCTTATAACAGGATTAAAAGAACGTGTTTTAAAACTTTCTCATCCAGATTATCTACATGAAGATATCAATTGTTAAAAAATATTTTAATTGAAAACTCTTATCCTCCAGATATGCTACATAGGATGCTTTTTTCTAATATTGTTAATATAAATAACTTAACACCATTTTTTGCTAAATCTCAAAACATTGTATCTAACAATCAGAACATCTATTATCATTCACTATCTTTTATACCATCATTAACACCTAAATTAATACAAACACTAAAGGTTATTGACAATATAAAAATAGCAACAAAGAACATCAAAACTATTTCATCTTTATATTCCAAAACTAAATATCCTATAGACAAATTTGAAAAAACGAATGTAGTATACAGCATTAGTTGTACTCGGTGTGAAGCTGACTATGTTGGTGAGACCGGAAGAAATCTTTCAAATCGCATTATTTCTCACAAAAGTGATTGCAGAATTAAAAAACCATCTTGTGCTTTGGCAGAGCATGTAATCGATAAAGACCATATTATGGATTTTGATAACATTAAAATTTTATGTAGTGAAAGTAATAAATTTAAAAGGACTTTTTTGGAAATGGTTTGTATTAGCAAAAGTGATAATAATTTAAACAAAAGATCAGAAATTCAAAATCTAAGCAAAATTTATAATTATATTATTTCTTTATAATTTATATATGAAACTTGAAAAATATCAAATTTTTATTTAATTTTCCATATATCTGTTACATTTTTTCAGACATCTATCAATGGTGAATAAATCTTCTTCTATTTTGTTACTAAACAAAAAAGAATTTTTAAACAAAATTTTATTTTTGGCTACATAATTGTCAAAAGTAAAAAATTTTAAGTTGGCATTTATGACATTGAGGCTTATTTGTAATTGGTCGCTACTTTAAACTATTTATAAATTCAATTATTTTTGTTAAGAAAATGTTTTCAAAATTATTAAAATTTCAGGGAAGAATTTATTAGATAAGGGCATTTTAGTATTAATTCTTTTTGAAATGTATTTGCAGCAATTTTATTAACCAAACTAATTTTATTTGGTGAGTTAACAAAAAATTTTTTTCTTTCTAGTTCAACTTTGTAAGATATTTTGTCTTTTTTAGCAGCTCTTGATAATAATTGTAAACACAATTGAAAGCTCGAGCTAATAAATAGTTAACCAATAGCCCCTTTTATTGACTCCAACCCATCCAAAACATTTATATATTTTTTCCAAACGAGTCACAAGTTTTTCTTATATACATATATATATATATATATATATATATATATATATATATATACATACATAAATATATATATATATATATATATATATATATATATATATACATATACCTTTTGCGAAGGATTTTTTAAATAAAAGTTTTATGGTTCATGGTATACAGCCAACTACAGGAATGTCATTTTTCTTGTGGATATACAAATTACACATCAGTAATATACAAGTAAAATTACTAAGGATGTGTACCGTAGCCTGTAGAACACGCATGAACTGAATAAACTTAAGTGAAAGTGTTGACGAAAAAAGGTTTACAAAATGTACAAACAGTATACGTGTGATACATGTACGAGAGTTTTTCTCCCAACAATGATGTTTTTAATTCTGGGTACGAGGTTTTTAATAAATGAAAGTCTAAAGGGAAGTGTAGTGGAATTGTGGTCGAAACCGATGTCCGTCCCGGGATATGTTTTAACTGCCCTGATTCCATTTCTATAACGCTTGTCAATTAATATATAATCAATCTGGTTTCTTATTATGTGATTTTGATTATCTCCAGGTGCTTTCCATGTATATAATCTTCTTTTTGGTAGTTTAAACCAGGTATTTGCGATCATTAGATTTTATTCTTGGCAAAATTGAACCTGTATTTCTCCTCTATCATTTCTTTGGCCCAAACCAAAGTTTCCGACTACGTCTTCGGTCCGCCCTTCAACTGCTTTGGCATTAAAATCTCCCATAATAATGTTTACAGCATTTTCCTTTCCGATCTTCATTAGCTGTTTGATATCTTGTTAGAATTCTCGTATTTTTCTTTCTGGTTTTTCTCATGTAGAAAATGCAGGTTACGCCACAGATAATGTCATATATGTTAATTTAGTGAATAATTCGTAACTAAAACCTTTGTCTTAGGAATCCCAACTAGAATGTCGTAAAAGAACAAAATTGTTTTGTGATTACACGGTATATTATAATTATAATTTAAGTAAATACACCATAAACAATAGTTGGTTTATTATTAATCTAAAATCCCAATAAAAGTGTTTTATTATTAATCTAAATAATAAACATTATTAATGATTCAGCAAATCCTCACACATTTCATTTGGAATCGGAGTTCAGACATTACCGTCTATAATCTCTCCCTTTATTTGCGAAACTGGGATTATCTTTTAGTCGGAAAAACTTCACCCCCTTAAACAAACAGCCGTATATTTCTGGAAAAATGTCTTTTAAGCAAATACAGCGAGTCGGAAATGATCACGATCGCACAAGCACAGGCAGTATTCAAAATGGAAATTTCTGTTATTACCACCCCATAATCTCGTAACATTCCTGCAGTATCATAGAAATGAACCCCCCTTTATAGCTATTAGCTTCTGAGTAAACTTGGGCTGGCTGAATTCAATTAAATTTAGCCGAGTCTGTGCTATACGTTGGGATTCGGAGTTATGGCCGATAACAGTGGCAGGACATACACATATTTCGAAAATATTTCGAAAGATAACTTTAGAATACTTTATTGTCATTTACATATCAACAAGAACTACAGATACTCTAACAGTGGCAGCAGAGGGACTGTATATTAAAAAGAATAGCTAAATGTATGCCTAGTAACACATAAATAAGGGCGGAAAAAATCAGGAGAAATAAAAGGACTCATATAAATCCTAATTGCAAACTGATGCTACTATGAATCAATCAACACGATGCTAAGAGTATCGCTTATTATATGAATCAAAGTCTAACCAAATTAAAAGAATTTTTTTATATATTTTTAAAGGAAAATATTTGCAGTTGCTTATGAATATTCAACCGAAAGCATAATTTCGAAAAATAGTTTATTAACAGAGTACAACTTAGACATCTTCACGATACCAAGCTCTGGCCCAAGGATCAAACTTAATAAAAAGAGATACAAACCTATGAATCGTGGTGGAAAGGAACACAGAATAACAGGATTATCTACCCGAAACTTAAATAGATTAAGTTTCGGTTAAATAAAGATACGGAGCCGCCTTCGTGATGTTTGATCGGAGAAAAGCATTTAACTCAGTCAACTGGGGTTACATCATCACCGCACTGGAAAAAGCAAATGTGTCAGATTATTTGATCAATATAATTAAGAACTAGATGTTCAAGTGGTAAAACCTAAAAACCTGAAAATATCAGCAGGTATACCGCAAGGATCTGTACTAGGAATTTTGGAACGTTCTATAAAATGAAATACTAAAAGTCGGCTATCGAGCAGAGACCAAAGATTGAACAGTACTAGGGACATCTCCGATGGTTGGTTTGAAACCTTTCCTCATCTCAGTCAAAAAAAAAGATGTATATATATTCAAATAACGCTTCTCTTACCAAAAGCACATTTGCCCCCCCCCCCCTGTATATGCGGCTCCCTCCGATGGAGGTGTGGATTACCATCCAGGGAACTATATTGTTATTTTTCATCCTGCTTCTTGTATTTTCGCCTTTTGTTGTTTTGCATGTGCCAGGATGCTAAAGCCTGACGCCAAAACTCCCACTTTGGAGGACCTGCACTTTCAGCCACCCATTCTGGATCCGACGCTGTTTGCAGCCGCCCAAGCCGTCCAGCAAACCCTAAAATCCGGGGTCGCCACTTCCGCCATCCTCGCCGTACCGAAGGTACGGCGAGGATGGCGGAGTATATCGAAGAAAAACGTTTAATTTGGTATGGACATGTGAGAAGAACAGATCATACAAGGTGGATAGCAAAGATTTCGGATTGGAGCCCAATAGGAAGGAGGAAAAGAGGTAGACCCCGAAGATTATGGAGGGATGAAGTGGACGAGGCCATGGAAAGACGAGACCTTAGAGATGGAGAATGGCAGAACAGAAAGGACTGGAGACGTTGGCTGAAAGAAGGAAGGCGGCGACAGCTGTACAAATCCTTATATAGATAGATAGAAATATGGCTATTTCAAATAGCCAAGTCAGTATCGTAACTTTTGCAATTTTAAACATAAATAACTCTTACAATCAAAAGATACAATGGACTTATCAAACTTTTTAGAAATCGTTGTCCAATAAGAAAAACCAAGATACTTGTATCCAGAATCTTATCACTCCCATACTAAGGGTAAGACGTGCATGTGTTCTAATAGAGTCGTTAACAGTCTATTATTATAAATAAAAAATACTAAGAAAAATTTATGGTCCAATATTTTGGGTGAATATTTTTTCCAATAAAATGTAATTGTTTAATACAGTTTCAGCGGTTTCTTCGAGGTAAGCCGCTTTCTCTGCGGTCAGTGTTTTTGAGAATGTAAACAAAGATAATGTTTAGATAAAATAAACTTATTACTTAAAACATAAGTATTAAATTCTGTCACAATTGGATGTTTCGTCCTTTGGTAAGAGCCGCAGCATGTTTTGTTGTGTTACTCTTCCATTCATTACAAAAATTGTGATCCAGTAACACATCTCTTTCGCCATCTTCCTAATTTATAATGTCGAGTAAAAAAAATATAAAACGACTTTCGATGCGAACAAAATGAGTGTTACCGCTTAAAGTAAAAATAGAAATGCTTGGTCGTTTACACCTTGGAGAGTCGTTTGCATCCACGTTTATTCAATGTCAACAAATTAACTGTACGATCGATAACAAAATCAAAGGATAAAATAGGATCGTCTGTAGCTTCCACTTTACTGTCAGCGACAATTGTTCGTGATTTAACAATAGAAAAAATGGAAGTGGCGTAGTCATTATGGATCGAAGACCACAACCAAAAAAAGTGTGCCTCTGAGTGGTCTAATGGTCCGGAAGAAGGCAAACCGTCTTTACGAACATTTTAAAGAACCTGGTGGTAGTTGTGGTGGTGAATGTACAAATAGAGGATTTCAAGTGCAAGTATTGCATTTTCCTCTCTTTGATTATTCTTAGTAATTCTTTTTGTTTACACATGCGACGAAGTACCTCAACATTAGTAACTATTTTCCCTATTACTCTGTAATTGAGATACTATATATTTAAAGTACTTAACACTGAATACGGAACACTGAATATGGAAGGTATGTGACCTTTGAATTTTCCTGTTACCTGATCCAACACAAATGATAGTAAATAAAGACCAATCACTGAGCTTTGACGCAATTCTACTTTTACATGAAATTTATCAATGTCTTTTTCACCTGTCTTAATACTAGTTTTTGCTCCATCATACATATATCTAACAATTTTCAAATGCTCACCGAGAAGTCCTTTATTTATTATTATTGAACAACTTTATTGAATTTAATTGAATCAATTAAGTCAATTACTTTATTGAGTTTAATTACTTTATTATTAAATCTTACCATCAGAGCATAAAAAGAAGCCACAAAAACTAAATGTATTGAACGGATGGTACCGAGTTCGTCACCGCATAGAAAATAATATAAAATAAAATATTCCAAGTATTGCATAAATTTAGTCAAACAAATCATAGAGAGTGTCGGGGTATTCTCGAGTTAAAAAGGAATTATTTCGGGATTTTATTTTACATCTAACAAGATTTTGGATATTTTGTTTTAACCTCTTGCCTACGCTACTGAACAGCCTCAAGCGAAAGTGGGTAACTTGATTAAACGTTGCATTAGGAGTTATCAGTTGATTACTCTTTGAAAGGGTCTTCGTGCTTTAGATATAATGAAAATGGGAAATGGGCTTGAGCTATAAAGTTTTTGGGGAGACCTATCAGGGTTATTTTAATCTCAACCTTTTTTATGCAGTGGGTAACGTCCATTTGAAGTTTTAAAAGCCGCGCTGTTTGGTTTATGCTGTCAGGGGATTGCCCAAAGTGGGGTGGGTTAAAAAAATAAAATTGAATTTTTTATTTTAATATCAATTTTAACTTAACTGTAACTACTTTACCGGTATTAATTTTACGATATCCTAACAGTTTTTGCAGAAATTATTCACTCACTTAAATATCTAGGGTAATAAAGGTAAATGAGTAAAAGGAAGAGAAAAACTTATGGAATTCCTGGAACAAAAACATGTATGCTGTCAATACCTATTACAAAAAGAATCATAGCAGAAATTGGACATGGATGGCACCTAAAGGAACTACCAAAAATGAAATCAACTATTTTTTCTCAAAGGGGTGTTACATGGATCTGTCTTAGGAGGTCTAAGTGTCTGAAGGACTCACAAACGGATCCTGTCTGATCCCCTATAACCATAACCATTTTCTCTCAAGCAACAAAAGAATATTTGAAGATGTAGCAACAATAAACAACCTAACAACTGGTAGTGACCATCGTATAGTTAGGGCAAAAATATATATTAACAGGAAAGAAGAGGGAAAAAGTATCTTTAAGAACACAACGCGGATAGATGCCATCAATATAAGAACAAATACGAAAAAGAAGAAAACTAATACGGAAAATAAATTGTATACTCAAGAATACGTAGAACTAAATATAAAAATTAAAAAAGAACTAGACTGTGACATGAAAAAATTGAACGAGAACTTAGCCATAAAAAAGAACTTTCTTTCTTTTTTCCGTTCCTTTGTCTCTATCAAAGCGTCGAATTTGGGCTAGCTATTTTAATTTTCATTCACCCATCTCTTCCATTCTTTTCTATTTTCTAACATTATTTTCTATTTCTCGAGTGATTTTTGTTTAAATTTTCCCGCCTCTACGACTTGCTGTATCCATTTTAAGCTTAATCTGCCTCTTTTTCTTTTTACTTATTCTTTGCTTCATGCACTTTTCTTGTAATTTTGTTGAGTTGCATACTCATCAGATGCCCATACCAGTTCATTTGTCCCTTTGCTATTTTATTCATTATTGGTTATTGGTTGGCCATTCTCCTAATAGTCTTGTTGTTTAATCTATCCCATTTCCTTTTTCCAAATATCCTTCTTAGATGTCTCATCTCCATTGTATTTATCCTGCTTTTATGTTTTTCCAGAATTCTCCAGTTTTCACTTTTAAATTCTTTGGGAAAAAGTGTCAGGAAAAATAGACATCTCACAACTGAAGAACCCTGAAAAACAAAATGAAATAAGTATCAAGGTTGAGAAAGAAATAGAAAAAGACAGACGTTGATGTAACATGGACTGCTCTAAAAACAAAAATAACAGAGATACAAGAAGACGACATCGGGTTCACGAACAACAACAGAAAACAAGAATAGATAACGCAAGAGATCATGGACCTCATGGATCTAAGATTAAAACATAAAACAAACCCAATAGAATATAAACGAGTCAATAAAATCATTAGAAAAGAGTGCAAAGAAGCTAAAGAAAACTGTATGTCAACCAAATGCCTGGAAATTGAACAACTTCAGGAAAGATACGACACTTTTAATGTCCATAAAAAAGTAAAAGAAATGACAGGTAGAAAGAGACAAGAAATAAAGAAATAATAATAACGAAATAATTATAGGTACATAAGACAAACTAGAGAGATAGATAGAATACACTTTTTGACGATGATAGACGAAAGCAAAAGCCTCGACTTAATAACAGTACTATATGACATAGGTAAAATACCATCAGACTGGCTAAAATCAGCATTCGTAACATTACCAAAAAAATCCAATGCCTCACATTGCGATGACTATCGAATATTAAGCATGATGTCTCATGTCCTTAAAACTTTTCTCAGAATCATTCATACAAGAATTTACAAGAAGTGTGAATTTCAGATGAGTGACACTCAATTCGGATTTCGAAATGAACTGGGAACACGAGAAGCTCTTTTTGCCTTAAACGTGTTAACACAACGATGCAGACATGAATGTAGATGTATATGTATGTTTTATTGATTATCGAAAAGCATTTGACTGCGTTAACCATCAAAAAATGATCAAAATTCTGAGAACAACTGGAATTGACGAACAAGACTTGAGAATTATCTCAGAACTATATTGGCACCAAACGAGAACAATTGAAATAGAGCACACAACATCCGATGATATACGAATCCGACGAGGAGTTTGACAAAACTCATAAAAAAGAACAAAGGCTTAAAATGTCTAACACTGGGTATTAAGAAAATTATCAAGATTAAAGACACCAACAATAAAGAAAGAGGGACAAATATAAAATAACAAATTTAGTTAAAGACTTCTACAAAACCTTGTACAGTTTGCAAAGCCAGCCTAATGAACCAACAAAAGAGAACGTCGAAAAAAATTCAAAATGTGTAACAAGTATGTCTCCTAGTTTATCATAGAAAGCTCTTCTTTCATTCGGATCCAGACCGATTTAAAGAGCATACACATACAACTTATTTGTATTTAGTAACAGTACACAAATCCTTCCGGTGTCCGGGCCTGGTGAGGTTTCCCGTGTTGGGAAATGGAAAGAATGGAAAGAAAATTAGAGACTTATCAACCAAGGGAACAGGCAGGATTCCGAAAAAGTTACGGAACAAATGACCATCTACAAAGTATAAAAACCCTAATAGAGAAAGCAGTGGATTACAATAAACCTCTAGTTCTAATATTTATCGATTTTCACAAAGCCTTTGACACAGTTGAGCTAACCAAAATATGACAGGCGCTTAAAGAATGCAGGCTAGATTATAGATATACTAAATTATTATAAAAAAATATACCTGCAGGCAACAACCACTCTCAGATTGCATACTAACAGTAATCGCATAAAAATAGAACGGGGGGTTAGACAAGGAGACCCAATGTCACCTAAACTTTTTAATACGGTGCTAGAACATGCTTTTAAGAATTTGGATTGGATGACAAAGGGAATAAAAATAGATGGAGAATATCTAAACAACTTACATTTCGCCGATGATATACTTATAATAGCTGAATATCTAGGTATGGCAAGAGAGATGGTACAGGAACTCGTTGTGGCTACAGAAAATGTAGGTTTAAATATAAATATCTCGAAAACAAAAATCATGACCAATTTGGTACCCAAGCAGAACATCAGTATTGGTGGGAAAGAAATAGAACTCGTAGATAGATATAAATACCTGGGACATGAAATTATGATTGGCAGGGATAACCAGACGCATGAACTGAAGAGAAGAATCGGCCTTGGGTGGGCAGCATTTGGAAAACTGAGAGAAACGTTTAAAAGTGAGCTGCCCACATGCCTAAAGAGAAAGGTATTTGATCAGTGCGTCCTCCCAGTCTTGATGTACGGAGCAGAAACACTTACCTTAACAAAAGCAGCAGCTACCAAACTGAGAGTCACGCAGAGAAGAATGGAGCGGTCCATGTTAGGAATAACTCTGCGAGACAGAATAACCAACGAAGACATCAGGAGAAGAACCGGAGTGACTGATATCATCGAGAAGATAGCCAGACTAAAATGGAGATGGGCAGGACACATAGCCAGAATGACAGATGGGCGATGGACAAAGAGGTTATTGGAATGGAGGGCAAGGGAAGAGAAGAGAAGCGTCGGTCGACCACCTACAAGATGCACTGACGATTTAAGAAGACTCGATAAAAACTGGATAAGAGCGGCGCAAGATAGACGGGGTTGGAAACATGAGGAAGAGGCCTATGTTCAGCAGTGGACTCTTGAGGCTGGATGATGATGATGAACAGTACACAAAAAACTAATATCTATATAAAATTTTAGTGTTATTTTTAAAATATTTTTTTTTCTTATTTGTCATTATTTAAATGAGAATAAGCCACAATTAAACGTTAAAGTAAGTTAATTGACGTTTCAATTTCCACTTCGGAAATCGTTCTCAAAATATAAACATTAAATATACCTATATACTTTAAAATGCCATAAGAAAATAGCTTAAGAACAATATTCTTATTTGTTCTTATTATTACTTATTTATATATATATATATATATATATATATATATATATATATATATATATATATATATATATATATATATATATATATATATATATATATATATATATATATATATATATATATATATATTCCGTCATCAAGCAAAAAATGTTTCACACAGTTTTTAACATGCCATTTTAAAACTTTTTAACGAGATATTGATGGAATCCACCTACCTACTTATCAAAAAGAGACCCAAAATCAAGAAAAACAAATCCATTATTAAAAAGAAAACAGGTTTCAAGGTACTACCAACCACCCAGCATTCCAGGTAGAGACACACCATTAAAAGAACAAAAATGGACGATCGAGGAATATCCAATTAGGTACAAACAAAACCCACAAGTCCATCGTAAATGTCAGATTATCGCGAGAGATAATACCAGTTTCGATGGAGAACGGGAATTTATGTCTTTGGAATTTATTCGAAAATCTCGATAGGCTCTAATTTATACCTCGAGATACCGAGAATGGGAGAAATAATCGGGAAAAAATGTTCCCCTGATGGGATTCGTACAGGTGAGGCTTGAAATATAAATACCTGAAATATTTTAAATTTAATGCTGATTAACAACATGCATTCGTTATCCGAAATAATTGGCTTAAACTGCGATAAGAGTGAAAAAGATACCCAATGATTCTTCTTGTTAAATTTTTCACTGCAATAATCAGAAAATCTTGTGTTTATAAAATGTTTGCAAATTGATTTGCTGCGTTCTGTGAATAAGCATCAAATTTTTAATGTATTTTTACTATATTTTAATATTATTGCGTTAAGTAAAGTTATTAGAGTTTTGAAAAACATCTGATGATCCATAAATGGGAATGACAGGTTAAATAAAAATAATTAATATGCATTAGTAGTTATTTAACCAACAAGTGTATTAATAAGGGCGATTAACAATTGAGATATTTTAACGCGTGAGCGAAGCGAGCGCGTTAATGTTCGAGATTGTTAATCGCCATTTTAATTCACGAGTTCGTTACAAAACTTTTCAGTCGACCGTACTTTTCAGAAATAAAGATATCTTAGTTTAAAAATTAAAAATAAAAAAATTTATTTACTTAACGATAAACAACAATTTTTTCAGCTTTCATTGGATTTATTCAAAGTTTCCTTAGGGGTAGTTTTATTATAGTAAACATTAATATTCGAAATAGTGCAATTACTGAAATTAAAGGAAGATATTGATAAATGATTAATGCTGTGTAGCATTTTGACAAATTTATATTTAAGTCTTCTTGGACCTCTGTAAATTCTGTGATAGAAGAAGTTAAATTCTGGTGGAGTTAAATTAAACTCTTCGTCAATATCCATCCTTTGATTTTTCAAATAAATTAATTTTTTAGTGGGAATCGAGTTAAATAGGTATATGTTTGGTTGCCTACACCACAGGTCACTGCCAATCACAGAGCTTTTAATTAATTTATGCAATCAATGTATGTTGTGTTGCCTATAATAAAATCGTTCATTAATAGAAAATCATTCATTAATAGGGGTCATTAATCAATGATTTTGAGGGTGTTAAAATTGATCATAAATGGACGGTCGACGGAAAAAGTAATAAAATGCTATCAAATATAATAAACATTGCATGTACAACATCTGATCTACCAGGATAAATATTTTAAAGGTACATCTCACTACAACGACACTTTCAAGTAATATTTTCAGATCTTCTTTAGTAGATGCTAGGAGTACTGTATCGTCCTCGAATCGCAAATTATTGATGACTTCACCGTTCACAATTATTCGTTCTTGTTTTTCAGAAAGTGGATTTTTGAAAATTTTTGGGAGTAAATGTTAAAAAGCAAGGCGATAAGAGGCATCACTGCCGTACTCTTCTTTTAATATTAAGAGCCTGTGATTCCAAACCGTCTACTAAAACTGATATTGTTTAATTAAAATACAAATTTGCCAGTATGCGAACGTATCTGCCATCCAAGCCAATTTCTCTTAGAACATCGATCAATACAAAGTCCTTACACGATCAAATGCCTCTTGGAAATCAATAAACCAGCAGTACATTCAACAGGTTTGCGACCACTATAATCAAGATATTTTCTATTCTGCGCCACTCTTAGTACTTGTTGAACATCTTCATCATTCATGTCCGTCCAAGTTCTGATATTGCGAAGTCATGACATATTCCTTTTCGGCCCTTACTTTAATTATCCAGATTTAGCCATACGGCTCACACTTCCTCTAAGGGAAAAATTCACTCATTCCAGATACCTACCGTATCAAAAGGATTGAGCTCTGGAGGTACTCTTTCCGTGTTATCGAGCCCTAGGTGACTTGGTTTACTGGAGTATCTCCCAAAAATTTTCGTACACACCTGGACGTCGCGAGGAGTACAGCTTTCTGCATGGCCTTATAAAGATGTTCATTTAGACCCAGCCGTTTTATGTTCGCTAGGAGGTTTTTGGGAATAACACCAGTAGTAGATAGAGTAATAGGTACTGTCTGGGTACTTTCCATTCTCCATTGTCTCCTGATTTGCATTTCTAGATCTCTATACTTGGCGATCTTTTCGTTGTATTTAACACACAAATTATTGGTGTTAGGTATCGCCACATCAATAAGTGTTGTTTGCCTGGTAAGTTTATTAACTAGTATGAGATCCGGTCTATTATGTGCCACTGATTGGTCTGTGAGCACAGTGCGGTCCCAGTATAGCTTGTAGTTGTCATTTTCAAGCATTCTGTCAGGGACATATTGATAATAAGGGAGATGGTCGGTTTGGAGAAGTCCCAGTTTGTCAGCTAGTTCTTGGTGGTTAATCTTTCCTACTGAGTCATGGCGTTCTTTATAATCAGTTCCGACAAACTCCTGACAGCCCCCGCTAAGATGTTGGATGGTTTCTTGGGCTTGGCATCCATATCGGCATTTGTCATTTTGGACTTGAGATTTTTAACAATATATTTCAGGTAATTTTTAGTTGGTATAACCTGATCCTGAATGGCATGTAGAAAACTCTCATTCTCGGGAAACATCTTTCCTGATGTCAACCAGTAGTTCGACGCTGTATTGTCGACATATTCTTGGCTGATCTCACTGAGATGTCGCCCATGCAGAGGTTTATTTATTAAGGTTTATTAGATTAGCTTATTAGTTATTATCAGAGGTTTATTATTATTATTATTATCCAGATTTAGCCATACGGCTCACACTCCCTCTAAGGGGAAAATTCACTCATCCCAGATACCTACGGTATCAAACGGATTTACTTTAATTATTATTATTATTATTTTTATTCATCGTAGCAGGTTATATTTGTCATTGTCATACAAAGGCTCACAAAATCGAAATCAAATTCCCAAATAATGTGCGGATAATCAAGACTATCGACCATTACTTCATTGAATGGCAGAAACCAAGAAGCAATCATCAAAATGAGCAACCATAAAGTTAATATTACATGTGAAATATTTTAAACGAAAAAAAACTTAAGGAACAACCAAATATGTGGAATATATCTTGATTTATAGCGGAAAAACCTAACAAGAGAAAACACAGAAACGATTGGAAGTTTTAGTAGACGAAAAATACAAATACATCATCGAAAACATCGAAGTTATTAGCAACAGGTAAATAAAAGTATCTATAAAGCATCACTAGTTATTCACATCCAAGAATGTTCTAATATTACAAACGACCATTAAGAAAATAAACAAACCTCATTTGATAATTTTAATAGGAGAGTTTAATGCACTCAAGGGGGGATATAAAACATAGATTATAATGAAGCTATATTCAATGAAAACAAGGTAAAAGTGCAATGTGCTAGAATTAACACGAAAATCAAAAATGCGTAATTTTAATACACTCCAGTAAATCCAGAAGTAAAAAATCAACTTTAGCCAACCAGCAGAAACATCCAGGTTAGCTAAAATTGGCTGTAACTGAAACATCTATACTGGTCTGCAGCAGCGCGAAAAAGCTGCGCAGATATTATATTGAATCAAGTTTTCAGGTGCTTTAACCAGGATGTTGTTCTTCTTCCTGGATCTCGCTTTTCAAATATTTTTCATTACAGGATGGCTTGTAGAAGGGCATATCTGGATTATTTTGCATATGGTGTCCGTAGTATCGTAGCTTTCGAGATTTAATGGTAGTCATTAACTCTTCATTAGCTTCTTCTTCATTTTTCTGAAAATACCCTTATTTGTGACTTGGTTTGTCTACGGGATCTTAAGTATCCTCTGATATACCCACATCTCAAATGCTTCCAATCTTCTGCACACATCTTCGTTAAAGGTCCAGGAGTCAACATTCAACACCATGAAAAAGAACAAGGAAGAAATAGCATCGCAGCTTTCTTACTTTTGTATCAAGAGAGAGGTTGAGGCTCTTTTAGAAGGCACTCATCCAGTTCAAGGTGGATCTAGCTTTTTCAAAGCGTGCTTTTCAATCTCCTGGTTGTTGGTCCATTCTTCATTTATTATGCTTCTGAGGTAGTTGTAGTGCCTTACTTTTTCTATTGGGGTTTGGTTGACGTAGAGTTGAGATTCTGTTATCTTTTTCTTGCTATTTATCATGAGCTTTGTCTTCTTTACGTTTGTATTGAGTCCTTGTTTTTGACTGTAATACGTGATTGTATTCGTAAGAACTTGTAGGTCTTCTAGATTGTCCACAAGTACTATGATGGTGTCATCTGCATATCTGATGTTGTTTAACCGGTATCTGTTTAGTAGAATGCCTTTTTCAGTTTTGTGCAAAGCTTCGCTAAATATTCTGTCATTGTTCTAAAGCTATTTTCTTGTGGTATCTTAAAGCAATTACTACTTTAATGGGAGTAAGCCACAATTGAAGATTAAAAAAGTTTATTGACGTTTCAATTTCCGATTTCCGAGGTGGAAATTTTGGTGTTAAACTGTGATAAAATCTTAAATTATGGTATTTAGTATAATTATTGACATTTATTTACTTCATTAAAAGATAATTTTAATCAATTATCCGCTTTAATTTACAATTATACGATTTTTTCTACTAGGGTTGTTTTTTCCCTGAAAAATAAAAAGCAACCAACGGCACAAGTTCAAAAATAAAGTGAAAGGTAAGTAGAACCTAATTTTCATGCAATTCGGTGGTTACATGGAAAATTATATAGTATCGTATTTCACGTTCATTTACTGCTCTAATGACTTTTTAATGATATTGTCAGTATTTTTGAGTTGCGTTTCTGAGACGTCTGTCTTGGAAGATAGTATATTCGATTACATGAAATCAAGTTTAACTTAAGAATACTCGTCAGAAAAATCATGGCATGTGATGTCTTTAAAAAAACAACCACATGCAATAGTGACAATAAAATTTTCCAATATTTTTGGTGTTATTTTGATATTCTCTTCTAGTATTCTTTGTAGGATGTCCATGTTTTGTTTTTATTTTATTTATTATCTTTAAAGTGGTTCTTTATTTTATGTTTTTATTTATTTCTTCAAGCAGCTTTTTTGGTATTTAATTGTTTTTGAGGATTTTTAAATATATGTGCTCAGGATTATGTTTCTTTTTATACTTCTTCTTCTTCTTCAAGTGCCCTGTCCGTTGCGAACGTTGGCTATTAACATGGCAATTCTGATCTTATTTGCGGCGCTTCTGAATAGTTCGACCGATGTGAGCCCGAACCACTTCCTCAGATTTTGGAGCCACGAGTGTCTTCTCCTGCCTGGCCCTCGCTTACTGTCTATTTTTCCCTGGACAATCAATTGCAGTAGACGGTACTTATCGTGTCTCAATATGTGGCCTAGATATTCAAGCTTTCTTTGTTTAATTGTGTTCACGATTTCTTTCTCCTTTCCGATTCTTTGGATTACCTCTGTGTTGGTGACATGTTCGGTCCAGGATATACGAAGAATGCGTCGGTACACCCACATTTCGAATGCTTCTAGTTTTCTCGTGAGCGTCTCCGTCAGCGTCCAGGCCTCCACACCATACAGTAAGATCGGAAAAATGTAGCATTTAACTAGACGTAGTTTTAGGGGAAGAGACAAATCCCTGCTTATGAGGAGCTTTTTCATATTGCTAAATGCTGCTCTAGCTCGTTCTATTCTCGCCTTAATTTCTGTGGCCTGTTCCCATTTTGCATTTACGTTGGTGCCAAGGTACACATAAGATTCTACATGGTCAATTAGTATGTTACTTATCCGTAACTGTCGAGCAGGCTGTTGCTTCCTGCTTATCAGCATCCACTTTGTCTTCTTGAAGTTGAGGCTCAGGCCGTATTCCTCACTAACTGAAAAAACTCTTTCCATTACCTGCTGTAATTCGTCTATGGTACTGGCAAGGATCACCGTGTCGTCGGCATATCTTATATTGTTTGTTAACTCGCCGTTTATTTTTATGCCCTCATTTGCATTTTCCATACATTTATTAAATATTTCTTCGGAATAAATATTGAATAGGAGTGGGGATAATATACAACCCTGACGGACACCTCTTTTGATCTGCACACTTTTAGTGAGTTCGTTGCCAATTTTTGCTCTTGCTGTTTGACCCCAGTATAGGTTTGCCACAATTCGAATGTCCTTGTCGTCAATACCTGTCTTTCGCAGAATATCTATCAATTGTTCATGATTGACATTGTCAAATGCTTTTCTAAAATCCACAAAGCACAAATACACGTCCTTATCAACGTCTCTACACCGCTGTATAAGCACCTGGAGAGCGAAAATTGCTTCTCTAGTTCCAAGTGCTTTCCGAAAGCCAAACTGCGATCTATCAATATTTGACTCACATTTATCATATATTCTTCTATGAATGATCTTAGTGAACGCTTTAGTGACATGATTAATCAAGCTTATAAGCCGGTAGTCATCACAGATCTGGGCCTTTGGTTTCTTCGGGATTGTAATAAATGTTGACTGCAGCCAGTTCTCCGGGATTTTACCGCTATTATATATGTTGTTAAAAAGTTCAACTAGATTATCAAGGAACTGTTTGTCTGATTTACATAGGATCTTTAATATTTCGCAGGGTACATTGTCCGGACCTGCTGATTTATTGTTTTTTAGTGCTGCAATGGCATCTTCTATCTCCGATTTAAGGATTGAAGGTCCTGTTTCTCCTTCTCCATATAGGTGATCATCAGTCCTGTCAGATGCAAATAATTTTTCTATGTATGATTTCCATGTTTCTAAGATCGTTGATGGCTCCGAGATAAGATTTCCATCGCCATCTTTTATGCTGTTGGGTGACTTATTGAATTTCCTCTTGTTTGTCATTGATTTTATTTTTTTGTGCATATTGTAACTGTCGTATTTTCGTTCGTATTGTTCTATTTCCCTGCATTCGTTGGAAAACCATTTTTCTTTGGCTTCTCGAATTTTCGTTCTTATGATTTTGTGGATCTGCTGGTATTTTTCTTCATTTTTATTCTTGAATTTACGTCTTTCATCCATCATATCCATTATCTCATCAGACATCCATTCGTTCTTCTTTCGTCTGTCACGCTTTAATAGAGTCGCGCATGTTGTTTGGATTGCTTCCCTCGATTTATCCCATCTCTCTATTATGTCCGACGTGTTCTCGTTAATGTCGTTTATTTTCTTTCCTAGTTGTTCTCGTACTTTTATTTCGGTTTTTGGGTTAGTGAGTTTCTTAATATCAATTGTGTTTAAATTAGATCTTTTCTCGAGCCGTTTTACTCTCATGACCATTCTGCATACCAACAGATTGTGGTCCGTAGGAACATCGGCACCTGGGTACGTTTTTGATGATTTTATCATGTTTTTATATCTTGTTGGTACTGCTATATAATCTATCTGATTCCTTATGATGTTGTCAGGTGAGTCAGCGGGGGATTTCCATGTGTAAAGTCGACGTTTGGGGAGCTTGAAGAGTGTATTACTTAATAGCAGGTTATATTCCTGGCAGAAGCATATAAGTCTATCTTTAATCTGTCTGTCTAATCTTTTTATACTACATTATTGGAATTATAATAATCAGTTTCCTGCTACTCCGTTATAATATTTCAAAGTATAAAATATGTCATTATTGTTTATTTTTTAATGTTTTTGCATGTGTTTGCACGTTTTTGCAATAATAAAGTTGTATCTTTTGGCAATTACTGTATTAACTTGGAATAAGTTTGGTGTGTTATTTTGATTTAATGTTTGTTCTTAGTTATTATTGTACTCACAAGAATTCGTGTGCTTTGGTTTTTCAGTGGTGTATTTAATCGACCTAATACACCCCTGTATGTTCGAAGTTCTTTTTGAAATGGACGGCATTGTCAGGTGATAGTTTTATAGATCTCGACATGTCGCTTTCTCAAATAACAAATGACCAGCTCATAAATTGTTGCTTCATTTGCATACATATGTATAAGCCACAACCAACGCTAAGGTACAATCCCCAAGATATATCTACATAATTCTTTGTACTCCCTAGAACGTTCCTAGTAGGCTAAAAAGATTAATTTGAATATAAAATGAGTCTTATTTTTAAAAGGCAAGAAAATAAATGTCGGAGTAAAAATAGATTTGAAGATATCTTTAGATGATCGTAATCGTAAGTATCTCGAAAAATCTTGTGTGGAGATCATGTAAAATAAATTAATCTTTTATATAAAGACATAATTTACTGTAATAATCTGACATTGCTAGTTTTAATTATAAAGAATATTATTTATGAAAATTTATCAGTATATGAGCTTTTGAGAAGTTTTAATAACATTAATATTAATAAATTTATAAATGACATCTAAAGAGAGAACTGGAATCAAAATATATGATATTTTAGACACAAATACTGCTTTTAATACTTTTTTTAATTTTTATGTAACATTTTGACATAAACTTCCTTCAGATAGTAATAAATGAATTAAGGCTGTTTTATCGGTGCATCAAAACCTAGAGACAGTGTTTTCTCTGTTATTTACTGACAAAATGTCTCGAAATTTGGACACGTTATTCGAAATTATGTTGCCTTTAAACTGATGGTTTTACTTTTTTTATTTTTTTGAAACTTCTGTTGAAAAATTGGAATATACTGTTTAACGTTCTATTATAACCAAACTTTTTACGCCCATCACTCGAAAGAGTTTTTTTTTCTGTAATCGTTGATTTTTGTTTCACCTTTCTGTGTCCAGTAATAATCGAGAAAAGCGTGTTTCAACTTTAAAGAAAATTGCCTAAAAATACTGAAATCTAATAGTGAAACGTGTTACTCATCATTGGGCTTAGTTTCATCGTTATCGCCTTCGTGACGTCAAATCTCATGAACGTACGGTCAGTTAGTTCGTGTTAAAACTAATTTGAATGGAGAATAATGTATTTGTTGTCATTAAACTACCCGTCGGCCGGCGGCACTGAGTAAAGATGGTCTCGCGTAAGCAGTGTAGAAAAGTAAGTGATACGCCCATTTCAAATCGCAGTTGGCTTGAACTGCTAAAACAGCCTTAATAATGAATAATTTTGAACTGAAAAATTTGCATGCATTATCTCGATCATTTCCTGAGTTGCGTGATTATTAAAATAAAGGATCATCAAAAGCTTCTAAATTCAACAAAAAAAATGCCACTACCATAAACATATTAAACACGTCTGATAATTCTTCAAAAAGTGATTTTAAAATTATATCTCATTTTTCAAAATAAAAAAAGGAAGCAAAAGGCTCAATTTTAAGAGCCATTCTATATCTTATTTACGTAAACGATATTGTCTCGGTTAACTCAGATGGATATTTTACAATATTTGCAGAGGATATAAATGCTACAATTAACGGATCTGATTCCTCTTTGTCCTCTGAGCCCAAAGAAAATCGTTATTGGAGAAAACATCGGGATGCACTTGCAGCATAAATAAACTCAGTAACTTTTTTGTTTCGAAATTTAAAGCAAGTGTTAAGAGAGAAACAATTAATAGTGCTTTATTATGCCCAGGTCGGATAAGGAATCCTGTTGTATCTATGTCATATCTATTCAGTTCACCGAGCAGATTTTGGAGGGTTCCCGATCTGTATGTTAAATGATGTTAATTTAATCAAGAAATTTTAAATTTACTGATGAAAAAAAGTTAGATGTACTTCTAGAGATTGAGGAAAATCCGCATAAGACAACTCGAGAACTTGCCGCCGTCAATGATGTAATTAAATCATCCATTTTGAGAGTTTTGCATAAAGAAAAATATCACCCTTACAAAGTTCAGTGGGTTCAGGAGTTAAATGAAGATGATCCTGATAAAAGGCAAGAATTCTGTGAAATGATGATTGACAGAATGCACGCAGATTTGCAGTTCATAAACAAAATATTTTATTCTGATGAACCGACGTTTCATTTAAACGAAACGGTTAACAAACAGAACTGTAGATATTGGAGCAGAGAAAATCCTCACTGGGTGTGTGAGACTCACACGCAATATCCAAACAAAGTTAACGTTGGGGCTGATATTATTAACAATAAAATTATTGTTCCTTATTTTTTTGAGGGCACAGTTGATGGCGAGGTTTATCTAGATTTTTTGATTAACTTTTTAGTGCCTACATTACGAAAATTTTTTTTTTGATGTTAATCATCTAAACAAAATAGATCGATCTATTTACTACCATACCTCCATACAACGAGGAGGTATGGACAAGGTTGCATTTTGTCGCCAACATTGTTCAATCTTTACTCGGACCAGTTATTTGGAAAGGCACTTGAGGGACAACCATATGGAATAAAAATCAACGGGAAACTACTTAATGTGATTAGATATGCAGACGATACAGTAATTCTGTCAGATAATATTGAAGGTCTCCAAATTCTGCTTGATCGTATTCACGAGGTAGGAGAGGAAATGGGCATTAAAATAAACTCAAACAAAACCAAATTTTTAGTGTTTAGTCGTGACCCACATCCCAATGCAAAGCTTTAATTAAACGCAGTCCAAGTTGAGAAAGTCATTTCTTTCCAATAATCATCTCAGTTTAAAACTAAGACAAAGAATGTACGTTTGGTCCGTACTTTTGTATAGTGCAGAAGTGTGGACGCTAAAACTATCGATCATGAACAAAATTGAAGCATTGGAAATGTGGGTTTATAGACGAATGCTAAACATACCTTGGACAGCAAGGAAAACTAATGAAGAAGTACTAAGGAGCGTCAACAAAGATAGAGAACTGCTAAAGACTGTTAAACATGGGGAAAAATGTCTTATCTGGGACATATAGTAAGGGGAAGTCGATATAAAATATTACAACTGATCCTTAAAGGCAAAATAGAGGGCCGTAGAGGTGTAGGAAGAAAACAAGTTTCTTGGTTAAAAAGCATTCGTGAATGGACACAGATATCAAATGCAGGACAATTATTCCATATTGCAGAAGATCGAGAAGCCTTCGCAATGGTGATCGCCATTGTCGGATAATTCTGATATGGCACGCGAAAAAGATTTACTACCAACAAGATGGAGCTCGACCGCATTTTGCACGTATAGTCAGAAATTATTTGAATGAGGTCTTTCCCAATAGGTGGATTGGAAGACGAGGAATAATCGAATGGCCGGTTATATCCCCCGATTTCACTCCTCTCGATTACTTCTTATGAGGTTTTTTTAAAATCTTAGTATATTTTAATAGACTAAACAGTATTGCTGATTTAAAAGTTAGGATAACTGAAGAAATTAACAAAATAACCCCCGAGCCCGAGGTCGTACAAAATCGCCTCGGTTATTATCAAGAAGTGAATGGTGGTCGTTTTGAACATTTAGCTTAATCGTAAAGTACATTGAAAAATACATTCTAAATATTATGTGACAATATTATCTTCATTCAACCTAAAGTTTTGTGATAGAGACATTATCAAAATTTTACGTCATAAAAATCAATTTTCTCAGTTATGATTGCACCAAACTTAAAAAACTTTATATTGCTAAACAGCGGACTAAAATACCTTTCTAATAAGGTGCCATACTTTTGCGCCCTTTATTATTTAAAATTTTCGAGTGGTGCTTATAATTCAAAGGGGGGTGCTGGAGGGGTATACTATTTTCATACTGTAAATTGTCAATTCAAGAATAAAAATCAACCTGTGTTAGTTTTTTTTTCACATAGTACATAATAACGCTAAAAATGAATTTATTCCATACATATGGACCGCTTATAGATAGTTATTAACTAAGTTGCATAGTTACGTGATTATATTAGGATTTTTAACACTGTTGTATTGAAATACTCGAAAAACAAACACTCACTGAAGACCATTTGGAAAAATGTCACCCCTATGTCAATAAACTCTAATTCAATTTAACAAAACGAAATTAACGACCGGAAATTACTAGCGTTCCCAACGAAGAAATTTCGCTGAAGGAGATTGGAGTCACAAATAATTCGTGTTTTAGCAGACAAATTAGATAATGTTAGGGGGTTATTTAATGTTGTATTGCGTGCTGAAACAATGATTACAAAACATTATCGTTATTTGGAAACTTTAATTTCCAAATAACGATAATGATATCAGTACTTTTTTTCGAATCTCATTTCTTTGAAATTTCTATAGGCTTTCTGCGTATATTTTGTAGAAATTTGTATTTTGTCCCCCCATTAGATGGCCCAAATACTTGAACTGTTTTTATATTAATTAATAATAAGGATTATTCATTTGATGCATTGAAGGTCTTCAGATTTTGTCGACCAGCTTATTCTCATTATGCGCTAGTAGTACCACATCTCGCACTCTTAATGTAAATTGTTCTGCTTGAGAGTCCATGCTTCTACGTCGAACAATAAGGTATTAAAATCATAACATCTTAGGCGAGCAGTGCACCCCTAAAAAGATACATGAAATTACCAAAAAACCCTCTGAACAAAAAACAACTCATTAAAACAAAGTGGAATCGTTTCTTTATGCCTTTTAAAAACCTAAATAAGTTTTTTTAAACCGCAGGTAATTTGTTATTAATTTATTAAAAAATTTAAAAAAAGTAGAAAATAGATATTGCAAACCCTTTCTTTCGGTGAATTTCGCAAAAATACTTTATGCCTTATAGCATTTTAAAAAAAAAAAGTGGTACAGTAGGCGGTACTGTAGACTAGCACGAAGCTTCATAATATGTTTTTTGTATTATAAATATATATTATTGTATTATACTATTGTTGCCAACATCATTAGAACATAGGCACCTTTAGAAGAAGTTAACTCAAATTGAAAGATGGAAATATGTATTTCAATAAATGTTCTATCAGTTTATTTGTTTGAAAGGTGTATTTTGAACACTATGAAAAATATGTACATTACATTGCATCATTTAATATGTTTAAAACTTAAGACCAAAATTGGCAATCTCGCACAGACGCTTTCATAATTCAATGTAAATGTCATAATAAAAATAGCAAAAATCACACAAACCTTTAATTGTTTAACATATGTATAGAAATTGACTTCATTTGCGGCAAAATACAAAATTGCATACGAAAGCTGCACTCTTCACCTCTAAAAGCTTTTTGATTATTGTCTATAGTACACTCTAATCAAAAGATATCGAATTTTTACCGTCGAGTTGATACAAATTTAAATAAAATAAATAAGAATTTTTCAACACTCGACCGAATAGAACAGAACAACTTAGAACGAGATCCTACAGCATACACAAGGAAAATACACGAGAAAAATAACAATACCACATATAAAAGGACAATCAGAAAAGCTTAAAAAGATAGGAAATAAATTCAACGTTTCAACAACATTCAAAACAACAAATACATTGAGATTTATTTTATATAAAATTAACCTAACAATAAAAAAGAAAGAACAAAGGATTGTATTTATAAAATACCTTGTGAATGCGATCCGTTTTATTTAGGTGAAACATGAAGACCATGAAATGTTAGAATAAGTGAACATCAATCTTATATTAAAAATAGATAAATTTGATAAATCTCAAATATGTAAACACGCATGGGAAAATGAACATACGGTTCAATAAAAAACAGATGGCTAAAAGAGAAAAATTAAAGAAGCGGCTCTAAGTATGCTAAATAAGACCAATTGTGTAACGAATTCCTCGCAGAATACAGTAGGCTTTGGTTACCCATATTAAAAGAGGATGTTAATAAAAGGAAAATACCACTATTATTCAGTCAGTAACATGTCGAGGATACATCAGTTATGTTTTTTAAATAGCATGCATAAAAAGTCAGAGTTTTGTATTTATTGAGAGTAAACTAAATGTAAGACCAAATACTTACCACGTCGGGATAGTATTGAGCTATGTTTTCCTATTTTTCCTCATGATTTACTATGGAATCACTAACAGGAGAATTTTACCGTCATCATGGCTCATCATGGCATGTGGTTGTCTTTTTAAAGACGAATCACGTGCTATGATTTTTCCGACGGATATTCTCAAGTTAAAGTTGATTTCATGTCATTAAATGAACTATTTTAGAATAAAGTCGTCCCAGGAACGCAACTCAGCTATATTGGCGATATAATCTTAAAGTCGTCTACTTTAAAATGTATAATATATGTCTGAATTGTCATTATAAATGATTAAGAAAAAATAAATTATTAGAAGAATTTTTCACCAAGTAACAAAAAAACAAAATTTATTTAATGTATTAATGTTTGTATTTTGATAAAGATTTCCAAAGTAGAAAGTTAAACGTCAATAAACTTATTTTAAACTTTAATTGTGACTTATTCCCATTAAAATAGTAAATGCTTTAAGATGCCACAAGAAAATAGCTTTAGAACAATGATACAAATTTTATTTAAAATTGATTTGATATTGAAAATCACCGGTCGCTTCAAGCGTTGTTTTTGAGAGAATGATTAAGGAAAAAAGTGCTAATTTTTTGTTTGAAACATTTTTTCTACGGCGTACAGATTTTTAGTAAATCTATTTTTTCGGTTTTCCCCCATACGAGGGTGCGTTAGGAATGATAAACTTCTTTGCATCTTTTCTGGGGTGCCAAAATTGACAGTTTTAGCAAAATCTCTGACGACTGGACTCTATATTATTCATTCATTTAGGTAACCGTAACATCACTGATAAATAAAAATATGAGTTGCAAATAATATGAGTGCAATGTAAAACTCAGCGAATATTTCCAAGGGATCAAAGAGCAAAGCATTCTTCAAGACCTAGGAAACTCTCAAAAAAAAACAAATAGAAGCAGTAACAGAACACATTAGTTCCTTTAATGGCTAATTATCAATGGATATCACTTACAACAAAAATCGAAGATCACCAATCATCAGCAATACAGGATAGTTTGAACTATGTTTCCCGAATCATTAACTAATAATTCTTGTACTGGTATATAAGTAGTATTTTGTTTTTTACTAATTTATTACAATTCAATAGATTATCTCATACCAATTTGTGGGTTTTTACTTTATCTGCTTACACAATTGTATTCATATTAATAGACATAGAAATGTAATATTGGCATAATTACGGTAATTTTTTATCTTTATCTTTATAAGACAGCACCCTAATATGGGCTTTTTATAATTTTAACATTTAATTTACTTTGTACCGTTTGACCTGAAGATGCTTTGCAAAGTGTAGAAAGCGAAACCGGTCATTTTGGTAGTAAGATTAAATTGATTGTGAGTAAGTCTTATTTTATTTCTTTTACCTATTTAAACTTCATTAATTGAAAACAGATACATTTTATAAGAGAAGACAAGATGGTATAAAAAAATCAAAAAAGGCGGTAATGACGAAGCAATTTGTTTTGATTTTCAGTAAAACCTATTAACACCGAACATCTCTACAAATTACGTCTATTACAGGCGCCAACTTTCTTTGAATAGTTTTAATGTTCACACAATATTAAACCAGTACATTTAAATTTATCCTGAAACAGTAGGAAAAAAAGGTAGTGATCATGTATGTTCAATATTGCACGATTTCGTATACAATCATCTTAATGTAAATGTCCTACGTATTTCCAAGTTCTGTAAATCATGCAGAGGACAAAACAAGAATTACACTATTTTAAGATTTCTCTACAAACTAGTGCATAACGAAAAAAGTTTTGATGAAATAAAAATATGTTTTCCTATAAGAGGTCTTTTATATCTTGCAACAGATAGGAATATGAGCCCAATTAATAAAAAAGCTAAAGTAGACCAGCCAAATGAATGGATGGAGATTTTTAGTCAAGGCATAGTGAAATCATTTCCTTTGAATGTGATAGAGTTTAGGAAATGGTCAAAACACCTGAACCAAACTTACACGAAGAAGTGTCTCTTTAAAACTAGACCTCTCTGAGAAGCCAAAGTTTTAAAATCGCACCATCGCTTTGTTTATTACCAAAATTCATATAATGGTCTTTTTGAGTCTCCAGTAATCACAAACCTTCATGTACCCTATGACACTCCCCCTTGTTAATCAGTGAACGTGTATTTCTTAGATATTTCTTACAATATGGTGTTCTACAACTGTCCAAACGACATAAAACCACATAGTAAACATACCAAAAATATGATTTTTTAATAAAAATTACCATATATAACAAAACATATGATTAATATTAGTCTTATAACTTTAAAAAATTAAACAAAAGTGACATTCCTCCTTTTCTCCATGTACCTTTAATTGTAACTTTAAACTAATTAAATTACTTTAATTAAACGCAAATAAAATATAATTTTGTTTTGTACATATATATATATATATATATATATATATATATATATACATACATATATATATATATATATATATATATATATATATATATATATATATATATATATATATATATTATTGTGATATTTAAAGTCTTGGTGCGCCAAGCAATAATTAGCTAATTAATTTTTTTTTTGATTAATTAAAATTATTTAAATGATATGATTATGACTTTATCACAATTTTTAATTCTTTTATCTCAGGGTTAAATTCGTGCTTCAATATCTATGCTATTACATGTGAAAGGTAAGGTCCAGAGAATACCGGAATAATAAAAAACACATATGATCTAACACTATATATTGAAATAAAAATAATGAAATAATTCACACTCAAACGTTTTCAATAAACAAACCTCATATAAGGATTCTCAAGATTTTCTTCTCCGTACGTGAACAATCAAAATTTATGGTACAAACAATATTAATTGAAATCTCAAAATTCCAAACTATTCTAACTCTCCTAATCAAAATATTTATATCCTTTCTAAATTACGTGTAAAAATTGTGTTATCAATAAAAGAAAAAAAAACTGCAGAAAACAAAAATATCTCTCTCTGATGATGAGTGGTCCAAATCCTTGTTCCTTGTAGACTGTATTGTCTCCTCTCAACCGCTCCCTATGTAACCAGCAATCTTACACAGATTGTTGCAAGTATATCGTCCTTAATGATCTCCTTCAAAAGCGCAAATCATTCAACTTATGATAGCCTTTCTCCTCTCGATAAACTGAATCTCTCGTTGGCCCGAGTGAAAAATGACTCTTGGAATATCTTCTCTTTACGATAAACTGAATCTCTCGTTGGCCTGAACAGTGACTCTTGGAATATAAGTAGAGAAATATGACTTACAATATTTTGCTGCTTCAGCTTCTGTCAGATACACTAACTCCACAAAAACTCACTAACATTCAACACTACTGCTTGCTACATTTCAGGAACCGACCAGAGAACAATCACTGTTCCTCTTACAGACTTGGAAACCAACTGCCTATCTTTTCTCTCTCCTCAATCTCGCTAAACTTTTTCCTACATACTTATCCCACCTTTTTCAATCTCCGCCAATCAAAACTCGTCACAGTTCCCCCATTTTTTCATTTCGATAACAAACAAATTTGTACCTATAATTATAAAATTTCCTAAAACTTATTTACAAATAATATTTTCTATAATTCTTAAAAACTAACAAAAACCTCTTTCTAAAATCTCTTCTATTTGTCTCTAATCACTGCATTAATGTATTTTGGAAAACCCCGTTCAATTGTCTTTTTGTTTTCACTTAAAATTATGCGGGTCTATCAAGTATAACAAAGAAATAATTTATGCAAAGCTTACATTTTGTTTAGTACAGGTAATTCAAGAAATTAATAACTCTGTTATTGAATTTTGAAATATTTTTAAACAAACCAATATTTTTCTCGATTTTACATATCATAACAATATATATATACTATGTACTATTGATTTTTTACTCGTATGAATTTCTGCAATCGATGCTAAACGAAACGGGGACCAATCCACCCGCATGCTGGTTTATTTTAGTACAGTCATATGTACCAATGTATTCATTTACTAGTCAAAGTTTATGTTTTATTAGAGTACATTTTTATAATTAATTACAAGTTAGTGTATATACTTCTTGCACTTATACCTTAAGTATAACATACATATATAAAAATTTAAATAAATACTGAGTAATTATTTTTATGATTTTATTATGAAGTTTTGTATTTCTCTGTCGGTAAAATACAGGTATCGCTATGGGTATCGCTCAGTATTTTATATCTATACAATAACACTCTGAAAAAATTAAAAATTAAAATAACCCATAATTATTCTTTTCAGGTCTCATCCTCGTCAAGGATAATAAACGCCACTGGAACAGTCACAAACCATGAACCATATTGGATGTTGGGTGTGCGTGTCTCTTAGCAACCCAGGAGGGGCCCGATGAAATATGTGACAGCTGGGCTAAGAAACCAGACAAGAATCCCTTTCTGAAAACTTTAAAAAGGAAACATGGCTTTCGTCAATATGGCAGCGATGGATGAAAGGACGCATTCTGGATGAAAATGTGTATTAATGTCTTTTAGGTACAGCGGCGTAGTCAAGATTTTGTCCTGAAAAAAAAAATAAAACTAATTTTTTTATACTTTTTTGTCAATAATTTATATCATTAGATATCGAAATATATATAAAGTAATAATTATAAAATTTATTTAATAGTAGTAAATATAAGCAAGAGTTGTCTTCTCCTTTTTATTAGATTTACATATCCTCTATGCTACTTAAAGAATTGCGACTCTTTTATCTGAAGCTACCATAATTCCCTCTTTCCTGCCATTCCGTTATCAAACTATCAACAGTTATAAACAACGAGAATGAAAAAAAAAAAGAATTTACAATAGTGTAGTAAAGAGTTTCTAATGACCTGTTAATTTTCTCTCCCATACATTTAAATTATTCGTGAAGATAATAACAAAACGGATTGTGAACAAACTTGATAGTTAACAACCCTGCATACTGACTGGAATGGCTGGAATAACTGATCATCTACAAATTATTAAAACGCTAATATAAAAGTGAACAGAATACAATAAGCCTATCTTTCTTATATCCGTAGACTATGAAAAGGCGTTTGATACTAAAGATCATCATAAAGTGCTTAGAGTATTTTCTGACGATATTGCCTTGATTAAGAATATCTACGAAACTGGAACCTACAGCTTGTGTCCGACTTTATGAAGATACCAAAAATGTTCGAATAGAATGTGGAATTAAACAGGGTGATACTAACTCCCGAAACTGTTTACAGCTGCACTTAAATATATGTTCAAGTGAATGGAACGAGAGGATAATATGGGAATTAATATAAATGGAGAGGATCTAAGCCACCTAAGATTTGCTGATGACATCATTATAATATCTGATACAGTTGGTAAAGCTACAAAAATGCTGGAAATGCTCTATGAAGCGTCAAAAATAAGTCTTAAAGACACATCAAAGACAAACTTTATAACCAATCTTGTAGTCAGTGATAAAATTCAAATGGAAAGCTATAACATAGACCAAGTAATAACTTAAAAATATCTAGGGAAAGAGATTCGCTTAGGCCGAAATAATCAGACAACTGAAATACAATGAAGGATAGTTCTTACATGGGCTGCTTTTGGTAGATTAAACAACATTTTTAAGTCTAATATTCCAGTTTGTTTTAAGCCATGTGTTTTACCGGTCCTTACATATGGTGCAGAAACACTAACTCTGACAAAAGGAACAGTGAATAAAATAAGAGTTACACAAAAAGTTATGAAAAGATAAATGTTAGGTATTACCATTAGAGATAACGTACCAAACCTAGAAGTAAAAAAAAAAACAGGAGTCACGGATGCAGTTGAAATAATAGCCATGGCTAAATGGATTTGGGTCGGACATGTTGCCAGATTGACGGATTAGAGATAGAAAGATCCTGGAATGACGACCAAGACAAGAAGCATATCGAAGCAGAGGACGACCACCGACTAGAGGGATGGATGATATAAAGTGCATCACTACAAATTGGATGCAAGAAGCTCAAGATAGAAATTATCTTGCCTTTATATAGCCTATAAAAGAATGTAAAACATGACTTCACAGACAAATACGAACCAAACAATTAATATAGTATAGACATGTACAAAAAATGCCCAATCAGAGAATCCCAACGGCAGTATTAGAATGGAATCCAAAAGTAAGAATAAAACAAGGAAGATTAGGAAGACGAGGAAATGATTCATCTATTTATTTTTTAAAAGGCTATAACATAATTGTAGAAAATAAATTCTTTATCACAGTTTCGATTTTACCGTATCGAATTATCAGAAATACCCAGCTTTAAACCCATTTCTTTTTATTTTAAGTTTTAATTAAGTTAATTTGTCTTAATTTTGGTTTAATAATTTATCTGATTAATCAATATATTCCATAATTGGCTCCTATACACTATTCTTCTTCTTTGAGTACCGTACGCTATGCATCATGTAGGCATTCATGCTGTTGGTCCAATATATAGAGATCCTTCTTCTGCTTTTCTTATTACCGTACTGATATCAGGTATACCACACCAGTTCTAATGTCTCTGAACATGAATGATGCTTTCGCCCAGGTCCTCTTCGACCTTCAACTTTACTCGTTAAGATGACATTTGCGAGATTATAGTTTTTATTTCGTAAAATATGGAGCAAGTACGTAACAGTTCGCTGCTTAACGAGATCTAACAATTTTCTTTGGACATTAGCTCTTCTTTGGACCTCATCATTTGTTAGATGGTCCATCCATGGAATTCTAAGCAGCCTTCTGTGACACTAAATTTCGAAAGCCTCCACACCAGAGGCTCCACAAATTCAGAGATATCACTTTAAGTGATCAGGTCTCTCTTGGGGTTTCTAGCCATTGCTACTCTTGTCTTTACTTCCAGCTCACAGTCATACTTGCTGTTTAGTGTAGCTCCAAGGTATTTAAATCTTTTAACCCGTTTAATAGCTCTATTTTTTATATTCAACTAAGCTTACATATGGAATTGTCTGCTATTTATCATATATTTGGTTCTTGCTTTATAGAGCAAAAACCCGTATTCTTCTCCCACTCCATTTATGATATTCACTAAATCTTGCAACTCCTCTATATTTTTCGCTATTATGACCATTTTGTCAGCAACTTTTAGGTTATTAAGAAAAAGACCATTAATTGTGATGCCTTTTTCGTTTTATTGTGCAAGCTGAAATATATTTTCTACATAAATGTTGAATAGTAGTGAGGCGAGAGGGCATATCAATCATTCTCATCGACCCCATTTCGGTTTTTGCATTTTGGTAGTCAATTAAGTTAATGAAAACATATTTTCTTTGGTGATAACATTTCTGTACCAGCAATTTCTTTTCATCCCGAAACCATATGTTATTAACTGAATTCAATCATAACTGTTGGGTAAATTTAGTCATTCATTTTATGCTATGTTAGTCAGATGGACTGCGACTTTTAAAAAATATCAAAAAATATCAAACAAAATCAAAAAATATCAAAAAATATCAAACAACATCAAAAAATATCAAAAAAAAAATATCAAAAAATATCAAAAAATATCAAAAATATCAAAAAATATCAAAAAATATCAAAAAATATCAAAAAATATCAAAAAATATCAAAAAATATCAAAAAATATCAAAAAATATCAAAAAATATCAAAAAATATCAAAAAATATCAAAAAATATCAAAAAATATCAAAACTTATCAAAAAATATCAAAAAATATCAAAACATATCAAAAAATATCAAAAAATATCAAAAAATATCAAAGAATATCAAAAAATATCAAAACATATCAAAAAATATCAAAAAATATCAAAAAATATCAAAAAATATCAAAGAATATCAAAAAATATCAAAAAATATCAAAAAATATCAAAAAATTTCAAAAAATATCAAAAAATATCAAAAAATATCAAAAAATATCAAAAAATATTAAAAAATAACATAAAATATCAATAAAATATTAAACGATATTAAAAAATATCAAAAAACAAAAAAATATCAAAAAATATTAAAAAATATCAAAAATATCACAAAATATCAAAAGTTATCAAAAAATATCAAAAGATACCAAAAAATATCAAATAATATTAAAAAATAATAAAAAATAATAAAAAAACATCAAAAAATATCACAAAATATCAAAAAGTATCAAAAAATATCATAAAATATGAAAAAATATCAAAATATGTCAAAAGATATCAAAAAGTATTAAAAAATATTATTCGTGTCGTTAAAAATTTGTACTTGAATCAAACTGCTATCGTAAAAATTGAAGATAACTACACTGATGCACTCCTCCCCTATGGACTCCTCCATAGAACGAGGAGTCAGAGAAGGTTGCATTTTGTCGCCAACATTGTTCAATGTTTTCTCTTCTTATTATTCTCTCTCTCCTGATTATTCTTCTGTTTTTATTAAAGAAATCTGCAGCAGTAAGTTTATTTTAGGTATTAATAATAAATCGAATCAATTTTTATGTATGTTTCCGAAAATAAGTCTGTCCAAGGCACAGTAAATCGATAATACTCGTATTTGTAATTTACTATTAAATATAAAATGTTAATCATCTAGAAATATATAAGTACCTTCGATAATTGTGCAAAGACTCCTCAATCTACGCTGCTGATGATCTGAGGCGACATTAGTCTGAGGAGTCAATGAGATACATTGTAAAACATGGAGGAATATGATTAGAACAAATTATAATGTCTAAGTGTCAGATGTGAGAACGCCATTGTTAAAAATTATTTATGCTCTCGAAATGTTTTCTTAGGGTTCTTTGTGTGGCGTCGAGGGATGTAAACCAATTTGCTCGCATGGGACGATAAATACATGGGAAACATTTTTGGTTACTCCTATCTAGCGACGTACAAAAAGTTAAAAATGGTTATATCTTTCATTCTTGTGATAAATTATTAGATGAACATGTTACCTATCTTCTATTTTACGAGTTTCTAAGTGGATACATATGTCAGATCGCACAAAGTCAGCGTACCGTGTGAAATTAATATACCTATTTATACAATAGACTATAGTAAAGTACAGCAAAAACCGTTACGCAAGGACAAGTAAATACAAGAAGACATTTTAATAATCATGAAAAATTAGGTATAATAGAAGCAAAACATAAAAAGTTAAGCTTTCTGCATAAGCATAAGCTATCTGATAAGTGTTCTGCTTTAAAAACTCTGTATTAAACAGAGTCTTTTAACAAAAACGCGTAGTTTCATATTCTTTAATTCATTGATTATCTAGCAATTTTAACCGCAGAGGAATATAAAAAAAAACAATTATAAAACTTTAAGAAAATTGATGACTATGATGGGTGGAACAATAACTAACACAAAATAAACATTATATAAGCAACTACCTATATTGTGTATAGTCCTATTGGCCAGCTTGGGAATATTTTGACAGATTCATTGTCAGAAACATACGACACAAAAATTCCTACCTTGCAGTATTAATAGCTTAAATAAACGTACCTACTGTTGCTGACTCCTTCCATGGAAAAAAAAGAAGAAATATGAATAATTGGAGTATTTCCTTTGAGCATAAACTAGAGTAGACTACATTTTCTTTCGTTTCGCATAATTTTTGCAAAATATTGTAGTTTTCGACATTTTATTGTTATCAGCAGGTCAGGTTGACAATTCATTCTTTTGAGTACCTCTGCGTTAGAAACTCTTGCGGTCCATGGAATTTTTAGAATTCGTCGGTATGTCCACATCTCGAATGTCAGTATTCTTTTCTCCATGGCTTTCAAAATGGTCCACGCCTCGACTTTGTATAATAGTTAATATATCATACATTGAGTCAACGGCATTGAGATGCGGAAAGCCATGGGATAACTACCACATTAAGATCGGTAAGGATATTTCCTTACAATGATTGAAAATCCAAAAAAAGCACCCCTCAGTCCTGGACACCTCTTAAGTGGGGAGAGGGTGCTAAGGATCCTCGGTCAGCCAATAATGTCCCAAAAGTGAAAAGGATCTGTACGATTGAATATATTAGCAACCTGGAACATTATGAGAGTCCTTTTATGAAAGAGCGTTTAAAGAGCTAAACAATGAGATAAAGAAAGGCAAAATAGATGAGAAACTAAACAAATGAGAGATAAAATAACGGAAGTTATTTTATCTCTCATTGGAAGAGTGGCGGGAAAAACAGGATACTTAGAACAGGTTTTGCAGTTGCAAAAAAGTTTAAAGAGAAAGTTATGTCGTTCAGACCGATCTCTGACAGAAACAATAATCAGAAATAGCCGAGTTAACACCCATCTTCAACATCGAACATCAATGTCTGGCCTTCGCTGATGATCCTTCTATTCTAACGAAAATAAGAAAAGAATGACAAAATGTTTAAAAAGATTTTTTTAAGAATAAAAGTTTAGAAAGGGAGGCAAAATATTTTAACCTAGAAATAAGCCAGGAAAAGTCAAAGTAAATGATACTTGAAAATATAGAGCAAAAAGAGCTGTTTAGAGAATTTAATTTCGACAGAATGGTCTATGTTACTTTTCTGGGATTTATTATAGAAGAGAAAGATCAAGAAGAATGGGAACTATATGCCAGATTGGCAAAGGGAAATCAAAAGATGTAAAAAAACAAATGCGGAGAAATTGGAAAGATGGAGAAGATTGTAAAAAAAGATATATGGAGAGAAGTACACTGTCTGATTTCTGGGGTGATGAAGAAAAAGGAGCAGGAGGACAGAGGAGGAAATTGAGCCAGGAATCTGAAATTTATGGTTAATATTATTTATTAGTTTATGGCCTAACGTCTGAAACATTTTCTGATTTACCGTAATTCTTCTTCTTCTTGATGTGCCTATCCGTTAAGAATGTTGGCGATCATCGTGGCAATCTTTATCTTATCTGCAGAAGCACGGAAAAGCTGCACAGATGTTGTATTGAACCAGATTCTGAGGTTCTTTAACCAAGCTGTTCTTCTTCCTGGACCTCGTTTACGGTAATAGGTATGGTTATTTGTAAATTTTTAGTTTTTTATTTTAGTTGTTCATTGAGTGGCAAGACCACCTCTCTGGAACGGTGGTTAATTTTTTAGCCGAAACACGGTTAATCCTGCACTATTCTGGAGTTTTCTGGCCTAGTATCCTACTCGGCCGAAAGATGACAGAGTGTCTTGTTCCGTGACGTAGATGTCCAAAAAATATTTTCCCCACCGTTACCTATCAGAATCCAATGGATACCTTCTTAGGCTCTTACTGGAATCTGGCAATACGGCTATTTAAAAAAAATACTGTAGATCAATATTCGTTTAATAAAACCTAAAAGTTTATATACTGGCTGTTCTACACTATTGTTATATCTATCTAATATTTTCTAATACTCAAGTTTACTTTGCCCTAAAAAAGCGCTGTCCCATATTTCTGCCTTTTTTCTGTAGGCTTTTATATACTTGGGAATTTCAAGAAAAGTCAACTAAGCAAAAATATGTCGCGCGTCACTCCCCAAACAATAAAAACAAGCAAACTTGCAATTGTGAGCAGGTTTAACGGAAACCATAAAACGACAACGGTTTCTTTCATCCCCTTTTTCCAGATTGCCGCATATAAATCCATCTCGGGAATTGTGACCGCTTCGCCAGGGATCAGATTCCGACGGAGATAGATTAAGACATATAAACTATAAAATAAAATAAATATGGCCATATAACTCCAGCTGACATATATATGCCATTTCATTTGCATCTTATTTACATTGAGTGTATTTTTTATTGTTCTTTTTTCGCTCTCCGAATATTATATGGCCGTGATGTAATTTATTTATTTCTTTTCGTTGACCATCGTATAAATTTTTCTAGCTGGACGTGAAAGCAATGAATTATTAATCAGGCGGTATTGTCCTCTTAAAAACTAAACTGGTAGAAAGAATGCTGCTGATATAAATTTATAAATTGCTTTAGCTGGGCATAAATGAACTCTCTTACGTCAAGTTAAAATAGGACTCAGATATTGAACTTTCATTCACGAAACAATCAAAAAAAGTAAAAAAAAAACAAAGTTAAAATGTATTTACTCTTAAATAATAGATTATATTTTATTTCAGTAATTCGATAATGACCAAGTGAATTATTACTTTTTTACGATCATTTAAAAAATGCTTCAAACGCTCTAATGGTATAAATATTAATGCAAAAATTAAAATATTCTCATGATTTGTATGCTAAACCTACGTTACACTTAAAATACAAATGTGGGAAATAATTATTAAAGTTGTATCTTGAATAGACCTCCTAAGATTAAAGTTCAACAAAGGTTGAAAATTGGAAGAGTTTTTTTCCTTAAAAATAAAAAGCAATATACCGGACACAACAAGCTTTGTGATGGGTAGCTCTTTCGGGGCGACAGACTCAGTAAAACACAGGTTGAAATAAAAAATAAATCTATTAATTTAGCATATATACAATAAATAAAATGAAGTGAATTCTACGTCCCCGTCTGGGTCCCGCGATGAATGAACTCCCCGGCGAACGTCTATAACAGAAAAGAAATTAATTATTACTAATAAAGAAATGAAATAGGTGAAGTCGATCACACACAGACTTATGCTCGCTTCCGCTTCAATTCAGCGGGAACTCCGAACGCACTCGCAAATAAAATATTCGGCTGTGCAGACCCACGGTAATGTTCAATACACAATACCGATGGATTCCGCTTGGTTAAGGACAGAGTACGATCCTCAATATGGAAATCTCTCTGCCCGGGTTGGCTCTGTGCAGACCCGCGGTAATGTTCAATACACAATACCGATGGGTTCCGCTTGGTTAAGGACAGAGTACGATCCTCAATACGAAAATCTCTCTGTCCGGGTTGGCTCGCAGGTTCACTACACCGGCGAGTCAGGGAGCCTAGAGCTCTAGCTACCAGACTCTCTAATTCCGCTACTCACACGCCTTAAATAACCGTTCAGAATCCCACTTCGTCGTCTCGTTGTAGAAGTGGATGCGCAAATATTGATACTCCCACGGTTCGAACTGTTAAACGATCAGAACATCGTTACAGCTTTTCGTAGCATGGTAAGATAGATATATATTTATAAGTCAATATACTGAGTGAGTTTTATGTGGGTTCTACTATTCAAAAAAGGAGATAAAAAATAGCCAGAAAACTACAGAGGTATGTACTTGTTAAATACTACCCTAAAACTTACAACTAAAATTTTACAAGTAGGTACTAATAAATCAGAGGATAAGTTTAGCAGATGAACAACAGGGTTTTCGTAGTGGAAGATCGTGTACAGATACAATATTCGTTATAAAGCAAATTACTGAGAAATCACTACAGTATAATAGACCAGCATTTCTGTGTCTAATTGACCTAAAAAAAGCGTTTGACAGAACAAGACTAAAAGATATAGTCCATCTTCTGTATAAAAGAGAAGTTCCTCTAAATATTATAAAAACTATTGAAAACATCTACCAAAACAAAAAAATGAAAGTCAGTATAGATGGACAAGTTACATAACCTATAGAAATAGGCAGCGGAATAAGACAAGGGGACTCATCAAGCCCCATGCTCTTTAATTTAATCATTCATGAAATCATCAAAAGCGTTAACAAAGGAAGAGGATACAGAATGGAAAACAAAGAAATAAAAATACTCTGTTACGCAGACGACCCAATATTGATAGCCCAAGACGAAGATAGTCTGAAAAAACTGGTCCACAGATTTAACATAAAAGCAAAAGAATTTAATATGACAATCTCATCTCAGAAAGCTAAAACAATAGTAGTCAGCAAAGAACCAACCAAATGTAAAATAGAAAATGATGGCACACGTATTGGAGAAGTAATGAAAATAAAATACCTGGGAATTACACTGTCCAGCTATGGAGACCTGGACAAAGAAGTGAGAGATCAAGCACAAAAAGCAAAGGCAGGATGCCTTAATAACACTATATGGCGAAACAGGCACATTAACACTGAGATAAAGTCAAGAATTTATAAAGCCAGTGTAAGACAAATAATGACATAGGTTTCAGAAATAAGACCCGAGACAGCCACAACGCAAAGGCTACTGGAAACGGCAGAGATGAGAGTACTGAGAAGAATTACAGGAAATACGCTGAGAGATCGAAAGAGAAGTGAAGATATTAGAAGAAAATGTAACGTACAGTGTATTAATTAATGGAAACAAAATGGAAAAAAGAATGAAATAATCACATAAGCAGAATGGAGAAGACCCGTGTCGTCAAAATAGCAAGAAATAAGTCACCAATTGGCAAAAGAAGTATCGGACGACCGCGCAAAAGATGGAGTGACCACCTTCTATATAGGTATTAACCCGCCAATGAACAAACAGAATTGCTTATTAAAAGGAAGAAGAAGAAGAAGAAGAAAGAAGAAGAGTTTTATGTAGGAAACGCTTTAATTATCTTAAAAATAACTTGCACGGTTTTTATCTTTGGTTTGTAAGATCTTGTTATGCGGCCGATATTATGGTGGTACTAGCATTGTTGTCAGATCTTCATTTTTTCTGAAAATCTAATGAACAAGAAATTATTTCAAATTAAACACTGTATATTTTTTGCTTTTTGAACTAAAAATCTTGATTATTTTTATGTAATATTCCCTAACCTGCCTCGGAGTTATTGCTACATTTACATTATCTTCTTCGAAGTTAAAATAATACATTTAGATGAATAAACTCGTTTAATTTGAATAATCTTCAATAATATATATCCTAATCCTCATAAAATTATATGATATATGAAGTCTACTGTCAATAAATTAGTAAAAAATTTAACGAAACTGGTAAGTTTTGTTAAAGTTGCTTAATTAAAATATTTATCCAAATCAAAGGATAGATCAGCTGACAACAAATTTATGTTAAAGGTATATACATATTTGAGTAATAGAAAAATTAGGAATTTTAGAAAACCAGTAAAGCCAATTAGCAGGTCCACAAAATGTCTCCACAAAATGAAGTTTTACTTCAATAAAACACGTCATGCGCTGTTTAAAACTTTGCAATACATTTTGTAACATCCCTGACTGCTCAATTTTTCTTACCTCTGTGATAATCCTTACTTTTAATTTCTGAATATTGGCAGGTTTTGTTTTTAAACGATGTTTTTTAAGTGACTTCACAGGAAATAGTTTAAAGGATTCATGTTGGGTAATCGCGGAGGCCATTCGATAAAACCACATGCCTGTGCCTTATTCCTGAACAACCTGTTACATTCTTCAACCATGAGAATTTTCTTCTTCCTGGGCTTTTTTTTTCTTTCTACTTTCCCTTTCATTATAAGCCATAGGAAATTGTATTTTTCTCCTTTATAAATATGTCTCAAGTAACTAATTTTTCTGTTTTCTACAATATTTAGGAGTTCTCTCTAAGTCCCTATCTCCCTATCCTTCTCAGCATCCCATTGTTAGTCACGTGCTCTGTCCAAGAGATCTTCAGCATCCTTCGAAAAACGCCAATCTCAAAGACTTCTATCCGTCTCATTCTTGTAATTCCAAAAGTCTATGTTTCCATTCTGTATAAAAGTTTGGAATAAATCAATGTCTTTACAAATCGCTATCGGATATCCAATGATAAGATAGAGTTTATTAAGAATTTCTTCATTCTTTGAAAAGCGGACCTAGCATATTTTATACGAGGTCGTATTTCAACCTCGTGGACAAGATCGTTTGTTATCCAGCAACCAAGATACTGGAATTATTGTACGATTCTATGACATTCAGAAGTCTTTGCAAGCCATCTTAAGTTATTTACATATTTTTCATTTATATTCCTTCTGCCTTCTTCAATATTTTCGAGGGTATTTTGAAAGGTCTTTTCGGAATACATATTAAATAATAGAAGAGAAATACAAAGCCTTAACGAACTCTTCTTTTTATTGACATTTCTGTTGTATGATAGTCGTCAGTGTAACAGTCTATGATATGTGTTAGGGTTTCTGTGAGTTCTATATGTTTTACTCGGTCAAACGCTTTTAACGTTAGTAGTGAATATTATTGGTAGGAATTTTTGTAGTAGTATCTGGAAACCAAAAGATGTCCCATACGGAATCAGCTGATTGTAGCTCAGATTTTTCTTGCATTCTCTGCTTATGGAATAATTAATCTGAACTGTGAGCAACTATTTGCTTTATTTTTCTTCAGTAAGATTGTGGTGGTATATATTTTGTACAATAGGTAATAGTATTTTCTTTATTGATAAGTTTCATCATCTCTACATATACAAATGTCATCTGGAGCTGAGGCCTTTCGTTTACCATATTGATTACTTTTGTAACTTCTGGTATTAATATATATTATCAAGTACCTACTGTTTCTTGATCTGTTCCATTTGTAGTTCTGTTGTTTTTGTTATGATCTAATCATCCAATATGAGAAATTGCTACATTTCCAGTTCTGGAAGAAGTGACGTCACTGTCGGTAAGCGTTGACTCTGCATTACCGGCCGAGCATGAACCTTAGTCAAGACCGGAACTATTTGTCAACTGTCAATTGTTTTTCTTTTCCTTATCTAATGTCAACTGTCAATTGTTCTTCGTCTGTCAATTGTCAATTTTTTTTCTTTTCCCTAGCTAATGTCAGAACGAAGCCCCCGACCAATGAGAACGAAGTCCCGTCCACAACAAAGTCCCGCCAAACAACACCACAAACCACACTAGGGCGAGATAGGACGGGACATTTGAACTACTCTGAAGTCACTGTCGGTAAGCGTTGAATCTGCATTACCGGCCGAGCATGAACCTTAATCAAGACTGGAACCATTTGTCAACTGTCAATTCTTTCTCAAGCTGTTAATAATAAAATGGAAGTTGAATCACTACTTCTACTCTGTTGCTATTAATTGTAACCATTTGTTTGCGGTAATTCTTTTTTCCCTTTTTTTTTATTTTAATTCTACTACGGATCCAATTATTCTTGCTGGTGATAAAACAAGCGGTAGTTTATAAAAACGATAACCAATTTTAATCACGATTATACTACTCAAACTTAACTTTTTTTGAAATTAAATTATGCACTCGTATACATACACCCTAAAAACCATATCCACGTCGTAACTTCAAAAAAGAAAAATAAAGGGAGGGAATAATATAGCGCTGGCAAAAGTGGAAAAGCATGTTATATGTATATATTACGTTGATAACGTATTCATAGGACATTATGTGAAATGATGAGGTCGTAATCGTAACCAAGACATAAAAAGAACTGTAAATATCGTTAGTTTATCCAGGACCATATACACACGTATATGTATCCTGTGTATACTTTATTTCGCGATGAATTTTTAGGTAGGTGGATAAGTTGCCACGATATTTTCAAGTACTTTCCATTTAAGCAAAAATATTGTGTACTTTATAAAGAAGAAAAGGGAAAACTAAATAAAATAAGATGGGGTGATAGATATAATAATTTTGTAGACGTAAATTTTAACGTACCTATGGTGTTTAGTTTTTGAGTGATTACGAAATTCCTTAAGCACATGGCGGAACGTATACAGGATTACGTACTCACTGAAAGTATGTATTTATTAGCAGAACTTAAAGCGTTTGCACTGATTATATTCTTTATTTTTTCTAATATTTGCCCTTAATAGATGTTGAATATCACGTTGATCAACATAACTCTGTTTATCGCGGATCAAAACAAGATGTTAGATGTTATTCCATTCCAGTGTATAAGAGTCTTACTAGTCTTGGAATCAGCAGATAGAACATAACACTAAGACACCAGTGACTATCTTAAAGCTATTCAGATGCACACATCGAAAAATGTGGAGTTTTAACATATATTGAATGTATAACGGAAGAATGAAATATTATACACCACGAAAAACCTGTGGAACATAGGACATAGTAACATCCTAAATGAAACCGGGTATATAGTATGAATGATAACTTCTGACCATATGGTAGGCTGGATTTATGCTCAAAGAACCTTTCCAGGTGCAAAGGTTCTAGCCACGAGAAAGTTGGGTCAGAAAAATTACACAACTCAGGGTTACACCTGATATACAGACGAGTCTAAAACTTCAGAAGTGTTAGGTGTAGGGGTATCCTCCGTTAAGATAGGCAAAATGCCCTTACTCCCAGAATTCAATGTTATTTTTTACATTCTATGTGAGTGAAAAATAATTCACAGCGCAATTTTGGCCCGCTAGCTTCCTCTCCCCTTAGATCTAAGAGCTAATCGCCTTAACAATTTCAAAAAATTCACAAGCATAGTTGAGGCTTTTGCAAAACTTGTCCATTTTTTATAGACCCGTAGGCTGAGTCTACATGACCTAAAACTGCACTTTTTCAAAAAAATCGTTAAAGTTTTTTTGGAGGTGGCTTCAGGTCCAATTGATATCAGATCCAGTATAGTGCGTCATCTTCAAAAATCTAAAAAAACTTTTTTTTAGGGTTTTTTGGGGATTTTCTTCATTTTTGAGACTTGAAAATAAATCAAATCAAGGTTTTTTATAGATTAAAAAATTGAGTGAAACACCTTTAAACTCCCCAAAAATCCATGTTTTTCACGGTTTTTAAGGGTTTTGGTGGGGTTAATCAAATTTTTTGAGATGGATACAACCTAAATCAATCTTATATTTTTACTTTTTATGTAATAAAAGACAGCACCATTTTAGACCGCCAATCCTCTTCCCCTACCAAAAAACGTTATTTTCTGGTTTTTCTTGTATGTAAAAATAATTTTTTTGGGAACATTAGGTACTTTACAGAAACAAATATACGCCACCCATGAGAAAGGTTCCACGCCTAAGAAAGATAGGAGAGGTAATAAATCTTAGATAGTAAATCCATACACACTGGAACAACTGGAAAAGAAAAAAGCAAAAAATAGAGGTATACATTTGGCATTTCTGGGCCTGAGAAAGGCGTATAACTCTGTATCAAGGTCAGAACTATGGGAGGCAATGTATAAATTAGAAATACACACGGAACTCATAGAAGCTACAAAAGCTCTGTATAAAGAAAATAAAGTGTCCATTAAAATGGGAACAAGAATCATAGGAGACTTCACCACAACAAAAGAGCTCCTGCAGGGTTGTTCCACATCTCCAACCTTATTCAAAATATACTTAGAGAAAGCCTTGACTACATGGAAAAGAAAATGCGAAGGCATGGGAGTACCGGTACGGAACGAATACTTATATACGTTAAGCTTTGCAGACGATCAAGTAGTGATTGCACAAGACCAAGACGACCTCAGCTACATAATGAAGAAGCTACAAGAAGAATATACCAAGGCTGGCCTAGATATTAACCTCGCGAAAACAGAGTACCTATCTACAAGTGAAGAAGACATAGAAGATCTACAGATTGATGACAACGTAACAATCAGAGGAAAGGATAAATTCAAATACTTTGGGTTTATAATCACGAAAAAGGCAACAACAGAGGAAGAACGCTGTCATAAGTACGGACTGAAGATAAATTTAAAGAAAACTAAATGCATGATCATGACTAAATCTGCACATGCAAATATCCAATTGACTATTGAAGATACTGCAATTGAGAGTGTTAATAACTATAAATACTTAGAAACATGGATAACATCAGATGTAGACCAAACCAAAGAAATTAGGACACGCATTGAAATACACGTGCATCATTCATTAAACTTGAAAAGTTTCTTTGTTGTCGGGATATAACGTTAGAACTACGCCTGAGAATGCTTCGATGTTACGTGTTCTCTACTCTTCTTTATGGCTTGGAAGCGTGGACACTAAAACAAGTCCATCTGAATAAGTTGGCCGCCTTTGAATTTTGGTGTTACAGAAGGAATTCGTCCACGAATATCATGGATTCAAAGAATGTCAAACGTGGAAGTAACTAGGATAGGAAATGAGGCGGAAATAATATTAACTATCAAAAGACGAAAACTTGAGTACTTAGGACATGTGATGAGAGGGCAAAAATACGCATTATTACAACTTATTATGCAAGGCAAAATCCGAAGAAAGCAAAATGTGAGAAGACGAAGAATATCCTGGCTTAAGAACTTAAGGGAATGGTTTGAATGCAGTAGTGCAGAACTTTTTAGAGCGGCAGTCAACAGAGTCCGCATAGCCATGATGATTTCCAACCTTCGATAGAAGATGGAATTTAAAGAAGAAGAAGAAGAAGAAATTACACAATGATTAGGACAAACAAGAACAACAATCCGACAAGTTAACTCAGTATGGTGGGATAGACACCTAAATATGAAGACAAAAACACAGATTTGATGATAAAAGGAAAGACCTTAAAACTTATATTAACTTAATTGAATCTCATTATTGCCTACAAACGACTAAACGAAAGTATTTGCAAGCCAGTTTAAGTGGAGCAAAATTATACGATTTGTACTTGAAGTCATGTGAAGAACCAGAAAAAGATCCAGTTAAATTATCATAATACCGATTTGTATTCAACAATGAGTTCAATTATGGTTTTCACATCTCTAAAAAGGACCGTTATTTAAAGTTTGAAGCCTACAAACTTAAAAGTAGTGACAAACTTTTGACAGAAAAGGAACACCGGAAGTTTGAAGAACACATTGAAAAAAAAATGGTATAATCCTAGAAAGAAATACTGAGAGGGAAAACGGAACACCTGTTCTTAGTTTTTATTTACAGAATGGGATAACGTGTTGAAGATCGGAAATTTGCCATTTCTTTTATTTTCAAAAATTAAACATCTATAACTTGATTGGATATTACTCTGTAACAAAAACTGTTTATTGTGCCATATGGACAGAAGAAAAACAAGGGAGGACTGGCAACGTGCTGGCTAATGCTTTTTTATAAAATTTTAGACAGAGTTTTGGAAGAGAATACTATCACTAATCTAGATGTGGCTATGTGTCTATATCGGAGAATACTTAAAATCCCCCGTGGACTGACCGAGTTACAAATGAGGTCCTCAGAAGAATGAATAAGAACTGAGAGGTACTGGCCACCATCATATCTCGAAAGTTACAATTCTTCGGGCATATTATGCGAAAAATTCCAGATATGCTCTCCTTCAAGCCATCCTACAAGGAAAAATATTTGGAAAACGAGGTCCAAGAAGAGAAAAACATCTTGGTTAAAGAATCTCAGAATCTGGTTCAATACAACATATGTGCAGATGTTCCGCACTGCTGCAGATAAGATAAAGATTGCCATGATGATCGCCAGTATTCGTAACGGATAGGCACATCAAGAAGAAGAAGAATCTAGTTACATGGAGTGATTCTTGTAAATCTCGGAATCGTAATTCATCTATTTCATTTTCTGTTTTGGAAGTACTGAGGCAGCATCCCCAATTAGAAAGTTTTACAATAAAGCTTTTAACACCGAGTCATGGAGCAATCCAAGAAGTGGATATTGTGCATAGTAGTTTTGAAAGATTTATGGAAAAAGTGGAATTTTATTCACCACTTTCATTTATAGACAATTTGAAGTCTGTGAATAAACGACATTCTTATGTTATTTTGCAATTAAATTATGATGTCAATTTAATTTACACAAAATTTAGAAGAAGCAGAATATAAAGTCTCTTACTCAGAAAATATATTTACAAAAGTATCTCTACGGAATAGTATACCACATATTTTTCTCGTTCCAACTGCAGTGGTCCAAGAATGAGTGGCAGAAAAGCTTCCTAACATGGCATCATTTATTACTAATCGGAGAGAACAATGCCCTGTTTTGAATAATATACCAATGCTCTTACCTCCAAAAAATGAGTTCTCTATAGATAAGATGGAAGCAATAGAAAAAATGATTAATATGAGTATGCCCGATATTGATAAACAATATTCTCAAGTGTTTCTGAATTCTTTAATTAACCTGTTTCATTTTCAAATACAATTATATACATGTATAATTACATACACAAAAATGTTTATTTCTTTTTTAACAGATTAGTATTATTTTCTCCGTTCTTAGTAATTGCTATAGAATTCTAATCTTATTTATAAAACAAGGGTGTATGTGGAAGATAGAATTGTGGTAAATAACTGGAAAGCATTCAGATTTAGTTCTAACTGCGTTTTGATGCTATTTGTTTTATTTATTCTGTATACATATATAATAAATATATGTAAACAAAATAGTACATGTGTTAGCTTATTTTTTTCTAGTAATTTACAGTAATGCAATCTTCGTGCATTATCAACAAGAAAATAAATGTGTAACTTTAAAACTTTGATCACATGTAACTCAAAATGGCATCTGCACAACATAGAACTTTGTCATTCCAAAGCAACGAAATGGAGAACAAAGTACAAATGAAATTTTTAATAAAAATTAAAAATAGCTTTTTCTTTTCCTTTTTATCATCATGTTATTGACTTAAACGGCCAGGACAAATAGCCCAAAACATTATACGACGGACCCACCCTCAAGAAGGCAGCCAATAAATCTCTTATCTTTCCACGTTGTTAACTCGTGACTAAGAAAATAAGAAAAACGAAGTAATTTCGTGGAAAAACAATTCCGAAAGAAAAATATGATGTTGGTCGGAGGGTTGTCCAATTGTCGTAAAACTTTGATGGACGATACCGTACTCGTTTCTAAATCTTTTATTGCCCACTAGACCAAACTACTATTTTCAGATTTATTTCTGGGAAAATAGAAGTAATTAACGAGAGTTCGGTTTGTGTTTGTTCTTCCGAAGTCGGTTTCTTACAAAATAATTTAGAGAATTAAGGCGGAACCGAAACGGAGGGCGAAAACTTAATGTGGTTTAGAAAAAAATTATTACTTGGGTGCGTTAAGAAAAATTTAATTATACATTACTTTGTATTATCTTGTAGACCTTATAGCATATATAGGTTCTAAACTATAATAATAATATATTTATTTGTATAACTGAGAAAATTATAGGTAGCTATTATAAATTACAAAACATATAATTTATTGCAAATTAGTAAAAATAACCACAAAATCAAAAAGACTCTTCGTGGTATATTCGTAGCTACGCAAACAGTTGCATTGTGTTATATTAGGTACAATATATAATATTAATATAGATGTAATATAGACCGATCAGTCTTTAGAGCTCAGTGGCGATACCATGCTTTTTGTCGTTATTGAACTTGTTGACTGGAAAAGAACTAATACCAGGTGAAATAGAAGACGACTCCATAAAATAATGAAATTAATTTCCAACAAAAAAAATTCAACAAACAAATAGAAATAAAATATCTAAGTAGAAATCAAAGGAACATTAGGTACTTCGTGAAAATAATCCCAGTTATTGGATTTTGAGAATATCTGTAAAATAAAGATAAATATACCTAAATGAGGCAAAAGCTAAGACTCAAAGTAAAGTTTAGCAAAAAAATCCGAAATAACAGAAAATTAAAGATTGGAAAATGAACACAATGTTAGAATTGTCAAGATTGATTTCATGAAATATGTTCTAGATTTGGGCAAAATAACAAAGAAGTAGCTGGCAGATAGCTAGCAGTCAACGCCACAATATAGAAGATGAAGACTAATCATTGTTTTTCTTATCGAAAGAAAAATAAGAATTTAACTTATCGCTCCTTTTAAAAATTTAAAATATTGTTTTTAATTACCGTCTACATCATTTCTACCATCCCTAATTATTAATACCTAATAGTCTAACTCTAACCAAATATAATTTATATTTGTATAAACTTATTGAATATATACATAAATAACAGCGTTAAGAATTTTCTGAGTATAGATTTTATTTAGAATTATCTTAGGGCGACATCTACCTTATAATAGTCACATTAATAGGGTGAGCCATAGGGTCTTGGGTAATAATTTATAAAATTTTCTTTTGGTTATATTAAGGTAATTACTGTTGAAATTTTAGCCTTAACAAATTTTAATATTGTTTGATTAATGACAAATATGTCCAATTTATTAAAATTGAGTGTAAAATAACATTTAAAAAGAAAACTGTAATGTCAAAAAATAGAAATCTATATACATATCCATTTTCTTTTCTAGAAACTATTTAATTTTAAATAATACTAAAATTACTTGCTAGTACCAAATAAACAATTGCCTACTTTATTTTTTTAGGTTTTTGTTTTAAAATATTTATTAACTTTATCTAAATTAAAACGCAGAACATATTGGAGTATTTTAAATAAAACTGACAGGAAAACATGTTGATATATTTTGATAATAATTGTTTAAGGATAAACGGTGTAAGAATTATAAATTCAAATTGTTTTTCTAGGTGCTTGTTCGTTACAAATGTGATTTATCAACTTTGCAATTACAATTTATTGAATGCTTTGATTAAAAAAAGTTCATACTTTGCGTGATCCGAATATTCTTCAGAGGTTTTCATAGGCGTGTTTAGGATTTTTTGGTGTTGGTGCCCAAACCGTAAGTGAACACCCGTCCACCTAGTTTAATCATTGACTTTTTATCAAAAATTTTTATTATTATTAAGTCATTGACTTAATAATTCGTTTTTGTTTTATTCTCGTAAAAATAATTAACTCACTCATAAGTTTCTATTTTAACCTTTGGGTAGTGGTGTCCCTGTGTGATTGACGGGGTAGACTGTTGGTTTGGTGTTGTTATTAAATATGTTATTGTACGGAGTCGAACGTTTCAGTACCTTCATGGTACTATATCACTCAATAAGTGTGGTATAGTAAACGAGCTTTGGAGGGTCTCAGAACGGCGCCACTAATATCAATACAAAAATATTGCAAGGTAAGCTTTTAGATGTTTGTACGTTTCACTAATCCTAATTAAAAGATTATTAGATTTTAGCACTGGGGGATTACTAGCACGGGAAAGATTACTGGCAGAAACTTTTAGAAGAAGTAGGACTAGATAATAGTGATAGTGAATCAGAGGAAGAGGAACAGGACATTGAGGAGATTATAAATCACGACAGTGCATCAGAACAGGAGATATCAGATGCAGATGAAACAGTTGCGGTTCGTCAGTCTTGTGTTTTCTATATAGGTATGTTAACAAACTAGAATATGTAAGTCATGCTAAATTTTTATTGTTTTAGGCAAGAACAGTACAACTCACTGAAAGCAGCTTTCTCCAAAGCCAAGAACCATTAGAACAAGACAGGATAACATAATAATTAGCTTACCAGGGCCTACAAAAATTATTAAAAATTTACGACGCTATCAAGATTTTGAATTATTTCTTAGATGGCACGATACTCATTGTGGACAATATAAATAAATACGTAGCCTCCATTCAAGACGGAACACTATTCGCAAAAGCGAAATGCTAATCTCACTGATGAAATAGAAAACCGCAGGACTCTTGTATTTATCTGAACTAAGTCATTGTAATCATGCCAGCGCAGAAGATCTTTGGAGGAAAGCCGGTTATTGTTTTAAATATTTTTTATCTTACGATGACTTTACAAAGGTTCCGATTTCTTCTTCGTTACATTAGGTTTGATGATAAGTAAATACGTGCAGAGCGATCAAAAATTAATAAGCTAGCTCCCATTTACGTGATGTTTGATCAGTTCGTGTATTGTTAAATATTCGTAAAAATTGTTAAAATGGGTATAATCATTCAGCATTTGTTATCATTGATGAGATTCTCCATGCTTCCAGATGGAAATGTTCATTCCGTCAGTAAATTCCCCCGACACCCAATAAATACGAAGATATTTGCAGTTTGTGATTTAAAGTATTTTACACTTAATGGAAGTCTACGTGGGATCCCAACCCGATGGCCCATATAAATTGTATAACAACCCTAGTGATGTGGTTTTAAGATTGTGCAAAACATTTCCGATTCACGCGTTAACATGGGGCGATAACTAGCTTACATCAGTTCCACTTGTGAAAAAATTGCTTCAGGATTACAAAATAACTACAATTGGAACGCTAAGAAAAAATAAAACAGAACTGCAAGTCGAGTTTTCAAACCCCACTAAATGTCCAATCCATACAAGTATGTTTGGCTTTACATAGGATATCACAATCGTCTCTTATATCCCAAAGCAACGCAAAAATGTGATTTTAATATCAAGCATGCACCATCATGATGATATTGACATAAACAGTGGTGATACCTAAATCTAAAAGGGGGTGTCGACGTTGTAAATAAGTTGTGGGCTAGTTACTACTGCTCCCGAAATAACAGAAGACGGTCCATGGTGATATTCTACACACTATTAAATGTTCCATGAATCAATACTCAGGTGATAGGTATATAAAGCAAACAACGGAAATCCAAATATACGGCGACGATATTTTTTATGAGATTTAACAAACACATCGGTTCATCCACATTTGAAAAGGAGAGTAGCTCTTAGCAACCTTCCGAAGACACTGAAGCTGAGACTTATGGAAGTAACTCGAAGTGATGGACCGGAAAATCAAAACCTGCTGCAAGGTACATCTACTGTGGCTAGAGAAAGAATAGAAATGAAGAACTCCTTAAAACAACATTTTGAGAAATGCAAATGGTATAAGGTCAGATGGTCACCGAAGAAAAAGATAGAAGGAGACAGTAACAAGTGACCTACGTAATAGGGAAGTAGATTCACTAAGTAAGACTTACTTAGAGTTGTAGAGCCACAAAATAAGAAGAAAAAGAAAAATACAAATATCTCGGAAACGAAATCAGATCTGCAGGATCAATCCGACATTCGTGTGATGACAGGAAGAACAGATCTAGCTTGGCTCGCATACGGAGCATAAAGGGATTTGTTTAAGGGTAATATCCCCATCTGTTTCAAAAGGAAAGTATTCAATGTTTTTACATATAGAATATAAACTTGCACACGTACGTTAGTGACTTCTCAAAAATTCAGCAACGCAAAAATACAAATAAAAAGATCCCTTGACCAGGGTAATGGTTGATGACTACGGCTTGGGGATCCAATGGCGGAGGTGGCAACCCAACCTTTAGGGATCAAATAAAAGGAATAAAGGGAAGACAGGTCTCTTTAAGCCGTAGAGAAGACAACCGAACTAGGAGCGACACACCGAAATCAAAGCTCCGATAATCCAGGATGGGGGTTGAGGCATCGCGTTAACAACTCGATACTTCTTAAAAACTTCAAAGGTTAAAACTTCCAGTAACAGGTCTAGAAAACGATTGAACAAACGAAGACGACTTAAGCTTGGAAAACGGACTATAAATATTGGTACTTGGAAGGTTCAAGGGCTCTCCAATAAACTCAACGACGTAATTTCGGAAGCCAATAAATCAATAATGGATATTTTAGTACTTACTGAGACTAAAAAGAAAGGGCAAGGCTCAGAAAACCAAGGAGAATACGACCACTTTTTCTCAGGAATACAGAGAGATAAAAGAGCACAGCAAGGAGTGGCCATAGTTATAAGAAAAATACTTAGAAGGTGCATAACATCCTGGGAAGCAGTGAATCAGAGCATCATAAAACTTAACCTGACCCTTCATGGTAGTAAAGTCACAATTCTTGGCATCTATGCAGTAAGCGAGGACGCTTTATTTAAAGATAAAGACGAGTTCTTTGAGCAACTATCTACGAAATATCAAAAATAGGAACATCAAGAAAAATACTCCTATTAGGAGACCTAAATGCGAAAACGGGCAAAAAAGATAAAGTTAAAATAGTTGGTCAATTCGGAGAAGATACTAGAAATGACAATGGAGATAGGCTTATCAACATAAGTGAATAAAACAATTTGAGAGTACTTAACTTACTTAAAAATCCATTATAGACTATGTAATCGACTATGGGAAACTCATCAAAAAGAAAATGGAAGATGAATTCTGTGATCTGGAGGCCAAAGAACAGGCCGGCTTTAGAGCAGGTAGATCAACTATTACCTATCTGTTTACTGTTATCCAGCTAATCGAAAAAAAAGTAGCACGAAATCAACCAATACACCTTCTCTACGTGGACCTTAAAAAAGTTTATGATAGTGTGCTACAACAAAAACTGTGGGAAGCTCGCGAGAAAACAAATATTAGTGTAACCTTAATCAAGGCTGTTCAAAACCTCTACAAGAACTACACAAGTAAAATAAAGAAAGGTCAGGAGGTATCCAAGGGTTTCACTATCAGCAAAGGACTCAAATAAGGATGCTGCGTGTCTTCTACTTTGTTTAAAATCTACTCGGAGCAAGCGATGAAGACGTGGAAAAGAAAATGCAGTGACATGGCAATTCCTCTAAACGACGCAATATTGTACACATTGATTTTTGCAGACGACCAGATAGTGATGGTCCAAGACTACGAAGACCTCGAATATATGACCCATAAACCTATCGAAGAATACGAACTATGGGGGCTAGAAATAAATATCAAGAAAACTGAATACATGTGTATTGGGGGAATTCAACAAAATCTAATCTTGGAAGAAATAAAGCGAGAAATAAATCACTGTCAAAAATACAAATATTTAGGCATGCAAATAACCAACGATGGCAAATTAGACGAAGAAATTAAACATAGAAATAACCAGGGAAGACAACCCAATGGGCAATTAAACAGTGTACTGCGAGACAAAACAATTTCCAAAGAAAACAAACACAAAATCTATAACAGCATTGTTACATATGGAAGTGAAGTATCGCCACTGAAAGGAAAAAATTTAAAAGCATTAGAAGCAACAGAAATTGACTTCTGGAGAAGAGCGGCTGGAAAATCAAGATTAGACAGAGTTAGAAACGAAAGAATACGAGAAATTATGGGTGTTAAGCACAATATAACAGAATAAATTAACTTAGATGGTAAGGGCACGTCCAAAGAATGCATGAACACAGAATACCAACGAAAGTATTGAACCGGACACCGCATGGAAGAAGAAAGCAAGGTAAACCGAGATTAAGTTGGAGAGAAGAAATCGATAAAGACTCAAGGGAGAGGGGAGTTAAAGAAAACCTTTGGAACGACCGAGATAAATGGAGACTGGAAATCAGAAGATGGCGGAGAACGTTATAAACTGATTGACTGATTGATTGAGCAAGTACAGATTCTTAACAACTGATACTAAATATTAATTTTAATTCCCCCAACATTAGCCGTATGTTATTCAACCCTGAACCGTCCGGTAGAAACTTAAAACGTGTTTATTATAATTCTAATAATGGCAATAATATCACTAATCCCTTAACGACGGGAAAGCCGAGACGATATATTTTGAGACAAGCTGTACCTAAAAACTTTCGTGTGACACTCTGTACCCTCCTCCTCTTATGCAGGAGAGTCTGCTTTTTCTTGAACCTATGATAAACAAAGATACCCTTTATTTTATAATCTATATTACCTTGCACTAGACTTTAAAAACAAAGATTAAAACATCAATAAATCACCAACTTATTTTACTTCTTTATAATATATTACGACAAACATTGGGAAGCCGTTCATTAGCTTAACAACACTTATTGTGAAAGTATAAAGAACACCTTAAGATATAAAATTATGTATATTAAGTTTTAGGTATAATAAAATTGCCACAAAGGCGTAGCATAACGAACTATAAACAATGGAGTACGAGTACACAGCAAGTACACAATGAAAAAATTGTGTGTCTGGTTCTTGTTGACTGTTATAATGGTCATTTATCTTGTTGAGTACTTTGTACAGCATAATTTAAAATGATTTGTGTTAAAAAATTAATGGTTCTCTTATCTGGATATCTATCATTGTATTTTGCATATAACGTTAGTAGAACAAAAGGGCGTAGAAATATTGTAAATATAAGGAATTGGATCCCATTAACTTGTTTACAATACTTTAACAGACTGACAACTATAAACTTCAAAAGTCAATTAAAACCGTTTCAAATTGTCAACCACATATATTTATATACATTTTCTGATGTTCAAAACTTAACTAGACATTTCAGAACGTTTCGATGTCATCTTGAATATTCTAGAATATTAATATTTCTTCTTTTTCGCCAAGGGGCTTCTTCTATATGGGATAAATCTTACGGAACTTTTGAAACACTGCTCCCTCCTTTATAGTTATTCGCCTCGAATAACTGGTCTATCAGGGACCAAGTAAAGTCAACAGGGTAGATCAGTTCCATGGTATGGAGCTAATCTCTCGATATGCACTACCTTGGGTTTACTTCTAGCTGAAAACGCGTGAAAAGTCCTTTCTTACGCGTGGGATTGTATAACCATAATGGGTCACCTCTTTCGAATGTTGTACCTGTATACATGTCGAGTTTGGCCTTGGCTTTATCACTTAAGACTTTAAACTTTTACGAGCAAGTTCGTAGACTTTTTTCAATTTTTCTTTCAAATTTTCGATATACATCAGGGATGAATACTCTTCTTCGCAGGAAGACAATCTTTAAGGGAGGCAATGGGAGAAGCCCATTAAGCCTTTATACTTCCACTGTATTTGGTTATTTTGGTTATTTGGTATCCTGCGAAATAGATCTTACTCCATTTTTAAGTCATTCTCATATGACTTTTAAGTCATTATCTTTGTTTTGACTCTTTTTAAGGGTTTCCAGGAAAGTCTGATTATTATCTTCTTTCTATTTAACTGTAGTCCTCCGGAGATTTATTTTTTCGGTTACATTTTCTTTCTCTTCAAGCTGACACTGACTTTGAAACTGTAATCCTTTCAAAGCATCTTGTAATTCTTGTAATTGTTCATTCTGGAAAATTGACACCTATCCTCTTAACTTTTCCATTTCATTTTTACTAATCACTAGTTGTGCTCTCAGATGTGCAACTTCAGATTTCGAAGTATCTTTTTCACTGCTATTGTCACTTCTGAGAAATCGATTTCTTGAAGACATATATCTACTAGTATTTCTAGAAGAACTATGTGACGGGCTTCTGAATGTCGATCTAGGCAACCTTCTGACCCCCTTATTTGGTTCTTCTGGGATTATTCTTTACCTGGGATCGGCTTCTGCAATTATTTTGCAAATGCTCTATTCTTCCGCAAATATAACACCTTTGGTTTTGATTTTAAGACTTTTGTTGAAGATTCTGCAGTATGCTGTACATATATAGGATAAAATAGGTTGTTAGATATCTGCGGTTGCGACTTCTTCATTTTGTCGAAATCGTATTTCTTTTTAAATTTGGGATATATTTAGAAATGCTTTTAGTACTTGTAAATTTCGGGATTAGTACTTCATTTAGCTTTTTGTGGTGTAGTAATCGAAGAGCCTGTTGCATTTCAACATCCTGCAGGCCATTTATGAATGCTTGTATACGAATTTGTTCCAGAAAATCTCTAGGAGCCTGAGAGTACACCAAATGCAAGAACCTTTTAATATCGGCTTCATATTCTTGCAGGCTTTCGTTATAGTTTTGATATCGAACTTCTAGCTAACTTTGGAAAACCTGTTTTAGATGCTGCTGGTCATATCTTGTCTGTAAAGGTTGAACAAGAGAGGTATAACTGGCTGCATCCTGGGAAAGAAATTGCAATACGGTTGCGGCCTGTGCTCGAAGCGCCACTACTAAGGAAGCTGCCATTTCTTTTTCAGTCCAGTCATTTGCTTTAGCTGCAGCTTTAAATTAAAAACGATAAGTTTTCCCTGCTGTTTGGCTATCGAATGTGGGTGGTTTTAAAATTTTGATATTTCTAGTTGTAGCTGGTTCAATGATAAAAAACTTGGGTATTAATTTTTCTTTTTAACTCAACTATTTTATTCGATTTTTAAGCCGTTTTGGTATCATTTTGTTGTTCTTCTAATTTATTTATTCTGCTAGTAATTTGACTTAGCTCTAACATGATTTTTACCTCTACTCTTCTTCTCCTCTCTTCCTCTTTTCCTCTTCTTGTTTACTCTTCTCCTTCAGTTCTTCCTCTTATCTTCTCTCTTCTTGCGTACGCTTCTCCTTCTTTTCTTCTTCCATTTTTAAAAACCATGCTGGTGTCCAAACGTATCCATTTCTTTATCAAAATCACTAGATCTTGTATTTACCATTAACAAATTACGAAATATTTCTTTGATACCACATTTGTTTTATGTTGCGTATCGTTTTTCCGATTTTCTTTTTGATAACTCTTTATATTCTTTCAATCTGTATATGTTCACTTGGGTATTGATTTTTGTACGTTACTATACTCTAATAATTGTATTGAATATTCTATTTGTTCTTATTTAAAATATTTTGGTCCTAAAGTATACAGTAATACCTTGACTTAACGCTACCCCGACTCACGGAACTAATTGATTTTCAAATATTGTCGATTCATACTTTGTTTGAGTGTCACACAATCTCACGATTATCGATTATAGACTTACTTGCCTCACAATATTGCTCAGTTAAATTAACGCTTGGCCTTACGAACACTTAAAAGACTACTAATGGCATCCAAACGACCTAAAACATTTCTCCTGTATCAAACAAGAAAAGAAAAACGTTATCTTTGTAATGTAAACATAACATAATTAAAATTTTAATACAACAATTAAAAATTGTAAATTGGCAAAGAAGTTTGATTTACTGGAATCGACGGTCAGAACAATTATAAAGTGCAAAGAAAACATTGTCGAAGTTGTGAAAAGTGAAGAAAATCTTTAAATTCAACCATCTTTCGTAAACGTCATGGTATTATCGCTCAGATGGAAGCAATGTTAAAGTTACGGTGTGATAATAAGGTAAATGTAAAAAATTGTCTTATTAATCAGAAGACGGTGTGCTCGTTAACTGAGCTGGTTTTTAAGAGGTTAAAAGAGGATGCTGGGAAGATCACTAAAGATGGAGAGCTAGTAACGGTTGGTTCAGCTAGAACGTTCAGTTGTAGATAAAACTGGCCTGTTGTGGAAAAATATGCCTAAAAGAACTTTTATTGCACGTAAAGAAAAAACCTTTTTCCTAAGGTTTTCAGGCCGCCAAAGATCCATTGACGGTGATGGTTGGTGCGAATATAGCTGGTGATTTTAAGTTAAAACCTTTATTAGTTTGTCGTAAAAAAAATTCAAGAGCAATAAAAAATAAATCTAAATAAGACTGTGATTTGCAAGTATAACTGTGAAGTTTTGGTGAGAGCTTTCCTTTTTGAGGACTGTTTAGGTAATCATTTCATACCTAAAGTCGAAAGTGATTGTGGATCTAAACAAATTCCATTTAAAGTAATAATAATCATCGACAACGAAAGAAGTCATCCTCCTGCAACTTTTGGCTCACGCGGGAAAGTTGAATTTTTGTCACCTAATATAACCAGCTTAGTTCAACCAATGGATCTGAGAGTCTTTATAGGCTATTGATTTTATACTTTAGAAAGTAACTACAACGTTAAAGGGGTTTTATTGTTTCTTTTAAGGGGGCTTGTATTAAGGCTTTATGTCAAATGTGGAGGGAGGTATTTATTTTACAGTCATGTATGTATATACATAGCCAAGAATGATATTGGAACATTTGTTCCTTCCGGTATCATATATCCAAGGAAAAAAAATGAAACAAGATCTCTTAGACCATGCTTTGCCAGGTTGCTTAGGATTGTGCCAAGAAAATGGATGGGTTAATGGAGATTTGTTTCTAAAATGGATCGTACATTTTAGAGATTTCGTGAAACCATCATTGTCTTCGAAAATGCTTTTATTAGTTGATGAGCATGGAAGTCATAAGAACTTAGATGTATTGCAATTTGCAAAACAAAATGTTGTCTTCTGCTTCATAGCACGCATCGCTTACAACAATTGGACGTAAGCGTTTATAGGCCTTTAACCATTTATTATAATCAGGAAATTCAGAAGTGGTTGCGATCAAATCCAGGTCGTGCTGTGACCCACAGTCAAGTAGGGGAGTTTTTTTGTAATGTATACCAAAAAGGGGCTACAATAGAAACTGCTTTTTTCTAAAAGAGGAATTTAGCCGCTAAACATGGATATATTTCCTTATTATGTTTTCGCTGATGCTGAAACTACAAATATTGTAAAAAATTACTAAAATGACTTGCCATATGAAGTCACTGAACTTGAAGAACCAACGGAAGAGGCAGCGTCTTCTTCAAAAGTAGGTTCCAAATCAAGTTCTCCAAAACCAGACGAGAATAAACTCTCAAATTTTAAGGAATCTATCCTTTAAATATCGCCGATGCCTAAAGCGCTTGCATCACAGGATGGGTAAGAAAAAGAGGGAAAAGAGGTGTTTTTAACAGCTGTAACGTTAAAAACGTCACATCTTTATTAATTTATATTTAAATAATTATTTTATTTTAATTTCTTTATTAATTCATTAATTCCTTAACCTTCACTTTCTTTTTTTATTATTTTATCTTCAAAAAATAGTTGGCGTCCTCTTTCTTTCTGTCCGGTAGACTAAATATTCTGTTCAATTTTGACAGAAGAGCTGATTCCATCATAGACATATGTTCTATGGCATCTGTGCTATACCTCAGTATAGCAGTGTAGTCACTCCCCACTTTTTCAGTAATTCATGGTGGGATATTTTTTGCATGTAGTTGAAATTTATAAAAGAAGAAAATATGAAATAAGTTTCATTTTATGGTCTGCAGAAATCTCTTTGGGGTAAGTACTTTCATTGTAAGCTATATTTTATAATTCTGACAGTATTTTCAATATTCATAACCTCACTTCTTCCAACGCCAGGTTTTCGATTTTATGCATGTAGGAATCTTACAAAACTTAACTAATGTTAATAATAATTCTATTTTACTTTATCCTTACCATCTGCTATTTGTTTAATTGTCATTTTGTAAAATAATTGGCAAGGAATTTAACCCCCTTTGATGTCTCTCTAATCCACCATGTGTTATATTCTAGTTTATGGAATAGTTTATTAAATAAAACGATGGATTAACCACAACCAACTAAGACTGCAGCTCTTCAAGACCACGCAAATGGCAAACACCTAAGACAACATCCTATACAGAGGCAAGTAACCCATCGATGCCATAAGTATCATTTCATTTTATTGTAAAGCTATAGGCAGGGATTGCTTGTGTAAACTAAATATTAATATTTTGTTTTATGCTAAATAAATATGATTAGTTAATTTGTTGTTTTATTTGTTACCAACTTAATTTTCATTGTTTAATTCATAGTTTAAGACAAGATGGATTCACACTTGAGAGACTGAGCTATGCGAATCATAGACGATAAGCTCCCATAGTTGATTGAGATATTATTTTATAATAGTATTTCAATTCTCTTTGGTAGTCTTATCGTTACACATTGGCAACCAACGCCTGTTTACAGGTTGAAGGATGCCATATCGTCACACAACTCACCATTTATTGCAGCACTACATTTTTCACGGGTAGAAAAGAAGGAGAAAGAAAGACGGAAGATGCTTAGGAAGAAAAATGAAACCATGAAGAGAATAATTGATGACAGCGAAGAAGAGGACGAAGTCAAAATGAACGAAAGCGACCCAGAATCTGATGCAGCTTGTCTCTACTGCAATGAATTATATTCAATATCCAAAAAGAGTGAGACCTGGATTTGTTGTCAAAAGTATAGCAGTTGGTACCATACAGAATGTGCAAGTGTAGAGAGAAAAATTAAAGTGTTTAAGTGTGAATTATGCACATAAATGTTTTTTAACTACTAAATAGAGTTTTTGAGTTCATTTACAGTTTTGTTTTATTTATTTTGAAATATTTAACTTGGAGGTCAAAATAAACTATAAAAAAAAAACAAAGTATGCCATTTGACTATTGGGGTATGATGGCATACTTTGCTTTTTTCAAATTTGACTGTCAAAGTCTTGGTTTTGTCTTATTTGTCACAATCTTTTGTTATTACAAAGATTAACCTGTTACTAACTTTTTCATGGTAAAAAGAGCCTTTTATCTATTTGATTAAGGATTTTACGGACAATTTTTGTTAGGGGTGCCAACACAGACTTTACTTCCCTACATAAAATTTGTATAACATTTATATATAATAGACTACCTACTTATTTTAATTCCTTGCAAATTTTAATATCGTTATAGTGCTTTCTGTCTTTAATTACTGTTAAATACTGTATTACTGTTAAATAAAAAAAATGTTGATTTATTTCTTTAATTCCTTAAAATTGTGTTTTAGTGATTCTTAGAACTAACGCACTCCTCTTGCATAAAATCTGCTTGTAAACAACATAAAAACTTTTATAACAAGCCTCTAAAAGGCACACAATATATACTAATTCTTTTGAAGCTCACATTCTCCACCGGTTGCTGGCGAGTCATAAAGCTCGAGAAAAAAGATCAAAAAAGAAAATAAAAAAACGCCTAACAATCACGAAGGTTAATTGTGGCACACACCTTTTGGTTTAAAACACGATCTTTGAAAGACCGCTCTTTGGAAGGAGTTAAAAATATTGATGCGTTTTTACGATTCAAATGACCTCCAGAGTGTTAAGCAAGTACGAGTGCAGAGTCGGTTTAATTAAGTTTGGTATTTTGAGATTGATAATTTAGAATTCGTGATGAGGAATATAGAATCTAAGCTAAAGAAAAAGTACACACAAATACATTTGATTCAAAGAATATTTAAGAAGTCGTATTTATCAATCGAACTTTAATCTATACATTCCTGGACAGAGTTATTACATCTTATCTGAGATCTCATTCTTCTCATTGACATTAGAAGGTAATATTGGCAAGTACTGTAGTTCTAAGATGTTATGAGTACATTGTGTTTTTAATTATGTAGCGACTTTCCGAATTTAAGACATCGTTTAAGCCTGTCAAAATTTTTCCTTTTAGTATCATAATTAATTGTTTAACTTTGCAAACATTACGGAGAACCTCAGTATATTTTTTTTATTTAAAAAAGTGAGTCGTCGCATCCACCAACAGGTTATTAGCAACATTATACAGTGCGGTATACAAATTGTGAAAACATATATATTTTATAAAAAATACCATAATGGATTTAAGGAAGTTTATTAGGTCTTTTAATGGATAGTTTTATCCAAGTATAGTTGGTAAAGTACTTGGTAAATGGTTCTATAAATACTGTCATATTTGGGTCAGTCAATTAGTAAGTGATAGACGTGAGAGGTGATTATATAAGTTGCACAGTTACTCACTTCTAGAGAGTAAATCTTTTCCAAAGGTGCCTATCTTATTAATATATTGGCGACCACATTGACCCATCTTATCCTATTCACTCCAGCTAGAATAAGCTTAGTTGATCAGTTAGACCAGTCCATTTCCTAAGATTGGCCAGTGTCAGGATATTCCTGTTCGTGCAGGATTTATCTTTCCCTCAATCTTGCCTCTTAGAAGTCGGTATTTAGTATTACGCATAATGTGACCGAAATCAGCCAATTTTCAGTTCTTTACAGAGTTAATAACTTCTTTGATTTTTCTTTGCCTCTCGAAAATATGTTAGTTGTGTAGTGTCTTAGTTAGTTGTTGTCTTAACATACATCAGTAGTACCACATTCCGAATGCCTCGAACTCTTTTATGACATCTCCATAAGGGGTGTCACTTCTTATCTAAGAATTAATACTCAAAGATAGATTACAGAGAATCTTCATAAGAGTTTTTATTTCGTAGCTAAGATCTCAGGTGCCCTTAATATTGCATCCTAGGTAGCATATTTTCTCCACACTTTCTAATGGTGCATCGTTTATTGTAATTTGGGCGTTTCTGTTGATGTTCGTCTTACTAATGATCATTATTTTTAGTTTTCTTACAATTTAGTTTTAAGCCGTATTTGTTTTTACAACATTATCCATCATTCTTTGGAGCCCTGGCGCACTATCTGGCACCA